>NC_138980.1:185438646-186061889 GCF_964341445.2 Mesoplodon mirus
GGATTGTGTTGCTCCCCCAAGCTGATCCATGGACTCAATGGAGCCTCAACTGAAATTCCAACAGGACTTTTTACAGAAATGACAAGGAGTCTAGACTTTACGTGGACATGCAGAGGACAGAGAATAGCCAATCCGAGGGCAAAGCTGGAGGCCTTGCCTGACTGCCTGTAGGCCTCTCTGAAGCTGCAATGTTCCGAATGCTTTGGTATTAGAGAAACGATGGAAACACAGATCAAGGGAACAGAATAGAGAGCCGAGAAACAGACTCACATATTTTTGGTCAATTCATTTGACCCAGATACTGAGGCAATTCAATAGGGAAAGAAAGTCTTTTCAATCAATGGTGCTAATCAACTGGACATCCATGAAAACAAGTAAACATCAGCCCTTACCTCACACAATACCTGAAATTAGCTCAAAATAGATCATAGACCTAAGTCTAAAATGTACCATGAAAGTTTACAAGAAAATACGCGAGAAAATCTTTGAGACTTCAGAGTAGTCCTGGGACTCTTAGGACACACACTAAAAAAAAAAAACTTGTGAAAGAAAAAAATGATATATTGATCTTTTTCAAAATATTTTAATTGTCTTTGAAAATCACCATTAAGAAAATGAAAAGGGGAGGCATAGATTGGTTAAAAATATTCACAAGAGCCTGTATCCAGAATATGTAAAGAAGTTTTACAATTCAACAAGAAGACAAACAGCCCAATAAGAAGATAGGCAAATTATTTAGAAAACTCTTCACCAAAGAAGCTGTATGGACGGCAAATAAGCACCTGAAAGGATATCAACACCATTAGTCACTAGAGAAACACAAATTAAAACCATGGTGAGCTACCACCACAACCCATCAGAGTGGCTGAAACCAAGACTGACACCCCAGGCAACGCTGAGAAAGTAGAGGAATCACACGCTCAGCTGCCAGGAATGTAAACGGTGCAGCTGCTTTGGAAAATGGTCTGGTGGTTTCTTAAAAAGTCAAACCCTCCTCTGCTGTATGTGTGACCCACAATCCCACTCCTAGGTGTTTACCCAAGAGAAATGAAAACATTACATCCAAAGACCCGTATGTAAACATTCACAGCAGCCTTATTCGTGATACCCCAACCTGGGAACCCCCCAAATGTCCACCTGAGATGAATAAACACACGTGGCTCATCCACACAACGGGCACCACTCAGCGTGAAAAGGACATACTCGGCACACACACCACGGAGGACCGACATCATCTTGACAAGGGAGAGAAACCCCACACGGTGTAGGGGCCCATTTATAGAAAATTCCAGGAAATGCAAACCAGCCTACTGGACAGGAGCGCAGGCAAGGTTGCCTGGGACGAGGCTACTGGAGGAGTGACAAGGGCACAAGGAACCTTCGGATGTGACAGGAGTGTCTGTGACCTTGGCTTCGGCAATGCTTCTCGGGTGATTACACATCTCAGAACCAATCAGACTGTGCACCGTAAGTACGCGCAGCTCTGCATGCTTCGGTCACAGCCCAATCGAGACCAAAAATGCAGACGAGGGGGGAGCCCCACTGCTCACACACCTCCGAGCTCAAGGTGCCCATCCGCAGTGCAGGCACCCACCGCTGCGGTCACGCCCCAGCCCTGAGGGCCTGGCAGGGGGCAGGTTCTACCCTGGGGTTCTAGCAGGTTCCACCTCCCGGTTCATGCATCACAGGCTCGCGGCTTTCACGGCCCATCCACGGAGGATGGGGCCAGACCACAGTCCACAGCCCTCGGCGAGGCGAGGGGGCAGTACTGCAGCTGGCCCGTGGGGCTCACACCCCAGGAGGGGCCGTGGGCCCGGGCACCGGCACATGTGCGCACTGCCGGCAGCTCCTCTGGCCTTTGTGATACACTCAGACAAGCCGGCACGGCCACGTGCCCCAGAGGGTCCGCAGGCACAGCCAGGGCAGTGTGTTCAAGTTAATCCA
This sequence comes from Mesoplodon mirus, assembly GCF_964341445.2. Classification (NCBI taxonomy): domain Eukaryota; kingdom Metazoa; phylum Chordata; class Mammalia; order Artiodactyla; family Ziphiidae; genus Mesoplodon; species Mesoplodon mirus. Next base: position 185,440,591 of record NC_138980.1, read on the forward strand.
CTGTCTTTCACTGCCCCTCAAATCACGTCTAAATGCCCAATGCCATTACAAATCGGTGAGGAAAACACTGATTATCGAATAGAAGTATTAGGAAAAACCAGTGGCCACAGGGGAAAAGAGAGAGCTTCAGAACCACACTTCACACCAGGAAACATTCCAAGTGCTCAAAATTTAAATACATATATTAAGGAATCCAAAAAATTTAGAAGAAATCCTGGGGAAATTCTCATAAACTTGAAGCAGGGAAGATCTTTCCAATTGTGACATAAAATTAATTAGCCACAGAAAGTAAAAGATGAATAAATTCAACTTCATAAAAATTAAATGCTTTCTGCACTGCAAAGAACACCACAAGTAAAATAAAAACTGGGGAAAGGTGTGTGAAATACATTTAAGAATTAGTCTCCCCAATGTACAACAAGCTCTTACAAATCAAGAAGCAAAAACATAAACAATACAATAGAAAAATTAGCAAAAGTGGTCAACACAGACAGTTCACAGAAAAGGAAATACAGTGGCTGCTAAGCCTCATGTATGAGGAGAACATGCAAATTCACCAAAGTCTGAGGCACACCGTGTGCCCGGCAGGGCATGCCTCCAGTTCCGGCCAGTTTGGCAACACCTATGAAATCACAAATGCCACACTCTTGGCCTGAGCAATCCCACTTGCAAGAATGCATATGCCTGTTGGGTCTGGCCTTGATTTACCTGCTTGCAAGCTAGTAACCTGCTGCTGTTCACGGATCTTGGCAGAAGGCGTGAGCCTCCACGGTCAAAGACAGGAAACTTACTGCTCACAGCATGGCAGGCAGCGCAAACCTCTGTATGCATCACTGACCCCAAGTCTGTGAGGGTGACACAGAAGGGGCCAGGCGGGGGCTGCGGGCACAGGGTTTGTGTCAAAGCCGAGGAATCCACCACTTTCACAGTAAACAGTTAACAAGCCTGCTCGGGCCCGCGAGGGAACGGCCAGCACACAGCCACGGCGGTGGCCTCTCCAACGACGAGCACGAGTCCAACACCAGGCCCGAAGTCACTCAGCACAGCGGCGCCTGTAAGCCAGTCGGAACGGACGCTGGCGGAGGGCTAGTGACAACAAATCACGGCATGCCCCGCACAGCTGGACAAGGAATCCATGAGGAGCAATGTCGAAGGTGCACGGCCGTGTGTGCGGACGTGGCCCCTTGTGCACAGAGGCAGGGAGCTCCTGTGCTGCACACCGTGTTTGCTGATTTGTGCGTTAATGCTCTCAGGCCCCCAGATCCCAGTGTACACAGCCCCCAGATCCTGGTGTACACAGCCCCCCAGATCCCGGTGTACACAGCCCCCCAGATCCTGGTGTACACAGCCCCCAGATCCCGGTGTACACAGCCCCTCAGATCCCGGTGTACACAGCCCCCCAGATCCTGGTGTACACAGCCCCCCAGATCCCGGTGTACACAGGCCCCCAGATCCCGGTGTACACAGCTGCCTCTCCAGGTACTTCTTTTCTTATTTAAGGTGACAAATGTTCTCAGCAGAACAAATGAGCTCAGGACATAGGCCCCCCGCACCACCTCCTCCTGGTGCATAGCTCTGCCCCCCGCATCTGCCCCCTCTCACCTGCAGACCAGGCTGAACACTTCCCTCAGCACCCTGGCTCCATCTCAAGGCCCACAGCGGCCACACAAGTGACTCAGGTGACAACCAGTTTCCAAAGTCCAGCCTCACCAGCCTTTGGCACCCATCCTTGGGACTGGAGGTGCCCGCATTCCTGTCGACTTCTCATGGGGTCCTGCAGCCCCTGGGGGCCCGGAGGGTGGCCTGGGTCCCAGAAACCCAGATCCCCACATAGACACTACGGCAGGTGCACACACACACACACGCCCACACCCAGACAGGGCTGTGTTACACACATGAAGCTACATCACACATTCACACATCTGTATTACACGCACACAGAGGCTCACACACACATACACACACACACACACACACACACAGCCCCAGCCACGGTGGACACACCGCAGGACCTGTCCCAGGACGGACGCAGCCCTGGGCTCTGGGAGCCGCTCTCTGCAGACCAGTTCCGTGACTGCAGGCCACCCGCGTCATGGCCCCGAGCCCCGCTGGCCAGCCACGGGCAGGTGGGGGATGTGAGCGTGGTGCTGTGCCCCGGGGCTGGCGGGTGCCGTACCTGGGGTTCCCTGTCCCCACCCCACTCCGTCTCCCAGACGCCCCAGGCCGAGAGGACGAGCCCCGGCCTCCTTCCGCTTGGGGTGAAGCCCAGAGGCACTGTGGTGCTGCAGCCAAGGATGAGGACGGGGTCTTACCAGGGCGGGGGAGGGGCGCCCTGGGCCAGACCTCAGCGTCCAATCAGGGCTGGGAAGGCGGCCCAGGGTCCCACCTGTGCTCCCGATCACCAAGAGTGTCCCCTGCCCGGCCCGGCCCCCGCTGGCCCTGCGGGTCCCCGCACTCTCAGGAAGGCTTGACCGAAACCTCGCCTCACTCACTTTGTTTCTAAAATTCACTGTTTTCAATGAAAACACAAATGCCTCCCCTCCACCAGTAACAGTCAGCAAAACCAGAAGACGGATACTTTACTGTTTCTGAATGGGCTTCCTTCTTTTCCTCCCGGCATACAGGCACTCCCCCGGCGGAATCATCGTCTTGGGCCCTAAGGAAAAAAGGGGGATCAAGTTGGTCACACTGAAGAGACCCCAGTGCCCCCATACCCCCCCAAACCACCAAGGCGGCGGGACCAGCAGCGGAGGCCCGACAGCGCTGGCTGAGCGAGATGCCCGAGGGCATGACCGGCCCGGCGGGGGTGGGGGGCGGAGTGGGGGATGGGCGGTGGGGGTTGGGAGTGTGTGTGTGTGAACCATCCCCTCCTCAGCCCAAGGTTGAAGCCGGCTCATGACCTCTCCCCTTCGATGGGCGGCCTTGCGGCCGCCAGCCTAGCCAAAGAACACAGTCCTGTCACCACACTCCTGAGACGAACAGCCCTGTGCTGGGAAAGCTTCTGGCAGGTAAACACCCTGAGGCGCCAGAAAACAGGAGCCACTCTGCAGGGTGTCTGAGAGCAGGATGCGTGGCCGTGGGCACCGAGGACCGTGTGCTGGGTCAGGGTCCCGGGCAGGCAAGCCATCCCAGTGCTGTCTGCGGCCACGCTGCCCCTCCCACTCCTCCCCTACGGCCTGTATTTCTAGGCACACAGGCTTCCTCTTTTCTACTAAAATCTCTCTCCACTCCACAATGCTGGGCTTCCACTTTGGCCACTAACTCACAGCTGCACTGAGCCCAGCTGACCATGCCTGCTGGCCTCCACCAGCAGTGTGGACAGGGACACTGCAGTCGGTGTCTGTGCCCTGAGGCTGGTCAGCTCGCCCATCACCTCAGGGAGTGCATCAGAATCTTAATTTTCCCGTGCAGTGAGGATGTCTGAGCCCTCACAAACATCCTGCAGACCGGTGACCCCTCAACACCAGGCTCTGGGCCAGCTGACCCAGAGAGGAGGTTAGGAGCCCTCCCCTGGCCTCAAGTGGGTACTACCTGCAAGAGGAAGCAGAGTCAAACACTCGATTTCCACCCTGTCCAGAAAGTGCAGTGAAAATACTGGAAACATGTCATGGATCCACTTGAAGTATAAGAAACACACTTTGACTATTGACATCAGTAGGTAAAGTAAATGGATCAAAAAGATAACACTAATCAAAAGTACAGCTGGAGTAGCTGTGTGAGTATCAGACAAAGCAGACTTCAGACAAAGGAATATTACCAGGGACAAAGAGGGATATTATAAAAGAATAAAGGGGCTAATTGTCCAAGAAGACATAGCAATCCTAAATGAGAATGCATCACCCACAGCTTCAAAGTACAGGAAGCAAAAACTAATAAAACTGAAAAGATAATTCATTAGTAACTTCAACATCCCTCTCTGAGTAATCAATAGAGCAAACAAACAGAAAATCACAAAGGATATAGAATATCCAAACAACAACAGATGTAGACTAATTGAAATATATAGACTACTCCAGCCAACAACAGCAGAATACACATTCTTTGTACATGGAACATTCATCAAGATAGACCATATTCTTGAACTTAGAACAATCCTTAACAAACTTAAAAGAATAAAAATACAAAGTATGTTCTCTAACAATAATGGAATTAAACTAGAAAGATATATGGAAAATTCCCAACTATTTGGTAAGCAACCCATTTCTAAATAACCATGGGTCAAAGAGAAAGTCTCAAAGAAATTTAGACATATTTTGAACTGAATGAAAATGAAAATACAGCATATCAAACTCTGTGGGATACAGCTGAGCAGTACTTTGATGGACACTGATAACATTAAATGTTTATATTAGAAAAAAATTAAACGTTTCAAATAAGTAATCTAAGCTTCCACTTTAAGTAATTAGAAGAAGAGAAAACAAATCCAAATCAAGCAGAAAGGTGGAAATAGTAAAGAGGAAAAATCAATGAAACTTAAAATGGAAATACAGAAAAATCAACGAAACCAAGAGTTGGTTCTTTGAAAAGATCAACAAAATTGATAAACCTCTTGCCAGACTGATCAAGAAATAGAGAAGATATGAATTACTAATATCATGAATAAAAGAAGGACATCACTACAGATCCCACAGACATTAGAAGGAAAATAAGAGAACACTGCCATGAACTGAGCTGTGTGCCCACCAAATTCATATGTTAAAGCCCTAATCCCCCATTTGACTGTATTGCAGATGGACCTTTAAGGAGGTGATTAAGGAGAAATGAGGTCATATAGGTGGAGCCCTGATCTGATAGAACTGTTGCCCTTATAAGAAGAGGAAGAGAGAGGAGAGCTGTGTCTTCACCGTGTGCAAGCCAAGAAGAGCGCTCTCATCAGAAACCAAATCAGCAGGCACCTTGATCTTGGACTTCCCAGCCTCCAGAACTGTGAGAAATAGGTTTTCATCGTTCTTAGGTGTTGGTTAAGCCACCCAGTCTGTGGTAGTTTGTTACGGCAGCCCAAGCAGACTAAAACAAATACTATCCCCACAAATTCAACAATTTAGATGAAATGGACCAATTTCTTGAGTGACATAAACTACCAAGCTCACTCAAGAAAAAACAGATAACCTGTTTAGCCCTGTATTTATTCCAACAACAACAAACAAAAGCAAAAGCCCAGATGGATTCACTGGTAAATTCTACCAATTTAAGGAAGAAATAATACCAATTGTTTGCAGAAAACTAAAAATAAAATTAAAAACTGCCAACTCATTTACAAGCTCAGCATTACCCTGATACCAAAACCAAAGACATTTTGAGAAAATGATGGACAAAAATCCCTCGTGAACATAGGCACAAAAATCTTCAATTAGATATTAGCAAATGGGATCCAACAATATGTAAAGAGCACAACACATCACAAATGGGGTTTGCTCAAGGAATTCAAGCCTGATTCGACATCCAGAAATTGACCAGTATAATTCACTTTATTAATAAATAAAAGAAAAAAAATATATGGTCACCTCAACATACATAAAATGCATTTGACAAAATCCAAATCCATGCATAGTAATAAAAAAACCTCTCATCAAACTAGGAATAGAAAGGAACTTAATTAACCTGATAAAGGACATCTACCAAAAAATCCTGTGATGTTAGCTGACATCACACCTAACAGTGAAAGACTGTATACATCCCCAGAGATCATGAATAAGACAAAGATGTCCTCTATCACCATTCCCCTTAATGTTCACAGACAACAGGATGGTACATACAGAAAATTCCAAAATTTGGCTAAGACAAATCTTTTATAACTTATAATAATTGATTCCAGTAAGGTCACAGGGAAAAAGGACAATATAAAAAGTCAACTGTTTATATACACTAGCAATGAACAACTGGAATACACATTTTTCAAAAACCATACTGTTTACAACAGCACCAAAATAAAAATTAAATATTTAGGTATTTCAATAGGTTTAATATGTGTAACTGGGGCCCTAAAGAATAGGAGGGTAATAGAGGTGGCAGAAAAAATTTAAGTAATAATAGCAGAAATTTGTCCAAACAATGAAAACTATAAACCTACAGATTCAAGACATCAATGAACCCCAAGCACAAGAAACAGGAAGAAAACTACACCAGGCACATCATAATCAAATGACTCATAACCAGAGATAAATAGAATAATCTTAAAAGCCACCAGAGAAAATAGCATTGGGTACAAAGAAACAGAGATAAGTACGACAGCAGATGCCTCCTGAGGAACATGTAGACGAGGGGACAGCGGAGCAGCATCTCTAAAGCACTGAAAGAAAAAACCTGAAACGCGAATTCTGAACCCTGTGAAAATATCTTTCAAAAATGAAGGCTAAATGAAGACTCTTTCAGACATAAAAAAGCTGAAAGAATTCATTGCCAACTGACCCACACTATAAGAAATGTGAAAGAGTGTCTTCAGGCCAAAGGAAAATGATACCAGATGGTAACGTGGATCCACAAAATGGAACAGAAAGCACAGGAAGTGGTAACTGCATGGGTAAGAATGCAAGTCCTTCTTACTATCGAACTATCTCTGAAAAATAATTGACTGTTTAAACAACAATGACAACAATATGTTGTGGGGTTTATAACCTACGCAGATGTCAAGGTTTGGCAACCACAGCACGAAGGCCAGTAGTGGGAGGTGGTGGCACCCCACTGGGAAGCGGGGCTGGACCCTTCGAGCATTTCTCTTCTGTAGCGAGCGCAGAGTGAGGGGCTTCTGGTTCCCGTGCGTCTCCCGTGTCTTCTTGTTCCTGCTCACCTCTTACGGAGGCTGGGAAGCTCAGCGAAACATCTCCGCCAGCCCAGAGCCTGAACCCCTACATACAGGCAAGCCCTCTCGGCACCCCCTCAGCCCTGAGTACCCTTCCGAGCTCTCCTTCTGCTGTTGTTAATACTTCTTTATATGAATTAAAGTCTCTCCATTCAAACAAAAAATTAAGTAAAAAACATAAAAAGCTGATTTTTAAAGTTCACACGTTTTAGAGAAACATGCTAACACCTGTGAAAGGATGACACGTCAGCGATTGTTTCTGTGTAATCTGCGGAGCAGGGTGGGGTTTACGTGACACTGAATCAGCCAATATTGACAGCTGACCATCTATGATACTCGATGAATAAGTTGGACTCTATAAACTTCTCTCCACTTTTGTAAAAGATTTGAAATTTTTCATGATAAAAAGGTTTTTAAAAAGCATTGAGGGCTTCCCTGGTGGCGCAGTGGTTAAGAATCCGCCTGCTAATGCAGGGGACACGGGTTAGAGCCCTGGTCTGGGAAGATCCCACGTGCCACAGAGCAACTAAGCCCGTGCGCCACAACCACTGAGCCTGTGCTCTAGGACCCATGAGGCACAGCTACTGAGCCCACGTGCCACAACTACTGAAGCCCATGCACCTAGAGCCCATGCTCTGCAATGAGAGAAGCCACGCGAATGAGAAGTCCACGCACCGCAATGAAGAGTAGCCCCGGCTCACTGCAACTAGAGAAAGCCCGCGTGCAGCAATGAAGACCCAACGCAGCCAAAACTAAATAAATTAAATAAATATATTTTTTTTAAAAAAGCATTGAATAAAGAGAAATGTGGCACAAGAATAAACATAACGTGGTCAACTGATTTTCAACAAAGCCATTCAATGGGGAAAGAACAGTCTCTTCACCAAAAGGTGCTGGCACAAATGGACATCCAATACCAAAGAGTGAAGCTGGACCCCTACCTCACACCCTTTACAAAAATTAACCAAAGTTAGTTAAAGACCTAAGTGTAGGAGCTAAAAGAAAACATAGGGCTATATCTTCATGACCTTACATTTGGCAATGGATTCTTAGATATGTCACCAAAAGCACAGGTAAGAAAAGAAAAATGAGATAAATTGAACCCCATCAAAATTTAAAACTTGGGCTTCAAAGGACACTATCAAGAAAGTGAAGAGACAACTCACAGATGGGAGAAAATATTTGCAAATCATATATCGGATAAAGGTCTGGTATACAAACTACATAAAGAACTCTTAAAACTCAACAACAACAAGACAAACAACCTAATTAAAAATGAGCAAAGGACTTGAATAGACCTTTCTCCCCCCAAAAACATACAAATGGTTAACAAGCACATGAAAAGATGCTCAACATCAATAGTCACTAAGGAAATGTAAATCAAACCCACAACGAGACACCACTTCATACCCACGACAATGGCCATAATATTTTTTTTAAAAAAAGAAAAAAAAAGGAAAATATCAAGTGTTGGTGAAATTGTGGAGAAACTGGGACCCTTGTGCTGTGCTGGTGGGGATGAAAAATGGCACAGCTCCTGTAGAAAACAGTTTAGTATTTCCTCAAAAAGTTAAACATAGGGTCACTACACGACCCAGCAATTCCACTCCTACGTATATGCCCGAGAGAACTGAAAACATATGTTCAAACAAAATCTGGCACACAAATACTCACAGCATCATTATTCACAAGAGCCAAAAAGCAGAAACAACCTAAATGCCCATCGACTGATGAATGGATAAACAAAATGTGGTCCATCCATACAGTGGACTATTACTCAGCCATAAGAAGGAACGAAGCTCTGATGCACCCTACAACGCAGATGAAGCTTGAAAACATCATGCTATGGGAGAAGAAGGCAGACACAGAAGGACACATATTGATTGCATTTATATGGAATGTCCAGAACAGGCAAACCCACAGAGACAGAAAGTAGGTGAATGGTTGCCAGGGGCTGGAGGAAAAAAGAATGGGGAGTGACTGCTTAAAGGGTATAGAGTTTCCGTTTGGGATGAAGAAAATGCTTTGGAATTAGAGGTGGTTGGTGCTCAACTGTGGCAATACACCCAACAAATACCACTGAACCTTACGTGGTTACATGGTTAATTCTATGCAGTGTGAATTGTACCTCACTAAAAACAAAGAACACAAATTTGTATGTAAATATAAATTAAACGTCTGGAGTGGCAGGAGAGAACCGTGCAGCGGGGCTAGGGGCGCCTGTGGGGCATTGGGAGAGGAGAGGCAGGCATGGGTGGCAGCTGCGGGGCCCTGGGGGTCAAAAGCTGGTTTTTAAGCTGCTGGGGAGGACGTGGCAGAGGAGACAGGAGAGCTCTGGAGAGATGGGCTGGGGAGGGTGAGCACGGATAGGGCCCCGGTGGCCGCAGGCTGGAGCAGGAACGGGCGGACGGAGGCTTCGGAAGGGTCCAGGCTTCTCGGCTCTCCCTGAGCCACGGCCACCAGGCCTGCACTGCTCTGGGAAGCTGGAACCCGGCAGGCAGGGCATCCCATCTGAGCTGCAAGGGCTTTCAACTCAAGCAGGAGAGGCCGAAGCCGGACCCAGGCCTGGCCCCAGCCTGGGGGGAAACCGGTCAGGGATGCTTCCCCACACACAAGAGGGGACGGACACCCCTCAAAATCACAGGTGAGGGGGCTGGCTGACCTGTGCCTCAGCCCCAGGAGGCCCATCCCCAGCACCACCATTCCCTGAGTGAGTCCGAGCTCAGAGCAGGGATGGTGCGGGCTGGAGGCGACAGGGAAGATGAGCAGGGGCCGGAGGGCAGAGCTGGCCCCTCACTCTCCTCCAGCCAAAACCCCCTCCCCACAGCAGGAGCCGAGACTGGGTCCAGGCTCCCGGATGCGGGCCCTCCCCAGCCGCGCACGTGGCCTGCCAGCTGGCCCACAAGGCCCATCCTCCCTTGGTGGAAGGGGCCTAAAAACACGGGCTATGGCGAAAAGCACCAGGGCAGATAAACACTCTCCAGGTACCCCTTCGGGGGTGGGGGAGAAATCAAGGGGGCCAGCCGTTGTCCCCTGGAATAGCCGTGGCTTGGGGTCCAGTTCCTGCCAATTCCTGCCCTAGGAATCCTAAATATGGGCTCCATTTTACTAAATACTGTGCACTTTCCTCAAAAAGATGAAGCCCTCATCGGACTGGACCAAACTCCCCACAGAGATGCGCCACTGGGGCAGCACGAGGGCCAGCCCCCCAGCAGCTCTGAGCTGACTGGGTTTCTCAGAGGAATCTGAACTTTCATAAGAACCTTTTATGGTAAAAGTCATAGCTGACCATTTCAGAAAATACACATAAGCAAAAAATAAAATCGTCCCATGCCATGTAGTGGTGCCCTCGGCTCCCGCCCGGCATGTGTGCCCCATCCACAGGGCTGCACGGCTCTGGGACTGAACTGAGAGGGAAACAACGCACGCGGTCGGAGTCCAGACTGCCCGGTGTCCACCTGGAAGTCATCATCCGTAAACAGGCAGCCTGCAGCCGCGGCTGCTGGAGGTAGCACAGCCCCCGTCAGGGCCACACTGCCCACCGGCTGCTCAGGTGCCCACGAGCGGGTCCTGAGGCCTCCACTGGGATTGGGCGTGGGCCCAGGAGGCTGCAGAAGGCAGGCTCTAGGCCCTGATGGCGGACGCTGGGTGGAGGCCAGCCGGTCAGAAGCCCGCCTCTGCCAGAGGCCCCTGGAGAGTGTCCTGGGTGGGCTGGGCTGCTGACCAGGCCGGGAGAAGTCCAGTTCACCACTGTTGAGTGCCCAGAGCAAGGGGGCAGATGCCCAGGGCACACACTCGTGCAGCCCCTCTGCGCCCGGCCCCTCGAGGACCGGAGCCTGTGGCTGGTCACACAGAGGCCCCGCGTGAGTCACAGGGCGGCCACAGCTGGAGACCCACTGGATGCTTCCAAGGGGGGCTGACGCCTCCGGCCCCAGCCCTTCAGACCAACCAGGAAGCAGACGAGGAACCCAAGGGCAAACTGCCCAAGGCCTCTGACCTCTGACCCTGGCTAGTCACCTGCCCTGTGGGCAGCCCCCTCCCCAAGGAGGGGGTGTCACAGCAGCAACACCGGGTCCCTGAAGTGTTGAGGGCCTGTGCCTCTCACAAAGTATCCAGAATCTGGGATTTTCCGCCTCTCAAAATAAGGCTTTAGGGAAAAAAACTTTCTTGGTGCCACTAACTGAAACCCAGTGAATTCCTGGAACACGCGCCTTCCGCCCTTCCAGAGTGTGAGAACCAAGGCTGGCGCTCCTGGCCCCGAAGGAGGGGGCTGAGCTGTGCACCCCCAGCTCCGGGACCCCCCGGCTGGGGGCCTCCCCTCACCAGCTGCCCTGGAGAGGGCTCGGGAGTCCAATTCAAAGTCCCCCCCCCACGCCCCCCAGCATCTGCCCCAAACAGTTCCGAAGGAAACTGGGCCAAGAGCAAAGGGCAATTAGGCCAGCTCCCCCAGCGCGGGGGTCGGACGCTCCCAGGCTGGGAAACTGAGGGACCACAAGCAGTGAAAGTGGACTGGCTTTCCTCAAAAGCCCTGTTTTTAGTTTTAGGTGAGAAGCTGCCCGTTGGACCCCAGGGGCTGGCGACGTGAGGATGGGGTGAGTGGGGTTGGAGGGGAGAGGGGGATGGGGGGGCCGAGGGCGCGGGGGCCTTGGGAAGATGGCCCTGCGCTAGGGTCTCCCTCGCGGAGTTGGACCTGCGGAGCACGTCCAGCGCACTTACCCGGCCGGCGGGGCGCGGAGGCTCAAGCGCGCCCGCGGGAGGTGTCCGCGGGGACAGGGAGCTGTGGCTGCGCGGCTGCCGGCGCTCGCATCTCGGGGACCAGGCGGCGGCTGTGGCCGCGGAAGGACAGCCCCACCCCGGCACGCGAGCCGCCCCGCCCCGGAGACGACCGAGCCCGGGAGGCGGCAGGGGGCGCGCGCGCGCATCTCCGCCCGGCCAATGGTCCCCGGGTCTGTGTGCACCACCGTGGGGTCCTGCCCTGCGCCCCTCGCGTCCCCGTGGTCCCCGGGATCTCTGTGCGCCACGGTGGGGTCCCGCCCTGCGCCCCCCCCCGTCCCCGTGGTCCTCCGGATCTGTGTGCGCCACGGTGGGGTCGCGCTCTGCGCCTCTCGTGTCCTCGTGGTCTACCCAAGGGTCTGTCGGCTCCAGGGTGCCTGTGCCCCTCGAGGCCCCCGTGCTCCCCGCGGGAGCCCCCAGACCCTCTGTTCCTCGCCCACAGTCGCGCGCCCCCTTCCACCTGCGCCCGCGGAGGCCGAGCGCGCACCTGCCCGCGGGGCGGATGTGCGGGGCCCAGACTCCCCTAGCACCTGGGTCCCGGCGCCCGGATCCAAATGTGTCATGTGAGCGTAGCGTGTCCTGCTCCGCCTGCTCCAATTAGGTTGTTGCTAAAATCAAAGGGTTTTACAGTTTAAAAATATTAATGTAATACTTTTAACCCTGCACCTTCCTGGAGCCGCAGGGCAGCTCGTGGAAGTCTCATTCCGACATTTCTGGTTGGAAGGAGCCAGGCCTCCAGTGGGGCTTTTTCCACCCCTCTGGCTGCTCCTTCCCCCTCCTCCACGCGGACCATCCGGCCCCTCCCCTCCTCCGTCCAGGAGGACACGTCCAGACTTTGAAAGCGCCCCTTCCCCCCCCACCCCGCCCCCGGGCTCGGACTGTGCGTCTGGTCCCGGCGCGCCCCGGGACACGCCCTGAGCCTGGCCTCACATCCTGGGCTTTCTGCCCCAAGGCCTGAGGGGCGCCCCCGGAAACCTCGCCCAACTGCTGCTACCATCCTTGCCCCGGCGGGGGTGGGGTGGGGGCTTGTGCTGCCCCCTCATGTCCAGTCCCTTTGCGGTCCCCAGGCAACCCCTCAGCACCAACCATGTCCCCACCCAAGCCCCACCAACCTCTGCCGCCGCTGCCAGCCCCGTGGGGTCTCCAGCGCTCGCTCGCACCCCACGGTCAGTCACAGCCAAGGGAGTCATTCCTGGCACCTGCCCGGCTCTGAGCAAAATCCTGCCCCCATCCAAGCCCCAGCTACCTTCCCCAGCCTCACAGACCAGCGTGTATGCCTCAGGACCTTTGCACTTGCTCCCACTCTGAGAAGGCTCTTTTCCAGATACTCGCAGGGCTAGCTCTCTGATCCTGTGTCCTCAGAAAGGATATCCACCTCAGTCAAAGGCCACCGCTGTCCATCTCTCCCTGCTCTGCCTTTTGTTGGGCATATTCCTGCCTGAAATTACAGCAGGTGTTTCTTTGCTCCTGTGTCTAACAGGTAAACTCACCAGGTCTGTTCAACTCTATCCGAGGAAGAGCAGGGCATCTACTGCAGAACAGGGGCTCAAAAGTGTCAGCTGAGTGAATGGTCTTATACTATTTTTTGACCTGGAACAACATGCAGCTGTATTGCTGTATTTTTTAAGTAGTTAAAATCAGCAGTTGCACCTTGATCCAATTTTTGTAAAGTGCATTATGCACAGAAAAAAATCTGAGTGAATAACTCGGGTTATAGGTGAACTTTAATTTTTTACTTTTTAAAAATTTCCACCATTCCTGACCATTTTGCAAGAAACATGGAGTGCTTTTGTACCATTTTTGTAGTTTTTTTTTCTTTTTGCTAAAAAGAATAAGTGAGCATGTGTATGACGTTGGGAGGGCATATCTTGGAGTGGCAGAGGTAAGGTGGGTCCACCCTGTCAAGTCCAGGCCTGTAAGGGAACCCTCACACCCAGGAATATGGGCAGAGACACCTGGGTGGGTGCCCCGAGGATTTGCAGCTTTGTAGTCAGAGCCTGCATCCCCTGCATGGGAAGACAGAGCCTACGTGTCTCAGGGAACCCCTTCTAGCCTGTTGTCTAGGCATCAGTCACCTCCACCCACCCAATCCCCTCGGGAACAGCCTGAGCAAGATGCCTCTTTGCTTCTTGCTGCCACTTCCCGGGGCAGGACAAGGGCAGGTGAGGCTGCGCAGCCTGAGGTGCAGGAGCAACCAGTGTGCACTCCCCCTCCTCCCCTCCAACCCACCTTGGCTGTGCCTGTCCCCAAAGCCTGTAGTCTCTGTAGACCCGGGGGCAGTCACTGGGATTGGACACGTAAAGAATGACCCTTGCCAGGGAGGTGCCACCTGTGAAGTCCCAGGAATTCAGGGTGAGCCCCCTTTGTGGGAGACCTTGGGCGTTGTTCCCACCAGAACGCGGGTGACTCCAGGCCCCCCAGGCAGCATTCCCACGAGGTCAGCCGGACACAACTTCCCTCTGAACTTCCTGTTCACACAGGTCCTGCAGACACACAACAGTTTGCAGAGTACGTCTGGGCGTCCCCTATTTTCTTCTCCACCGTGACCACCCTGACCCAGCCCCGCACCGCAGTGTTTCCCCTCTGGGGCTGCAGCTCGGGAGGCCTTCTCAGAACCCCCCTCCTCTCTGCACTCGGGACCTCCAACTGCAAGTAGGCTCCGTGTTGCTGTGTCCTGCCACACCGCCCAAACTTCTGACCAGCTGGGGACAAATTCCTCTTTCCTGGATCATTTGTCCTCCCAGGGTGGGAGGGTGGCCGACACCTGGCAGGAAAGAGAGCTTGGAAAAGAGGCAACGCCCAAGGTGCCCCCTGGCCCTCACTGCCCACCCTGTGTCTCCACGTCTGTGTCTCAGATGTGGCCATCCTGGGAGCTCAGGGATGTGACCGCTGCATGAGCTTGACTGCCATCTAGCTCTGCCTGCCTGTCCCCTCCCTTCCTCCTCCACACCGTCCCCCCAGGACACGCCAGCCGAGGGGTGTGCTATCACCCTGCAGGTGCCTAGCGCAGGTGTCAGGCCGCATGGTCCCCGGGGGGGACAGCTGTGTTGCTCGGGCAGTCCTTGTTCAGGTCTGTGCTTTCTCTCCCCCACCGCAGTTCGCCTGGAGGGCAGAGAAGGATCTGGAGCATTTTGTCAAGAGCCGCCGCTGCCCTTGTCTCTGTGGGCCGTCCCTTGAGGGCCCCTCCCGTGTGCACAGCCAGGCAGGGCTTCCCACTCCTGGGAAGGCTGCCATCATACAAGGTCTGTCAGCTTGGGGAGCCCGCCTGGCCTGCAGCAGGGTGGCGGCAGGGAGGTGCAGGACGAGGCCGCCAGGTGAGGGTGGCCGACATGCACCTGCACCCTTGAATCTGCAGGAGTGTCCGTGGGAGGCCCAGGGTTCCCGCCTGCAGGTGGAGAGGGGCCCAGTAGCAGGGGCTCCGGGTGCCTCCCCAGAGGCTCACTCCCAGGACACCCCAGGACAGAGGCCCCAGGAAAGGGCAGGGGCCACCCAGTGGATGCCTGTCCAGAAGGCCCGGATGTGGCTGGGGGTCCAGAACTGCCCTAGAGCCAGGTGGTGCCTGGGACGCGGGCAGAGAGTGAACCAGGAGCTCTGCTGGCACAGGGACATTTGAGTCAATGAATGCGATTCAGGGGTTGTTCCCGAACACCAGAGACGTTGCTTGTGGTGGCTGGCAACGGTTGTAGATGAAGTGGGAGAAGGTGAGGTGCCTCAGGGGATGGGCAGAGCCAGGGTCCCCACCCGGTCTGAGCCCACCCCTCACCTCCACCTCCCAGCGCCCTTGCCTGGTGCCAGCAGTCACCCTGAGGCCCCTGCAGACCCCAGGCCGGCCACACGGCCCCCTGCTCCCGACATCCCCTCCTCTGGGGCTCCTGTCAGCAGAAAACAAGGAGCGGTGGGCAGGTCCCACCCCTCAGCAGACCCTTAGGGTCTCAGCCAACTCGAGGGTCCAGTGGGAAACCAGCTGCCTGCACATTCACTGCTCATGCGGCACAGAGCACGGGAAGGACAGTGCCCTCCTTCCAGGGAAGCAGCTGGCCCTGGGAGCTGTGGCCTGGCAGGGGAGCTTGGCATGGCCTGGGGGCACCCATGTGCTGAAGCTGAGCTACCTTCAGGGTCAGGATCCACAGGACCCCGTGCTTGTGAAGCGGGTGCAGTGAAGACCCTCCAGGCTCCGCCCTCTCCTCTGCCTGCTCCTGGGGCTTCGCAGGTGCTGTTCCTTCTGATTGGAACACTCTTCCCTGAATATCTGTCTTGTCATTTCCTTCAGCTTAAGGCAGAGGCCACCCCTACCATCCCTGGCTATCTGACATTTGGGTTTATTGGGGAGGGGGGGATGCAGGAACTTTCATCTCTAACCCTAACCTGCTACAGCCTCACAGCCCAGAACCAGCCATTGTGGGGGCAGAAGGGAGGAAGGAGAAAGAGGGGGAGGGGGAGGGGAGGGGAAGGAGGGGAGGGGGAGGGGAGGGGAGGGAGGGGAGGAGAGGGAGGGAGGGGGAGGGGAGGAGAGGGGGAGGGGAGGAGAGGGGAGGAGAGGGGGAGGGGAGGAGAGGGGAGGGGAGGAGAGGGGAGGAGAGGGGGAGGGGAGGGGAGGGGAGGGGAGGGGGAGGGGAGGAGAGGGGAGGGGAGGAGAGGGGGAGGGGAGGGGAGGGGGGAGGGGAGGAGAGGGAGGGGAGGAGAGGGGGAGAGGAGGGAGGGGAGGGGAGGAGGGGGGAGGGGAGGGGAGGGGAGGGGGGAGGGGAGGAGAGGGGAGGGGGAGGGGAGGGAGGGAGGGAGGGGGAGGGGAGGGGAGGAGGGGGAGGGGAGAGGAGGAGGGGAGGGAGGGGGAGGGGAGGGAGGGGAGGGGAGGGAGGAGGCCAACTTACTACAGTTATTTCCTTTGTTGCACAACCACGGCCCCCACTGAACAATGACTCACTTGCCCGGTTTTCTTTGAACCTGCCTTGTCCTCCACATCCTTTGGTGGCCCCATGGAATGGGCCTTCCGCAGGCTCTATGAGTCAGTCTGTCTCAGTCCCCCACCCCACCTGCATGGCCCGTCCAGGCACTGCCCACTCAGCACCCTGGTCTCCTCTAGGGTGACTCCCTCTGTGTTGCTGGCGCACTTTCTCCAAGAACTTCCCAGTTAATGGAACATGGGAGGAACGCTTCTCAGAAACTGTCTCCTGTTCAGCTGACCACGGCTCCACCAAGGACTTGTGGGTGGAACCCACTTTGCCTGCTGCGTCTGAGGTCCACCCCAGCTCACCTGTGCTTCCTCCTTGTCCTAGGCTCCGGTGGTCCTTCATGCACCCTGTCCTCCAAACCTCACCTCACCAACGTTAGCTCTGGAAAAGGTCCTTTTCAGTTTTGAATTTTTATTCCTTACAGTTTTTATTCTTTAACTTTTTCCCTTCCAGATATTTTATCTTTAATTTCTGAGTTATTTCCATTCTGTATTATTTCTTTTTTTATAGAGTTGGTTCTTTTTTAATGGACACCTTGTCTTTGGTCACCTCTGAGATACTGGCTGTAGATGACAGGGCTTCTGAGATGTTCCTTCTAGTCTCTGCTTTGCCCCTTTTACAAATGTCAGGTGAACTTTCCTGGGCTTCATACAAGAGGGAGGCACTGCCCTAAATGGACAGAGTGGTGGGCTTGTTGGGCAGTAGGTACCTGTGGACACGATCTCAGGTGGTGGGTTTCCCTGACCTCCTGCTCTGGGGTGAGGCGGCTTGCCATGCAGGGGCCCTCAGCTCTCCTCCACCCCCCCGTGTAGGGTCCTACCCACCCCCCGTGTAGGGTCCTCCCCCCCCGTGTAGGGTCCTCCCCCCCATGTACAGTCCTCCTCCACACGTAGGTTCCTCCCTGCCCCCCGTGTAGGGTCCTCCCCCCCCCGTGTAGGGTCCTCCCCCCCATGTACAGTCCTCCTCCACACGTAGGTTCCTCCCTGCCCCCCGTGTAGGGTCCTCCCCCCACCGTGTAGGGTCCTTCCCTCCCCGTGTACAGTCCTCCCCCCATGTAGGGTCCTCCCCCCCCGTGTAGGGTCCTCCCCTCCCCGTGTACAGTCCTCCCCCCATGTAGGGTCCTCCCCTCCCCGTGTACGGTCCTCCCCCCCATGTACAGTCCTCCTCCCCATGTAGGGTCCTCCCTGCCCCCCGTGTAGGGTCCTCCCCCCCATGTAGGGTCCTCCCCCTCCCCGTGTAGGGTCCTCCCCCCCGTGTAGGGTTCTCCCCAACCCCTTTTGCTGTCACTGCTCTCCTGAGCCTTCCCTGGCTCTTAGGGGACTGTCAGCTTTGCCCTGGAATTTGCCCTTTCTGGGTCTTGGGGGCAGGTATTTCCCTCTCTGGTTCTTTGCACTGTTTGAAGGCAATTTCAGTGGGACCTTTGCCATCTTAAAACTTCCCTGAATTGTTGGCAGCTAGTTTGAACCTATATGAACAAGGTGAGGCCCAGCGCAGCTGGTGTGGAGTGTCATCTGGTGGGAAGAGTGGGTGGGTCAGATGCGGCCCCTGATCTCCCCACCTCTGCATGAACAGGGTGAGGACCAGGGCACCCTTCGTCCGAATCCCAGCCTAACCACCACTTACCATGTAACCTCTGCCAACTTATGGGCCCCTCTGAGCCTTCACTGTTTTATCTATAAACCGGGTAAGTATAGGCCAATGGAGCAGAACAGAGAGCACAGAAATAAACCCACACACATACGGTCAGTGATGTTTGACAAGGTGCCAAGATCGTTCAATGGGGAAAGGACAGTCTTTCCAACAAATGGTGGGGAAATGGACATCCACTTGGAAAAGAATGAAGTTGGACCCGTACCTAACACCATATACAAAAGTTACCTCAAAAGGGATCAAGACCTAAAGTAGAGATAAAACTCTTAGAAGAAAACATAGGGGAAAAGCTTCATGGCTGAATCTGGCAAAGCTTTCTTGCACGTAACACCAAAAGTACAGGCAAGAAAAGAAAATAAGATAAATTAAAGTACATCAAAGTTTAAAACCTTTGTGCATCAAAGGACACTATCAATAAAGTGAAAAGGCAACCTATCATAGGAGAAAGTATTACAAATCATGTATCTGATATGGGATTAATATCCAACACGTATATACAGACCCTACAACTCAACAATTAAAGACGAACAACCAATTTAAAAATGGGCAAAGGATGCGAACAGACATGTCTCCAAAGACACAGGAATGGCCAATAAACACATGAAAAGATGCTCAACATCACTGATCATTAAGGAAATGCAAATAAAAACCATGAGGTACCACCTCACACCTGTTAGGATGGCTACTGTCAAAACATAACAAATGTTGGCAAGGATGTGGAAACATAGGAATCCTTCCTTACACACTGTTGGTGGGAATGTAAAATGGTGCAGCCACTGTGGAAAACGGTATGCAAGTTCCTCAAAAAATTAGGCATAGAGCTACCATATAATCCACTACTTCTGGGGATAGAACTGAAAGAACTGAAAGCAGGGTCTCGAGGAGATGTGCGTCCACCCGTGTTCACAGCAGCACATTCACAATAGCCAAGAGGTGGAGGCGCCCGAGTGTCCATCAGCAGATGAAGGGTAAACACGAGGCGGTCCATTCACACAGCGGAGCATTATCCAGCCTTAGAAAGGAAGGAAATCCCGACCCAGGCTTCCAGCATGGACGGACCTTGAGGACGTGACGCTCAGTGAGATACACCGGTCACAAAAGGACAGATCCTGTAGGATCCCACTCACGTAAGGGACCCAGAGGAGGCAGATTCCTGGAGACAGAGGAGGACGGTGGGGCCGGGCCGGGGGGAGGGGGAGGGGGAGGGGTGTTTATGGGGACAGTTTCAGTTTTACAGGATGAAGAGCTACAGAGATGGACGGTGGTGATCGTTGCTAACATTGTCAGTGTACTTAATACCAGTGAACTGTACACTTAAAACTGGTTAAAATGTTAAATTTTATGTTACGTATATTTTAACACATGTACAACAGGTAAGAATCTCCACCTTTACCCATTTTCCCACCAGGCACGTACACTCCCAATCTCAGGGGCAGACCTGGAGTCATAGGCTGGCTTCCTGGAGCCTCTAGTCTGGACACCGATCACTCACATGCATCCTCGCACACTCACGTGCTCTTAAATGGAGCCACACGGTGAACTCCGAGCTGGCCTGGGCCCACTTCTGTCAGGTGGTGTGAGGTGAGGAGGGCACACGGTGCCCCAGCCCCTCTGGTCCTCGAGTTCTGGGGCAGCAGGGCGGCCCCCGTGGGTTGGGGGCCGTGGTCAGACGAATTCAGGGACAGGAAGAGGACCCAGTGGGGACTCCATGGGGACTGACTCAGCCACACTGCAGAGTGTGCATCTGCTATCAGCTCTGCCTGCAGCCCCCGACCCTCCACAGGTGAGGGGTGACAGCCCCCACCTCCGCCCTGGGCCTCCCACCTGGTCCTCCCTTGACCAGGCTCACCTGGACTGGGAAGGTGACTCTCCCAGCTGGCTGAGGTGACTAGTGGTGACCACAGGTAGTCCATCCTACCTGTCCTGGACTATTTCCCTCTTCATGAAGCACCGACTTTGAACCTGGGCCAGAATTCCGGTGTCTCGAGCACATGCTTCATGTCCCCAGAAGTCAAACGGGGAGCTGGGTCATCAGCACACGGCGCACGTGGAGGGACGGGGCGTGAGAGCAGGCGGCCGGGGCGGAGCGCCGGGTGCAGATGAACGGGCACCACGGGCAGCAGCCTCCCTGTGAGCCTCCCCGAGCCCAGGCCGGCTTCCCGGGCAGTACTTCCCCTGCCCCATCCCCAAGCCCCGACTCCCAGGGGGCGGGGCACGGTCTGAGAATGGAGCACCCTGCTGAAGGAAAAGCCACAGACGTGTCGCCACCCTCACTTGACCCCCACTCCCTCTGGTTTCTCTGTTGCTTCTGTAAGTTCCACGCTGGCTGTCCCTCGAGGTCACCCCTCTGGATCCAGATGAAGCACCAGGGTCAGGCATCCCTGCAGGCGGGGCAGCACTGCCCCCGTGTGGCCGACTGGCGCCAGACCAATCAGGTGCAGCCTTGGCGGAAAGGAGTCATCTTGCTGCACGCCCGCCTGGGCAGGGGGCTTGGGGCTCGGGACGGAACCCCCAAACCTTAAGAACCCCCAAACCTTAAGCCCGTCTGCTGCTCGTGCCTTCCAGGGACGCAGCCACGTCCCCACCCACTCCTCAACGTGCGTCCACTGGCTCAGGCCACAGACGCCACTGAGGGTCTGTGCACAGTGTGTATCTGCACAACTGTATTTGTACCACACATCTGTATCTCCACCACACACCTGACTGTACCCGTGTACCACCCACCTCTATCTGTGCCACACACCCGAGTACGTCCGTGCCTCTGACCCGAGTACGTCTGTACCACCCACCCAAGTATATTTGTACCCCACACAATCAGACTTTCTCTACATTCTGCATCTCCCCTTCCCCTCACTTCCCTGAATCATGGAAGGCACCTAATCACACATGCACCATTCCCTGCCCAAGGCTGACATGCAGCGTGAGAGCAGGCCTCGCAGGCTCTGCTCTGTCAGGCCCCCAGTGATCCTGGGAGATTAAACTGTGTACTGGGCAGGTTCCTCACTGAAGCCATGAATTGCCGTTGCCTGAGACCAGCTTGAGGGGTTCCAGCTTCCTGGGAATCCGGGATGAACCCAGAGCCCAAGGTGCCACAGGTGCAGGATGGGGGAAGACGTGGACAGCAAAGCCAGCATGTGGAGGGCGGGGTTCCCACGTCACAGGGGGACAGAGTCCACAGAGGCTGGACGCCTGCTGCCCTCACTCTGAGCTTGGGGTGTTTGCAGGCCAGAGCTCAAGGGACAGGTGAGCACAGTGCCTCCCAGGGGGAGGAGGGGCCCCGCTGTCCATGCCTCCATCTGAAGGGGAACCTGTGGGGGAGAAGGGGCCCCCACTATGTACACCTCTGTCTAATGGGGGACAGGGAGACAGGCTAAGGGGCGGTTTGGGCTGAGGCAGTGAGGCACCAGCTGGAAGAGTCCCCCTGAGCACCTGGAGGTCCCAGGCCTCACAGAGTCAGGAACGTGGGGACTGACCTCACTGGAGTACAACTGGGGATCGTGGGCTGGCGTCCTCACCAGTGTGCTGAAGTACAGAGAGGCACCCGAATGGAAAGGCGTGGAGACCCTCAGAGACCCCCTCGGACCCTCCTCCATGAGCTCACAAGGCCAGTCTGAGCCACACAGATTCTTTACCTCAACCCCACGTAGTGTGGTCAGTGACATTCCTTGTAATCAGACACCACAGATAAGAAACCCACAGCCCTGGGCTTCCCTGGTGGCGCAGTGGTTGGAAGTCCGCCTGCCGATGCAGGGGACGCGGGTTCGTGCCCCGGTCCGGGAAGATCCCACATGCCGCGGAGTGGCTGGGCCTGTGAGCCATGGCCGCTGGGCCTGCGCGTCCGGAGCCTGTGCTCCGCAACGGGAGAGGCCACAGCAGTGAGAGGCCCGCGTACCGCAAAAAAAAAAAAGAAACCCACAGCCCCGAGGCTCCATCCCCAACCAGCACAGGTCCCCCAAAACAGACCCCACGGATACCCAATTTCTGATGCCCCAGACCTATTTATAGATCACTGACACCCACCCAGAATCCCAACATCCTCAAAGCCCCCACCCCAAGTCCTGGTTTGGGGAAGCACACGTGAAGGGTGAGGGGACAGAAAGAGCCTAAAGCAATTCCGTGTGGGCAGGCACAGGGCCACCCTGGGACTGGCTGTGCGGGCACCACGTGGGGGGCTGACTGCATCCCTCCTTCCACTTTCATGTGTGAAAAACCGTAATTAACAGTCGATCAGAGGGCACAGAGGTGCATCATTAGTAAGTGAAAGAAAACCCATTCCCTTCTGAATCAAATTTGGGTTTGTATTTCCAAGGAAGTTTCACGAAATGCAAACCACCTCCTGTCATAGAGGATGGATGAATCTCGGGATTTCCACAAGCAGAGCCAGCGTGCACTTCAGAAGGTGCCGGACCCCTTGGAGCTCCAGGTGAGCAGAGCTGAGACGGATGGGGACAAGGGCACATGTGCTTTATTGTTTATGCTGCATATTCAAATGAATACAATAAACCCCTTTAAAAAGTAAGGCACGTGAGCAGCCTTCTGTGCAAGTTCCGTATTATTTAAAATTCCTATTGGCTAATAAAGTATTTCTACTCTAGAACTGGAGCTATGTAGAAAAGCACATGATGAGTTTTTTGCAAGCAGAGTACCTGTAACATTATTATATCTTACGTCATGGCACAATTAAACAGCCTCAAATCAAATGTGTGTATCTAAGTAATGATATAACTACTGTTACAATCGCAAAACATTAACCAGCTTATCCACATATGTACAGTTGGGTCCCCAAGTAGTAATCATACAAAATCTAAAGGAAGAACAGTATCTAACTCATCTGTGTACCATTTCGTTACAGGTAAGAGATTTGGCGTTTTCAGTCTTTTTTTCCGTAAGTCCCGCTGGTATCTGCAGGAGACCAGTGTCATACGATGCTGAAGACCATGGAAAGATACTGCTCATATGACACCTGAATCCAGCCGTCCTGATCCGTATCGTAGCGTCTGAATATATCTGTCAACCTCTGAGGAAAAAACAACAGGTGTTTAGATCTAATACTTATCAAACAGAAGGAGCCAACTGTACTGGTAAAAGGGCATTCAGGAACCCAATTTCAGAAGCATTCACGTCTCTGCCCACAGAGGGGCACAGGCGAGGTGCCCTCGACCACCCTCAAAAGCCAGGCTGGTCCACCCTGGAGATGCAGGACAGCTGCGGGTAGGCGGGTGCGCCGCCAGCCCAGCTCCACTACACACCGCGGCCCTGGGTCCTGGCGGAGCCCTCTGGCCCCAGAAGCTGGCTTCCCAAGTCCCCGGTGGTGAGCCTGGGTCCTCCCTTCCCACTCTAAAGCCGTCCTCCTGGGGGGCCTCCCTGCAGGCTCACCTCTGCTCAGGACAAAGGGAAGCCAGCGCCCACTGGGCTCCTCCTGTAGAGCCTGCCGCCCAACAGGCGAAGCCCAGCGCAGGGCCAGAAGGGCAGGATGAGCTCGTGCCAGCCCAGGACCCTGGCTGATGCCCAGCCCCCCTCCCCACTCAGGGCTCGCCCACCTCCTGCCCGACGCCCCCAGCCCTGCTACAGGCACCCCCCCCTCCTCTCTGCTGCCCGCCCTCCTCCTGTCTGACCACACCCCCAGGGCGCCACCTCTGTCTGTTCACAAGCCTGGCCGCCTGAGAGCAGGGACGGTTAGGTAAGTGCCACCCCAAATGACAGATGCTGGGCACCCATGGCAGGCTCTGAAGAATCCTCCTGACAGAAGACAGTGCCCCAGGCTCATCGTGACCTTGGTGGTCGCCTGTCCACCTGCCCAGGGACCGAGAGCAAGGCTGCAGCCTGGCCCGTGAGCCGTGTCCCCTGTACCTCAGTCTCCCCAGTTCCACCCCTCTCCTGTGCTGGGCAGGCTGATGGCCAACAGCATACGGGGCTGACACAGGTGACAGTCCACACAGGCGTCAGCCAGGAGCTTCCTGTGTGTGAAACGCTGGCCTGACACAAACCACAGAAACCACCAGCGGCAGTAACCTCCCGCCAGGAGTCCGATGGGTGATTTCCCTTTCTTTACACTTAACTGTCTTTTCCCAAGATTTCTACAAGTTTCCATGTTGCGATTTTCAAAAAGCCTTTTTCTTTTTGGAAAGAGGCAGATGAAAGAAAATGCTTTTGAGGATTCTTCACATGTGGCCTGCAGCTTAGCCTTCCCTTCCTTTTTGATTCCCCACCTCTGTACAGCGTTTAGGCTCCTTCTCCAAGGCTGGGAGCGAGCAGGGCCAGCAGCAGGCTTCCAGCATGGCCCAGAGGCCATGGCCAGCTGCGGGCAGCCTGCTGGCTGGCCTGTGCTCAGCTCACAGGCAAGCAGAGGCGCCGCGTGAGCTTCTCAGGGGACTCAGATCCTGCTACTCTGGGGGCTGAAAGCTGACATGCGATGACCCTTGCTTACGCAGAGATGGGAGGAGCAGGTGGGCACTTATGGGATGTAACCTCAGAGGAAAATCCTAAGCCCACAGCAACCCAGACGCAGATCCCAGTGAGAGACTTTCACGCTACACCTGTTCCCAACGTGTGCCGACAACACTGCAAACATGTGCTCCTGCCCCACCAGACCCTGAGAGGGAGCGACAGGGCGAGGCTCCCCGCTCCTCAGAGACGTGAGGCTTCAATGCTAACAGACCTGGCTCTCCAAGTCACTGAGGGGCAGGGACTGATGGGCCCAGATTCCCCGGGAAAGAAATCAGGAGAGCAGACCAGGCAGAGCAACCTCACTTACTGAACTTTCACTTTAACGGGGAAAAACCTGAGAATGCTTTCCCAAATTCCAAATTATACTGATAACCTCATGCCTAGCACACCCCTCTGTGGATTCTAAAACCAACAAGATGTAACCTCGGTTTGAATGCGAACTGCAAGGGTATCTTTCAGGGATGGGTTCTACTGAAATACTTACGGAAAACACATTCGCTTCCCATCAATGGAATTGTGACAGAATTAAGAGGGAGGGTGTCACACAGTCTTAGGTGGACTTGGCCATGACTTGACAACTGCTGAATCTAAATAATGGGCACATGGGTTCATCACACTGTTGTCTCTGCTATTTTTTTTTTTTTTTGAGATTCGTCAAAAAAAAAAGTTTTGGGGGCTTCCCTGGTGGCGCAGTGGTTGAGAATCTGCCTGCCAATGCAGGGGACACGGGTTCGAGCCCTGGTCTGGGAAGATCCCACATGCCTCGGAGCAACTAGGCCCGTGAGCCACAACTACTGAGCCTGCGCGTCTGGAGCCTGTGCTCCGCAACAAGAGAGGCCGCGACAGTGATAGGCCTGCGCACCGCGATGAAGAGTGGCCCCCGCTCACCGCAACTAGAGAAAGCCCTCGCAGAGAAACAAAGACCCAACACAGCCAAAAATAAATAAATAAATTTATAAAAAAAAAAAAGTTTTGAAAGACATGAGGGTTTATACCAATTCACTGCATTTCTAAAGCTTAAATCTATGGAACTTGGCTCCCTACCTAGAAACAGGAGCAGGGCCTGTGTGGGAACAGCCAGGGTGGGTTCGAGTGCTCCCGCCCTCCGTCCTAGGAGGGCTCCTCTGGGCGCCGGCCAGGCCGGCTCTTAGTTCTCTCCTGGGTAAGGCAGTGAGGTGGCACGAGGAACCGCAGAAGCGCTGCAGGGAACCGTGAGGCGGCGGCCACTGTGCTCGCCAGCCCGGCCAGACACTGCTTCCAACACCCAAACAGGCCCCTGTGCTCAGGGCACAGCTCCTAGCTTAGGAACCAGCGGCGCGCACGGCAGAGCTGACCCAACTCTCACAATAAGACCCACCAAGACACCAGGGTATGCGCGGGAAGAGCCCACCGGATCCCCGCCAAAAGGACAGCTCCCGGCGCTTCCAGGGCAGGAGGGGCCCTGCGGTCTGCACCTCCGTCTAACAGAACCACCAGCTACTCCTCCGAACAGCACGCTAACTTCTCTAAGTTCCGGAACCAGTTCCCGTGTCTGACTCCTGCTCGCCGGCTTCGTCGGCCCATCCCTTCTCGCAGTCGGCGCCTGCGGGCCCCGCGCAGCCGGTACCTGCAAGACGATGCAGCCCTGGATGAAGTCATCAAAGGCGATCTGCCCCCGCCCTTGTCTGTCGAACTTCCGAATGAGGGTGTCGTGAAACTGGTCAGAGAGCCGGTAGCCTGGCGGAGGAGAGGGGAGTCAGCACCCACGCTCCCCCCCCAGACCCCAGCCTCTCCCTCCCGAGAGATCACGGCATGGGCCCCAGGGGACGTGGGCCCCAGGGATCCCCGGCTGCAAGCGCACTGCAACACACTGAGAGCCTGGCGGCCACCGTGCAGTGCCAGCCCCACCCCGAGGAGGGACGAGACCAGCAGCCCCTTCCTGGAGGGTCCAAGTAACCCAGTCACCAGTTCACACCAACCCCAGTGCCGCGCCCCTCGCCCCGAGGGGTCTTCTGGACCGCTGTGGAGTTAGCCTCCTTAACAGCCCTTTATTGTTGAATTTCACTATGGTATTAACTTAATGGTGGAGCTGTGAATAACTGGGCTGCCCTGGGTTACTCATTGCTGGAGGAGGCTTCGCAAGCTAAGACCTCGGGCGGAGGTCGACTGACCCGCCTCAATCGGCTCCCTGACGTCAGGACACGAGGTCAGGACGGGAGGCCGTGAGGAGTAAGGCGGCCTCTCACAGACTGAAGCCCTCCAAGCGCCACCCAGGTGACCCCACCTTCAGCTTGCGGGGCGTCCTGGAAGGCCTCCAGCAGGGACGCCCCGGGGCGGCTCTAAGCCCTTCCCCTTCCGTCCCTCCTAACCTCACCACCTGTGTGACCGTGGTTTCCTTACTTATTCAGGAGACAAGATCCAGGTGCCAACATATTTTTACTGGTTTTCAGTCTCGCTGGAATCTTTGCAAGGATATGTACACCTACTGTCTGAGTGAACGCCACAGTTAATTACCTGTACAAGCACTTCATCACTCTACTGAAAAAGAGTCACACATGCAAACACGTGACAGTACTTTCCAGAGTGGTCAGCACGCTCTATGCATCCTGTGACTTAAATCCAGGGCCCCTTGCCCTGCAGCTGAGTAGAAGACAGGACCCCGACTTAGAAAAGAGCGACAGGCGGGTGCTAGATGGGCGCCCCCTCATGCCCGGTACAGGTGCCTGTGGCCCAGAGAGGCAGAGGCCCGGCTGGTGAGGGTGAGCTTGGGACACGGTGACAGGGCAGTGCCCGCCCAAGCCATCGCTGTGCAATGGTTTCCTGCCCAGGATGGGAAAGGACACAAGAGATGGTGACAAAGACAAAGCAGCAGGGAGAGCAGAGCTCCGGAAGCAGCCAGGGCTCTGCTGGCCGCCGGGACTCCTGGGCCTCTGGGCCCAAGACGTGAACCCCCCTCAGCAGACCATTTTAGGGTCAGCGAGGTAGCCCCTCACTGTGTGTCCCCCGGCCCCGCTGCTGCACTTCCAGGGCACAGATGCCCGGTGGAGGGAACAAGCCCTTCTTTCCTGGGAACCAGTAACCTCCACTGGGCATCCAGCGCCTGCTCTCAGCCCCGGGAGAAAAGCCGGACGCCAGTCAGTAACCATGGCAAAGGACAGATCCGGATCAGGGCACCACCCGTGTCTACACGGGGCCAATGGCACCAAGAAAGGGGCGGAGGCTGCTGCAGACCTGCTGGGGCCTAACTCAGCCGACCCGGCTGTAAACACACTGCTAACGCGGTCAGGGGAGCCAAAGGCTCGGGCTCCAGGGATGAAGTGACAGGGTGCCGGCTTGGACTCCTCAGTGTGAAAAGGGGGGCGGAGCAAATGCAGCAGGAAGATGGAAAGTGGTTGAAAGCGAGCAAGGAGGAAGTGAAGGTTCACTACACTCTCGTGAAATTCCTTATAAAAACCACACTGGCCTTGAGCTGCCAGGGGCTGCGTGCGGGACGGGGTCGTTTGCTGGGAATGGGGCTGTCAGAGCCCCCCCACTAGCAGAGTATGAGGCCCAGGCCTTATGCACCTTCTTATTTCCAGGTCTCTGCACCTGGCATGTAGCACATACTAGGAATAAGAGCCTAAGAAATGAACGGGTGGACCATCAAATCCAGCGGGTGCGCTGGTCAGTCACACAGCCCCGCCAGGGCAGGCCTGAGACCCTGTGTGGCACTAACACAGGTCAGAGGACACCTTAGGGCTTGACCTCCCCCTGCACCCCCGACTCCCTCACGCATCTGCTGAGCTACAACACAGCCCCCAGCTTGGCTGACAGATGCTTGTTCTTAGGAGTGAAATCAAAACAGGAAATTTCACTCATGGGGCACATTTCCTAACCGTTACTAACATGTAACCTGTGAAAGGATGGCAATGCTCCTTGTGTGGAAGAGGAGGCTCCAGAGAAGGCCCTAGGAAATGGCGGACCAATCATAGGCAGAAACTTTTGGGAATAACTGAAAAAATGCTGCAACCGGATATTTACTTTTTCCAGGAAAAGCTGGAAGTCAGGAAGGATCTCGGCTGTGCCCAGCTCGACGGGGCCTGTGGGCTCGTGACCTTGAGGGACCACCGCTGACCTATCACAGCCACAAACGTCCCAGGTCTGACCGGGGCTTGTGGACCTCAGCGTCTCCAACGTGAGCTCCCAGGACGTGATGGTCCCTGGCACTAAGTCAAAAGAGGGCTCCGGGGCCTGACAACGTTAGAAACGCTGTGCTCGGTGACACTTGAGGTGTGTCAAAGACACCTGAGGTGTGACACCTGAGGTGTGTGGAAGTTAACTCACAGGGTCCAGGTTCCAGCCGGCCAGGCCTCCAGCTCCCTCCTGCCCGGACTGCTCTGCGGGGGCCACCTCCCTCCCAGCCCCCCACCTAAGGCACAGCAAGGTCAGCTGCATTCCAAGTTTCAATTCAGAGAACCTGAGGTCGATGTCCTGCCCAAAGCCTGACCCACGCGTGGCAGGCTCACAACACAAACTTCCTGTGGGGTCCCAGAGCCTCTAAAGCAAGAAGGAGACACCAGAGAGGAAAGCCGTAAAGGACACGCCCAGAGAAAGAGAGGGGGAGGGGAGAAGCACATTAATAACCACAAGAACCAGAATGTACTTTATACTATTAAACCCTGAACTAGTCGGAATAAAGTGCATTGTAACCTGAGAGAAGGGCCCTGCGAACAGAGGGCCCAGCGAATGTCAAGCAAACCAGAACCTTGGTGTAACGACTACAGTCTTCCCTCCATAAATAACAAATCCCAAGTTCCCCTCAGGCCCACATGGGCGCTGGACCAGAAGGCCCGCTGGCGCGCTCTGGAAGGCACCACGTGAACACTGCTCACAGCACGGCACACACTCAGGCTGGCACACGTGTGGCACACGTGCTGACATGCACTTGAGAATGGGAGCTTCCACACTCAGGCCTACGCTCCGCGCAACTCACGGGCTCATCCCCTGTGGGCATTTTACCTTCTTTCTGTGTATTTTCACGTCAGGAAATATAAATAGCCCTACACTGTTTTATTTTAACTTGTTCACTTTAAATTGTTTCAAAAGCCACATTCTCAATGTGCCTGTGACATCACTCCACTTCACAAAAGACAAACTACTGCATAGCCCTTATCTCATTTTGGATGAAAAACCATACAGAAGCCTCCAAGTCAAATATAAGCCTTCACGATATAAGCAACATGAAAATATAAAACCGTGTGATGTAAACAAAAATTTCACACAGACTGCTTTAAAAATCATTAAGTTAAACAAGGTAACAAGATAAACTTTATGGCCCTGGCTCCAAAATGAAACAGCTACGCAGTTAAGACAAGTGTTTTACCAAAACCTGAGAGGGCTTGCTTGAGCTCGTTCTTGTCGATCATGCCCGAGTTGTCCCTGTCGTAGGTGCGGAAGACGTTCTGCCAGTCCGTGATGTACTTCCAGACGCCAGTGAACTCGCTGAAGTTCACGCCGGCCTTGTTCTCTCTGTCAAACATGGCTGAGACGGAAGGGCATGAATCAGCAAGAACCTAGAGCAGAGGCACGCCCACACCCCCGGTGGGCCTGGCTCCTCCGGGACCCAGCCTGGTGTTCGGCCAGCAGGTCCCCAGGTGCTGGCGGTGACCCTGCCACAGCCCTAAATCGTGCTAGGTGGGCATGAGGCGTGCGAGCCAAACACCCTGGTGGAGCCACAATAAAAACGCTTTACACTGAAGGAGGTTCCTCAAAAGCATGACGGCGGCAGGGCGCACCCGCGCTCAGGAGGGAACCGGAGCCGCAGTGCAGAGCCGTCGAGGGGCCCACCCCAACCCTCCCAGCTCCGGGTCCCATTCCTGGAGCTGCCCCCTGTCCCCCAGCGGACCCGAGTCCCGAGTGGGGGCTCAGAAGAGTCCTCGGGCGAGGGAGGCCTCTACTCTGATGAGAACAAGACTATTGGCTTTAGATTCCTTTTTTAGTAAGGCCTGCCTTTCACAGAAAAAAAATCAGCCTAATTCCAGGTCCAAATAAGAAAAAACTTATAACTACATTTACATACAACTGCAGGCACAATGGATAAAAACTGAGTCTGAAACACTGCTACAGAGAAAGTAATACACCGTTTGGTCTCTTTTCAGGTCATCTGAGTGTTCCTGGTTTGGCCACAAGCACATTCCACTGCAGAGACATTTCACATGAGAACTCGCACACCTCCTCTAGTCAACAGGCATGCAAGACGTGACTGCGTGTGAAACGTAAGTGTGAGACCATTAGACTGAGAAAGAAAGGACGGGTTGGCCAGTCAAGTCAAAGTAAAGACTCCGGGAGGGGCCAGGGCGGGTGGCAGCTCCAGAAGAGAAATCAGCTCAGAAGCACAGGCAGGATGCGTTGCCCCTACTTACATATGATTGACCGGACAGTCACTGGATTAAACGGAGTCCAGGTGCCTGAAACAAATAGCAGAAATTAAGAAAGAAGAAACTCTGGGTCCCCAGTTGTAACCCCAGAAGCCAGAGAAAATAAGTAATTAGCTTTCAACATCAAGACCCTAGAGCCACGGTTCTCCGCAGGGGACGCCGCCCCCAGGACGATGGGTCAGTCAGGTCCCATCCACACTGCCCGGGGAATCGCTCAGGTCCAGCCAGACATTCAAAGCTGCTCAGGAAGACCTGCACCTGGAAGCTCACCCTTGTTCACTTTATAACCAAGAGATGCTATTTTAATACTCACTGAACTTCCCGGGGCCACAGCACCAGGTAAGCTGAGAAGATGGCACTCAGCTGTGCTAAGAATGTCACCAGCTACCACTTCAGAAAATCCCACCCCAAGGGAACCACCGCTCCCAGGACCGGGGCAGCCACCCACGTCGTGCAGCGACCCTGCTGGAAAGCACACCATGAGACCACGCTTTACATTTTTCTCCTAAAGTGACAGTCTGGGCAGCATACTATTTTCTCTGAAATTGTGAAAAGGCAGGACACACTGTTCCACAGTTCACTTCAGAGCAGTAATGGGGATGTTACCGAATACCTATTATAAAGGAGCCTGTTGGCACTGACGGATTTGGCGATTGAGAACCATGTATCCACTGTGATGACAGAATGCTCACCAGGTACCTTTACGCCCAAGGATCTGTCTTCAGGGTGGTTTGCACCTTTACCAATTTTTATACTCACCAGAAACAACGTAAAAACGTTTTTATGGGGCGGGAGAGCGGCGTCTCTCCCCATCCCCCCATTTTTCCCTCTCTGCGGACGGTTCCAGCTCTGGGTGGCAGAGTCCCATCCCCTGGCCACACACGAGGGCAGCACCCTTCCTGCCTGGCCGCGACCACTGGGCTCCGAGCACGTCCCCGACCTGGCCCACGCGCACTTCTCCCGACGCCCAGCACGGCCCCCCAAACACACGCACACCTTCACCTCAGCCCCTGCCTCTCCTTACGCCTCTGTTTATACGAGGCTTTCTCAGAGGATCCCTCCTGAGCGCCCCGCACCCAGGCCCTTCGGTCACTGCATCTGCTCCCCCGGCGCCCTGAGCCTGGCCCGCAGCGGGGACCCCTGGGCACTGGGTGCGCATCTCTGCAGACTTTACAGGCATTTGGGGGAGGGCAGGCAGGAGGATGTATATAAAGGTGTCAGAAAAGGTCAGCATCGTTGAAAACCAGTGTACAAAGAAACTGTGCTACAGAGAAGCCAAGAGAGAGAGGAGGACTCCATGCACAGAAGGGTGTTGCTTCTTCACCGTTCCTGACTTCTAGCTGCTCACGCCCTGGCTGGTGTTTCCACAGGAGATAACCCACCAGGACCAGGAGCCCGAGAAACCAAACGCAGCCACTGGACTCCTTCCCACCTTCCCTCCACCTCTGACGCAGGTTGTGACCTGAGAGTCCTCAACAATCGCCCCGCTGAACGGCCTGCGCCCACTGCCCATCCCGGCTGTGAGCGGGGCTGAGTCCCTGGCCACACTGGCAACTGACTCGGCCGAACGCGTTTTCAACAGAAGTGACACAAGTAGAACAGTCAAATGATGATGCAAACACAGGCACTTTTCGTGGTGAGGGCCAGGCGGAGGGAGGTGTGGACCAGAGGAACTGGCAGCCGAGCTGGAGGGCCGTGAGGCTCAGCAGAGCGGCAGGTCGCCCTGGGCTGAGTCAGGGGTGGAGAGGAGACCCGCAGGCTGTCCAGCTTGGGAGGCGGAGACAGGCTCCTGGTGCCTCCCCCGGCCCATCCTTGTTACCCAAACGGGGCCCGACTCTCCACGGAAACCGAGGGGTAATCACAACAGCCAACAGTTAATTGACTGTTTAGCTCATGCCGAGCCCTGTGGCCTGGTTCTCAGACTAAACATCAAAGCTTCACAGCCCCTAGCGAGGGCAACATTTAGTATTCCAGTTATACTAAGTGTTAAACCCACTGGAGCGTCAGCCTGAAAATCTGCAGTTTTCTGTAAGAAAATGCACTGCAATGTGGAGAAGCATGTCTAACAGAGCCTACTGGAAACACAGGATACACTGAGCGCCAGTGACCCTCACCCGGATTTTCTGGGCCAGCCCCAACTTCAAACATACCCAGTAACCAACATGTCTAGGAATGTCACGACCACCAGCTTGCAAAAGATTTCCTGTCAGGCTTTTACTTAGAAATACAATATATGGTCCCTGTTCCTGTAAGTCTTGCCTCAATTTCATCTGAAAAGACCAAAGAAAACAGAAACATACACAGTACTTTCCATGTAAACTGAGTACACATAACTTTTTTCACCCATAATTTGGGTAGGAGTGGGTCGCAGCTCCACTGAGGGGGTGGGTCAACACCAGGACACTTAGCATTTTCCCCTGTAACTCTCTCAAGCACACAGATGATTTAAAGAATTTATATCTGATCCCTTCTCAAATGAGAAAAAAACCCAGCTCTGCTCTGTGATAGTATATTCTGTCTTTTTGCTCTCCAGAGAGTTTTCTTTCTTGAAATGGCATCCTGTTACCACAAACTTGGACTTCAGTGAGAAGTAACGGGCTGAGTCGTCACGGCACCCAGCAAATGCACTGAGATACCTGCTTACCTGGAATCTTCGGGGGAAAAAACGGACTTTTTTTACAGCACCACCGGCGATCTCCTTCCACTTTCCCGCATCAGATCTGGGACTCCCAGCCCTTCCGGGCATTTCTTCCCGCAGGCGAAGCCAAGTAGGAAGGGGTGAGAGCGGTTCCACGGGCTCGCACGGAATCGGCCAGGACACTGGTGCCTCTTCAGGGTCACGAACTCTGTATCCCACCAGTCGCCTTCAACTACGGCCTCAAAGAGCCACGACTGGAAATACGGTCTTTCTAAAGGCAACCTGAACACCAGCAATAGCCATAACCACACCTACAGCCTTTGATCTGATAAATGCCACTTCTGGAAACTTGTTCTATGAAATCACTACAGTATTTACATTGAAGAAAATCAGAAACAACCTAAGTGTCTCACAGTGAAACTCTGTACACTCAGTTCTGATAGATGAGTGATGTCTCCGGTTCTGTACCAGGCGATGTGGGACCTGGTGGACATGGGCTGGGCCCGAGGGGGAGGGGCTAAGCCTCCAGTTGTCCCAGAGTGTGATCTGCCCAAGGCCGAGGCCTTGGAATAAAGCCAACCGTGTCTTCCTCTGCTTCCACCTGAAACTCTGCTGCACAAGTTTCTGGGAGGAGCAGATACAACAGGCTGTGTTGGGGGCCTCCAAGACCACCCCCAGGCTTGATGACTCGCTAAGACTCACAAAACTCAGTCAGTTTATTACAGCAAGAGACACAGAGTAAAATCAGCAGAGGGAAAAGGCATGGGGAAAAATCTGGGGGGACCAGGCACCCGCTTCCCCGGGAGTTGCACAGGGCGCCCCTAATCCTCCACCGGAAGCTGAGACCACACTCGCATGTGTTGTCAACCAGGGAAGCTCCAGGCACCGGGGGAGCACGTGCCTGCCGCAGCCGCAGTGTGGGCGTGAGCCGCCCAGGCAAAGGGGCAGCAAGTTCCAGGAGGCGGCCAGCAGCCACACAGGCAGGCCCTCCTTGGGGACGTGCAGGCTCTGAGCACAGCAGGTGCCGGGTGAAGAAGGTAAACCCCAGACCCTCCGCTGCCTCATAAGCCGGGCCTCTGACAGAGTGGCAGTGAGGTGACCTGATGGTCGGTCGCCAGGGAACTGTCGGCCTACGTGGTCTGGTCTCTCTCACTACTAGTCAATATGGGATCTCCAGAAGAGCTGAAATCTGTTTTGCTAAAAATACCTCTAAAGGAATATACGACTTATTATTATTTAAAGTCCAGCTGAAAAATGCCTCCTCAAAACACATCAATATGTTATGTCAACGTAAACCTACAGAAGCACAAAAAAAGAGGCTTGAGCAAAATTAATTTCCTCTAATTCCAAGGAACAATGCGAAAGTAAATATTAAAAAAAAAAAGTACCTAACTGAAGACAGTTTGTGACATGTTATTTCAAACAGAAGGCAAGACAGTCCTGTCTCTATTCACACCTCTTAACTGAGCAGTCATTCTCAGACGCGCTCCCGGGGAAACAAGTTGCATAAAGGACTCAGTGTACAGGGCCCACGAGTACTCCTTCAGGGCGGTTTCAGCTGGATTTTAACAGAGTGCATCAGAGGCACAGATCTCACCACAGAGACAAACCGTGCTACTTTGAACCTCTAGTTTTCCCACCAGTAATAAGCTAATTAAACTGATTTCCTAAAATAGCTTAATATTCTAGTCCTAATATGAAAAAAGAAGCCCAATCCTGGGGGAGAAATCAAAAGTCAAAATAACTCCAATCATATCAGCTATGGGAATTCGAGGACAGTGAAGAGAACTGACTTGTGCCCATCCTTGGTGACAGAGGTGATACAGTACAACTGCAAACAAGAGGCCAGCTCGACCAGCTTCCTCCAAAAGCTGGTGCCCGGTAGCCAGAGACTGCTGCCAAACGACTCCAGAGGAGCCAGGAGAAGGCAGAGTGCAGCATCCAAGAAAGGAAGGTGCCGCGGTGCCTCGAGGAAAGGCAGGTATCCTGGGTGGGAGGAGCAGCGCCCGGCAAGCGGTGGGCGCCACGGGGCACCTACGCCTCCGGGGGGCGCCCACGGGAAGACACAGGTGGGGCCGCACAGGGTGGGGTGAGCGCCTAGCTGTGCAGGCACACACCCGGATTCTGGTCCTGCTCTCAGCCTGAGAGCTCACCGTGCACTCTGAGGCTGTGGAAGGACGAGAGATCTGTACCCATTCATAACCTGCCTTCCTGCAGAAAGGGCCTAAGGGAATGTACAAGATATTCACGGCACAGCAGAAGAAAGCAAACTCTGGTCATGTTGGATGGGAGGAGAAAAGCATACGAAAGTTAGGGGTCTCAGACTACCAGTAAAATTCACCTCTTTAAAATTCTAAGCTCATGGGACTGGAGAGCCAGAAATTTAATTTAAATTTTTTAGCAGCTAATTTGAAGAGAAAATGTGACTGGTTACAAGATTCAGGTTAAGACAAACAAAACAAGACAGAACAGCCATCACAGTTGCTCCACACAAGAAGCACCACAGCCCTGGGGAGGAGTGAGGCGGCCATGTGGCGGGAATGGGGGCTGCCACGCCCGTCCCGCTCAGGGCTAGGCTACCACCCGCTTCATGGGGCAAGTCCTTACGTTGCCCCAACAGAAGCTGAGGGAATCCCTCAGGGCAAATCAAGAGAAGTGACTCTACGGGGCCGCTGTGAGACGGTCCTGATACACACTTTTCAGTGAGCTTAAACCAGGTATCGATTTCAAAGCATCTTCGGAATGGTGGGCTGAACAGCCTGTGGGCAATTCTGTCAAAATTCTCTCTCCAGCAGGCTCCTGATTCAAGATTATGTTCTGACAGGGCAAAGAACCATCTGCTTTAACAACCAGCTGAACTGGAAGCAGTACTGACTCCCTCTAGGGAAAATATTACCTGTGTTAACCTGTAAACACCAATCCACCAGCAGTAAAAAAGGGAACATCGTGGTGTGCGCCACGCGCAGGGCTGTGAGGCCACGTCCGCCTGCTACACCGCCAGCTGCCCCCACTAGGCAAGGTGAGCCTTTCAACATCTTCGTTACCTCTTTTTTTTTTTTTTTTTTTGTGCAGTACGCGGGCCTCTCACTGTTGTGGCCTCTCCCGTTGCGGAGCACAGGCTCTGGACGCGCAGGCTCACGGGCCCAGCCACCCCGCCCCATGTGGGATCCTCCCGGATCGGGGCACGAACCAGTGTCCCCTGCATCGGCAGGCGGACTCTCAACCACTGCGCCACCAGGGAAGCCCTTCGTTACCTCTTAAAGTCAACCCCCTTCGGGGTTAAATGGCACACCTCTGGACGGCACCACAAATGTAAGAATCAGAAAAGACAATGGCAAGTGAGGGGTTGGAAAAAGGGCCGCACAGCCAGGTATTTATGGAATGAAGGTCTCCAGCAGCACCTCCACGGATCAGTCATGCTGAAGCCAGCAACGAGGCGACTCCACGGTGAGCCCCCAGCACCAGCACCAAGAGCTGTAACCCCCCCTCACCCGTGTCTGAATGACTAGCATCCCCCACTGAGAAGCCCACCTCCCCGCGATCCAGCTGTCAGAGCCTCCAGTATCCTCAGTCGCTTCCCTATCGGTGTCTGTGGGGCCTTGATGCCCCTCTCCAGAGGAGTCACAAGACGCAGTCACCTGCGAAATTCAACAGCCCTCGACAAACCTGAAGGATGTCTGCCGTACAAAGCCAGGCTCCCTGCGCTCCTGAAGCCGACACCCCAGGCTCCATTTCTCAGGCTTTCCCCGTGTCCTCCATGCAGCTGCCCCACCAGCTCGGCAAGGACTCAGAGCGGCACCGACACAACAACCAGGAAACCACCCGACAAAACAAGCCAGAAGCTCCTCCACCACGGGCCAGAGATGATAACTAAGGCTTAATGATTTGGAAAATAATTTAAGAAGAGAGTTATTTACTACGGGTGGTCAGACTTGCAGTTGACAAGTCCAGATGGCAACGTGCCACTCACCGTTGGACAGCGCCTGTTGGAGCTCGTTGTCAGATATCACACCGCTCCTGTCTTTGTCAACCCTACAAAATTAAGATCAGTTAAGTTAGTGATTCAAAGTGCAGGAAAAGCAAAAGAGGGCAAAAGCAAAGGTTTGACTCTGCAGTCAACCCTAAATTAACTCTGGCTCTTCCTTCCCTGGGCCCTTCCCTTTGGCTGCTCGTCCTCTCAGTCCCATGACCCGCTGGGGAACAAGGAAGCCTGCCTCCTTCGCTGTCCAGGCACGCTCCCTGCCGAAACCCAAGCTGCTTCTCCACTTTCTCAGGTCTCCCTCCCTCGGCCTGGATGAATTCCACCTGCACCAGGTTTTCTCCTTTTCACAAGCAGGAAAAGATTCTCTCAGATAACTAAGTCGTTCCCTGATCATGAGTCACTCCACTTTGGGTCATTCGTTCGCTGGAAGGCCGACCAGGGACGGAAGGCACTGCGGTGATGGTCACCTGCCCAACAGCCGCGGCCCGGCTTCTTTCCTGGTTGCTGGCATTTCAGCAGCCGGGGAAGAGTCTGCGTTTCTGCTCCCCTAAACAAGCATCCCTGGGAGACCCTCCGCCCCGGAGCAACTTCGGGCACCGGCTGTGAGGGGAGAGGGATGGAAGCCAAGCCCCAGGGCGAGCGGGCTGCGACCCCCGGCTGGAGGCTCTGCACCTTGGGAGGGGCCTGGGGACGGCGGGAGACAAGGCGGGGGGCGGAGAGAAGGCCAAGGGTGGGGGGGGACGGAGCAGGGGCCGGCGTGGGAGAGGCCGAGGGGGACTAGGAAGGGGGCCGGACAGGACGCCAAGGATGGAGGGTGGGAGGACGGAGCAAGGGACAGGGGCCTGGGGGCACCAGGAAGGAGGCCGGACTGGAGGCCGGAGTCACGGGGCGGGGGAAGGCCCGGGGCTGAGACCAAGAAGAACGCAGTGGAGGCCCGCAAGCGCCTGCGCGGCCGGCCGCACCTCTGGAAGACGTTCCACAGGAAGCTCTGGTCCGGTAGCGCGGCGCCCGCGGAAGGGCCAGCCCCGGGGCCCGGGCGGTACGGGTAGGCGGCCATGGGCCGAGGCGCGACTAGGCTGACGGGCTCCTGGGACACGGATGGCTCCGGGCGGCTCCACTTCCGCCTACGCCTCGACCGGGGCGGGGCCCGAAGCTCACGCCACTTCCGGGGCGGTCACGGGAACGAGTGCAGCCAATCCAGTCGCGGCTCTGTTGCCGGGCGACGCCCTGCGTCCGGCCAGCGTGTCTGGGTCCCGTGGACACCGCGCAGCAGGTGGCCTAGGCCAGGCTACCGTTAGGGTCGCGGACGCGCGTTGGGAGCCGCTTCCCGCACGCAGAGTGGACATGAAGGGCGGAGGCGGTTCCCTCGAGCATGATCCATTCTTGCACCAAGAAGGTCATGGAAGGACTGTGATGGAGGGGAAGAACGCGCCCGACATTCTTGTTTTTCTGGACTTATCGCCCGCCCCCGCTCGCGCATCTCAGCATCCCTGCGCCCCGCTTCCCAGGAGCACACGAAGCCCCCGCTCCGCCACCTGACAGCGCCCGCCGCTTCCCGGCTCGGCCTGCAGGTGCGTGGCCAAGCCCAAATGGCCCCTGCTCTCCATGGTGGGCGGCTAGCGTGTCCCTCTCGGCCAGTTGACGCCACCGCTTCCGTCTGGACACCGACTGAGCCGCAGCGCACCCCGCGCAGGGAAGCCCAGCTTTATTCAGGGCGCTCCCGCCGCCTTCCAGCCTCTCAGGATTTCGAGCTCCTGATCCAATCACGCTGACTCGTTTCATCCTCCTCCCCTACTTGGTTTGTGGAAGGGCCGAGCACCAAGGAAGCGCCTGACACTTCCTTCCTTGGACACGAATCCATTATTTAGCGCTTTGGCTCTGTATCTGACCCGCTGTTACTCTCCAGCTGTATTGTCCTCAGTCCCTTTTCTCTTCTAACCACCAGAGCATATGCTGGAGAGTTCTTTAAACTCTTAAAGAGATTAAGATACTCTGACTTGACACTCACACAGATTATTCTTCTACAAACCTCAACAATGTGGCTTTTTTCATGACTTCATGAATTCAAGTGTTTTCTAGTTTTATCCTCATGAAGCATTCACATCACTCGTTGACTAATCCTTTCTACAATTTTCCACAGCTTTTTGATCTCTAGTTTCTGAAACCCATTTTTTTCTATCTCCCATCTCTGCCTCTTTTTTTGTTCTCTAGAAAGCTACAAAATTAGTAACTATGATTTTGCAACCCAATTTATAAGTTTTCCAGTACAGAGTGTACAGGGAAACTTCAGCAAGAAACTTCTCAGCGACTCCAGCTGGCCTCGGCTTCCCTCTCCTGAGAGTGTCACGGGTTCCAACAACCCTTGACGGAGTCCAGCCTCGACTGCCACAGCCAACACCATCTGTGGGGCCCAGAAGTGCTCCGTTCTGCTTTCTGTTTAGTTCCAGGGGTAGGAAATGATTCATTCAAGGGAAGAAGCATTTACTGAATCTACCCTAGTGTTTAAATATTACTATGTGTAATCCTCACACCAGCACCTCGTGGCAAGGTATCAAGGTCCACATTTTACTAATGAGAAAACTATGCTGGTCTAAGGTCAAAGAGGCGAGAAGAGATTGTAGCCCAGGTCTGTCTGTACTTTTCCTGCATCATCTCAGCGGTGGCAAGGCTGACTCTTAAAAGGGAGATTAATTTAGGAAACGAAGATTGAAACAAAAAAATCATCCCCCCTAATGTATACCCCTATATATGTACAAATGAGTCTAGGATTCATCAGAGACTGGCCTGGTGCTTTTGCAACTAGGCAGCCTCAGTCACCTCAGCCCTGATGGCTAAGAAACTGAGACTCTGAGAGGCTAGTGGGAGTGCACACATGGGCCATGGCACCTGTGCTGTGCTCTAGGGCAGGGCTTATTTAGCCTGCAGTCCTGGCCACAGACAGTTGCCATCTATTTTGGGGCAGGGGTGTTACCTGGAGTCCTGACACCACCTTACAAAGACGTACAGCAACACTGGCGACCACCTTCTGACAAGAGAAAAAGGCAGACTGTTTCCTGCCCCTGGTACTGCTGACCCAGTCATTTAAAGTATTGATGTGCATGCCACTATCTCCTCGCCTATCTTGGGATTCAATTCCCTCCTAACCAGGCCTGTTCTAAGCTTTCCATTTATATAGTGCTTCTGGGTGGAGGAGAGGAGAAATGAACTGAAAGACAACACTTCCCTAATATTGGGCCAGCCTTTCCTTTGGTCTAATTTCTCTGAGCTGATTGGAAAATGCCTCTTATTATTATCCTGAGAATTTCTGTAAACGTCGGCTCTAAACATAGGGTGCTAGCACTCCTGACACTTGTCAGTCCACCCTCTTGTTCATCTGCCTTTGGCACATAGTAGGCCCTCAATACACATGTTAAATGAATGGATGGCCCAGTAGGTTACGTGCCCTTGTTCTGTCCTTTGTACACTTGTGCGCATGTGCACACACACAATCTTGTGTTATCTACCGTACCAGCTTCCCCTCGGAAGACACTTTGGCTCGTAACGTGTGTTTCTTTTCTTATCAGGACCACTCTGGGATTTGTACTGGAGACTTTTCCTTTTTCAGTCACTTTCCCCCTGACAGCCTGGCGTGGAATTCCAGGCACAGGCTGACGGAGCCCTGCTCTCCCCTTCCTTTCCAACCAATACTCTTGCCAGAATTCAGATGAAAGCGAATGACCTTCCAGTTTTGTTTTTCACTCTGGCTTCTTACTGAGTAGCTGTCAATTTCCTGAACATAGGATGTTTAGTATAATAAACTACCAAACATCTACACTAGCGTTGGCCGATAGAACTTCCAATGAAGGAATTGTTCTTTATCAGCCAACCAAATGTGGCTACCAAGCACCTGAAATGGATCAAGGGGACTGGGGAACGGAATTTTAAATTTTAAGTAATTTTAATGAACTTAAATGTAAACAGCCATGTTGCTATGGCTGTTGCTATGGACAGTGCAGGACTCAATATTTTACTGTATATCTTACCTTTCTGCTTCTTTTGATACATATTAGAAATTATCTATATCTCTCTGGGCAGTATTCTATTTTATGTTATTTTATTTTATTTTTTAAAGATTTTTTGATGTGGACCATTTTTAAAGTCTTTATTGAATTTGTTACCATGTTGCTTCTGTTTTATGTTTTGGTTTTTTGGCTGCAGGCCACGTGGGATCCTAGCTCCCTGACCAGGGATCAAACCCACAACCCCTGCAATGGAAGGCGAAGTTTTAACCACTGGACCGCCAGGGAAGTCCCTCTGTTTTCTTTTAATCTTGACTCACATTTTTTTTCACTTCTCTGGTTCGTCAATTCCCCTAACACACGTGGGTTCATTGAGAAACCCTGAACACACATTTTATAAAACATTTCCAGTATGAAATATTCTGCCCGGTGGTTCCATACCTAGCGGAATTCCACAGGAACTTACATTTCCAGACTACCCACTCCCCAGTCGTTTTCTTAGTCTCAGAATGTTCATGAAAATAGTTTGAAGGTTTGTTTTTGGCTCAGAAGTCGCAGACAGACATAAGGAAACCACCCCCATCCATTATTCCTTTGCAACGATCAGCCCTCCTGTTACCCTCCCTTGCTTCAGGGGTACCTGTGCTAGCTCTGAATTCCCTGTCCTAACACTTCAATGCTGCTCAAATGCCCAGGTTAACACTCCCACCTAGTTTACTAAATGCCCTGGCATCTACTTCCTCATTATACCCACTGGCTGGGATGAAGCGGTCTGAGGCTGTCAGCAGTCTTTCCGCCAGTTATTTGCTCCTGAAAACTACCTCCTTCATATTTGTTAGACCACATGATTCCATGCAGGTGGTTTTCAACGTGTGGTCCCTGGACATGTTAGGAATGCAAATTCTCAGGCCCAATCCCAGAACCTACTGAGTCACAAGTTCTGGGGCAGGGCCGGGAATTCTTTAACGAGGTGATGTTGATGCACTGAAGTCTGAGAACCACTACATTAGGACTGCAAAATGGTGATCTTGAAATTCTATCATTCCTTATTCATCTGCGGAATTCCTCTGTAAAGTTCCCTGATCAACTAGGTTATCGTGAATTGCAATTTGTAGAAAAAAGGCAGAATAATCATTTCATCATTTTCCTTTAATTGTCCATTTTCAGTGTCAGGGTTAGCGCCCTAGTTACTTTCAAGAGTGACCAATTGTATTTCTTGTTCGGTTATTTTGGCTTTCTAAAACTATCATTATGAATTCAGTTTTTAATATATTCCATCTGTTTCAATCAGATATGGCCATTGTTGTTTGGATTGGTAAACATCCAAAAGCTTACCATCATACTTTCTCTGCAA
Source organism: Mesoplodon mirus (assembly GCF_964341445.2). Taxonomy (NCBI): domain Eukaryota; kingdom Metazoa; phylum Chordata; class Mammalia; order Artiodactyla; family Ziphiidae; genus Mesoplodon; species Mesoplodon mirus. The sequence continues at coordinate 185,483,576 of NC_138980.1, forward strand.
AGCTGTGGGAAACAGGGACTGAGACACTGTGGTGGGAATGCAGAATGTCACAGCCCTTTTGAAGAGAACTTACCAGCATCTAACAAAACGACAAGTGCATTTGCCCTCTGACCCAGCAACCCTACTTCTAGAAATCCACTTCTAAGAAACTGGCTAAGAAAATGACTTCACAGTTACTCACTGTGGCATCAACACAAATGTCCTGCCAGGGGACAAGGTACGCTCATGCAGTGGAGGAGGACTCGGCCGTAGGACGAGTGATTAGGAAGGACCTCCAGGATATGCAGGCAAGGGGCAGGGCCGTCTGTCTAACACAACAGAAATACATACTTGCTTTCTGTTTTCTTAGGACACCGACTAGAAAGAAAAACAACAGTGGGTCCTGCAGAGGAGAGAGAGGGGAGCATGAGGGACAGTTACGGAGCTGAGCTCTGAACACAACAGGCTTTGAAATCATGTCAATGCTTTACATAGTTACAAACTTTAAATTTTTAAAGGCAATCCCTAGACTAGAAAAATAGAATCTGAAATGAATGAACTCAATTGCTTCGGACTGGATTCTACAGAAGCCGACCCTGAGACAAGAACTTGGAAGGTGGCCCCAAGCAGCATCTGCATGGAGGTGGAAAAGGAAGAAACCCATTTGCACCCACATCAGTTTCATTTAGTATTCGGTCATTTAAATACTTCAGGACACACGTTCACATATTAAACCATTTGCTTCCTAAGAAGTAGGAGGAAACGTTTGTTTTCTTCATTTGCTGTCAGGCACCAAAATGCATTTTCACTTAAACATACATTGCAGCAAAATTTCTGGATTTTGATGCAACAGAATAAAAAGATAGTCACGTTTTATATTTCAGGTCAACAAAATATGCCTCAGGTCAAACAGTATGATTTTAAAGGAACTTGGAAATAAACGCAAGTTTATAACTTATGTTTCATCTAAGAATTGCGCCGTTTTATTATTTCTCAAGAATGAAGCAGGGACAAAGGCAAGCTGAACACTTCCTGGCTGTTGATTACTGGCAAGCTGCTGGCCTCTGGTAGGAATCTCTGTCAAGTGGCATCCTCAGTCACTCGAGGACAGTTTAAGAAGGCAGTTACAATATGAACACGTGCATGAGTTACTGTACATAATTACAAGAGCTGGTAAACTCCGGTCTCCTCAGTAGGAGCGGATGGCTGGGGGGACAGTGGCGCAGTCAGCCTCATTCAAAGTTCTGTCGATTACGGGTCTGTATTCCAGGGAGACCTAAAAAAGAAGAGTCGGTGATGAGTTAGTGCACAAAAACGTACAAACAACCCTCTTGTATGTTTTTGGAAAGTTAACCATAAAAGCAGATTTGCAGACAAACAGGAACTTAAAAACAAAGGTATTCACGGGAACATTTTTCAATAAGAAACTCGGGACTGACTATGTAAATCCATGTATGGAATACAGCAATTAGAATAACACTGTACCAAATTCTCAATGCTTTAAAACTCAGACTGAAAATGCTCAAACAGTAGGTGAACGCTTGTATGTACTGTTATCCTTTATCCGTAAATTATGTTTGTATTTGCAGTTTTTCCTACTTCTAAGTGAACGATTCTATATACATACGAAACTTGAAATATTTCAAAATGATAATAAAAGATCTGATTGGTGAGCTTATAAATGTTAATTTTCTTCATTCTTCTTGTACTTTCTACACTTTCTAAAATGAGCATGTATTTCTTTTACAAGCATAAAAAAACCCAAACACTACAAAATTAGGCTTGTATTATGAGGATCGTCTGACTATACACTGTCAGAAAAGAGCCTACATGAAGAACTATGAAAATTGCTGTCTGCCTGTAGTAAACAATCCCACTAGGCATTCTAGAAGTATGAGGACACAGCATAACTTCTGTAAATCCAGATAGACAATTAAGACTATTCCTTAGGGAGCTCTGAAAAGCTTACATTTTACATCTTAATTATTTCTGAGTCTTAATGCCGAGCAGAAAGGCCAAATGGGTGAGTTATGCTTTGCTGGGGTAAGACCGACGGGGCCCCACTGCTCTCTCACCTGGTGGTTTCCAGGACCCTGCCAGCCCCCTGCCCCTCCCAACTTGTTCCCTGCCCAGGGAAGCTAAGGGCTGAACAGCATCCCCTGGGCTTCCCTGAGGCTGCGTCCAGGTGGTCCAGTCAAAGGGACGGGAGGGGAGGGGAGGGGAGGGGTGTCTTCCCGCCCCACCCCCATCCTTGCCTGCAGCTCTCTGTGGGCTCAGAACCTCCATCTCCCCCCCTACAGCAGGCCTCTGGCGCTGGCCCACCCCTGCCCAGCACCAGCGCAGTGGGGGCGGCCCTTATGGACCACCCGCCCACGCGGGGTTCTGCTTCCAGGCAGAAGCCTGACTGCGTCTTTTCAGTGGTGTCTCAAATCTGTCCACAGTCCATTTAAACCCATGCTGCTTCTCCCAGTTCACCAAATGCTGACTGGCGTAACACGCGCGACAGCCCACGCGCCATCGCAAACATGAGCAGACCCCGCTCCCCACGTACCTTCCCAGTCCTGATGTCCACGGAGGAGAGCGTGTGCTTCCTCCAGTGCTCCTCAAATGGCTTCCTGTGCTGCCCCTGGATGGGCTTGGAGTAATCGTACTCGTCAACCCGCTCCTGAGGCCACAGAAAGGAAGTTTATTTCGGACAGTGCCGTCAACAAACATTCTACACAGCAAAACCAGAAAACGTGGCAAAACACAGCAAACTCATTAAAAAGATACACGAGACTAGTCTGACATTAATTCCCCGGATCCCACTCAACAAGGAGGTCTCCACCGGCAAAGCGCACCTCGTGCAGAGCCAGGACCTTCCCGGTCCAAGCACGTCTCCTCTACAATCCCCACTGAAACCACGTGGGCAGATCTGACCTGGAAGAGCGCACGGCCAAGAACACGCGCCACTGAGCACCATGCGCAAAGGAGGGCCACGAGACTTGGGATCCCTCGGCCAGTGGCCAGTCCTCTAGACGCACCCATGGGCCCTCACTGATGACCTGTCAGTCCTCTGGACGTAGAGATGAGCCCCTCACTCTGCGCTGGCCCAGCCTAGGGCCCCCTCCCCTTTATTCATCCCATCTCCACCACAGCAGTCTGACAAGGTCAGGCCCCGAGCAGCACAGCTGGGCAGCAGGCTGCAGCACAGTGGGACCCAGAGCTCCACTTCTGCATTTTCTCTCTACAACTAGCAGATGGGTGTTGGAATTAAACTGATCTTTTATGCACTTAAAAATTTATCAAATACTTTTCCTGTCTTTTTGCTCTGTACTCTTGCAGAGTTTGACTTTTTCTTTCAGCCTTTTTTATTTAAATGTTCTAATTTTAGCAATTATATTAATTTTTCAAAATTTTTTAAAGAGAAGCTGAATGCTGCTAAGGAATATCTTGCACGTGGTAACAGATAAGACACACAAAAGCCTCTTCAAATAAAACCCAAAACATCCAACTACTTGGCAGTTTCTGCTGAGTGAGGCCAGGCCTCTTGCCTGGGGCAATGGGGCAGGGAACACTCCCTCACGTGCCTCCGGCTCTGCCTGCACATGTGCAGTAACCGTCTCAGCCGCAGAACCAACCACGGGCTCTGGGAGAGGCTTCTGTCCTTGGTGCACAGGACGAGTGTGCTCACCAACCTCCTCCTCTAACCAAGCACTCAGCAACTGGAATCCAGCTCCAATCAGTGTCTCGTGGTGGATCGAAATCCAGTTCTTCTTGCTCAGCCGCTAGCTGAGCCACCCAAACACTGTCCCGGACCAAAGCCTCTGTGTCCACCATGGGAAAGCAGCTCAGCTCCTGCTAATGTGCTCCATCCTTAACTTGACCGCCCCCCAAACAACCCCTTCCGTGGAAATCTCAACTACCACGTGCCGGGTACTCTTTTCTGCAGAATCTGATAAGTGAGCTCTGCATAAAACCCAGTTCATGAAAACAACGGTGATCCAAGATGAGGCTCTATAACCCTTTCCCAAACCAGAGGTGGGTCTGAAACAATGAGTTACTCATCATTTCAAGTCAGTAAGCGAGCACTTCCAGGCAACAGAACCCGCTGCACGCTAACCTTTGCCCTAATGAGGCTGAGAGATGCAGCAGCAGATACTGATCCAAAGCCAGAAAAAGGTCAAACTAGTACTGAACATGGTGAGAACAAAGGTACGAAGGTTATCAGAAGAGAAAAAGCATTCTTCTCAACTGACTTGTGGGAAATGCAGAGAAAGCGCAGAGAAGTGAATGCAGAGAGTGCAGGGTCAGGGCTGAGCAACGCAGCGGGGAGGGCAGCGGGGAGGACAGCAGTGCGCGCGGTGGGGGGGGGCGGGGGTTGGACATGAAGGTGCACCTTGAAATCCTCCCTGGCATGAGCGCCGCGAGACTCCTTCCGGGCCTCTGCTCCGTAAATGGTCTGCAGGGCACAAAGCATCAGGTTCTGCAGCTCCAGGGTCTCCACCAGGTCAGTGTTCCAGACCATTCCTGGGCACACAAGGCAGCCGTCAAAGACAACAGGATCCAGCCAGTGTCCACTCAGCAAGGACGAGTTACGTCAGCGCTAAACGGGTCGGGCTGCGCCCAGAAGCAGCCCTCCCTGCAGACATCCAGCAACAACCGTACGCAGGGGCCTGAGGAACCACTCACCCCTGTCAAACGTCTTCAGATGCTTTAGATCGCCATAGAGCTTGCTGATCTTCTCACAGCCTTCCTGTAACACGCTTCCCACACGGAACACTGCGGCATGACTTTGCATCGACTGTAATACAAAATATTTGTAAGCTTTTAATCCATGTGGAAAAGCCACGCCAAGAACTGTTAAACCTTCAGGTTTTTCTCCTTATGCATTTCATTTTTTGTAAAATATTTATGTAAATAGAAAAACCAGGAAATTCAGACTGTGAGATTATTACTCTGAATTTTAAAACGAAGTTTCTTTGTTTGTTTGTGAGAACTTAAAAAACCTACTCTTGAAGCAACTTCCCAATGTACAATACAGCAACGTTCACTATAGTCGCTATGCGGTACGTTCCATCCCCAGGGCTTGTTTTCATCTGGAGACGTGTACCGTTAGATGCCCTTTCTTCTCCATGCTTCTGTTCCTTCCCTCCTGCGCCTTTCCTTACCATCCCATGAGGCCTCCCCGAAGCCCAGTCTCGTTTGAAGATAGAACCACAGAACCACAGTCCTATGAGAATGGCCATATTCACCTTTTCCCTTTTGGTGGTGTCTGTGTGGATGGCCCAGTGGAACCCTTTCAGGATGCAACTAAAGCAAGGGGCTTCTTTCCAGAAAATGCGCCCACACAGAAATTCTCACAAATAATTTCAAGTGGATAAAGGTCTCATTCATGGACCAGGAATCCCGGTATTAAAACAATTTGATTGATTCCTAGCTGTTTTATTTACTTCTTTATTTTATTTATCTAGAGTAGTCAACTAGTATATATACATATATTTTTTGCAGTACGCGGGCCTCTCACTGTTGTGGCCTCTCCCGTTGGGAAGCACAGGCTCCAGACACGCAGGCTCAGCGGCCATGGCTCACGGGCCCAGCCGCTCCGCGGCATGTGGGATCTTCCCGGCCCGGGGCACGAACCCGTGTCCCCTGCATCGGCAGGCGGACTCTCAACCACTGGGAAGCCAACTAGTATTTTTAATTGACCTAAACCTGTGTTACCTCACGCAGTAGCCACTAACCATGCGTACCTACACTTAAACTGAAATTAAATAAAATTAACTTAGACTGGCCTCATTTCCCATGCTCCACTATCACGTCAGAAATACAGACTGTTCCATCGGACGTGCTGATGCAGGTGACGACGGCTTCTGCACGCCATCCACACTCCCCCTCCTGATCTCATTCAGGGGCATCAAGGGGCCCAGTTTAAAGACATTTCCCAGAGCTGCCGTAAGTAGGTGTGATGATGGGATTATTCCTCAGCAAGGAGACGTGCTGGGCTTGGGAAGCTCCCAGCTGGGAACCGAGCTTCTCGGACCTTCCACTGTCCCTCCTCCTTCAGGCTGGGACGGAAGACCAGGGCCAGAGACGGTCTGAGGAGGGAAGCCACACCAAACACCCAGCACGTTTGCGAGAAGGCCGAGTCCTGATGCTGCAGAGCTGCTGTGTCTGCCCTGGGCTGCCCTCTCCAGCCTTCAGTGTGGAAAGCACACCCTTTTATCTTACTCAGGCCTGAGCACACCTCCGTGACTCAGCAACCCCAGTGCAGGGCTACCAACGCAGCTGGCCTGCTCATCCAGAGCGTGTCCCGGCTCCTACCTTCTGCATGTTCAGCCGTAGTTCCGATGTTCTTATGCTTCCATTGGCAAATCTCAATTTGTCAAGATTCATGACAGATTCTTCCCCAGCATTTGGTTTAATCATGGGAACTTTATCTCCTTTAAAAACGACAAAAAAAACAAAAAACCCCACCAAATGTGTATTATACCCTTTCAGGGAGTTTGGAAAATGCATGCATAACCTGAGCTAATATTCCACCTGGACCACTCTGCCCCTGAGGAAGCATCTATTGACTTGGGGGCCAAAGAGTAAAAACAAAAAGACAAAATTTCTGGCAAAAAGTTGGTGTCCAATAAGTAATCTTTGAATGAACAAAACAGAAACCCTCCCTTAAGGTCAAAAATTAGATTTATGCAAACCAACCTTGCACTGCTACTCTGTGAAGGAAAAAAACTCCGTCCTCCATAGCCGTTCTCACTCGGCCCAACCCCGTTCTGGTTCTCAGACCTGGTGGGGGTGGGGGGTGCCTGGCTGGAGGTATTTAACAGCCTCCTGCTGACCCTGGCCCTGCACCCTCTTACATAAACCTCAAGACCTTCTGTTCTTGCCTTTCTAAAAAGATAAACGCTTTGAGGGTTTTTAAGCTGTTTGGGGATGACATGTTTTTAAATATATTTTCTGTAGAAGGTAACACACGCAGGCGTGAAATACAGAAGACAAAGGTCTGCAGCCACTCTCTCTCCAAGGCGAGACCTGCCCAAGCTCTACTAGGCAGGCGATTTTGCTAGCTTTTGTTTTTAATGCTTTCAAAAACGATCATTCCGTAAAACGGAGCTTTATCCTTAGGTGCACCGTTCTACAAATTTTAACACACGCATAGACTCCTGTAACTACCATGACCAGACTACAGAATTTAAGCATTTTAACGTTTAAAATAGTCCTACTTTGGGGCAAGTAGTGGGGCGAACACTCTTCCTCTCCTTTTGTCTTTAAAAACTAAAGCGTGGTGAAGGTGTGAGATCACTTTTACTGCAGTTTGCTGGCTTTGACGAGCAGAGCTGCGTCAGCCCCACCGCAAGTGGACCCAGGCCCTGGTGACCACCCACCGTCTCCTGCCCCAGCTTCCATTCTCCAGATGCCACACAAAAAAATCGCACATATGTGGTCCCCTGCGTCTGGATCACACAGCCTGACAAAGACCCACCCGTGCTGCGCGTGTGTGGGCAGTCTGTTCCTTCTCAATGCTGAGTTCCAAAGGTCTTAAACGCGCGCACTGATCCTTCAGACAGAAAAGTATTCTCAAAAAACGCCCTTTTTCTCGCTGTCAAAGAAAGGGAACCTCAAATTTTCTGCTTTGCTCTGAGAGGTTGCTCCTGGGCTCTGGCTACGGCAAAACGAGCACTAGAGTCGTTGTGAGACTAACACGTGTATCTTTTCCTCGGCAAGTGATTTTAAGTCACCACAAAGGAAAATCACTGATGGAAATCCATTCTCTCACTGAGGGGAGACAGCCGTGACCCATCTTCTATTTTGTTTGCATTAACTTCTCCCTTTCTCCCTTAACAGATTTAGTTATAGTTTGTTTTTAGTATTTTATTAATTTTCTCTAAGTACCAAAAAATTATACATTCATTTATACCTGCCATTTAAAACATTTCCTTGGAGATAATTCATACCAGACAAGTATAGTATGTGACAAACCCCTATTAAATAACACTTTCCCAACAGTGATTTTTCTGAGAACATAACGACTGCAAAAAAAACTGACTGACGTTACTCTTCTAACTGCCCCCCCCATCCTGTGTCTAGCCTCAGGTCTCTCACCATAAAAATCTCTGACTTTGTTTCCTCGCTTCCAGGGAGAGAAAACCGGACCCCCGCTACATGACCGCGACGCAAAGCGGCCTGAAACAGCCAGACCACCGGAAGGAGCACGCACCGGGCCTGCAGGACTCCGCAATGCTCCGCGCGCACGCCCGGCCGAAGACAACCAGGTCCAGGAGCGAGTTCGCCCCCAGCCGGTTGGCGCCGTGCACCGAGGCGCAGGCAGCCTCCCCACACGCATACAGGCCGGGCACGACCTGGTCCTGGCCGTCCACGTGCTTCAGAACCTGGGGAAGAAGGCTGAGATTACAGAGGGCGGTCTGCTCAGCCCCCCTTCCCTACAGCAGGGGGTCGGAAAAAGGAGAAAAGGTCAAAACTGGACCTACACCACCTACGGGGAACCCCCGCAGACACTGCGCAGCCCCCTTCCCTGGCCCCCGTGCCGAGGTCAAAGGACCCCAGTCCCACTCCTCACACCCAGCTGCACCTCACCCACCTCCCGACGTGCCCCTGCACACCCGCTCCGACGGCGGGCTCACAGCAGCGGAGCACAGCGGGTGGAGGGCCTTAAACGGGGAGGTGGGGGACTGGAGTCTAAGTCACTCTTCCAGCAGTTCCAGCCACTGCCTAGGGAGGACTAAAACCAGGCGACTAAAAAGGTCTTTGTGAGCCACAAACCATCCAAAGGTTTTAACTGTAAAGAACACACAAGTTACACTTGGTAACATACACCCACGTAGGAAAAACTGCAAATGACCTCATGTCCGTGACTGTTTACTAAGAAGGGATGAATCAATTATCAACGGTTACTTGAGGCGTGAACGCAGACACCGCAGTCAAGCCAAGGCCCCTGCCCTGCCTACCAGACTGCCCAGGACTTCTGAGGGAGGCCCTGTGCAAGGGGCCTGCTGTGGCACGGGCTCGGCACCATCACCTGCCCTTTGTAGTTGGTGGGGATGCCACCCATGTTGTAGTGCACGGTGGGAAGCACGGGGATCGGCTCCTTGGTGACGTCCACACCCGCGAAGATCATGGCTGTCTCCGAGATGCCAGGCAGGCGCATAGCCAGCTGTTCAGGGGGGAGGTGGTGCAGCTGCAGGTACACGTGATCCTTCTCAGGGCCACAGCCTCTGGTGAAAAAGGACATCACGCTGTAAGGTCGAGAACAGCAATCCAGAAACCGTGAGGTCACAAAATCCTTGCAGCACATGAGGTTCCGGTTCCACGTGCTTTGATCCCGGAGAAAATGTTCCCTTCATTAAGGCCACCTTTTCATGGCGTCTCTTCTCAGCACCCACCACGTGCCAGGGTAGACACCAGGTGCTGGGATGCAGCCACGAACACGACGGAAGCCCTGCCCTCACCGGGCTCCCATCTGAGGGTCGGGAGGTGACAATTTGCCACACTCTCCTTGGTGATGCATTACAGGGGTCTTCCACGCCACATGCTCCAAAGAACCACCTGACGTCTCCTTTCTTGTGTGCAAACGTGACGCCTCGCCCCCAGATACTTAACCAGTGTCACCACAGCGGCACGAAGTCAGGCACCGAGGCCTCACGCTGCTTCACTGAGGAACAAACAACCCGCCCACCTTGAGGGCCCCAAGCACCCGGGAGTTCAAGCAGCACACCAGCTGAAGCTCGCACACTGAACTCAGGACAGGGCTGTGTCTTCTCCCCCATACTGTCTGCTTCTGTCACACACTCACTCACACACACAAACCACCTGAGATGGACTTGCAGCTCGCTGGCTAAGCATCTCAAATGGAGAGATCCTAAACTGACAGACAGCAGTCAGAGGTGAGTGCACACAGGCCTCCGGGATGGGCGGGGTGCTGACACTCACACAGAAGCCCCCCAGCCCGCGCTGAAATGCAGACACAAATCACAGCCACCAGAGGGGCGGGGCGTGCAGACATGCTCGGACCCCTCCGGGGACACGCACACAGACCTTCCTTCACGGATCTCCAGGGTCATGGAGCGGGATACGACGTCCCTGGACGCCAGGTCCTTCGCGACAGGAGCGTAGCGCTCCATGAACCTCTCGCCTTGGCTGTTGACAAGGATGCCTCCCTCTCCACGGCACCCCTCCGTGATGAGACAGCCAGCGCCGTATATGCCTGCAAACAACGAACTGATTAAACACGTATAACCTAAGGACCGCTGGGCCTACATCTCAAATGCAAATGTTTTTCCCAAGACACTTTGGGAGGAGACAGAAAGGGTGTGCAAAGAGCACCGCACTCACGAGCGTAAGAGAGGAAAAGTTAAGGCACGGCACAACGGCGCGGTATGAAAAAAAGCAATGACCAAGCTGCAGAGGAGAAAGGTCGGCTGCGTGGACGACGCAGCTCTGCTCAATACTCCGATTACAACTGTGCTTTAAACTCTCGACATGACCAAGTTTATGATAAATATCTCGGTTTTAATTGTTACTAAAACCTTATCAGGTGTTAATTGCTGAATGCCCTTTTGCACCATGAAACTGTGTTGGCTCCTGTAGGTACAGAAACCAGCTTGGAAATTTGGCATATCAAGTAACCAAACAAAACGGCAATGATCACTACAGCCGATGCTTAGGTTGCACCCGCTGTGTACAACTCTAAGTCTCACCACAACCCTGTGGGATGGTCCCCCTCTTCCGAGACAAGCCCACCAATATGATGCTGGGAGACGCAGAGCCCAAATCCAAATCTGGCGGGGAGAGGGGAGCTGCACCCTGATCTCAACTGTCCCCCTACGTAATGAGGACAAGGATGCCCAGCACTGGGTGTTACATGTCCATCAGCGTAGTTTGAAGGCTATCACTTTTATTAGTGCACCAAAGGGTTACCTTGCCTTTAAAACAAGATGCAAATTCCTGTATCTCATCTTTCAGTTTTCCTAGTTTCAGTGGCCATGTCTTCTGGTGGTTTATTTCTCATACGTTGAAAAGGAAGCAAAAGAAATGGAGCTCTAACTATAAAGGGAATTCAGAAGTCTCAGACATTTTATTGGCTAAAAATAGTAATAAGACTACGACCTAATACTTTTTTTTTTACTACTCATCCCTGCCAGGGTCAGAAAGAACATACTGACAGAGCAAAGAGAAAAAAACAGGCCCTGTTCTTTAGTACAGTGGCAGCTCCTCAGCTGACAGATCAGTAAACAACCCAGAAACAAAGTTCAGGATGGGATTCACCAACTCCCCTCCCAGGCCCCCTCCCATGTTCGCGCACTCATCACCCTCACTGGTGGACACCTCAGGGCCCCGCCTGCCGTGCTCTGTCACTATGGCAGCCTGCCACGTGTCTGTGCCACTTCTGCACTCAAATGCATTCCCTCTGTCTCTACTGACTGAGGCCCTACCATGTGCTGGGCGCTGCGAAGACAGTGGTAAATGAGACAGACCTGCCCCCGCCTCCCGGGGGGAGCCGACACCCTAGTTGAGGAGAGGGACACCGAACAATCACTGCTTCACGTCTGGCTAAGTGCACCGAGACAAGGCGTGGAAGTAAGACGCTGGCCTCCACTGCCTTGGGGGACATAGGGAAGAATCTCCTGGGGAAGTCACGAGTTAGGATGTGAGATATGAGAAAGCAGGTGCACATAACTGCAGAGGAGCCTTCCCACAGGTCCCGAGCACCTGAAAGGCACAAAGAGCCTGATGCCATCCTACCTGTGGGGTGGAACTGAACAAACTCCAGGTCCTGGCAGGGAAGGCCTGCCCTGGTGATCATGGCAGTGCCATCCCCGGTGCTGGTGTGGGCAGACGTGCAGCTGAAGTAGGTGCGCCCGTAGCCTCTGGAAAACAGACAGGCCGGCAGAGAGGTGACTGCACAAGCGTCCCATCAGGACCTCCTTTCTAATGGACTGCAGTGGACCAAGCAGCCCAGGCAGCACCTCTGTGGATGCATGTCCACACGCTGCCCTGGGCAACCGGGACGGTAGCCTGGGGGGCAGAGAAGGCGCTCTCGCTTGTACCTTAGGGCACTTCTGTGCTATGTAACTGATTTCCCTGATAAAAATGTATAAAATAATAAAATCTAAAAACATTTATGGACGCACTTCTTAAAACGGTTAAAATAACAGTATACAAGATGGAATTTACTCATTTTCCTCATGTGAACAAGCAGCACTCTTCTACCCCAGAAATCAGCATAAACGCAGCATCCCTCAAAGCAAAGGAGACGCTACTCCAGACAGCATCAGACTCTCCAGGCCTCAGTCTCCTCAAGGGTCCTCCCAGCTATGAACCGCTGACACTTTCCTGCCACCGTGAGGCAGGTGCTGGTGTCGCCCCTCAGGCCCACAAAGCTACCCCTTGCCGGGTGAAGTCACAGCCTGCGCCTCAGCCATTACCCCACGACACCCCTATTCTCATTAGAATAAATAAGTTCAGCTTGCCTGCGGAGAAGGTGAACACGACTAAGCCAGACTCTTACCCAGTAGCTACAACAGTGTTCTTTGCTCTGATGCGGTGGATGGACCCGTCTTCTATGCACAGAGCAATAACGCCTCGGCACTCCCCGTTCTCCATCAGGAGATCCAAGGCAAAATACTCCACAAAATAGCTGGTATCATATCGCAGAGACTGAAAAGGAAAGAAAAACCACCAAATAAAGGGATCCTGCATTTGCAATTGCACTGTTAAAGCGAACAGATTAGAGACCTTGATCTGGTGTGGGGCACAGGGGTCAGGCGGACCCGAGCGGACCACTGGGTTGGAAAAGGGGCCACAGACTTCGACCCACGGATGGCAGTGCTGATGCATCGTGTGACAACTCAGCTGTACAAACAACGCACCCCAGAAGAGGATGCCGTACGTGGGACACATCTCTGGGCTGTACACAACCCCGAGAGGCGCCAGAGAGGCAACACGAACCTCCCCTCAGAGCTGCTGTGAGAGCTGCGCCCGTGGACCACGGGGTCCCGACTCAGACCAGGGTGTACTGCGTGGCGTCTGCTGCCATATGGCCACTTAGTCCAAGTCAAACGAAACGCTCCGCACATTTGTAATGATTATCAATTTAATTGTTTAGAACAGATACTTTCAAATTAACAACGATCAAGTTACTCTGCTGCTCAAAAAGCGACCCCTGGGCGGACAGGCCGACACGCTGACCTGTCCCCAGGGTGGCCCAGCCGCGTCCCACCACCCTGTGCACCCAGGGCACCTCACCCTTCCATACAAAGTGTGCAGCAGCGAGTGGCCAGTGCGGTCGGCCACGCAGCAGCACCGATGGGCCTGCCCGCCTTTCCCGAACTTGAGGCTCTGGCCACCAAAGGCACGTTGGTAGATCTTCCCCTCTTCCGTCCTGCTAAACGGCATGCCGTAGTTCTCCAGCTGAGAAACAGAAACACACCTGGACCTCAACGGGTCAAGATGCTCACGGCTAACTCACACTAGAACCGCAACACAAATCGGCAAGCCCAGAACGAACAGTCTACGGAGAGCTCAGCAGCAGCGGAGGGGCGCGTTCCCGCTAGGGCAGCTCGCCGCCGACCTGCCGGCCGGCCACGCCCACCACCAGCCCTCCCACCTCGGCCAGCCGGCGGGGCGTTACCTCCACCACGGAGGCCGGGGCGTGCTCCGTCATGTAGTGGATGGCGTCCTGGTCCCCCAGCCAGTCGGAGCCCTTCACAGTGTCGTAGAAGTGCCACCTCCAGTTGTCCTCCTCCATGTTCCCCAGGGCGGCGTTGATCCCTCCCTGAAACACCAGCGGCCCCGTGAGCTGCAGCAGGCTCACCTCCCCACCGCCTCCTGCCCGGAACCAGACTCGCAGAAAGCCAGCTACTCGTGGGAGAGGGTCAGTGAGGGATCTCACCGTCCGGCAGCCTCCGAAGTGCATCTCCTCCCCCTGCGACCTAGACACAGGGCCCACTTATGGAACCCCCCAGCCTCAGGCGCGGCACCCATGAGAGGGGCACAGAGCCCAACCCCTTGGGGCGTTATCCGGAGGGTCGGCGAGGTTCCTCAGACGAGGTTTCTTCCTTACCAAGCCCGGCATGTAAAAGGGATTCAAATCTAATAGCTTCATGACAAACGTTCCCAACGGTACTGGAATGCAGGCGTTAAAGGCAGAAGCGCTTCCTGCCGAGGGCTCAGAGCCCCAGCCCCCCCGCCCCCGAGTCTGCCCCTCAGTCACAGAAATCGCAGTACAGGGACAAACATTAACACCTGTCCACCCCCCCAAATTACAACCGCACGTCTCTTCCGATAATCTTCCTCACAAGGCACGCTCGCTAACTTCCCTTTCTCCCAATTGTTACTCAGTCGTGACTTCTGAGTCGGCACTCTCACTGGACTTTCTTCTCCAGTTGGTGCTGCTTGGCTACCACTAACCAAGTCACTAGCACAGAGCCAGGAGCCCTGGGTAGACACGCACGAGTCCCCACACTCCTTCCTTCCTCCCTGCCTCCTCCATGCCCTCCAGTCGTAAACCCAAACACAATCCTGATAAAAAATGGTAAGGACCAGGGCAGCAGAATGTAGAAAGCTGGCTTAAAATAATGCAAAAACGAAATGCCTTCCAAAGGGGTTATAGAAATGTATATCCTCACCAGCAATGTAAAAAAATGTGTTTCCCCATAGCCTTGCCAACAGAGTTTTGTCAAACTGGGAGTTTTGCTAATCCAGTAAGTAAAAAATAGTATCTCAATAAATAAACAAATAATACAAAACCACGTGGCCCAGTGCAGGCAAAAATGCTGTTATCCTTCCCCCAATTAAACCTTCTTTTCTCGAGAACCAGCATTCAAGTTACGCTACCCTCTTCTCATTCTTTTTATTGTATTACTATTGCACTACCTGAAAACTGTATTTTTTGCAATACCGTTCAAAATGATCTGCTTATATCTATTCTTGCTTTCAGGCAATGAATTATCCAAGGATATTTATTACTTATTCTTCCGTTTAAAAAGCACAGTTTTCGAACAAAGTGTCTAGGCAGTTTAGTGTGTAAAGAATGTGGCTGGATCCTGAATACAGCTGTTCCAGATGTAACGGTGATGGGAGCTCTTATTGCTTCGTAGAAAGTCACCACATCCTCTGTTGTCTCAATGGGGAAACGCGTTCAAATACCAGAAAAGACGGTCAAATGTGATTGTAGAATACTACCTGCAAACCAGCTGGGCACTACTTACAGTGTGCCTAGAGCGAAAAAACAAAATAATAAAGTCACATAATTTTCCACCTTACTTTTTCTTCTTCCCTAAATTCAGAGCATTAAAGGCCATTGTTTTCTGTGCTGCAGCTTCACACCATCATCAGAGCTCGTCACCACCACTCGGTCTGCCCTGAGGTTCCGGCAGATACAGAGCGAGCCCACAACAAACTTGTTCACATCGGGCAAGTGCAGTGAAGGAGCTCACACCATGATGGAGGCGGGCATGAGGGGGCATGACCGGAGCAGAAACAGGAGTGACAACAAGGCTCCAGGCAGTGGGGCGGGGGCAGGGTGGGCAGAGACCTCCTGGCGAGGGAGTGCCAAGAGCAGAGGAAGCCCAATGGAGGGCGGCCCACGGCAGGAGGCTGCTGTGGTGGAGCGCCGGGCTGTGCGGTGCCTCGCAAGCACCAAAAGGACGCAGAGAGCCCCTTCTCATACCTGGGCTGCGACAGTGTGTGACCTGGTGGGAAAGAGCTTTGTGACGCAGGCCGTGTTAAACCCTGCTTCAGAAAGGCCAAATGCAGCTCGCAGGCCTGCCCCTCCGGCGCCGACCACCACTGCATCGAATTCATGATCCACTACTGGGTACTGCATAGAAATCTGGAAAAGAAAAATCCCCGTCCATCACTGGTTCAACTAGGCCAGACACTGAGGCTGTGGTTACGGTGAGAGAGAGTGATCGCCACGCCCAGAGGGCCTCCGTCCTGCGCTGGGGCTGTACACCGGGTACAATGCAGCAGTCACAGCCCACGTGGTGGGCTCACCCTCGAACTGAAAGGGGACGGCCAACAGCTCGCATCAACAGCAGGGCACCTACCCCACGGAGCTGGGGCACCACCATTAGTTGAAAGGTCGAAAACTCAAAGTAGGGGACCACAGGTGCAGAGGAAAGCAACATCACAAATCCAAATACCAGTTCTAACTACGGTGTTTCTTTGCAATTGTCATTTTTACTTATCTTCTCTTTTTACATTTATACCCATATACATATACAAATCTAAGCTTACAATGTAGTATAGATCATGATTTGAAGCTTCTCATGAAAACACTGCAATGTTGCTTCATTTAGATAAGGACAGTCCACTCGCCTGAGTGACCATCCAGGAACCAAGGACACAAGTCTATTCCAGGTCCATATTGTACTTACGACTGAGAAAGTGCCAACAAGCATTCAGTAACTATTGTGAGCTTGAGATAGAAACTTAGAAGCAAATTTCAGTTTCTTCAACAGAGAGCAGAAGGGCCCCGTAAACACAAAAGAGCCCAAGTTGCTATACGGTCCTCAGCTGAGGAGGGTGTCTGTCACCATCCATTCCAGTAAATAGTGTTCATCTGACATTTGTGTTTCATTATTTTTTTACTGAAAGTTTAATCTGGCTTATAGATATGTAAGAGCTACAAACAAAACCATGTTAATATCTGTGCTTATATTTGTCCTATAATTATTATTACACTGCAAATAATGAGCATGAATGAACATTTTTTAGGTAAAACCTGTGTCACTCAAATACATTAAAACCTGGTATAGAACCCTACTCCGTTAAGTCAAAAAAATCACTTATAAAAAGGTCATGAACTTACTGCATCTGAAACTTTAGCGGACGACCTCTTACTGCCATCAACGGTGAAGTGAAAACCGCGGGCTGCTGTCTGCAACGCTGCTGGCCGCTGCGGAAACACAGACGGAGCACTCAGTGTCCTCACGGAACAGGGCACTTGTAATTAAACCTTCCCTTCTAAGTCGACAACCTTCTTATGTACCCAGGTGCTCCCTTTTTTAAATTAATTTATTTATTTTTGGCCGCGCTGCTGCGCGCGGGCTTTCTCTAGTTGCGGCGAGCAGGGGCTGCTCTTCGTTGCGGTGCGCGGGCTTCTCACTGTGGTGGCTTCTCTTGTTGCGGAGCACGGGCTCTAAGCGTGCAGGCTTCAGCAGTTGTGGTTCGCGGGCTCTAGGGTGCAGGCTCAGTAGTTGAGGTGCACAGGCTTAGTTGTTCCACGGCACGTGGGCTCTTCCCAGACCAGGGATCGAACCCGTGTCCCGTTTTGGCAGGCGGATTCTTAACCACTGTGCCATCAGGGAAGCCCGCTGGTGCTCCCTTTCACCCAGAAGGCTTACCTGGAACCCTCCACTTAACCCTGAAGGATAAGGCAAGGGCTAAGGACCCAGGGCAGGCCCAGGAGGCGAGGACTGGCACTCCAGCAAAGGACCTTCTAGGTGAAGTTTGTCTCCAGACAGGACACTGACTCAGGAAATGACAAAAGGCACACTTTCACATTAATTTCTTAATTCATGGTACTTCGTGGAGAATGGAGAAGACATCTGTGTTGCCTAGGTGGCAGTTTCCAGGATCCACCCCAGCCCTCTTCAGACTGGAGCTCTCCTATGAGGCTGTGCGGGTCACAGGCAGCGCGTTGGGAGCAGGTGTTCCAGAGCAGGCTGTCACTGGGTGTGGTGACATCCCTTCCCTGACAACGAGAAGATTCGGGCCCAGAGATGCTCCGGGTCCTGCCTCATCACTCTCCACACCTGCGCTAGGTTCAGCCACACCCCTTTACCTGTCACACTCCACGTGCGTCCCCTCTGCTAGGACACCTGTCCCTGGCCAACCTCTACAACTACAAGCCTCGGCTCAAATGTCCCATCCTACAACCATTTACCCAAGAAAATGGTATTAATGAAATCACAGCCCAGCATGAGAGGCAACCTTCTCCACAGGCTAGCAACGGTCAGCAATTTAGGGAATAAGTTTTTCCATTCTGCTGACTGCATTTTACTAGACCACTGATAAAACAGTCTTAGAAATATTTTAAAGAACAGTTTTGGGAAATAAGTACATTCAACGATGACAAAAGGGATGCCTTCAAGTATTCTGCAATTGGAAGAGATGTTTCAATTCTGTGGGGAAAAGAAATTACGCTATGGGACAAACGAGTGGGGATTACAGGGAGGAGAATTGCCAAATACAAAATGAACTCCAACTGAGCTGTTTGAAACTGGACAGACTTCGCTATAAGTGAGGGACTCAGGCCGGACCTGGATGACCTGACAGACTACTTGCGAGGCGCGTCAGAGATGGCTCCCTCTAACCCTGAGGCTGAGTGGTAGCTGACACAAACACTGAGTGTACTTTAATAGCTCCAATTAAAAAGCAGTTTCCTGGGTTTTTAAGTAGATCTGAACTGGTAAGAGTCATACTCTTGAATTCTCCATTTGCAATATTAAGTACGTTTGTTTTTATTGACAAAACCACTCTTTCAGATATGAGCTAAAAAAACAAATATTTTTCAGCTGTATTATAATTTTTAAATGGTAAAATCATATTTTAACAAAAAACTAAGAATTGAAACAATTCTAATACAAACGTTCTTGAAAATTTCATAAAGAATAATATAAATACAGCTAATAGTACCAATAAGAACAGTACATTTTGTGATGCCAAATTAAAGTGAAAATAGAAACCGTGAGATTCCCTAAATATTTGTTTCTTCTTTCTAGAATGTTCACACACACACACACCCCTCACACACACGGTTAGCTTAAAAAGCAGTAACTGCCGTAATGAAATCCTTAACAAATTATCCTATTATCTCTCTGTGGGAAAGAGTAACATTATTTTTTGTGTCTAAATCCAATCTGGGGAGTGATTTTAGAATTTGGAGAGCCCAATTTTAATCCAATTTCTGTCTTTAGATAAAATTTGTATTATGTCACTTATTAATCTAACGTTTTTTGAAGAGAAATTACCAAACATTTCCCACGAGGGTAACGAAAAAGAATGCAGAAATCTACCCAAGGTAGAATTAAAAGAACACAGAGCTCTTAACAGCATAAAAGTACAGGTGACTGAATTAGGAGGCAAAGGAGAGAAAAAGTGAGACGGGTAGAGATGCTGATGCCCTCCATCCAGCACAGTGGTGCCGGGGGCTGTCCTCACTAACAAAATACACCTGTGAATCATGAACAAGAAACCAATTTGTAAGCACAAGCTACACAATTACAAAAGTAGACAATAAAGGATCTGAAGTGGTTGCATAATTATATTGGGAGAACTGAGGATGTGGGTAGTAGGATGGTTTAAGTGAACGAAATCCTCATTTACCAGCAAAAATCAATGTCTAAACTGGACAAAAATGCACCTGCATACCAGCTAGAGAAATGGAGGTAAACAGCAGGGGCCAATACCAAAAACAATTCAAAATTGATTCCACTGGGGAAAAGGCCTGGGGAAGGAGGTGGTCTTATTCCTTTTCACTTATAAGGGCTTCTGTCCTGACATTTTTTTTCCCAACTATGTGTAATTATTTTCACTAAAAATTTAAAGGTTTTTAAAACAGGGATGTTTAAAATACCATTCACATGATTACCAAGGGCAGGCTGTGAGCTGTGGGCCTGGCACGGAGGAGCGCCACACAAAGCTTTCACAGGTTACCTCACTGAACCCTCATTAGCCCCACAGAGAAACCGAGTCTCTCCAGGATGCAGGAGCTCTGGACTGGGTCTGGCTGGCTGGCTCCAAATTCTGTACTGTCCCCACCATCTAGGGACCCTTGGGAAAAATCTCTGGGATTCCAAACGAAGATGAATATCCAGGTTGTATGCCAAAACTGAGCCACAACTTTTCAAGTGAACCAGGAAAAACATGGCACAGAATGCAGAACTGAAAACCAGTGGCATTATAATTATCCCAAGAAACAAAACATTACGACAGTGGCCTAAATAATGTAAACCTAGATACACCATTAAAACATACTCAGAATGATACATTCAAAGAGAAGAAGTTGACTTATTCTAGAACAATATCTTGTTGAAAATTGGAAAATCTCATCTGAAGTGAGAAGTGAAGCAACTATTTAAAGTTCTTGGTTTTACTTTCCCTTTGGATTTAACTATCAATACTTTGTAAGTTCTGTCAGTGCACTGGGACAACGGAAAAGGAAACAAAGGCAAAATAGGTCTGATAATTTTGTAACTTGAAAGCAGCTGTAAATATGACTTGGAAACACCACAGAATTGAACAAAACGAGATAAAGAAACATTTTGTGGCCTTTATTCCAGTTATCCTCATCCAGGACGCTTTAGGGACACTCCTTGGCTGCAGATCATGAATCCCTTTCTTTCTTTGTTCTGCTAATTTGACGCTTTTGTTCTTGCCAATCTGAAACTCCAATACACGGCTTGTGGACAGATTAACTTCCATAGACGGAAATAATTTCCAAAGCTATCTACATCAGAATAAAAACCTTTAGAAACCCAAGACCATCTTCGGCAGACCTAACCTGTGGTTCAACTTTGCTAACTCGACCTTGCCATCATGTTCACAACCAGCTGAAAATGGGACCGTGGTGAAGATTCAAGGAGACAGTGGAGCACAGTGCTGGCAGCCAACAGCGGGTTCAACTGAGATCACTTCCAATCAAGCCAATAGGAAAGGAGAGGTTTATGCTCCAACTTGTGGTGCGCCGAACTTTACTCTTACTTTCAGCTAAAAGCTCACAGCTGAATTCCTTCCAGCCCAGCTTGTGTAAAGGACAGCAATATTTTCATAAAATGGCGAAGGGCGAGTGGAAGGTGAAGAGTGTCTGCAGGATGGAACAAGGAACTCCCGGCTCCAGTCTGCTCTGAAGACAGACGTGCAGCTCTTCCCCCGTCACCAGCACATACCACATCTGTCATCTCACCTGACGATAGGGGCTCACTCAGAAGTTTGCTCAAGCTTCGTTGACTAAAACTACCGCACTGACCATGGACTTCATTTCCTGCTTGTGGACCCCCTGCTACAGCTGCGTCTTAGAGCCCAAGATTTGGGGGCTGGGGGAACCTCTGCTCAGTAGGAACCAGCAACACATGAAAGCATTTAAAATGCTTTCTGGTGTTGGTAGGTTGTCCGACTAAACCGCCTCACATTTAACATTAACTTTTAATTCCTGTATTTTAAAAAGAAAAAAAATGTGGGTATAATTACAGGCATAAATCAAGTCAACAATGTTTCAACATTGTTGAAAGCCTTGGTTCCCACTGGGACCTTTACTTTGTAATTAAATTACTAACTAGGAGGCTCGAGGAGTTCATGTAAAAGAACCAAATAACTAAACCCTCCAAATTTAGTGCTTCCAATAAAACCCCCCAAAATCGACTCTGAAGGCCTCACCGTCAGGAGTGCAGGGGACACGGTCCAGCAGCCAGGCCTCGGGAAAGCACATCCCGGACCGACCTGAGTGGGGCTAGCGGGACTCCGCAGGGAACGCCCAGGAGGACACCCGCCCCGCGTCCGCCCCAGTGGCTTTGCGGTCAGTGCTTAGAGGTCACCGCACAACCCCCAGAAGCAAGGCCGAGCCTAGTGCCGGGGCTCCGCTCGGATCCCACCCGCCCGGGTCCACCGCGATCAGGCCGCCCCGGGCCCGTCCCGCCGTGTGACCTTGGGCAGCCGCGTCCTGGAGCGCGCGCTCGGAGCTGAGCGGGCTGCCTCGGCCGTCGCCCCGGGCTCCTGACCGGGTCCTGGGAGGGGAGGGGTCCCGGGCGGCCCGCAGCGTAGTGACCTTCACCGCGCCGCAACCCGCCCGGCTGGGACAGAGTCCGGCGGGCCCTCCCCAGCCCGTCCCACCTCGGGGTCGGGGGCGCGGGACCCAGCGTCCGCCCTGCCCCACAAGCAGCGCCAACTCACCGCCCAGGTCAGCGCTAGGCGCCGGGCGCGCAACAGCCGCGACACAACTCCGATCCCCGACATGTCTGCCCTCCGCCACCGTCCCGCCAGTCCCCTCGCGCAGACTGCGCCTGCGCACGTCGCCGCGCCCGGGGCCGACGGTGGTGGGGCGGGACGCCGCGCCTGCGCACATCGCAGCGCCGGGGTCGACGGCGCAACGCGGCGCCTGCGCAGAGGGACGAGCGGACGGCGGTGCTCAGAGCACAGGGGCCGTGACCTCCCGGCCGGAGGTAGGTTGGGGTCTGGGGTCGGGGGTCTTCACGGGCTCGCCTGATTTCTCTTCCCGTCCAGACGGTGTTCTGTTTTTCTCGAGTTTACGGCAGTTTTGTGAGATGAACCGGTGCTCGCAGGTAACGTGGTGTTCGCCTCGCTTTCTCTCCGGGACAGAGAGGGAGTTCCCGACGTTCAGGGGTCCCGCGGGTCCGTTCCGGGTTCCGCTGCTTTATTAGGACTGCGCGTTCCGGGAGGCGGACCCTGTAGGTTACCGGGGGATGGGGGCGCGGACCCTCCAGTTCATGAGGTCTTGGGGGCGCGAACTCCATAATATAGTTTACGGTGTCGGGGTGGGGGGCGCAGACCTTGTAATTTATGGGACCGGGAGAGCACGAACCCTGTGGGGTGGGGCTGGGGGCGCGCGGACCCTGTCGTTTACGGCAGCGGTCCCCAGCCTTTTTGGCACCAGGGACCGGTTTCGTGGAAGATTATTTTTCCACGGGGTGGGGGGAGGGGATGGTTCAGGCAGTAATGCGAGCGATGGGGTGGGGGGACGAGGAGCGGCAGGTGAAGCTTCGTTCATTTTCCCGCCGCTCACCTCCTCCTGTGCGGCCCGGTTCCTAACAAGCCGCGGACCAGTATCGGTCCACGGCCCGGGGATTGGTGCTCCCTGGTTTACCGGGTTGGGGGGAAGGGAATGCTGCTCCCAGACCTCCCCTATGAGGGTTACGAGCTTCACTACTTCAGATCTCTTTTTATTCTGTGCTCGCCACAAGCTCCTTAAGTACTGAGGCTTTTTGCGTGTATGTCATTGCTTTATTGCCAGTTAGAATTTTATATCTTTAGGTGTTGAACAAGTATTTATTGAAAAGCCTGTTAAGAGTCTTTGAAGTTGAATTAAGTTTCTTTTGACTATATTTGCTTCGTCCTATTTGTATTTCAGTTATTTGAGACACATCTTCTCCCCCACGACTTGTGAGTTGCTTTTGTCTGAGGTCTTGTTTTTTTCTTTTAATCCCATAAGGCTCAGTGCTGTGCAGCGCATACCTAGATCTGAACAAAATTTTTTGAAGGAAAAAAAAGTCTCACATGAGCCACGTAGGTGATATAATTGTGACCAACGTATTTTGTTCTTTTTGTGTGGTTAATGGTTTTATTATTTACTTCAAGGTGTATCTCCATGAATAACTTAAATGACCCCCCAAATTGGAATATCCGGCCCAGTTCCAGGGCTGATGGGGGTGATGGAAGCAGATGGAATTATGCCCTGTTGGTTCCAATGCTGGGATTGGCTGCTTTTCGTAAGTCATGGTTTTCCTAATGTGTGTTTTCTGGGCTGAAAGTGTGGTGCTCTAAGATCTTGGGCTTTTGAAACTGACAGATGTTGACTGTAAAAAAAAATGTACAGTGTGAGAGCTATGAAGACTGTAGCCCAGGATACAGTCTCTCCGATAGCTGTTAGGAACCACTCTGAAGAGGCAGGGGAGGCGCCAGGAAATACATGTGGTCCAGCATACGTCTTGGTAAAAGATGAATACTTGTCACAGAAACCCAGGTGTGTCAAGTTAGTGACTTTAGTGCTTACCTACGTATGGGAAGATGCAGGAATTTGGGGTCACTGAAATTCTTTCTTAGTCATGTATCTTAACGCTGTAGGGTCCCATGTATCCAAAACACAGAGTGCATTCACCCTGAATCCCTTTCCGGGTGAACTTGTAGGCCAGTGACTGTGGCTAATGCCTTACTCATAAATGGCTGGCAGCAGTCTTTGTTTACAGAGATGCATGTGTACACTCTAGATTTTTTGCATATGGTACATTTTGCACAGATTATTTACCCTCTGAGCCTCATTTTCTCTGACCATCATAACTGCCTTAATGCAAGTGAGGGTTAAATAAGACAAGATATTTAGAGGCATTTTGTCTGGAGTGAGTTCAGTAACTGTTAGCTCCCTTCAGGGCTGTACTGCTCTGAGGGGGGTTGCCTTGCTTCAGTTGCCCTCATAAGCACTGATGAGGAAGAATAAAACAGGCATAAAAGAAAACTGGTTTTGTATGTCTGTGTAATGTTTAGGAAATCAGTCTTTGGGAGACTTCATCCATGAAACCTCTGCTCATGCTGGCCAGAAATTCTCTACTTTGAATCGACTTTGTACCACTTTGGGGAAATTACCAGTCAATTGTAATTATTCCAGCTCTTAGCTTATATCCCGACTACATGATGAATTTCCT
Organism: Mesoplodon mirus; assembly: GCF_964341445.2. NCBI lineage: Eukaryota > Metazoa > Chordata > Mammalia > Artiodactyla > Ziphiidae > Mesoplodon > Mesoplodon mirus. Next base: position 185,507,935 of record NC_138980.1, read on the forward strand.
GATGTTTAGGGGTTGGTTTTATGTTTTGTCACTGTCACAAAGGAAGAAACTTTCCTCTACCCTTTTAAGTTCTTCTGGCTGGTCTAAGAATTACATTGATATGAGACAGGTTAACAGGAGAAAATCAAACAAAAGTTTTTAACATGTATCCATAGGAGAGACTCAGGAAAATTGAGTAACTTACCAGAATGGCATAATCCCTCACCTTAAATACCATCCCAAGCTTAAGACAAGAGGATGTTGAGGTTGGGGAGAGTTAGTTACCAGAGGAGACTAGGAAAAGCGCAATAATCAAGGATAAGGTTGTTATGCAGATTTAAGCTCTACCCTTTTCCTATGATAAGAGTTTCCAGAAATTTGGTCAACCTCTTCCTAGTACAGCCAGGGAGACACCCTTACAAATGCAGAACTCCCTTATAAGTGTAAGTATTTCTTACAAAAGGGTAACTCCTACTTGGTTTTCAAAGTTTCTCCAATGTCTGCTGTTCCGTAGAAAATAACCAGTTGAAAATAATCCCTATCAAAGAGACGTGTTATTTTTTTTTTTTTGATAGGTAGGAAGTGGATTTATTTAGAGAGAAACACACTCCACAGACAGATTATGGGCCATCTCAGAAGGTGAGAGGCCCCGAAATATGGGGCTGGGTAATTTCATAGGCTAATGAGGGGGAGGGTTATTCCAATTATTTTGGGGAAGGGGTGGGGATTTCCAGGAACTGGGCCACAGCCTACTTTTTGACCTTTTATGGTTGGCCTCAACTGTCCTAGCACTGGTGAGTATGTCTGGTTCTAACCAGTTTTTGTCATGTCCTATGGCTGTGTCATTCTTTTAAAGGTTGTGCCCTGCCCCCTTCCCTCCTGTTTCATTCCCCCGTCGGAGATTTTACTCCCATATTTTTATGGGAAGCAGAGGGGCAATGGTCCATCTTCTGAAGTTGCTTCAAGGCTGAGTAGGGGCATCGACCCCGCCTGTCAGGGAGTAAAAATCTCTAGGATGCCTGATCTAGGGGCCCCAGGATCAGGACAGCTTCTTGTTTTAAGTCCATATGGGCTGGAATCCTTGCATAGCCACTGTCTTGATGTGGAAGTGTTGTAACTGTTTCCTTAGCCTTCCCATGAATCTTCTTCATGATGAAGCACTTTTTTGTAACAGCATCAAAGTACAAAAATAACTATCTAGGGCTTCCCTGGTGGCGCAGTGGTTGAGAGTCCGCCTGCCGATGCAGGGGACACGGGTTCGTGCCCCGGTCCGGGAAGATCCCACATGCCGCAGAGCGACTGGGCCCGTGAGCCATGGCCGCTGAGCCTGCGTGTCCGAAGCCTGTGCTCCGCAACGGGAGAGGCCACAACAGTGAGAGGCCTGTGTACCGGAAAAAAAACCCAAAAAACAAAAAAACTATCTATAAATGACAAAAGACTTAAAAGGCGTGGTTAACCATCTGATTACATTTAATTTAACATACGAAATAATCCTAGTTAAATATTTTTCTTTGAGATACCTCAGGGACCCTCTAAAGTATCCCAAAGTTAGCTGGAAATCCAAAGAACTTTTAATTAAAATTTGATATTGGGAAGTTTGTCAAAAAGTTTTAAAAGACTTGGTCAAGTAAGATCATAGGTCACTGAGACAATACTTATTTCTTAACCAAAGTTAAAACAGATCTTGAAAGCAAATACAGATCCCTTTAAGGCGAAGTAACTCATGTTATTAAAAGCAGTAATTCAAGAAAACTTTGGTGGAAGAAACCAGATCCAGTCTTGCCACAGCCCACTCCCAACAAAATCCATTTACCCAACCAAGTTTAATCCAATCGTAGAAAATCTTGATTGTGTACAACTCTTTTATTTATTATTTATTTATTTATTTTGGCTGCACTGGGTCCTTGTTGTGGCATGCGGGCTCTAGAGCCTGGGCTCAGTAGTTGAGGCGTGCAGGCTTAGTTGCAGCATGTGGGCTTAGTTGCAGTATGTGGGATCCTAGTTTCCCGACCAGGGATCGAACCCAGGCCCCCTGCATTGGGAGCTCGGAGTCCTAACCAATGGAACACCAGGGAAGTCCCAAGATCATGTACAACTCTTTTTTCCAGTATTTTTTTTCTCACTCTTTACACCTTCTGTTACTGAAAACATACATCTTACTTTCCTTAAAAGTTTTTTTTTTTTTCACTTCAAGTTACTTTTCTTGCTGACAGATTTGCAACATATAAGGTCTTATTTGACCTCTAGTAAACCTAGGTACAGCAGAAGTACTATACTTAACATTGATGACTCTAAAGACATATCTGGGGCCTCCCTGGTGGCGCAGTGGTTGAGAGTCCGCCTGCCGATGCAGGGGATACGGGTTCGTGCCCCGGTCTGGGAGGATCCCATATGCCGCGGAGCGGCTGGGCCCGTGAGCCATGGCCGCTGGGCCTGCGCATCCGGAGCCTGTGCTCCGCAACGGGAGAGGCCACAACAGTGAGAGGCCCGCATACCGCAAAAAGAAAAAAAAAAAAAAAAAAAAAAAAAAAAAAAAAAAGACATATCTGTATTAATCAAATCAACAAGTTTAAGCCTCCTTCAATACCAGATATTAATTTAATGTTAATATTTCCTGGATCGCGTGAACCTGAAATTCATTCTGGCCAGTTTTATATTCCTGAGTATTTATATAAGCACTTAATTTTTTTAAGTCAATTAAGTAGAGCTTCTTTACAAATTAATTTTGGTAATACTATACATCTACAACACACGTAGATACATACAAACACACAAACAAACACAGAGACCTTATAGTTCTCATTTGAAAATTTCAGCCCTGAGTCAGGTACAGCAAGGTAAGACCCATCAGTTACAAGGGGGTGGATTCAAATTGGGCTTCTGGCAGATGCAGCAAATCAAGGTCACCTGTCTAGATGGCCAAACCCTTTTTTCTAATGTTTACAGAAAAGACACTTAGGATTTCTTTTCGTCCTTGACAAGTCAAGTTCCAAATTACCTACCCCGTTTTTGAAATTTGCATTTTATTTTATTTTTTATTTTTTTAACCCAAATTCTTTTTTTTTAATTTAATTTTATTTACTTATTTTTGGCTGCATGGGGTCTTTGTTGCTGCGTGCGGGCTTTCTCTAGTTGCGGCGAGCGGGGGCCACTCTTCGTTGTGGTGTGCCGGCTTCTCATCGTGGTGGCTTCTCTTGTTGTGGAGCGCGGGCTTCGGTAGTTGCAGCACGGGTCCTCTGCATTGGCAGGTGGATTCTTAACCACTGCGCCACCTGGGAAGCCCCAAATTTGCATTTTAAAAGGATGCTGGAGATGAGGGTTCCTGGAGAAGGTCAGGTAGACATTTGCATCTTAAAGGCGTAGGCAAGTGCCTCCTAGGATGACTTTGTTCTCTTAAGGCCTGAAGAAACAAGTCTTTTTCCCTCTGAGAACTGAGTGGCCACCTCAATGATATCAAATGACTGACACACCCATTCACCTATGTGGCAAGGTTGTACCTTCCCTCATTTAGCTTAGGAGAGGAGAAGGCCTCCCCGCCAGATTCCTATCAGGCTCCAAATGTCAGCTGTGGTTAGTCAGACCAGTGGCCTCCCATTTTGGTTACTGCTATTTACAGGGATATTACCATCCAGGTCTTAAGTTAATAGTCACCAGTTGGATATTTTTGGCCAAGCCTAGAACCTTGATATTCCACACTCCTACTAAGGCTTCTATTGCAGCTCCAGATTTAATCAGTTACTTTCCGCTTTCGGTTAGAATCATTTGGTGATGAGGGTGGGTCCCTTGCCCCTCGAGAAACTTAGCAAGGCCCAAGGGACCTATTTAAGGGTGGCATGTTGTGCTTCCCTACATCATATCCCATGGTTCTGGGTTGGCACTTAAGAATATGAGAAATGGAAGAAAAGCTGCCCTCTGTTGCAGAGATGCTTTTATTTTTAAATTATATGGAACACTTCACCGAATTTGTGTGTCATCCTCCAGTAGGGGCTGTGCTAGTCTTCTCTGTGTTTTTCCAATTTTTTTTTCTTTTTTTTTAAGTATATGTGCTGCCAAAGTGAGCAGGCAGTGATACTTTTTATGTAGTGGCTTTATGTGCCTGGATTTCTTAGGTTAGCAGGTTTGAGTAGAGAAAGTGGAGGCTGACAAGAGTAGCATTTATCAACTTCATTTGTCTGCCTTTACTTTTAGGCTATGCTAGGGAGCTACTTAACACCCATATGTTCGACATAATTTCTTAATCTTGTAATAACACATTTTGTAATAACATGTGTTACTACAATCTTGTAATAACACATCCTTACAAGAATGCAAAGTTAAAAGTTTTCTCTGATCGCATTACCTAAGCAAGATAACCAAAAAGAAGAAAATACAATATTCCTCAACCCTTCTCAGGGACAAAAAGCATCATTTCGAAAGTATAAGAAAGCAGGAACTTCAAGAATAAAAATTACTATGAAAAGCTATAGAAGCCAGAGATGAGTCTGAAAAAACAAACAGAAAATGAAAGTCACCTCAGGGCCTCTCCCAGCCTCAAAACTAATTAATTACTACGTCAGTCAGTGTATTTTTTTTTAATTTAATTTTATTTTTTTATACAGCAGGTTCTTATTAGCTATCTATTTTATATGTATTAGTGTATACGTGTCCATCCCAATCTCCCAGTTCATTCCCCCACCCCTGCTGTCCCCCCTTGGTCCATACCTTTGTTCTCTTCATCTGTGTCTCTATTTCTGCCCTGCAAACCAGTTCATCTGTACCATTTTTCTAGATTCCACATATATGTGTTAACATATGATATTTGTTTTTCTGACTTACTTCACTCTGTATGACAGTCTCTAGGTCCATCCACGTCTCTACAAATGACCCAGTTTCATTCCTTTTTATGGCGAGTAATATTCCATTGTATATATGTGCCACTTCTTCTTTATCCATTTGTCTGTTGGTGGGCATTTAGGTTGCTTCCATGACCTGGTTATTGTAAATAGTGCTGCAGTGAACATTGGGATGCATGTGTCTTTTTTTTTTTTTTTTTTTCTTTTTGCGGTATGCGGGCCTCTCACTGTTGTGGCCTCTCCCGCTGCGGAGCACAGGCTCCGGACGCGCAGGCTCAGCGACCATGGCTCACGGGCCCAGCCGCTCCGCGGCACACGGGATCTTCCCGGACCGGGGCACGAACCTGCGTCCCCTGCATCGGCAGGCGGACTCTCAACCACTGCGCCACCAGGGAGGCCCCATGTGTCTTTTTGAATTGTGGTTTTCTCTGGGTATATGCCCAGTAGTGGGATTGCTGGGTCATATGGTAGTTCTGTTTTTAGTTTTTCAAGGAACCTCCATACTGTTCTCCATAGTGGCTGCATCAATGTACATTCCCACCAACAGTGCAAGAGGGTTCCCTTTTCTCCACACCCTCTCCAGCATTTGTTGTTTGTAGATTTTCAGATGATGCCCATTCTAACTGGTGTGAGGTGATACCTCATTGTAATTTTGATTTGCATTTCTCTAATAATTAGTGATGTTGAGCAGCTTTTCATGTGCCTCTTGGCCATCTGTATATCTTCTTTGGAAAAATGTCTATTTAGGTCTTCTGCCCCTTTTTTTTTTTTTTTTTGCGGTACACGGGCCTCTCACCGCTGTGGCCTCTCCCGTTGCGGAGCACAGGCTCCGGACGTGCAGGCTCAGCGGCCATGGCTCACGGGCCCAGCTGCTCCGTGGCACGTGGGAGCCTCCTGGACCGGGGCACGAACCGTGTCCCCTGCATCGGCAGGCGGACTCTCAGCCACTGCGCCACCAGGGAAGCCCCCTGCCCATTTTTTGATTGGGTTGTTTGTTTTTTTAATATTGAGCTGCGTGAGCTGTTTATAAATTTTGGAGATTAGTCCTTTGTCTGTTGACTAATTTGCAAATATTTTCTCCCATTCTGAGGGTTGTCTTTTCGTCTTGTTTATAGTTTCCTTTGCTGTGCAAAAGCTTTTAAGTTTCATTAGGTCCCATTTGTTTATTTTTGTTTTTATTTCCATTTCTCTAGGAGGTGGGTCAAAAACGATCTTGCTGTGATTTATGTCAAAGAGTGTTCTTCCTATGTTTTCCTCTAAGAGTTTTATAGTGTCCGGTCTTACATTTAGGTCTTTAAGTTATTTTGAGTTTATTTTTGTGTATGGTGTTAGGGAGTGTTCTAATTTCATTGCTTTACATGTAGCTGTCCAGTTTTCCCAGCACCGCTTATTGAAGAGACTGTCTTTTCTCCACTGTATATCCTTGCCTCCTTTATCATTGATTAGTTGACCATAGGTGCGTGGGTTTATCTCTGGGCTTTCTATCCTGTTCCATTGGTCTATGTTTCTGTTTTTGTGCCAGTACCATACTGTCTTGATTACTGTAGCTTTGTAGTATAGCCTGAACAGAGAGTCTGATTCCTCCAGCTCCGTTTTTTTTCCCTCAAGATTGCTTTGGCTTAGTCAGTGTAATTCTAAGCCTTCCACTTCACTCTCCAAGTTCATTGCCTAGCCATAGGCAGCAGGCAGCCTTTCCCAGCGTTCAGTAGGGTTTTTCAAGATGGCAGGTTAGTGAGTTTCTCAATAGCAGCCCTTAGGGCTGCAATTGGGTCTTCCACTAAGACGCAGACAATGCAGATCATTGAATCATAACAACTACCTACTCTTGTCAGCCTCCTTGGGAGTTGATGTTCAGTTTTCGAAGAAAGTAAACGAGTGGCTGTACCATTTTGCTTTCTCGCCAGCAGTGTATGAGGGATCCAGGTTCTTGGCGTCCTCAACAGCATTTGGTGTGATCACCATTATTTTTATTTTGCTTGTTCTTGCAGGTGTATAGTGATAACCCCATTTTGGTTTTAATTTGCATTTCTGTAAGGGCTAATGATGTTGGGCATCTTTTCACATACTTATCTGCCATCGGTGTATCCACTTCCTTGAATCCTGTCTTTCAGATTCAATCCATTTTCTAATTGGATTTTTTTTTAATGTTGAGTTTTGAGAGGTTTTTGTTTTGTTTTGTTTGTTCTTTGTTTTGAGCTTTGTTTTGTTTTTTTGTCACCACGCAGCTTGTGGGATCATTCCTTGACCAGGGATTGAACCCTCGCCCTGGCAGTGAAAACGCAGAGTCCTAACCACTGGACCACCAGGGAATTCCCGAGTTTTGAGAGTTTTTACTGTGTTCTGGATTCTAGTACTTTGTTGGCTGTCTCGTTTGCAAATATCTTCTCCCAGTCTGTAGACTCTTACTGGAGTCTTTCATGGAGCAAAACTTTTAATTTTGATGAAGTCCGTCTTACCAGTTTCTCCTTTTATGGGTCATGCTTTCATACCACATCTGAAAACTCTTTGCCTGGCCCTTGATCCTAAAGATTCTCTCCTGTGTTTTTTCCTACAGTTTTAATTCTACATTTTACATGACAGCCCATGATCCATTTTGAGTTAATTTTTCTGTGAGGTACGAGACAGGTTTTATCTCTTCCTTTCCAGTCTGTTGGCCTCTATTTCCTTTTCTTGCTTTCTCTCACTGGCCAGGAATTCTAGGACTTGGTTGGATAGTTCCTGATCTTGGAGGAAAAGCATTCAGTCCTTTCACCACTAAGTAAGTGTTAGCTGTGGCTTTCACACAGTATCAAGACAAGGAAGTTTCCCTCTGTTCCTATTTTTCTGAGTTACTATCATGAATGGATGTTGTGTTTCTGTATCAGTCAATATGATCATGTAGTTTTTCTTCTTGAGGCTGCTAATTTGTTGGATTATAGCGATGGGTTTTTGAATGTTGAACCAGTGTTACATTTTTGAAATAATCCCCACTTGGTCATGCCGTGTAATTCTTTTTATATATTGCAGAATTGTATTTCCTAGTATTTTGCTCGGATCTTCATGTCTGTGTTCACAGGAGCTGTATTGAGTATCTTGGTGGGATCCTCTCTTCTCCACACCTGTTTCAGCATTATGTTTTTTTATTTCAGTTCCTGCCTTTTTCAGTTTCAAAAGTTCCGTTTGCTTTTTAAAATATTTTCTATTTCTCTGCTGAGACTTTCTGTATCTTTGCTTAGACTTTACATTACAATGGCTGCCTTAAACTGTCAGATGACACTAACATGTCTATCATCTTGGTATTGGCATCAACTGATTACCTTTTAAGTCAACTTGAGATCTTCCTGATTCTTGTTATGGAGAGTGATTCTCAACTGAAACCTGGGCATTTGGGGTATTATGAGGCTGTTTTTTATTCATATCTTCTTAGGCTGGGTTTTTGGACGCGGAGAGGTAGCACCGCCTCCTTACTCCCAGGTGGGAGTGGACGTCCAGGCTCCCCACTCATCCTCCAGCCCATTGACACCAAGGAAGGGTCCCCTTGTTACTGCTGGGCAAGAGTGGGAGGTCCAGCTCCCCTGCGACTCTGCTGATGCTCCCACAAGGGGGAATCCCCACATGGCTTCCTCTGCCACCATCACCGCCCCTCAGGCTTTGCCCACATGGATGGAGGTGGGGGCACAGTGTCTTCTGTGCTATGTAGCAGGGGCAGAATGGTTATTGTTTAAAAGTTTTCAGTCTTGCTAAGCCCCTTTGCTAGTTGTTTGGCCAGAGAGAGCAGACTCTTGTTGGGGCTTTTAAAGGAAATCTGCATCATTGGCATTTCAGCTTTAAGTCTGGGATCTGCAAGGCAAAACGAAGCCCCATGGGACTCACCAGCATGGTCTTCCTTGGGTGCCAAGGTCCCTCAACAGTCTGCCTGCCGCTCTCCACCTTTCAGGGTCGTCTTGTGTTAGTTTTACATACGATGTCCAGGTTTTTTGTTGTTCTTAGCAGGGGGAATAGGAGAGAGTACTTCTATTCCATTTTCCCAAAAGCAGGAGCCCCAGCGCTTTTACCAGCCTCTGAGACTGAGGCTCGAAAAAGTTGTGTCTGTGCAGAGTCACGAGGCGGGACCCCCCTGGACGGACCAGAGCTGGGGGTCCAGACTTCCGGGCCACCAGCCTGCACTCTGGGCTCCGTACCTCCCTGGCCACCTCCTCGCCCAGCCTGTCTCCACGTCCCTGTGCCACCTCTTCCAGGAGGCCTTCCTGATGAGTGGTGCTCTGTGGTCTGAGGGCCGGTGTGTGCCTGGGTGTGTGTCAGCCTCCCTGGCTCTGTGCGAGCAGCATGGCACTTTGGGTTATTCTAGCAGGACTGGCGCGCTGCTTCTGGCCTCCTTTCTGCCCCCTCCGCCCATGCCCCCTCATCTTCCTCATCACAGCCAGGGTGCGGTCAGATCAGGTCAGTCCACTTCCTGAGCGGAGTCTGACTTTTCCAGCGTCTGCTCCAGCGTCTCCTTGGCATGAGCCCTGTGCCCCTGGACAGCAGCTCCTGGAAGCTCTCCTGTACCTGTTCATTCTACCTAGAGGGACCTTTCCTGCCAACTCCTACTGGTCTTCCAGCCTTTGTCCACGTTCACCCAAAGCTGAATTAGTCCTTCTCTCCTCTCTTCTCCACACATACGTTTTGCCTGCCTCCAGGGCGTGTTGAGTCATACTGTGACCCCTTCTTTCCTGGTCAGCCCCAAGGAGGAGACAAAGATGGCATGTGCGTTGGAGTTGGAGTTGTCAGCTGGCATAGGATTAGGGGCTGCTTTAGTTGCGGGAGGGCGAGTTTGGTCTCCTGATTGTAGAATCGGGGCGGCAGCGCTGCAAGTGAAGAGGCTCTCAGGTGCACGGAAACGCTGTCCTCGCAAGGTGACGGCTGACGTTGTGGACTAGATGCGATTCCCAGGGACCTGGGGAAAGGCCACACAGCAAGCAAGGACAGCACCTCGGGGGTTGATGGGAAGGGACCAGAAGAGCAGCAAGAGAACCGGAAGGGGGATGGACACCGTAGGGAGTTAGAGAAAGTAGGAGAGAAACGCGTGAGCCGCCTTGGCTGTGTTTGGAGAGCTGGGCCTAAGTGTTGCTTTAAGCTGCTGCTCTTGGTAACTTCGCTAGTTAGACTTGTTGGGCAGTCCTTCTGTTTTCCAGAGGACTCAGATCTGTACAGGTTGGACAGGTTACCACTGTGAGAAACTAGGACTCAGCATAGCTGCCCCAACACTTATTAAGTTATTGAGCAGGAGCGCCGGTTCGGAACGCGGTGGAGATCCTGTACCGGTGAAAGCAGCGCGCTGACGTTTATCTTATTATCGGAACACACCAGACTCTTACTGGTGGGACGGGGAAGGGTTGGTGACAACACCCAGACCCAGGCACCTGCTGGCCACAGGCTTTGTGGTCATCAGACTCCCTTTCTCTGTCCTTGGACTTCTCCGTGCAGCAGAGGCCAGAGGCCTGGTGGCTTTTCACTTTGTGGGGCGAGCGGGGCATTACCCGCCCAGTTGCCTGCACCCTTCTGTCCTGTGTTTGTTAGCTTACGGTGGAACCTCGTCTTAAGGCTGAACTTCTGACTCCTTATTTACATGACCCCCATCAGAACATAAGCAAACCCGTTGGGCTTCAGCTGTTTACTAGTGATGACCAGGCAAAGCTGAACACACTTTGAACTTTGCTCAGTTCTTAATAACCTAGCCAGCACTGTGTGAAGCACACTCACCCATATTCATTTCTAACCCTTGCCGATAGTATGCTGGGGCACCGTAGCCAGAGTAGGCACAGGGTGGTAGGCTTGGGAACAAAGGAAGGCAGCGGTGGCCTTTCTCAGCCATCAGACATTAGGGGGAGGCTGAAAGGGGTCTCTGCAGCCTTCTTGTGCTCGTCTTTGGGGAGCCCTTATCTGATTTTAAGATAAGAACTTTGCAGTTGTATAGCTTCATTCAAAATGTTGTCTTTTTTGTACCTCTTGGGACTTAAGATTTTATTAAAGTGCTGTCCTTAGCTGCTTTATGTTTTCTGTAAATAAAGATTATAGAATTTGAGCTTTGACTTTTCATCATGTGTGTTTTCCTCCTCCACTTTCTTTGTGTCAGGTTGGATTTGGTCTAGGGAGTCCCGAAAAGAGATAGAAAAAGAGAGGGAAGCATACCATCAGAGAACGGCTGCCTTCCAGCGGGACCTCGAAGCCAAGTACCATGCCACAATCTCAGAAAGTCGGCGGGCCGTGGCACAGTTGTCCCTGGAACTTGAAAAGGAACAAAACAGAACGACTAGCTACCGAGAAGCCCTCATCTCTCAGGGGCGCAAGATGGTAGAAGAGAAGAAGCTTCTGGAACAGGAGCGGGCTCAGGTCCTGCAGGAGAAGAGGCAGCCCTTGCGGAGTGCATACCTGAGCTGCCTGGGCAAGGAGGAGGACTGGCAGCGGAGAGCCAGGCTTCTGCTGAGGGACTTTGAGGACGCTCTCACAGAAAGACAGAGCATCTACTGCAGTCTGCTTCTCCCTCGCCACAAGCGGCTGCAGATCGAGAAGAGCTTGCTGGGCCGAGCGTCCACTGACCCAGTGGCTGCTGACCTAGAGATGGCAGCCGGCCTGACTGACATATTCAAGCACGACACTTACTGTGGTGACGTCTGGAACACCAACAAGCGCCAGAATGGGAGGCTCATGTGGCTGTATCTCAGATATTGGGAGTTAATGGTCGAACTGAAAAAGTTTAAGAGTGTAGAGAGAGCCATACTGGAGAAGTAAGACAGGGGCTCATGGCTCAGCGTCAGACTGTTGTGTGTTCTGGGTTATCCGATGTTTTCCTTCTGCCAGCGCTCCCTGTGTTGTGGCCACGCATGCACACAGCCACCTCTCAGCAGTGGCCTTGCACTCCCGCCACCCTCCGAGCAGGACAGCGAGGCCTCAGGAGACTCTCCTTCCCCCTCAGCGGCTAAGGACTCAGTTTCTCAGAAGCATTTTTAAAGCTGTCAATATTTTATTCAGCGGAACAGTATAATCTCATAGCTTTAGGGAAACATTGTTTCTAAGAATGTGAAATATAATATTCATCCTTACTATAAGTCATTGTTTTGTCTGTTTTTATCACTCCCTAAATAAATTCTTTTCTCTCCTCAAATTATTTTTCCTCTCTCCTAAAATTACAGTTAGAAGTTGTCAGGTAGTGGATAGGACTGCCTAATAGATAAGAAAGGAAGGTAGTGATACCGTCAAGGTTTTGTGGTGTTTTGAAGCTCTTTCCCACCAAAGGAGAAAAAGTGTTTCTTATTTCCAGTTGGTACCCTTGTGTGTGTTTATAAGCAATGACATATAATTAAAACACCTCAATTTAAAAGCAACAGTGCCGCTTTTTATGTGTGTAATTCCTTACTCTTTACATTTTTAAACAGATTATCTCAATTTTTACTGCAAACTTAGACCCATTTTCCATAAAGTTAATATGAATCGGCTTTACGCACATCACTCACGTCATCTTGACCCTAGTGCTGTGCGCTGAGCACTGTTCTTACCCTTGGGCTCCAGGTCCCCTAGGCCACCCAACACTTGCTCAGGACTCAGCACATGGTTGTACTCACAGCTGAGACCCGTCGTATAGAAAGGATACAAGGCAAGGTTAGTAAAGGGACAGGCACATGGGCAACGTGGGGAGACCAGGTGCAGCTTCCAGTCGCCTCCCAGGGGTCACACGGCCATGCGGACGCTCTTCAGAAACAGCGTCCGGGGTTTCTGTGGAGGGCCGGTCACACAGGCGCCCTGTGCCTGGCACAGACCCAAACTCCAAACTCCCAGAGGAAAGCAGGTGTCCGAGCTGTTGGCAGGGTTTGGTCGCAGTGATCCACTCTTACCAGTTGATGGTGGAGGGAACCCTCCCAAATCCAGGTCCCAGATGCCAGCCGAGGGCCAACCTGTCAGCAGGCCTCTCAGAGGCCCACAGTCTCAGGCCTATGGTGTGAGCCCTTCTCTGCAGCCCTCGTTCTACAGGTGAGGGGTGGGAAGTCAACCTGCCCGAGGTCGCACAGGTGGTCCTGGAGCTAGTGTGAACCCAGGCAGCTTGGCTTCAGAACTGCCCTGATCCGTGTGAATCCAGATCCTTTTCGAATGACTGAGCCGGTGTTGTGGGCTGATGCCAAAAGTGCTCAAAAATAGCTGTCCTGCTTCCCTAGACATGAGGGCTTTGGGAGCAAACAACAGGGGTCAGTTCTGCTAGCTTAGACAAGGGGGCATTTGTTTTAAGGCTACCTTGTGGAACCTCAGGGCAAGGATGGAGAGTGATGGCCAGACCTCAGAGGAGAGCCAGAAATGGCTAGTAAACAACACTGGGAACCTCGCAGTAATGACCTTTTGGCCTCAGATCTCTGCGTGTCTGTTTAATCTTCTCTCCCTGCAAACCAGCTTTCTCTCCCCAGGCCCCATGGTGAGAACAGCTGCCTTGTTCTACTCCTGTGTGTGGCAAAGCCTGGGAACCACTGGGTTGTGCAGTGCCGTGGCTTGTGAGCGGAGTGGGAGCAGAGAGAACCAAGAAAGCGGGGTCAAACGCCAGCCACTGGCTCGGGCAGCTCTGAAGGAGGTGGCGGGCCCTCCAGCAGATCAAGGATTTGCGCTCACCCGTGGGATTGCCAGCGGCTGGTGGAGAGAGAAGGGGACTCCTGGGATCTAGCGGGTGGCAGCTGATGAGAGACGGAGCTGCAGGCTGACGTCTCCGGGTCTCTGGACACGGCCACCGCACAGAGGGTCTGCTGGGCCTGCAGGTGTCTCCTAGTCTCTGAGTATATAATTGGAAAGAACCGTCTGGAACAAGAGTTGCTAAGGTAGGAAAGAGAAGTGGAAGTCCCTGAATCTGCATCCGCTCCTTGCCAGGATGGTCAACAGGAAGCACTGATGAATTCCTGGAGGAAGTGCAATGATCAGTCCACCACAGGGGACGAGGGGAGGCGAAGACGGTGGTCCCAGAGTGTCCATCATGGTCCCCATCATGTCCCCATTCAATGCGACTGTCTGGCCCTGGGCAGACCAGGTGGGTTTGTGCAGATGATAGCCCGCCCAGGCTCACCGGGAGGAGCCCAGTCGAGTTGCCGTGTGGCATATTCGTGCCCTCCTGGCCCTTGGCACTCTGTCTTGCTCTTCACCTGCTGAGCGTGTTTCCTTTTCCCCCAGTTTGCCTTTGTGTGGGAGCCGCGCCGTCTGCAGCACGAGAAGCACAGGAATGCTCCTGGGCCCTGACAGATACCCACGACCGCATTCGCAGCCAGTCACCTTGGGCATCCTCAGGGCCACCAGTCTCGGGCTGGGCAGGTACAGGGAAAACCCATCGTGGCTGCAAGTGGTACATTCAGTGTTGGGGCTGAGCGGGTCCACAGGAACAAGTGAACTACATGCACTGGGGTGAGTGGGAGGCGTGGGTCCCACTTGGGCTGCTCCACGTGCCTCAGAATTGCTCCGGGCGAGCCTCCCAGCCTCTCCAGTTTCACAAGAATGGGTTATTCCTCAGCGTGGGGCGGGGGCTGTCAGGGACATTCTCCACTAGTAGACACCTGTGTGCCCACCCCTGCCCCAAATTTCAGGTCCTGGGTCACCGCAGCACCCCTGGGCTCTTCTCCACCACAGCTGCTGGGCCCAGCCATGCCCATGCTGAGTCCTACCTGCTGACCACCCAGAGGCTGGGTCTCATCAAGAAAATTCCACAGACACAAACAGCAGAAGCTACTCTACTCTTTAGAGTTAAAATCAAACATTTCAAAATTTTGCCCTGTGCCTACTCTCTTTCCAAGAGCTTCTTGCAATAGCAAAGTCCATGGGGCTGAAACAGGGTTCCAGCATAACACAGCTAAGGACATATGCAGGGGTGAGCAAAGAAGGCAGAGCCAAGAGCACAGGGAGTTAGAAGCCACCACGTCCCTCCTTGCTCCTGCCCACCTGGTGTCGTCTCTCCTCTCCTGAAGGCCCAGTAGGAAGGTTACTGCCTTCCTCAGCAGGCAGATCCTGAGAGGACTCTCACTTCATTGTGGGGGGAAAGGCATGGGCCATCCCTGGGGGAGGGGGTGGCACAGGAGCACCTGCAACAGGGATGTACCTGTGGAGATGGCAGCATGGAGTTGGACCTGAGGGCAAAGCCCACTCACAGGGTGATTCAAACCCCCACTGACCACTTGGGTGGTTCTAGTGTGAGGAGCATTTGGCCACATCAGGCAGTAGCCACTCTCTTGAGAAGATGGTCTTTTCAGACACTTATGTCCTTTTTAAAATTCTGCATTGCATTAAAATGTCATTTGAGTAATCAAAAACCTTCCAACAAACAAAAGTCCAGGACCAGATGGCATCACTGGTGAATTCTATCAAACATTCAAAGAAGAATTAATACCAATCCTTCTCAAACTTCCAAAAGAGAGAAGAGGGAGTTTTCCAAACTTATTTTACGAGGTCAGCATTACCCTGATA
The DNA here is from genome assembly GCF_964341445.2 of Mesoplodon mirus. Classification (NCBI taxonomy): domain Eukaryota; kingdom Metazoa; phylum Chordata; class Mammalia; order Artiodactyla; family Ziphiidae; genus Mesoplodon; species Mesoplodon mirus. The sequence continues at coordinate 185,523,186 of NC_138980.1, forward strand.
CCAAAACCAGATAAAGATGCCAAAAGAAAAGACAATTACAGGCCAATATCCCTGATGAACACAGATGCAAAAATCCTCAACAAAATATTAGCAAACCAAATTCAACAATATATTAAAAGCATCATATACCATGAGCAAGTGAGATTTATCCCAGAAATGCAAGGATGGCTCAATACCACAAATCAGTCAATGTGATATACCACATTAACAAATTGAAGAATTTGAAAATCATATGATTGCTTCAATGAATGCAGAAAAGTCATTTGGCAAAATTCAACATCCATTTATAATAAAAACTTGACAAAGTGGGTATAGAGGGAACATACCTCAACATAATAAAGGCCATATATGACAAGCCCTGAGCTAACATCACACTCAATGGTGAAAAGTGGGAAGCATTTCCTCTTAAGATCAGGAATAAGACAAGAATGCCCACTCTCACCACTTTTATTCAACAGCATTGGAATTCCTAGCCACAGCAATCAGAAAAGAAAAAGAAATAAAAGGAATCCAAATTGGAAAGGAAGAAGTAAAACTGTCACTATTTGCAGATGACACAATACTATATACAGAAAACTTTAAGGACTCCATCAAAAAACTGTTAGAACTAATAAATTTAGTAAAGTTGCAGGATACAAAATGAATACACAAAAATCTGTTGCATTTCTATACACTAATAATGAAATATCAGAAAGAGAAATTAAGAAAACAATCCCATTTACAACTGCATCAAAAATTCTGAATAAATTTAACCAAGGAGGTGAAAGACCTGTATGTTGAAAAGTACAAGACGTTAATGAAACAAACTGAAGAAGACAAATAAATGGAAAGACATTCCATGCTCATGGATTGTTAGAATTAATATTGCGAAAATGTCCATCCTACCCAAATATACAGAGTCAATGCAATCCCTATCAGAATTCTAATGGCATATTTCACAAAAATAGAACAAAAAAATCCTAAAATTTGTATGGAACCATAAAAGACCCTGAATGGCCAAAGCAATCTTGAGAAAGAAGAACAAAGCTGGAGGCATCACATTCCCTGATTTCAAACTATATTACAAAGCAGTAGTCATTAAAACATTATGGTACTGGCATAAAAACAGACACATAGATCAATGGAACAGAATAGAGAACCCAGAAATAAATCCATGCATAGATGGTTAATTAATTTACGGCAAAGGAGCCAAGAATATACCATGGGGAAAGGACCCTCTCGTCTATAAATGGTACTAGAAAAACTGGACAGCCACGTGCAAAAGGATGGAACCGGACCACTATCTTACAACACACATAAAAAATTAACTCAAAAATGGGGCTTCCCTGGTGGCGCAGTGGTTGAGAGTCCGCCTGCCGATGCAGGGGACACGGGTTCGTGCCCTGGTCTGGGAGGATCCCACATGCCACGGAGTAGCTGGGCCCGTGAGCCATGGCCACTGAGCCTGCGCATCCAGAGCCTGTGCTCTGCAACAGGAGAGGCCACAACAGTGAGAGGCCCGCGTACCGCAAAAAAAAAAAAAAAAAAAAAAAAACTCAAAATGGATTAAAGACTTGAACATTAAGGCCTAGAAGAAAACATAGGTGGTAAACTCCCTGACGTCAGTCTTGGCAATGATTTTTTAAAAATCTGACACCAAAAGCAAAAGCAACAAAAGCAAAAATAAACAAGTGGGACTACATCAAACTGAAAAGATTCTGCATGGCAAACAAAGTCATAAAACAAAAAAAGGCAAATTACAGAATGAGAGAAAATACTTGCAAGTCATATATCTGATAAGGGGCTAGTATCCAAAATATATAAAGAACTCATACAACTCAACTGCAAAAAAATAAAAAATTCAATTAGGAAGTGGGCAGAATCTCTGAAGAGACATGAAAAGATGCTCAACATCATTAATCGTCAGAGAAATGCAAATCAAATCCACAATGAGATATCACTTCACACCTGTCAGAATGGCTATTATCAAAAAGACAAGAGATAAGTGTTGGCAAGGAAGTGAAGAAAAGGGAAACTTTGTACACTGTTGGTGGGAATGTAAGTTGGTGCAGCCACCAAAATCAAATTAGAAAATCAAAATTAGAACTACCATATGGTTCAGCAATTCTGGGTGTTTATCTGAAAAAAATGAAAACACTAATTCAAAAAGATATCTGCCCTCCCATGTTTATTGCAGCATTATTTACAATAGCCAAGATATGGGCAACCTAAGTGCCCATCAGTAGATGAATGGATAAAGAAGATGTGGTATATGTATACAATGGAATATACTATTCAGCCATAAAAAGAATGAAATTCTGCCATTTGTGACAACATGGATGGACCTGGAGAGCATTATGCTAAGTGAAATTAAGTCAGAGACAGACAAATACCCTATGATCTCACTCATATGTGGAATATATATCTCCAAGTTAATAGATGCAGAGAACAGATTAGAACTAGAGGTGGGGCGGGGGGGGCTGTCTGTGGGGGGAAGGGAGAAGTGGGTGAACTGTTTTTGTTTTTGTAAATAAATGAAATTATTTTAAAAAAGTAATACAAGTGGGCAACAAGCATATGAAGACATGCCCAGGGACTTCCCTGGTGGTGCAGTGGTTAAGAATCCGCCTGCCAATGCAGGGGACACGGGTTCGAGCCCTGGTCCGGGAAGATTCCACATGCCACAGAGCAACTAAGCCTGTGCGCCGCAACTACTGAGCCTGCGCTCTATAGCCTGTGCGCCACAACTACTGAGCCCACGTCCCACAACTACTGAACCCCGCGCGCCTAGAGCCCGTGCTCCGCAAGAAGCGCCGCGATGAGAAGCCCGCGCACTGCAATGAACAGTAGCCCCCACTCGCCGCAACTAGAGAAAGCCCGCGCGCAGCGACGAAGACCCAACGCAGCCAAATAAATAAACAAATTTATATATATATATAAAAGGCATACTCAGTTTCATGAACATCTGGGAAACAAAATAATGCAAGACAGTTTTTTCGTCCATTAGATTTAAAAAGAAAGAAAACCACATCTGAATAAGCCACACTTTATTCATATTTAATTACCCTAATACTCAGCACTGCGCAAATCAGATCTCAGCAGAAACCAAGTCCAGACGTTGGCATTAGCCGCTCCTCAAGCACCAGGACTCAGCTTCCCGGAGGAGCCTTCCCGCCCTCCCCGCAGCAGGAGCCCCCGCCCGCCAGGCCTAGAGTCGGTGGAGGTGGGAGTGGGGGCGGCGGTGGGCGGGGCACCGCGGTCGTGCCCTCAGAGCCAGAGGCCGCCGGAGCCCGGGGCTCAGCCTGGCGCCAGCAGAGCGCACGCCTGCCGCCCAGTGGCCCGAGGGCAGGGGCAGAGCCGTCAACTACCAGAGCCCATGTCCTCGCTGGACGGGAGTTTGTAAACATCCAGACAGGGCCGCGCCGCACACCCGCGACGGGAGGGCGCCGGGCCGGCTCCCTGCACCCCCGGACCCAGCCGCTGCGGCAAGGGATGCGGCCTGCCCTCGGTTTTACTCTCTCCTCAGCTGGTCGCTTTCATCGCTGTGCCCCGGGAGGTGTCCTCCCACTTCCTCCCCCGCTCACGCCGGCCGGTCGTCCAGCCGCCCCGCCCCCCGCCCTGCTCCCTGCGGACCAGGACGGCCGCCCGCCGCGGGCTGCTTCTCTGGCGCCACCGCCGTGCTGGGCGCTGTGCTCCGTCACAGCTCCTGGGAGGCAGGGTCGTCGCTCCCGGAGCGCCTAAGGGATGCGCGTGCAGCTGCCACTCGGAGATGCCTCGGTGGTGGCGGGGGCGGAGGCTCAGCCCCGGCCGCCGCCGCCGGGACCCGCCTCGTACAGTCCAGGGCCTACTCCATCTGCCTCAGCGCTCTGGAGAAGTTTTCCAGAGCAGTTTTGAAGGCTTGCAGCAAGAGCGTGCCGAGTTCATTGCTCGTTTCTTCAATGTCCGGGTCGAAGCTTCCGAAGAGGGGCGTGGAGACCCGGATGTCGTCGCGGCCGGCCCGCAGCAGCACCGCGCGCAGGTCCTCTGCGATCGCGCTGTATTTCTGCTGGTCGAATTTGGACATGGCCAGCTCGTCCTGGGGGTAGGCGCTGCCCTCGGGGTAGCAGTCCCTGGGCACCGGGAACTCCACGCTCTGCAGCCGGGGGAGCCCACAGAGCGCCACGAAGAGGCGCCGGAGCGCGCGGGCCGACATTGGGTTCCCCAGGAAGCGGAGCTCCCGCAGCCGGCGGCAGGGGCCCAGGGCCAGGCTCAGCGCGCCCACGTGCCGGTCCGCGAGGCCGCACTCCTCCAGGGTCAGGGCCCTCAGCGTCGGGGCGGCCTGGCCCAGCAGCCGGAAGAAGGTCGAGGGGAACAGGTCCACCAGGCAGTGCCCGCTGAGGTCCAGCACCTCCAGGTGGGCGGCGTGGGTGCAGTTCGCCAAGAAGGCCATGTCCGCGTGGTTCAGGGCGCAGTTGCCCAGGTCCAGCACTCTCAGCGGAGTCCGGAGGGGGCTGCGGGCAGGGCAGGAAACAGCGCGGTGAGAGCAGGCCCGGCAGGCGCTCTGGGGGCCACACACCCTCCCTTGATTGCATTCAGCCTGAGAGCTGAAATGGGTCTTACCTTTTTAAGTAGTCGAACAAGTCAAAAGAAGAAGAATATTGTGTGATACGTGAGAATTATATGAAATTCAGGTTTCAGTGCAGGTAAGTAAAGCGTAATCAGAACAGCGCGACCTTCATTTACTTCCACAAGCCGTGAAGACTTAACTTCACCCAAAGACAGGCCTGGCCTTTGTCCTCAGCAATTAAAGTGATCAATCTGTTTTGTCAACAAGGCGCTGTGTGTTCACAGCTTGCTGAGGGGGCAGTGAGTTGCCTGTGAATTGGCAGGAAATGAAACACTGGCTTGGCTGTGCAAGAAGAGCCTGAGCCCACAGGATTTCAGGGCCGGAAGGGCCCCTGGAGCGTCCAGTCCACCCTCAGCACTGCCTGGGACCTCAGAGACCCTTCGTGCTCTCCTGTAGGTGTGTAGGCGGCGGCCATGCGGAAACGCACAGTCGGTGGCTCCCTGCCCAGCAGTTCTCGGAGTCGGGAACAGACCCACAGCAGCCCTCCGGGATCCTGGGCCTGGGTCTGGGGTCACCTGGCTGGGCACTGAGTGCCGGTGTGGGGGGGCTCCGCTCTCTATTCGCCTGCTGAGGCTGCTGCTCCCACCACCTCCTGCACCTGTACTTTGGGCGCTGAGCGTCGCGGGCCCACCCGCCGCCTGCACAGTCCACCCCGCAGCGGGCTCTGTGCCTCCTCGCCCGGCTCTGAGGAGGCTGTGGCTCGGGCCCTGAGCTGTGGGGCGTGTTTCCACCTCCATCTCTCACGCCCACATCCATCCATGAGGGACCCTCTCCCCACCTGCACTGCTCGCAACCCCTTGGGGGGCCTCCTGTGTGGACAAGGGTCAGAGGACTGCGAACCACGTCTGGGAGCTTGGGTTTGGGGAGGGTCCCTCACTCAGCTCATAAGGGGTCCCTGGCCTGAGCTGTCTGCATAAGCAACGTGGTCCCTGCTGACACCTGCCTCCTCTGGGGTCTGGAATCTCGGCACATGCCAGGCTGAGGCGCCCACCCAACCAGCCCCCAGGAAAACCCCTGGCCTGGGTCTCGCATGCACTCCCCAGTGGGCGGCACCTCCCATGTGCCATCACAGTCCGCGCTGGCTCCACTGCGACAGGACCCTGGACTCGTGCCCCGTCTCCCCAAACCCCTCCCCACAAGCCCTTTCCCTTGGCAGATTCTGCCCCGTGTCCGTCTGCTGTAATAAATCTTAGCAGTGAGTCCTCCCAGGGAATCACCAAACCTGGGTGGTCTTGGCGTGTCTGCTCTGTCTGCCACTCTCCCTGCCCCTCCATCTGGGTCTGCTGTGTGGGCCAGGGAAGTCAGAGTGAGCCCTGTAATATGAAGCTGATCACCCACTGCCCTGCTCAGCGCCTCCAGGGCTTAGCCTGACTCTTCCGTCCTTCTCCTCCTCTCCCTGCTCCCTTCTTCACCTGCCCAGAACCACAGCCCCCGTCCCCGCTGCCCCAGCCCCGCCCCACCCCGACCCACCCCGACCCACCCCTGCCTACGGCCCTGCCACACCCCCAGCTCCGGGCAGCCCCGCGCTGCCCAGTCCCGCTCCACCCCTGCCTACGGCCCTGCCACACCCCCAGCTCCGGGCAGCCCCGCCCCTCCCCGCCCCATCCCTGCCTACGGCCCTGCCACACCCCCAGCTCCGGGCAGCCCCGCCCCGCCCCACCCCTGCCTACGGCCCTGCCACACCCCCAGCTCCGGGCAGCCCCGCCCCTCCCCGCCCCACCCCTGCCTACGGCCCTGCCACACCCCCAGCTCCGGGCAGCCCCGCCCCGCCCCACCCCTGCCTACAGCCCTGCCACACCCCCAGCTCCGGCCCTTCACCTGCGGGGTTCCTGCCTCGCACACTCTCTCCGGGCCCTCCGCTGGCTCACTGTGCCTGGTCTCCGCTCAAAGGCCACCTTGGGACCTAGCCTTCCCTGACCACTCACCCATCTCCCTCCCACTTAGGCCTGACACACTCCACGCCTGGACCTTCTGGGGCCTTGGACAGGCTCTCAGCAACCAGCTGACTGAAGACCGAGCGTGCAGAACAGGTCAGAGTGTGACAGGCGATGTCAGGGCCGAGCTAACAAGATAGCCCTGCAGGCTTGTGACGTGTCGTCTGGCTTGTGGAACACGTTTCCCCAGAGCACAGGCACCTCCGGCTGAGGACCCAGGCCAGCCAAACGCAGTCCTGTCCTGAGGGTCCCAGGGGGCCACCACATGGCAGGGTCGTATTTGTGTGTGGGCTCGAGGACCACCCCTTCCCGAATTGGGCGACTGGGTTCCTGGGGGGCGTGGGGAGCAGGGATGGGGGACGGCGACGGGATCCCCGGGGCCCCCCAGGGGAGGAGAGGCAGTGTGGGCCCTGGCCAGCTGCAGCCAGCTACTTCTGGGTTTCCTCTGTATAGAAGAGAAATTCCTGTAAGCCACGGACTCCCTAAGCCAGAAAAGACACCCTTACACCCACTCACTGAGAAATGAGAAGGAATGAGAAGTCTGATTTTCCATAAACTTTCATGAGTATATTCACAGCTGGTGGCCGCCAAGGTGGCCCAATGGCCCTTGGGTATTGCGACCCTCATTGGTGCCTCCCCTGGCCCAGTGGCGGGCCCTCACCACGCAGTGTGCCGAAGCATCAGCGCAGTGCTCTCCAGGGGAGGTTACGGGAGGTGGGCGTCCCTCCGGAGGGACTCTGGCCCTCTGATCCGCAGCCTGTGGAGGGGCCCACGGGCTGAGCAGCCGAGGCCGCCTGCCGACAGCCGTGAGAATGAGCGTGCATGTGGGTCACTCCGCTCTCCCGCCCCGACAAGCCTTCAGGGGAGACCACAGCTGCCCCCACCGGGCTCCTGTCTTGCCCTCGTAAGCCCCAGCACTGGGGTAATTTGTTACAATGACAGGTAATTAATACAATGTAATGGAGTTACTTCTATGTTGTTTGCTTGCTAATGAGGACTCTTCTCTTTTTCTTACGAACTGGAGGCAGTCTCCTTTGGGTTCTGGTGCTCCCAGGTTGCACCCGACACCAGCCCCAGCCGGGCCACCTCCCCCTCCGTCTGTCCCCTCCGGCTGCTCTGGGCTGGGCAAAAAGCGAGGGGACGGGGGCTTGTGGCCTTGTAAGTAACCAGGTCTGTTTTACAGTCCGCTAGTGCGTCCTCAGCCAGGGCCCCGAGTCACCCTGACCTGGGCTGAGGGGCTGTGGGCAGATGCCCTCCCCCCACCGCCCTCCTTCTGGTCACCCTAGACTCACCCGAGCAGTTTCTGGAGCTTCCCGGTCAGCGTGGAGAAAGCCACGCTCAACTCGGTGAGGTGCGTCATCCGGCTGAGCTCCCGGGCGATGGAGGTGAGCAGGGCGTCCTCGCCGTCAGGGGCGGGGGTGCTGGTAGGGGGCGCGTCGAAGGCCTTGGCGGGCAGGGTGAGCGACACCAGCCGGGGGAAGCCCAGCTGGGCCAGCAGCTGCTGCACGTGGCCGGCGTGCAGACGCACGTTGTGCACCACCTCGAGCCGGCGCAGCTCGCCCGGCCCCGCCAGACGCAGCACGTGCAGCAGCTGCCCGGGGCCCAGGCTGTCGGCCCGGAAGGAGAGGCAGTGCACGCGCAGTGGGGCGGGACCCTCCGGCCCCAGGGCCCGCACCACCAAGTCGAAGTTGCCCCCAGTGACGAAGATATCAGCGAGGACCTCTACGGGGCGCCGGGCCGCACGGGGCTCCGCCTGCAGCTCGCAGCAGGTCCTGGCCAGCAGCTTGGTGCGGCCCCACCTGCCCAGCGCCCTCCCACAGGGACAGCCCTGCACCTGCACGTCTCGGATGCCCGTGAGGTCGGCCACCCGCAGACGCCGCCGGCCCCCGCCCCAGAGCGTGTGGTCCGCGAGGCCGCGCACGCAGGCCTCCAGGCAGGCCCTGCAGGCCCGGTCCCGCAGGTCCCCGGGGTGGTCTGCGCTGGGGCCCAGCAGAGCGCCCAGCCGGAACTCCTCCAGCGGCCAGCGCTCCAGCAGAGCGCGGATCACCTCCGCCTGCTCCAGCAAGTAGCTGGCTTTGAAGAGCAGCGGGTAGAGGTTGTGGGCCACCCCGTCCAGGCTCTGCCGGGCCACCTGGGGGTGGGATGCCAAGGCCTCAGCAGAAATGAAGCGTAGTGACTGCATCATGCCCACCTGCAGCGGCTGGAGCCAGGACAGAGCTCTCCCCTGTGCTTCTCCCAAAGACGCGGCCCCTTCTCGCCTATTTTTAGTTGCAGCTGCTGTGAGCAGCTTGCCCTGGACTGTGGTGAGCCAGCCCTCTGGTCATCTGACGGCTATTTTCGTCCTGGGTGCCTGTTTGGCTTTGGCCGTGGAGGCGTCTGGTGGTGGCTGGCTTGTCCTGCTGGCGCTCAGCTGGGGAAAGCAGAGCTGCCTGACTGCTTGGCTAGGGGGAGGGGGCTGGGCCCCTGGAATTACCGCCGTGTCCACTGCAGGGGTGGCCTGTCCTGGGGGTACCTCACCCCCTCCATGGCGTGGGTCTGCCCCAACCCTGGGCCGTCCCACAGTCCGAGGAACTAACAAAACTTTTCTTGGACCCCTGAGAGCCGAGTCCCTCCCTTTGCCCCGCGTCCAGAGTTAGGGACGCGGCAGTGGGCATGGGGTGGCACCTCTGATAACTGTTTCCTGACTTTAAGAGAAGATAAATAAAGGCCCCATGAGGCACTGGCACGCTGCTTGGCACCCCCCTTCCTTTATCGTCACTGAGGACCGCGGCCGAGGCTTCCCCACCGTCCATGGGAGGGAGCTTGGCGCCCTCCAGCTGCAGGCCTCCCTGGGCTGAGCCCCAGGACCCACGCAGTGGGCGGGGCTGCAGGTGACGTGGTGTCTGGTTCCTTGCTCTGGAGGGTGGCAGAGATGTGCCCCAGACCACGCCGCTTTGGCAGAAGGAGTATTTTGAGCTAAGGACGCTTGGACCCGCCCCCCTTTCTTCCTGAACAGAGATGGAACTCCGGGCAAACCCCCCTCCCTGAACTGGGAGGGGAGACATTCTCTTCACCGGAGAGGTCAGGATAGTTCATTGTCAAAGTTACTGTCCTGTGTGTTGCAGTTACTTTCCCACAATCAGTCACCTCCTCGTTCAACTTAGTCCAGAAACACTTAGGCCACTGGGGTCTTCGTTTCCTTATGAGGGCTCCCATGTCATCAAAAGCTTATATTCAGGGGCTTCCCTGGTGGCGCAGTGGTTGCGAGTCCGCCTGCCGATGCAGGGGACATGGGTTCGTGCCCCGGTCTGGGAGGATCCCACATGCCGCAGAGCGGCTGGGCCCGTGAGCCATGGCCGCTGAGCCTGCGCATCCGGAGCCTGTGCTCCGCAACGGGAGAGGCCACGGCAGTGAGAGGCCCGCGTACCGCAAAAAAAAAAAAAAAAAAAAAAAAAAAAAAAAGCTTATATTCAGTAAATCTGCGTGCTTTTCTCTCATGACTCTGTTCTTTGTTACAAAGCCCCAGAAGAGAACCCAAGACGGACAGAGAAAAACTCTTCCTCCCTCCAGCTCCAGCGCCAGCTCTGACGGGTGTTAGATCATCACTGAATGACTTGACCTCCCCCCCACCCCCATATCACCATCATCTCGGGCAGGGCTGGAGCACTTAGCTTGACAGGCTACCCGGACAAGTGCTGGTCTGGGAGGGACCTCAGTGGGACAGAGAGAGAGACCGAGACAGTAAGATAGGGAAAGACAGAGAGACAGAGACCCACAAAGACAGAGATCAAGAGAGGGAGGAGGGGAGAGGCAGACAAAGGCACTAGGAGGGAGAAAGAGTCAGGGGCCAGTGGACATGCTGGGCTGTGTGTAGGGCTGTGGATATGGACGTGGGTGCAGGGGGTGCAGGTGCCGCTCATGGGGACCCACACGGGCCGGACCCCCCAACCGTACACTCAGGTGGGACCCTCCGTCAGGGACAGTCCTGCTTGCTGTTCCCTCAGAGCCTCAGCAGTGCCTCCCCTAGGAAGGGGGCGGCATCGTGCTCCGGGGGCCCCAGCGTTGTCAGGCAGGCCAGGTGTGAGCGGAGACGGCGGGGACCTCCCCCTGCCCTCACCCCCATGGGAGGCAAGGACGTGCACGAGGCAGACCCCAGAGGGCGCTCTGCTGCCCACGCCCTGCCCCCTCAAAGTCGCAGGGGCTGCGCTCCCTAGGGGAGGCTTGTTGGTGACGTCCCTGACACAGCAGAACCCCGTAGAAGAAGCACGACCATGTGGTAGAAAAAAATGTCCCATTTATTTATGTTCCTAAAGTCTGCAACAGTCAGCCCTGAAACAGAGTAAAAAGGAAGAGAGTTTACAGCAGCCGGCAGATCACAAAGGCAAGGGCCGTGCCCCAGCCACCTGCTCCTGTTCTGGGTGGATGGCACCTGAGGTCGCCGCTGCCCCAGGACGGGGTCTGGGGGGAGCACCTGTGGCAGGAAGTGCTCTGAGTTCTGCATCTACCCAGGCCCTCCTCTCGTGTGTGAGGGGGGCCCTCTCAGGGCCCCATCCACACGACAGGACCCTCCCAGCACAGGCTGGATCAGAGCTTCCGGCCCAGCTGCTGCGCCCCCGCCACCTGGGGTCCACCTGGGACGCAGGGACCCTGGTCCCAGACTCACAGGTGGAGCCCAACTCGAGTGCCGCTGGCCACACACGGCTTGTTGAAAAAAAACGAAACCGAGATTCCAGCGAAACTCAGGAAAGCTCCCCCTGCGTCCAGGACGCACCCCGTAGGGGCTGCACCTGGAGACTGCCGTCCATGGCCTGCATCGCCTCGAAGGCAGGGGAACACGCTCCCAGAGGGGCCCCTGCTCTGAGACGCCCCACGTCCATTGTGGGACTCTGCTCGGGGGTCCACGTGCTCCTACCCGGGCCTCTTGCAGCCTAGGAGTGTGGGAGCGTCCAGGGCATCACGGGGCGTCTTTGTAGGCAGGACAGCGGGGGGCCCGTGACGTGATGCCCAGGCCCCGAGGGGTGTGCTGACTGGTGGCCCCGCGCCTGGCAGAGGAGGTGGTCAGGAGCCTTGGCTTGAGTGTCTCCTTCCCGGACCTCGTGACCTGCTTGCACACGTCAGGGGCGAGGCTCCCCTGCTCTGAAGGGGGTTCTCCCTGAGGGGCCACATCTCACCCAGATGCATCGCAGCTGCCAAAAGGACCTCTCTTGCTCAGGTCCCCTCCTCCCCCAAGGTGCTCTCGGACTCGGGACGTGCATCTTCTGAAGAAGCAATTGGGGCCCGGCAAGGCCAGGGACCGGGCCCCGGAAACGAGCGCGTCCTCTAAGGCTGACACCCACAGGCCTGGGCGAGTGAGTGCGCAGCGTGGCGGCTGCAGCCTCAGCCGGCGTCCCTGGGCGTCCGAGGAGTCGGGGGATGGGGGAGCAGCCAGGCCTGGCCCGCCGCCCCCTCCCGGCGTGCCGTTAACGTCCGCGGTGCACCCGCGCTCTGGAGGCATCAGGACAAGGTGGAGACACGGTCGGGCAGCCTGGGTGGTGGCAGCATGCCCAGCGCCTCAGGGATCACGGTGGAGTGTGTGGCCTGCCAGTCAAACCACCGTCCAGACGCCCAAGACGTGAGGGGTTTTGTCCTGGCAAAGGGATCAGGTCACTGTGAGTGACCCAGGGCGTGAGCACCAAGGACTCTGGCTCAGCACACACTTAAAATCGGACCTCCCCTTCTGGTGCTGCCCAGGAGGGGGCCGGCGGCATCGCCCCAGAACCTGGGACATGCTTGCAGAGAGGAGACCTTTACAACCCCGTGTGGGTGAATGCACTGAACCGGCTGGTGACGAGTGGCTTCCTGTCGGATTGGTCCCCAGTTTCTCCTTTTCAGGGGATGATGTCTCTGTGTGTGCGTCCAGGGTTTCTGGGGTCTCCTGTGCTCCCTACTTGCGGGGTTAGGTGTCATGGCTCTCCTGACACCCCTGAAAGTAGAAACACACGTCTGCATCAATGCAGGGAAATACTGCGTCTTGCCCAGGACGCGATCCCGTCAGAAGGCGGGACTGGGGGCCGAGCAAGCGTCCCAGGGAGGGCAGAGCCCCTGACCCTGGTCCATCTGGGGCTGGGTTCAGAAACCTCCTTGGCGAACCAGTAGCCCTCCTTCACCCAGGACTGCAGGGGCTCTAACAAGGCCCGCCTGGAGTCGGGGCTCTGCCGAGCCTGCAACCAGCACATGCTGGATGGCACAGGTGCAGCCTCCGCATGGCAGGCAAAGTCCAGGTGATGCTTCAGGAGGCCTGCAAATCTCTCTAAGTGACTCAGAATCGCTGGAGACGGAGCCAGGCCTCTGGTTTCACAGGCATCCCGCTGGGTGCCGGAGTGTGCGTGTAGGGTTGATTCACACACAGGATGGCCCAAAAGAGGGCTCTGTGTGGTCACCGGCGGCCCAGCACCTCTTGGGAGGGTACTGAGCCCCCCACCCAGCACCTGGGCCTCTCTCGTGGGGGCTTAGAGGAAGGGTACTCACAGTCGTGATGAACTGGTCCCTGTCAGGCTGCTGCTGTGAGCCCTCCCGGGAGGGGCCAGGGAGACACACTGACAGTCCTCGTCAGAGGACAGCTCCGCGAGCATCAGGGATGGCCCGCAAGGCTGGGGCCGCTGTCCCCTGACGAGCGGTGGGAAGACTCGCAATTCCTGGTCTGCAGAGAGAAGCCAGTGAGGACCGTCCTCCGGCCTGGCCGGCTGCCCCTCAGGCCTACTGTGCCAGGCACTCTGGCCCTGAGGCTTGCACAACGAGAATGATTTACAAGGTACAGATTTATAACCAGATGACCCGTGATGCCGGGCTAAAGCAGGAGGACGGCACTGCTGGAGGTCAGACACCACTTATGCTCATGAACAAGAGGTCTGTGACTTTGCTTTTCTGAAATCGGGAGGCCCAGTGCAGCCGCAAGGGGAAGGCCGGGAGGGAGGTCGACCCCTCCCCCAGCAGGAAGCCTCACCCTGGGCGGTAAGAGTGAGCCCAAGCGGGGGACAGCACAAAATGCGGCAATAAGGGCCACGCGGCTTTGACAGAAAGCGGGACAGGACGGCACGGGAGGCGCGCTCCCAGGGGCCTGTCCTGTGCCACCCCAGAGTCGCGGCCGCAGAGTCCAGGCCCATGGGGTCACTCCTCAGGGTGGGGCCCCTGCCAGGGTGCAGCCACAACCTCGAATGTGGCTGGCGGGTGGCTTCTCCGGGCCGTGCTGGGGATGGCAGACCTGAGCCCTCCGACACAGACCCTTCTGCCTGGTCTTCCTGCCGGGAGAAGTCCCACCTCCAGATCCGGGGCTGACCAGAGGCTGCCGCAGCCCAGATGGGAGCCACCCGCGGTCCTGGAGCCTGAGGGACGTGTCCAGGAGAGCGCGGTCGCTCTGGGCAGGCGACGGTGCGTGCTCCCCATGGCCGCTGCCTGTTCTGAGCAGCTCACACCCAGCACTTCGCGCAGAGGCACCTCTGCGGTGGGTGGGGACCACCTCAGTGGTGACTTCACGGTGACAGTGGCGCATTTTGGGATTCGGAAGGCACTTGTTTTGTCTGGTTTCTCTTTTTGCTTGTTTTAAACTTGTTCCCTGTCCCCTTGTCTTGAGTGGAAGCGGAAATTTTTTTTTAAGTAAATGAAAATTTCTAATCTGTTTGGAAACCTTTGGCAGGGTACGAAATCGGGGAAACGATGAGCACGTGCACCGCCCCAAGCACGCGCTCACCACGCGCTACGCACTCACGCACTACGCACTCACGCACTACGCACTCACGCACTACGCACGTCCTACGCACTCACCACGCACTACGCACTCACCACGCGCTACGCGCTCGCTACGCGCTCACGCACTCACGCAGGGAAGGCCGGCCCGCCTCCTGGTTCAGCTCGAGCTCCTCCATGCAGGTGTGCACACCGCACGGACAGGGGGAGCAGGCGGGGCTTGTGGGCGCGTGCGGGGGCAGCGGCCCCCGGGGGAGGAGGACCGGCTGCTGGAGGAGGATGTGCTGCTGTCTGAGAGGGTGGAGTGCGGTCTCTTGAGGGGGGCGGTGTGGTCACAGGAGGGCACAGCTCTGGACGCTCGGGTCTGTGTCTCTGGACGGGGACAGAAAACAAGGCTTTTGGTCTCTGCTGTAGAGGTGCAGCCTAGATTCAAGAGCAAGATGGCCAGCCAGAAAACTACTAGGTTCCTTCCCCCGCGGTCACATCGGGCCTCATGGGGCTGCCACCCGTCCATCCCGACGTGTTGGCCCGTGGGGCCCGGCGCACCGCAGCGCCTGGGTCTGAGTTGGCGGGGCCGAGCGGGAGCCGGGGCTGTGGCCGCTAACCTCTTCCCTTCCCGGTGTAACTGACGGCCCGGTCGCTTATGGCCGCGTTGCTGGGCTTGATGTCCATGAACGGCTTGCTGCCTGTCCCCGTGGACACCATCTCCTGTGTCCTGAATTCTAAAATAGGAGCGTGTGGGGGAGTTTTCTAAGCAGCTCCCTGGGTTTAATTCCACCCTAAGTGTCTCTGGGGGACTGGACATGCTGAGGTGCCCGTTCCGGCCTCTCTCAGGGAGCCCAAGGGGGTGAACCAGGAAAAAGGAAGACGTGGGACCATAGAAACTGGGTGTGCAACCGGGGAGGGGCGGGTCTCCGTCTGCGGATGAAGGGACATCCACCTTGGAGTGGGACAGAGGCCTCCAGGCAGGGCATGGCTCCAGGAAAGACAAACTGACGGGTATCTGCCACGCTTGAAACTGAGAGGGGATCCAAGCACAGGGTGAGAGCCTGAGCACGAATGAATGCTCGGTAAACCAAGCAAAGAGAGAATGGTGATTACAGCTGGGGGGCCCAGAGGGAGGGGACACCAGGCCTTGGGGACTTGCTGCCCCTCATGAGGGCGGACTGACTCCAAGGAGAATGAAGAGCCACCGGGCGCCCCGAGCAAGGCTGCTGCGTGCGTGTGCACGTATGTCTGTGCGTGTCTCTGCACATGTGTGTACATGTGTGTCTGTGTGTCTGTGGGCATGTCTGTGCATGCCTGTGTGCCTGTGTCTGTGTGCATGGGGGGTCCACACTAAGAAGGACGTGGCAATGAAGAGGCCGTGGGGCATCTCTGGTGACAGGTCAGGGCCCTGGCCAGGGTGGTAGCCTCCGAGTGCCAAGTGGTCGTGTTTGGATGTCAGGGTGTTAGCATATTAGGGTTTCTCAGGCCTAGCGGGATGGTCAGAGCCGCCGGAAGGACGGCCAGCTTGGAGGGGTTGCGATGAAGATGACATGTGTGGCAGCCAGCTGGATGAACTACCACTCTGAAGTAGACAGAGGTGTCCCAATGACGAACCCAGGGGAGAGGAGGGACTGGGGGCAGACATGAAGGAGGAGGGAACGAGGTGGGGGGTCTTACCTGTGGGGAGACCACAGGCTGGCCATCGGCGCAGCAGCCAGGAGGCCAGGGGCCTTGACCACAGGGCGGGGCAGAAAGCTGACGCCACGGGTCTGACGGCATCTGGGAGCTGGGGCTGAGACCTCTCTTGGAGCATGGGGGCCGGGGTCTTGCTTGTTGTTTTAAGGAGAAGTAAGTGTTCGTGTGCTGATGGATGGTGCTAAGGGGCCCCTCGGACCGACCACGAGCCCTGAGCCCAGCCCAAGCCCAGCCCAAGCCCACCCCGAGCTGGCCCTGCATGCCAAGCGCCCTCCAGCCACTCTGCCCACCTCGGTCCGCAGAGCCCGCCGCCACAGGATCTTCCCTGTCACGTCCGTCCAGGCGGTCTTGATCTCCGCGAAGCTCGCCTGGAGAACGTAGGTGTCCTGGAATTTCCGCCGCCTGCGGAACCAGATCTCAAACCTCAAGCCACTGTCCCTGACGTTCACCGTCATCCCGATCTGTGCCATCTGCAGCCACAAGCACCGCGAGGGACCTCAGATCCTGCCCTTTGGACAACTGACCTCTCTGGCTGATGCTTGACCCCAGTGCCTCCGTGCTGGGGGTCCTCTCACCCAGACACCGAGTGGTGTGGACGAGGCTGGGCTGGGGGCCCGTCGCCCCTGCATCCCCGTTCCCCCTCACCCCCACCCCCGCCATCCACACTGGCTCCCTTGTGAGGGCTCAGTGCCCCCCCCAGAAGGGCTCCCTGGCACGTCATCACAGGACCCCCTCCGATGAGCTCGCTGGCAGGGAAGGGGTTGCGGTGGGACCTCTCCCGGGAGACTTCACCCCCAGGGCCTGTCTAGGGGGAGGGGTTAGGCCCTGAGACCACCCAGGGGAAGGCCACCTCTGTGCTCTGCCCACCTTCACCCAAACCTGAAATGGAGTCACCGACGAGGAGACATTTGTTTTCTAGCCCCTGGACTGGCACGTGGAACACGAAGGACACATGGCTCCTTGCAGCTTCTGGAGGCCCCAGGCTCCAAAATTCAGCCGAAGAGCCGCACTAACAACCGGGCGTTCCCTCCGGCCCCCAGCGCCCTGTCTGACGCGGTACCTTGAAGGACTCCTTGACGCGTACACATCGTGGCCTCCGTCCACCTTCTGGGTCTTGCTGAACAGGATGAGGTCTTCAAACAGGAACACACACCTCAGGTGCTTCTTCCCTCTGCAGCAAACGAGAAACTCGTCCTGGCATTTCAGCCGCCCCTGTTCCTTCAGATCCACCTGCAGGCAGGCCGGCCTCTCTCAGGGGGACGGGGCATGACCTGATCCTAGCCCTGACCTCGTGCCCCTGTAACGAAGCCTCCACGAGCCAGGGCGACGGCTGCGTGAGGGTCAACTGCACCCAGCCAGGCCGCCCCTTCATGGGAGGCGCCCCCCTCCCTCCCGTGGACGGCCCTGTCCTGGGTGACGCCTGGGCTGTCCCAAATCGCTGGACTGAGCTCACTGGCCAGAGGGCTCGGGGGCCTTCGGGTTTGCGCATGGCCGCCTGGGGCGGATCTGTCATCTTGGAACTCTTACTAACGCTGCTCTAACAAGGCGCCCGCGTCTTCACTTGGGACAGGGAATTTGGGGCGGTCATGCCTGACCGGGAGGTCCGCTCTTCCTCCTGGCCCTGGGCGCTGGCCCCACCGCGGCCCCCAGCGGGGGCGAATCGGTAGGCTCAGGCCCACAGCCCAAGGCCAAGCTCAGCTTTTCCCATATCCAGCTATTTCGGAGTAGCCCCAAACACCGACGTTTAGCATTGAGAGCCCGCCTGCCTCTCCTCCCGTGGCTCCCGCCCCAGCAGCCTCTCCCGGGCGTTCCCTTCCCTCTGGGCGGGGGTCTGGAGGGTCCTCCCAGGTGTGGGTGCCTCCCCGGAGGCCTGTCCTACCCACCAGGGTCCGAGGCACTCACGTCGCAGCCGCGGACGGCGTCCAGGGCCAGCAGGTCGTTGCCGTGGCGCAGCTGGAAGTGCACCACGTCCTTGGCGGCCCTCAGCTCGCCCAGCGCCTGCTCACGGGCGGGGCAGCCGCCAGCCTCGTGGACCGGGGCCGGAGCAGCAGTGTGTACTTGCCCACGCGCTGCACGGGCTTCAGCAGGTAGGAGGCCAGGTACGTCTTGTCGCCCAGCTCCCGCTGCTTGTCCTGCAAGGCCGGGCTAGAGGGTCAGCCCGGGCCAGGCTGGGCGGCAAGGCTCGAGGGTGGGGGGACGACCTTGAAGAAGGCGTTGCCGTGGCTGCAGAGCAGGGCGTCCGCCCGGGCTTGTTCTTGCTGTAGAGCAGGTGCCTGCTAAGCTGCTCCTCCTGCGAAGGGAGGGCTGGGGTCAGAAGCCACCCAGCTCCGCAGGGTCTCGCCACAGTTGGGAGCGGGCACTCAGCTCCCCGGATGTGGTGGGAGCCCTAGACTCAGTCTCAAAATACCAGTTTTCGGGGAAGAGGCAAGAGCGGGTGCTCAGAGGGTGGGCCCGAGGGAGGGTTTGAAATATTCATTAACAGTCAAGAACCAAGTTTGTCTAAACATTTAAAATTCTCAAGATTACTGTCAACATAAAACAACATGGAAGTTGCACATGATGGCTAAAAGCATTTTTTAAGAAATAGTTGAAAAGACACAACATGTGGGATGTGCTTCAGCACCGGTGTTTTGTCACAGTAATTCATATTTAACAATGCTGAAGCAGAAGTGTCACCTGTCTCCAGCACAGACGCTGCCCCAGTGCCCAAAACTGTGTTTGGTAACTAACTACTTGTTGAAAGAACTTTCTTTTCAGAGTAAATTAAGAATTTTATAAAGACTCAATATTCACGGTTGAGAAGAGACTTATCAGAACCTCAGGTCTCCTCGGAATGATCTGTACATCCATGCGGCTCTCAGAGCTGGTCAGGAGGGCCTGGCGCCCCTCTGGAAGTGGAGCTGGGCAGGCTCGCAGGAGGACCGTGACGGGGACCAGGTGGGCTTCCTATGTGCAGGGAGCACACCGGTTTTGGAAGCTGCTGTGGGCCGGCTAGCTGTGAGGGGTGGGTTGTGGACAGATTAGGTGTGATGACACAGGTGCAACCCCAGTGCCAAGGGGCTCTCGACCAGGGTGCCGTCTGCTGACCCCGAGGCCCAAGTGTCCAGAGCCAGGTCATAACTGGCAGGGACGTATCTCCTGACCCGGACACAAGGGACCCACTCGCCTGAAACGTGGGCCGCTCCCAGCACGAGTGGGGCTGGCCTCACCTCGTCCACACAGTGGGCTGGGGACTCACATATCTCAGGAACACGTGGCCCACGGCCCAGGGGCGCTGCCGGCATCGCTCCAGCCCCCGGAGGAGGTGCCCGCGGTGGAAGGCATAGAGCATCTCCCAGTTCCCGAAAATGACGCTGCGCTTCCCCCGGAGGTCCTGGGGCAGGTCCGTCCTCTCCATTTCTGGAAAATAGTTGTCGATGACATAGCCTAAGGACCTAACATCCTGCCTCTCCGTGGAGATCATCTCGGCCGTCACGTGCTGCTGAAAGACAGAGAGCCGAGGGGTCGCTCAGGCCTCGCGGCCGCCAGCCTCAGGAGGCACTTCGTCAGCGTTAGTCCTGCCTCGGAAGAAACAAGAGACTGAAACTCCAGAGTAATGAACGTGGTATACACAGACGGGAGACGCACAAAAGCACTGTCTCCCGTGGTTTCCCGTCTGTGGGGATGAGTAAGTTCGAGACGCTTCCCACCTGAGCTGTCCTCTCACCGGTACTGGAGTCACCCCTCTGATGGAGGGGAGCGCAGCGAGGTCACAGCAGAAGGAAAGCTGTTGCATCGACGTTTTCACGCTGCCGATCACGGCCTTTTCAGAAGAGAGATCCCTTGGGAAACTGAAAAGGAGAGATTCGCAGGCTCCCTAACTTCAACCCTGAATCCAGACGGTTTGATTCTAGCACCGTCTCTAGGGGGCAGCTCTGGCAGGAAGAAGATTCGCACGCCCGCAGCAGGGAGCCCTCTGCCAGGAAGGCTGTGCTGGGGATTTGCAGGAAAACCGGTTTCTGGCGCACACGGGCTGCTAACCTACCACTAGGTGTTCCTGAAAAGTCAGCTTTACTCAGTGACCTCTGACCCAGACGCAGAGAAGCCGCTGCAGCAGAGGACGGAGAGTAGGCCTGGGGGCCAGCATGGTGCGGAGATGGACAGTTGTCGGAGGGCCCTGTCTGGGCTGGAGGTCCCCACGCACACTACGCGTTTCTTCCCTATTTGAGAGCATCCCACCAGCCACCTTCTGAAACTACTCCATCCTAATGACACCAGTGGGGGTTGGTAGAGTTTTTCCTGCCATTATCTGTCTTTACTTTTTTTTTTTTAATTGGAAGAAAAGCAGCTAATGATAGGAAATACACCATGGTCAGAATGCTGTTGAGTTCATCCTGTTTGCAGCAGACCCTGGACGGCCCCTCTCACGCCTGCAGCACGGATTTTACAGGTGCTTCTTGTTTCTGGGAAGACGGCGCCTTCTGCTGGTCAGGGGCCTGGAGCCCTCGGCCGCGGCAGTGCTGACAAACGCAGTTGCTGTCACGCGAGGTGCCCTTGTCACACCCACGCACGGCCGCTGAGTCACCTCCTATAGACACTCACCGAAAACAAGTGTTCTTCAACATCCAGAAAAAAAATACACGCTAGCATGGTCTGGGCATCTGGACCAAGTAAATGGAAATTGACTCATAAAAGATGGAAACTTCTGGGGAAATGACTGCTGGCCAAGCGGCAGGAGCTCCCTCCAGACAGCTGGGTTTCCGGGAAGACGGGCCGGTCCGTGCAAAACTCCCGCCCTGGCCCCGGCATCTGGGAGGACTCGCTCCCTTGAGGTTGTGTGCGGGGTCCCCATCGCCAGGCCTGGGCTTGGTGGGTCTGAGGCCCGTGAATGGCGGGAGGGGGACCCATCCCCAGCGGCAAAGGCAGGACAACTTCGCCAACCTGCTCCCTCCCGGACCCAGGACGTGCACTCTGGGTAGCCAGGCAGCTCCCGGTGAATGGACCACGCCTACCCCTGCCTTCTGCTGCCCCGACACCTTCAAAATGAGCTGGAAGGCCGTCCACAGACCTGCAGCTCCCCCTGCGGCCTGCCCGCACCCCACAAGGTCCACCTTTAACAAGGCGGTTGAAGGTTGGTTCAGAAGAGCATTTTGTAACCGTCTCAGTTCAGATTCGAGCCGCTCTCTGGAGGAAGCACACGTGGACCCATCCAACGAGCAAAGGAAACCAGGGGACGCCCCCTCCAGCCAGGGCTCACTGCAAACAGGGACAAACAACCCAGAGGCTGTGAGGCCAGGCTGGCGTCACGGACTGTCACTGGGGTGGGCGGGGTCCTTGATCACTTTTTATCCAGACAGTTAACAAGAAGTCTCTTTTTGCAAACATCTTCCTAAAGATTTAACAAACTAAACGGACATCTTCATTTGGGCAACAGATAAACGGGCACACACCTCTTACCTCAATACTTAGAGACTTTTTTTTAAAAGCAATTTTTAAAGTAATTTCTTCACGTTGTGGGCTTGATTTGCTTATTGTAATTTTCTAGAAATGAGCTCTAAACAACTAGAGTTGGTTGTTTAACCATCAGAGCGGTTGTGCTAGGTCACTACACGCCCTGAAAAAGGAGGCGGCTTTCAGAGATTCTGTTCTGAGCACAGGGAGATCACTAATGTCCTGTTTAAAATCAGATGTGAGGGCTTCCCTGGTGGCGCAGTGGTTGAGAGTCCGCCTGCCGATGCAGGGGACACAGGTTCGTGCCCCGGTCCGGGAGGATCCCACATGCCGCGGAGCGGCTGGGCCCGTGAGCCATGGCCGCGGAGCCTGCGCGTCCTGAACCTGTGCTCCGCAACGGGAGAGGCCACAACAGTGAGAGGCCTGCGTACCGCAAAAAAAAAAAAAAAATCAGATGTGAGTGCTTCAGCCTGTCCCTGACGGGGAAGGCCCAGAGGGGCGTCCGTGGGTTTCCCACACTGTGGAAAGGCACTTCACGGCTTTGGGTTTCTAGATCCCACTGACCCCTAGGCCCACAGGTTGAGGGCATCTGCCTCACCTTCCAGCTCGCCCCTTCCCGTCCTCCTCGGAGGGGTGGATCTTGGAGGGAGAGGACAGACTCCGGTTCCGAGGGAGCCGAGGGCTCTCGGCACGTGGCCTCAGCGGGGGCTGCTTCTCTGAGGCCACGGTGGTGCCGGTCACCTCCAGGCCTTTGATAAAGACCCCAGTGTGGCCCAGCCAGAGGGAGTCTCTGGGGCCACTGTCAAGCTGAGGAATCGTGAAGCTTTGTGCTTTCGTCCTAATTTTCTTCAGGGGGTGCTTCCTGGGGTGGGCGGGGAGCAGGTGCAGCTGCTGTCCTGTGCATGCACACCTGGGCGCAGGTGCTCACCCTCCTGCCCACACACAGCAGCTTGTCCGGTGAGGCTGGGCAGCAGTCGGGCCCACTCCCCAGCTCAGCCCTCGGGGTCAGCGGGAGGGGTCCAGGAAGGCTCAAGGGGCTGCCCCTCAGGTCCCTGGGCAAGCTCGTGCTTTAGGGGGCTCCAGCCCAGAGGCAGGGTGCCGGGGCCCGGGGCTGCCTCTCCAAGGGCCTCTTGCCAGTGGCGTCGGGTCTGCCGGCTCTGCAGCCACAAGGTTTGGCCCCGTGGCAGCGCCCACTGGCCGCCGGAGCTCACCACCACCACACTCGCCCTGGGGAAGCTCTGCACGGCCTCCCGGCGACAGCGCTTCAGATCCTTGGTGACCAGCTCTGGGTCCAGGTGCTCTAGGCACTGACTGTACCGCAGCGTCTGCCTGCTCACCTGCCCGGCACAGGAGGGCACCAGTCAGTGCAGTGAAGGATGGTCATGGCCAAGGTGGCCTGGGCGGCCTGAGCCAGCACCCTGAGTAAACTCAGGTCACGCTCTGCCTGCTGACCAGGTCACCCAAAGCGAGGACCAGGGTGAGCCAGAGGCCAGAGTGAGAGGAAGACCCTGTGCTCGCGGTGGAAACTGCGGGCCGGACTCGACCGTGGGCATCAGGGCTGGAGAGGCCATGAGACGGTCCGCCTGGTGTGGGACCCATGGGCCAGGGACCTCGGGCCGAGAGTTCCCGGCCTGCCCTGGCCTCTTGGGTTCTGTGCTCCCGAGGAGTCTAGCCCTGGCGCCCTAACGGCAGGAATTCTAGGGCGCTAGTGAGAGTGCAGGTGCGGCTGTGCTGCAGCAATCGTTCTGGGATCTTGGACAGTAAGTGGACTTTTATAACTGAGCCGGTAAACAGGACAGGTCACGTGTCCTCGTGGCCCATCTGGTACAATAAATAAACCCCTCAGAGGTCTAGGAGAGCCTGGTGGGGGGGCGCCCACCTTGCAGCGAATGTCCGCAGCAAGGACCGGGCAACGCGTGCACACCCTGGGAGGCACTGGGCTGGGGCTCTTAGCGTCTCGCAGAACTCGGACCCGAGGGCCTGCCTGGCCAGCTCGCCCTCCCTCCGCTCAGCCAGGCCGGCCTTGGTGCTCAGACTCCTTCTGAAGTCCTGGGTCCCTTCCTCTGCGCCTTGCAAGTCCTCTTCCATCAGCCGCAGCCCTTTCGGACAATATTGTTGCGGCCCAAGGAGCAAACAATCAGAACAAGCCCCAGCAGTGCCCTGGGTGTTCCTGCGTGTGTCCTGGTGGGCACCCACCGTCAGCCTGTCTGGGAGAGCCTGGGACGCCTGCCACTGCTTTGGGTTCCCCAGAGAGAGTGGCTCCAAAGGCCCAAGAAATTTCTTTCTTTTTCAAACCACGATGTGATCTATGTAGGAAAAGAAGGTTTTACTTTTAAATGTGCTAAGGAGTCCGGCCCTAAGACTTTGGAGGACAAAGGAGGTGTCAGATGCCGCCTCGGGGCCAGTGCATCTGGTTCCTACAGCCACACGCCTCGTCCGAATGGCGTCTCCTGAGCGCATCTGAAGGCTACTCGGCCTCAGTTTGAACCACGGTTCTCACTCGTGATTTTTCAATCTGTGAATGGGAGTGAATGAGCTTGGGTTGGAGAGGGAGTGGGATGACCACAGATCTCCAGGGCTCAAGTTTATAACTTTTAATTGTTTGGAAATGGAAATTAAGATCATTGAAAAATGGATCCAGAAGTTTCAGTTTTGAAACTTGTTACTATGCTACACAAACTCCAGAAACATTCCTCAGGCTGGTGGCACCTGGGATGGAGGGGCGATGGCAGCCCTGCCTGCACCTACGCAGTCCGATGAGGTCACGGTCATCACTTTAGAAATGCAGTTCCCATGGCAACAGCACTACGCTCACCGCGGGCACATCAGAGGCAAACCCTCACAGGGCAATGCAGGGGCATCCGGTCGTTAGACACCCAGCAAGAGGTTTGCTATTAAAAAATGGAGCGATTTGGCTGGATCTATCAGGACAATAATTGTATTTAATGAACTCAGATGTGCGAGCAGAGGAGAGACCAGAGTACATGCTCTTTGCGGAGAGAGTCATGGAAAAAAACATCAAACCTAGATTTTTGCAAGGAAGCACCTGCAGTCCTAGAACCGTCAGGTAGAGGAGAGGAAATGGTCAGCAGAGCAGAGGTGCCTCAGAGGTGGAGTCCCACTTCCGACCTCGAGAAAAAATAAATTCCAGTCGGTTTGAAAAATTAAATGGAGAAATTCAAACCATGAAAGTCTTATAATGGAATACATTAGTCGTTCTGTAACCGAAAGATAGGAAAGTCCACATAAATCATAAGCAATGTTAAAGGACAAATTACAAATATCTGCAACACAATCAAAGGATTAGAAGTGACATAATGAAACTATTACAAACTGTAGAGAAATTGGCCAAGTACATGAAAAAGCAATTTATTAGGGAAATAAAAATAACCAATAAATGCAGGAAGGAAAGGTTCAACTGCAGCATAAAAGATCCGAATGCAGACAATGATGAGACACTTCATCGTCACCTGTCAGACTGGCAAACGAGAAAGCGGGCCTCCAAAGGCTGCCGAGAGCCCAGGCTGGGCCAGCTGTCTGGAAGGCCGCTGGCAGATGTCTGAAAACCTCAGAAGATGTGCGCCCTGACCCTCCAATCCAGCCTAGGAATTTGCAAACAATCACGAAGTGTGAAGGATGTGCAGGTGGTGATGTCTGTAACAGCGAACAGCAGGGCAGAGCCCCGGAGACTCCCCCGGTGTGGTGCCCACGCGGCCCCACCTCAGGGCCCACCAGAGGAGCGTGTGTGGCAGGATGTCAGGGTGGTTAAAACCTAGGTCCTCTCTAATTCTTCCGTAGTGTGCGTGCGATTGCTTAGGAAAAAAAGACAACTTAACACACTATATAGGATGACCCCATTTTTAGGTTAAAGTGTATTTAGTTTGGGGTGAAGATGGCAGGCTAAAACATATCTAACTTTGATCCCTCCTGGAACGCTGCTAAAGCTTCAGTAACCTTTCAAGGTATGAAGGATGGGGACAACAGACAGGCTGGGAAGGAGGGACACTGGGGGCCCTGGGCGTCCTGAGCAGGTGGCGAAGCTGAGGAGGAGGTGAGGGAGACTGGGAGCTGTGGAGAGGCAGGGGCCCCAGTGCACGCCCCGTCCACCCCTCAGGGCCCGGGCTGCTCTCTGCAGAGGGGGAGGCAGGCAGGGGGCCACGGGAACACTGAGTCTCACCTCCTCCCTGACGTGCAGCCAGGCCCTCCCCTCGGGGGTCGGAGGCGGCATCTCTGAGGAGCAGACGCGCCTAGGAGGTGGGCCCAGCAGGGGGCCTCCAGTGGCCCCCACCCCACTCGTGAGCTGGGCAGGCAACCTAGGATCACCAGGAGAGCCTCCGGCATGAAAAAGAGAAGCCAGAACAGGCCTGCAGAAGCCCCCTTGGAGGGGAGAGAGGCTGGGCAGACACCACGACCAGTATTTCAGCCAAGAGCAAGTCAGGTGCTGTAAAGAAGGGCCATTGAGAGGAATAAACAAACAAAACCCCCATGGAAGTTAAAAACGTTAGAGCAGAAGCAAAAACACACAAGTGGGGTTAGAAGATAAAGTCGATACAATCTACTCTGAAAGTAGAGGAAAAGGCCAGCGACATGGAAAATGGAAAAGGAAGAGAACGAGCGGACCAGCAGGAAGTGTGGAATTTGGGAAACGGGGGTGCTCATCAAGGAGCCCCAGAATCCCCAGAGCCTAGGGAGGCAAAGGAGGAGCCTCTGCTCACCAAGCTGAGGTGGCCTGAGGACCAGAGGTGGACGAGATTCCAGGGAGAGAGCAGGGCCCAGCCCGAGGCCGAGAGTGGAGCAGAGCAGACTCTCCACTGCAAGCCGTGAGGCCAACTGACCGGCACGGTGCCTCCGTTCCGGAGGGAGAATAACCTACTGAGAACCGTGAAGGAGGAGAGACAGTACTGGATGTGCAGGTCTTAGAGTTTCCACCCTTCCTCCGGGAAGTCCCGGAGGGCATTTTATAATAAAATACAGAATAGAGAAGAAACAGTAGACCCCATAGGATGGAGGAGGCCCCAGAGGACAGGGGATCGACCCTACAGGGTAGACAGGGGGCCCCACAGGATTGAGGAGGGGGTGGAGGAGCCCCAGGCAGGGCCTGCCTCCAGGTTGGGATGTCCCGAGTCAGCCATGCTCCAGGCTGCCACCACCAGGACGAGGTGAGCTGGTCAGCCTCTTGTCTGTGCTTGCCTGCAGCCTGGATCAGCTGGGTCACCATCTCCCACCACCCAGGCCCCCCACTGGCCCATGGCTGGGCGCTAGGGCCGTTTGTGGGGAGACCAGGGAGGGAAAGTACACACTGTGCAACCCCACCATGACTGCTGGCTGTCCTGGGGACCAGCCTGGGGTGCCCTGGGGGTGGCGCCCCTCCCACCCTGACTGCCCCATGGTGACCAGACACTGGAGGATGCAGGGCCAGCTGAGGGTCCAGAGAGTCTCCTGCCACTCTTCACTGCCCCTATGCTGCTGGCTGGGCGGGGGATCCTGGCTTCACATTCACTAACCAGGAAACAGTGGCTGATAAAATAATAAGGATTTTACTTGAAAAACATAAGCTTTTGGAAATCGTTATATGCATATGAATATAAAGAAGATCTGGATTAAAATAGTGAGTGTTACACTGGTTATTTCAGGTAACCCGATTCCATACCTCCTGGAAGCCTGACTGGTCACCTCCCCCTGGCTCCCTGACTGGTCACCTCCCCCTGAGCCCTGACTGTCACCTCCCCCTGGAGCCCTGACTGTCACCTCCCCCCGGAGCCCTGACTGTCACCTCCCCCCGGAGCCCTGACTGGTCTCCTCCCCCTGGAGCCCTGTCACCTCCCCCTGGAGCCCTCACTGGTCACCACTCCCAGGACACTGACCTGGTCACCTCCTCCCTGGAGCCTTGACTGTCACCTTCCCCTGGAGCCCTGACTGGTCACCTCCCCCTGGAGCCTTGACTGGTCACCACTCCCAGGACACTGACCTGGTCACCTCCCCCCTGGAGCCCTGACTGGTGTCCTCGCTCCTGGAGCTTCTCCAGTGCCTGCAGACACCTGTTGGAGGCGAGGACCAGCCTGTGGACCTCTTCGTCCACTTGGTCGTACAGCCTGCAGGCAGCCTCAATGGTGTCCCTGGAAAGAGAAGGCAGCTGTCGGGGTGTTTGTTCACAGCAAGCCCCGACTCGGTGACGCCTGGTTACAAACACCAACTGCATTCTGTACATCTGACAAAAACGGAAGCCCCTGAGGAGGCCCACAGCCTGAGCAGAGCATAAACATGCCTGTGAGCTGTGACACCCTGCCAGCCACAGGTGCAGGCACCCGGAAGGTGGCAGGGAAATGTGGGTGGGTGGACCCGGTGCCTGGGAGGCAATAGGCAAGGAAGCATTTGGTTAGGACCGATGCTGAATCCCAGGAAGTGATCTTTCTCCACTTGAGCCTCCCAAGGAATCTGCTAGGCTTCCTTTAGTTACAAAGGGAATTAATCTCTGATCAGTCAGTGTGTCCGTCAGAGGAATGGAGGTTTGAACTCCTTGGAGACACTGCAGGTGATGAAGACGGGCTTCCCGTGACTGGGCAGAGCACGGGGAGTCGCCCCGGCTGGGCTGCGGTCCAGCGCTGCCCCAGCGGGACACTCACTGGTAGTCTTGGCCGGCGCCGTGCTCCTCCCTCCTCAGCCGTGCCAGCACGGTGCTGCCTTCCAGCCGGAGGGCCACCAGCCGCGCGTCTTCCAGGACATGCTTCATCATCGCCCTGTGCTTGCCGATCAACTCTGCGACCTCCTGCCCGGGTGGGAGAAACGCGCTTGGAAGCCCTCCTCCAGTCCGCCCAAGCCTAGCGCTAGTGGACACGTCAGTGTGACCCATGTCCTTGCTCTGCCGACCGAGTTAAAAGCAGGTGGGCTCGGCGTACCCCACATGCCACCCAGTCCCCGCAGGAACATAGCACAGCTCCAGATGCCCTTGCCCAAGGGAAGGGAGGTCTGAGGGCAGAAAGGAAGAGGGAAGCTTAAAGGCGGCAGCAGGAGGCGATCCCGGCATTTAGACGAGGCCAGGATTTCACCGTGCGCCCTGGGCATCGGGAGGCAGCTCCAGGCCCCTGGTCCCTCGGCCGCCGAGGTCCCTCCAGCCAGTCCACCTCTGTGTCTCCTCTGAATTACTCACTCCTGACAGCAATCACTTGTGCCTCGGTGGCATGTCAGCAAAGGTAGTGGTGATGTTTCTTTTCTGGGCAGAGTGGGATTTTTTTGGTCACAAGGGGGAGGAAGTGGTCTTTTGGAAGTTTTTTGCTAATTGAAAAGGATCCATGAATGAAAAAGGGCTTGAAAATTTTTGCTGAGGATGATGGTTTTGACCAAACTGTTATGTTCCCACCTATCTGTCAAATAAAATAAAATACACGAGAACCTACCTGTGCTGTGCTTGGGGTCCTGGGGGAGTTCAGGGAGTGGACTGAATTTTGTAGAAAAACAATGGCTTCCTCGCAGTCTGAGGTGAAGGGCTCCAGCTTCTATGGAGGTTTGAGAGCCAGGAAACATAAAGACAGGCTCTGTTAGATGCTGAAACGAGCAGCTGTGGGTTCCCACATTTCAACCCATCTCAGGCTGCAGAGCCTGCCATGCGGCCGCCCAGTGACCTCTGCACATCTACAGAAGAAGATCCTCCCCTGCCCAGGGGTTTCAGTGGCATTCTCAAGTGTGCCATGGTGTGGTTGTCCAGAAACAGACTGTTGATGGTGACTATGACAGGTGTGGCACTTGGTGGGGGGGGTGCCCTTTTCTGATTTAAGTAAAAAAATCCATCTAAGGAGAAGCCCAGGAGACTGGCATGTGCAGCAGCTGTGAGTTGCACCTTACCCGACGGAAGCAGATCCAGGCACTGTGGCTGTAGGGAAAGGATCCCTCGAGGTCTGCAGTCAGCTGGGAGCTGTCGACAAACTTGTGCAGGGCCTTCAGGGAACCCACCAGCTCACACTGCCAAGGAAGGCGTTCACTGGTCATGGCCATGGATGCAGCTCTCAGGAAAAACCACTAGAATGGCTCACTCCTGGGAAAACTGCTGGGTTACTTGGTTGAGAGGATTGAGAAGCAACTTTAGGGTTCAGCTATCCTGCCTGCTGGTGGCATTACTGGAGTATATGTGGTTGGACACAGGAATCTAACTGAGACGTGAAAGGAGAGACAGCAAAGAGAAAGAGAGGAAAGACCAAAAGAATGGAAAAGTTGGGGAAGAAGAGACGGCAAGGTGTTAACAGGAAAAGGGAAAAGGCAGGAGGAGGAAGGGAAAGTGAGAGGATGAACCAAGGATGAGCCACTTCTGCTTTGGCAGTGTTGACCCTCCCCAGACAAAACCAGACTCTGGATAAAGTATAATGACAGCCATCTGAAAGCTCTGGAGGGTGGACAAAGCCACCATGGAGGCAACTGAAACTGGGTAAAAGGACTGGCATGGGGTGGCTCCCTGTTTTTGTGGCTTTGGCCTGAAGGCAGGCTGCCAATATGGTGAGGCTGGAGTGGCTGAAGCTCTGATAGAAAATGGGCATCTTTCTGGCCTAACAGCCAGAGGATAGAGCTGGGGCAGAAAGTGAAGGTCAATATCCACCCCATGGAGAAAGCTGGGGAAAGGGACTGGACCTACTCAGTCTAATCAAGTTAAATGCAGGCTAAAACAGCATTCTGTGAAGGTTTATAAGAGAATCCAGAGTCTCTACAACAGAATATTCACAATGTTCAAAATATAATCCAAAATTACTTGACACACAAAGAATCAGGAAAATGTGACTCATTCTGAAGCTTCAGGAAAAGACAATCAACAGAGATCAAGCCAGAAAAGACCACAGATGTTGTAATTAGACAGGACTTTAAAACAGCTATTGTGGGCTTCCCTGGTGGCGCAGTGGTTGAGAGTCCGCCTGCCGATGCAGGGTTCGTGCCCTGGTCCGGGAAGATCCCACATGCTGCGGAGCGGCTGGGCCCGTGAGCCATGGCTGCTGAGCCTGCGCGTCTGGAGGCTGTGCTCCGCAACAGGAGAGGCCACAACAGTGAGAGGCCCGTGTACCACAAAACAAACAAACAAACAAACAGCTATTATAACTATGTCAATGATGTAAAGGAAAAGATGCTTGCAATTAATGAGAGAATAGGAAATCTCAGCAGAAATATAGAAAATCTATTTAAAAACCCACTGAAAATTTTATAGCTGAAAAACACAATATCTGAACTAAAAAACTCACTGGATGGGCTTAATAGCTGAATGGAGTCAGTGACCTTGAAGATAGGTCAATAGAAACAATCTGATCTGAAGAAAAGAGAAGAAAAAAAGTGAAAAAAACCCCCAGATTCTCAAAGACTTATGGGACAATATCACTACTGTATGTGTAATTGAAATCAAGAAAGAGAGGAGAGAATGAGCAGAAAAGACTCTTAATAATGATTGAAAACTTCCTAAAGTTGGTGATAAACATAAACGTAAATGTTCAAGAAGTTCAGCCAAACTTAACAGGATAAATAAGAAGAAAACCATGCCGAGTCACGTTATAGTCAATTTGCTAAAAAAGAAGGGGAACATCTTAGAAGGGGCCAGAGAAAAATGACACATTTCCTATAGATGAACTTTTTTACTATGAACTTTTCATCAGAAACTAGGAAGGCCAGAAGACACCGGAACAACATCTTTAAAGTGCGGAAAAAACAAACAAACAAAAAAACTACTGTCTGGCCAGAATTCTATATCTAGTGAAAATATCCTTCAAGAATGAAGGCTGGGGCTTCCCTCGTGGCACAGTGGTTGACAGTCTGCCTGCCCATGCAGGGGACATGGGTTCGAGCCCTGGTCTGGGAAGACCCCACATGCCCTAGCATGTGCACGAGCAACTAGGCCCGTGCGCCACAACTACTGAGCCTGTGCTCCGCAACAAGAGAGGCCGCGACAGTGAAAGGCCCGCGCACTGCAATGAAGAGTGGCCCCCGCTTGCCACAACTAGAGAAAGCCCACGCACAGAAACGAAGACCCAACGCAGCCAAGAATAAATAAATAAATAAATAAAATTAAAAACAAACAAACAAAACAACAACAACAACAAAAAAGAATGAAGGCTGGGACTTCCCTGGTGGTCCAGTGGTTAGGACTCTGTGCTTCCACTGCAGGGGGCACAGGTTCAATTCCTGGTCAGGTACTAGGATCCCACAAGCCACGTGGCATGGCCAAAAGTAAGTAAAAATAAATAAAGAGAAACGGAAAAGAAATCTGAGGGGAAGAGAGAACATTTTTAAAAAATGAATGAAGGCAAAGTAAAGACATTTTCAGATAAAAGAGAAAGAAGCAAGAAGAGAAGGAAAGAAAACAAATGAGGTGGAGAAGAAAGAACAGATTTTTAAAAGTTTTCTAATGTTATGCTCTGCAGGGGTCCTGCAAGAATTCAAGGCATTGGAGACAGGTTTCCAGGCTCCTGTATGGAAGCAACTAGATCTTACAGAAATTCTTTCATGCGTTATCTCATCTAGGTGCCCTAATATTTAATTTTATGCATCACTCAGGGTCTATCTGTCAGTCATCAGTCAGTCTGGTGCTTACGGTCTAGAACCATTACCTGAATTGTTGCATCCTTGTCAGGCCTAAATGCTGATTCTTTATCCACCAGCAGCAAAATACTATGAATTAAGGGAGGAGATGTGTTCTGAAATAAGAAATACTGATTAGCTTTCTAATTTTTAACTTCATTGAGTTAATAAAATTGTCCAATTTTTATTGGCTCTACTTTGATATGTTCCAAAAGTTCCTAAAATGCATAAAATGTAGTTGCCTTTGCTGTGAATATAAATTATTTGCCCTTATGAATTTTAAGGTAATCAGGTTTATTGATTATAATTAACATAGGATAAATTCACCCTTTTTAGTGTACAGTTCTCTAAGTTTTGACATAACTTATAGTCATGTAACCATCACCACAATGAAGACATAAGACAGTTTAGCATCCCGCACATTCCTTCATGTGCCTTTGTAGTCCAGCTCCGCGGTCCCTGGCAATCACCCATCTGTTTTCTGTCTCAGTAGATTGCCTTTCCACATATCGTATGAGCGGACTCATGCAGTGCAGTGTCGGCTTCTCTCACCCAGCACACTGCCCTGAGACGCATCCCCAGTGCTGGGAGGCCAGTAGCTCACGCCTCTCACTGCTCATCATGTTACCTCGACTGCAGACACCAGTCTTGTCATTCACTCAGCAGATGAAGGACATGTGTGTTGTTTCCAGTTTCTGGCAATCATAAACAAAGCCTGTAAACACTGTGTTTTCATTTCTTTTGTGTAAATATCCAGCCATTGGTTTGCCGGGTGCTATGGTTAAGTGTAGGTTTAGCTTGTGAGAGACAGCCAAATAGTCTTCCCGAGTGGCTACACTGTCCTGCATCCCACCAGCAACACCACGGTCTTGTTCTTGTCAAGTTTGTGGTTGTAGTTGTATGTGTGATCTCATTTTGGTTTTAAGTTGCATTTCTCCAGTGACTAAAGACGTTGAACATATTTTTATGTGCCTATTTCCTGTTCATAAATTTTTTTTGGTAAACTCTGTTCAAATATTTTGCCCATATTTTACTGGACTTTTTTTTTTCTTATTATTGAGTTCTGAGACTTTATATATTCTGGATACAAGTCTTTTATCAGATATGTTTTGCAAACATTTTATCACAGTCTTGGCTTTGTATTTTCATTTTAGTAACAATGTCTTTTGAGGAGAAGTTTTAAATTTGGATGAAGTTCAATTTATCATTTTTTTCTTTTATGGATTATGCTGTTGGGGTCAGAGCTAAGAAATAGTTGACTAAACCAAGGTCATGGAGATTTTCTATGTTTTCTTCTGGTGGTTTTGCAGTTTTAGATTTTACATGTAGGTTTAAGATCCATTTTCAGTTAATTTTTATATATTATATGCAGTATGTGTTGAAGATTTCTTTTTTTCTTTTCTTTTGCATACAGATGTCCAATTGTTCCAACTCTATTGGTTGAAAAAAATCTTATTTTTAAAAAGTGTTTATGATTTTAATCAAACTCCTGTTTCTGTTTGCTACATTATATTGAGGCCAGATCATTCAGCAATAAAATGCTTTTATTTACCCAGTGTTTCTTCATTCATATTCCCTAAAGCTTTACTTTTTAATACTTTCTTATAGTGATAAACAAATTTTAGGCCTTTTTGTAATCCCCTATTTTGAAATGAATTTACTGGATGGGCCTCAGGACTAACTGATATCTTATCTGTTTTAAGTTCATCCTATATACTTACATTTTTGTTAAGTGGCTTCTTGTGGATGACACTTTGTAAATATTTGTTGAATGAATAAGCCATAGAAAAGCCACAGAAAAGAACAATCTTGTTTTCCTATTTTAGAGCCATATTCTATTTCTCTTACTCAGTTTAGCTAAAATTTTGAGTTATCATGCATTAAAACTACAAACAGTTTGGAAAAGTGTTTTATATTTCTTATATATTCCTATTTGAGTGAATTTTTACTTCTAGGATTTGTTACCATGCCAAAGAGAATTAATGTTAATTCTCAGATAAGAGAGTTAATGATTTATGACAATTACCATGTTAATAAGGTAATAGTTACCTGCTGTGAGTGGGGTACGGATGTGCAAAGTCTCAGGAATTTCTTCCACCAGGGAAAAAAATCACTATTCCTTTTTCAAAATGGAAAGCTTTTTATGGTATCTGAACTTTAATAATTTAACAAATTTGAAGTATACTTACTTGAGGTAGATATGAAGAACAGCTGAAATTTTTTGCCCTTTGTAAAAATATTTAAGTACTTTTATACACTCCTCAAAACTTAAATTGAAAATGGACACATGATCCTTAAATTCCAGCTCATTTCCATTCTTCTCATTTGGATCAGAAATCCTGCTGTCAGCTGAGCCAAAAACAGGGCAGGGGTCTGCAGGCCAGCTTTCTCTGCAAGGCCCTCAGGGCTGTCTGAAAGCCAGCTTTGTGGAATAGTTATGTCCAGACATGGAGAAGAATTGGATTTCCTCTCGTAACCCCATCATGAAGCTCCTTAGACTATTCGCGTGTGATAAAAAGTCCCAGACGTAGCTGACGTTTCCCCAGCTCCCAGCTTCTGCTCTGGGAGTTGCGTGGGTGGTCAGGGACCACCTCTCTCAGGCCTGTCTCCCCCATGGGACCCGAGTGGCCCAGGATATAAGGGAAGTCTGAACAAAACGAAATGCTGGGGAAATGGTACGTGGCCAGGTCCGATCTGCCTAGAACTCAGGTCAACAGCTAGGGTGGGGAAGCGCGGCAGACTTGCTGCGAAGGGCTCACTCATCTCTGCCTGAGGCTGGACGCCTGATTTTCCATGGGTTCTTCATGGTCGCTGATACTCACGTTCCCATCGGATGCCGCACGAGCAGAGCTGCCACGGTCCTCCCGCTTCCGGAAATGCCCGCAGAGCGTGCAGACGCGCGCCTGCGTCTTCCTGGCCGTCTGGCCCTGCTCTGCTCGGTCCCGCACACAACACACACGCGGTGCAGCACGCAGCACGGCACACAGCACGCTGTGCCCGCCTCTCCTCTCGCCTGGAGGTTTGGATCCTCTCCCCAAGCCTCTCCGGCCCCCGCCCCGCGCAGAGCCTGTCTGCCGGGCCCCTCTTTCCTTTCCCCAGACTCTGCTCTCCAGCTGATCAGACTTGCTCCAACCTCAGTCACTAAATCTTTCATTGAAAGAACTTCTGTTCGGCGTCCTAAAATGTAGGAGCCTGGGTGAGAACAGTGACCAGTGCTGCACCGTTAGAGATGGAACAGAGGAAACGGTTTTAGCTCAGGAGCCGCTGGAGCAGCTGCAGAGGCTTCCAGGTGCCTCTGACAGCCTGGACCCCAGCACAGTGCTTGGCACACAGGAGCCCTGTGTACACACATCTGACGGAGACTGAATGTTCTCAGGCTCCCATCTGGCCCTGGGTCCCTGAAGCATCCAGTGGTGCCTCTCTACCTGTTCCAGGGACTCCCTGGATTCTACTCATGACCTGGAATCCAGGCTTGGGGCTTCCTGAGGCCACTGCTAGACCACCAGCCTTGACCCCGTCCCAGAGGGCTCCGGGACTCCTGGCCGCCCAATGTCCAGGGCCCACACCCCACGGTGAGTGGTGGCCGCCCCTGCAGGCCTCCGCTCCTGTCTGGGAGGGTGACTAACTACCCTGCGCCCGGATTTAGTCGGACAGTAGACACGGATACGGTGTGAAGGGACGTCATCCCCGTTCCTGCTGAGTCAGAGCACAAACCACAACGTCTGCAACCCTGGCCAGCTGGACTTGAAGGTCTGCAGCGAGACCGGGAGGGGCGGAAGCAGGAACCTGCTTTGTTCCTCCCACTTCTCAGCGCAGGCCCCTCCCCACGTCTCCAGGTTCGCACGAGGGAGGTGGCGGCTGCTGACCCCCTGCGCCTGGAGAAGCTCAGCGCCCCAGGATGGGACCCACCTGCTCACCTGCAGGGCTGCCAGGGCCTGGGAGAGGGCGGGCGTGGCCAGGCTCTTGCGTGCGTCCACCAGGATGACCAGCCCCAGCTCCCGCATCTCCTTCCTGGAGAAAGAAAGACAGGACGTGTTAAGTCTCATCCAGAACGAGTTTCCCTGTCTGTCCATGAGACACGTCCCCACCCAGATGCTCTTGGCTCTACGAGCTCGGGACTCTTGACTTGACACACATCCACCTTCTGCTTCCTGAGGAATCAGCTGCTTCTCAGCTGGAGGTAGGGCAACCGGGACTCACGGTGGTGGGCCAGTGGTGGGGATGCCTGCTTTCTCTCTCCTGCCCACCGCCATCCACGCAGGTGCAGCTCTGGGTGAGCGAAGCAGGGCCTTCATCCAGGAGCCAGAGGTTCCTGGGAGTCTTTGTACTCGTTTGTGTGTTTGGGTTGACGCAGGACTGCAGAGCATCCCCTGAAACTAAAAATCTCGCCATGTGCTTTTGAAAACCCTGTTGTCTGTATTGTGTGATCAGAAGCTTCAGTTCCAGATTCAATAGGAAAGAATAATAGGCCGGGACAAGTTGGTATATTCATTCTTCAGAACTTTCAGTGTCCCTGGGAACTGCCTTCCACTGTAGCTTCCAGTGCCAGAGAGTATTCTAACTCAGCTGCCTGTCTGATCTCTAGATGCACACGCCGCAGCACTGAGCTGGGGGCCTGGTGCCTGCTTACACAGAGCTGGCAGAGCTGCACAGTTTTAGTGCCATGTTCCTGATCGCCCCCCAGTCAGGTGTGTTCAGTTTGGGGTAAAACTGCTCAAGAACATTATAAAGGGTGTTTCTTGGGGGAGGCCAGGTGCAAGGACAGACGTGGGGCTGTGGAGCCCAAGCTGATGCGTCTGGTGCTGCCGCTCCGCGAGGCCCAGGTGGGGGCAGGCAGCTGGACACTATGTCTCTGCCCAGGGACTCCTTGGTGCCCACCTGCTTGGCCACACGGGTCCTGGTCAGTGCTGCCAGGAGCTGGCCAAGATGCTCCATTTCCTTGGAGGGTCTCGTGTCCGCCCTGCCGGTCAGGCCGGCGGCCTCCACAGGGACGGCTGGATCTCGCTCTGTCGTCGTGGGCCTCCCTTCCCTGGTGCCCCCAGCCCTGGGGTTTCCCATCATCTGCCAAGTCAATCGTGGCCCCAGAGCCCAGCAAGTGGCCTCACCAGGACCACAGGGGCGGTCATGCTCAGTGACTCACAGGTTATCCTCTAGGACGTCACCCACTTGGCAGCTGGCAGGACAGCCCCGCCCTTCCTGGGGGCTGTTCCCGGGGCCAGACAGCTGCTGGACCCTGGTCCTGTGTGGCTGAGACGGATCCCTTTGCTCATTCCTGCATCCACATTGGTGCCAACTGGAACCCCAGAGCAGATCCGCTCCTCTTCTGCCTGCCCCTGCTCTGGATCCCGATGCCTCTGCTTCGCCCTCACTCCCACCGGCAGGCAGTCTCCAGGCCCCCAGTCTGGCCCCTTGGGGTCCCTGGTCCACCCCAGGCCGCTGTGCAGACCTGCCTGGATGTCTGGGTCTGCATTTCTGCGGAAGCCTCCCAACTGTCTTCCTGAAGCTGCAGGCCGCTCGGCCGGCCACACGCCATGGTCTTCGGCCCAGGGGGGCCTGCTGTCTTCGCAGCGTCTTCTGTCCTCAGAAAGTGCCCGACTGCTCCAGGCCTTGTGTGTGTTCTTGCTTCCCCTCTCGTCTGCAAACCCTCTCCCTCCACCAGGACACAGTATGTCTGGGAAGTCCCTCTCGGCACTGTGGGCCTCTCACACTGGGAGCTGTGACAATTCGGGTTCACGTGTGTGTCTCCATCAGGGCAGGAACTTCTGCTGTTCCCTTTTGTATTCCCAGGTAAGTGTGAAGGGCAGGATGGATGGGTGGCTTCCTGCGTGGCGCAGGAGGGTGCGTGGATAACAGCCAAGATCCTTTCCGAGCTTAAGGTTCTGTGTATCTGAGTTTGATGGCAGTCCTTTCACGAGGCAAACTCATAGGAATGCAGGGCTCCTTGTAACACACCTGCGGGAACCAATGATGAGACCCTCCCGGGCGCTCCTTCCAAGGATGCGGCATCTCGGGTACCTCTTCCCAAGAGCTGGGGGCATGTGGCTTCTCCCGGTGCCGCCCTCTATCAGGACGTTCACAGTGACAGCCCTTGTGGGGGAATAACCAGCCAAACCTTCGGGCTCCAGAACAAGCCCCCCAAGTCTTCAGAAACATTTTTCTCCCAGGTCTTCACGAGCAGGTGAGCAGCGGCGGGCTGTGTGCACCGGCTGTGGCGAAGTGGAGAAAGCAGGGGTCTGGACGTACAGCTCAGCCCCGGTCCCACAGGTTCCACAGCAGTCTCACTCCTTTCTCTCGGGGGGCCCTGGTCAGTCAGGACCTCCACGCAGTGGTCAAAGGAAAGCTTCTGGTCAGTAGAAAATGTCATTATTCTAGGGCTTTGAAGGTGTTTACCTGAGGCTTACAGAGTATGAATTAGTGCAAGGATGAAACTAATTTTTTTCAGAGTCGTTTCATTATATTTTGAAATCTCTGCTGAAAGATAAGTTTGAAATCCTAGGCTCAGGGCAGTAAAAGCAGACCCTGCAGATAACTGGGAGCCTCGCTCTGTGAAGGAGCCTGGGGGATGCAGTATTTTAAGTCCTTTCCTGCCTGTGTGTTCCCACACTGACTGTACCCGTGCTATTTCAGAAAAAATTTCAACAGAAAGTCAATACTCCACAAATGAGCATGAGGTCACGGGTGACCCTGTACCAGGAACCTCCCATGTCACGCGAGGGCACACCAGGTAGCGTGTTCCCACACGTGCTCACACGTGGCGGTGAGTCACACGAGGTCATGTGACTTCACTCTAGGGACTGCACAGAGATTATTTCTAGCCCCTCTAGCACACCCATGAGACAGCCCCTCATCGTGGCACACGACTGACTCCAGCCAAGGGCAGGGCTGGGATTCGGGGCTGGGGTTCAAACCTGGGCCGTTGACCTTAGGACTGAGCCCTGGGGCTACGTCCACCCAGCACCGTGGAGGCTCTTGGTCTGATGGCCATGAGGGAGCCCGAAGCCCGTCTGCACCTGATGGGGGTGAGGGGCCCCAAACAATGAGCGTGGCTCCGGTTCTCCGTCCGCCCCCATCTCTGTCCTTGGTCCATGGAGAGCCCTGGAGAGGGTCACCCAAGCATGTCTGCTTCCTTGTGTAGGGTGCAGGAGGCAAGGTCCCCTGGAATTCCACACCAGGAAGATGCGGCTCTGGAGGGGCTGGTGCACTTTCTTCCTGGCACGTATGCTGCTGGCTGCCCGGAGGCCCAGCGATGACACAAGGCCTAGTTAGCAGTCAGTCTTTTCTGCTTTCTGGTACCAGGTACCTCCTATTTGTATGATTTCTTCACCTGGTTATACTAAATATTCTGTTTGCATCAGCTCGTGTCTTTAATCAAGGACACTTCAAATCTTTTTTAGAAGGAGGTGGAGCATAAAACATGTAGATAAATAATGCTTAAAGCAAGTATTGAACAATGAAGAGCAATGCAGAATTCAGGCCTGCATTCAGAGGGGAGGGGTCCAGGTGCATGGGAGGGAAGGGGTGCGTGGGGGATGACACGTGAGAGCCCGGGCACGAGGGCCCGGAAGAGGGGGAGGAGGGAGACGGGACCTGCGGCAGTGACGCGCCGGACAGCAGAGCCCAGGAGCCACCCGAGATTACACCTCAGTTGGGTTTATCCTCAAAGGGTCTGAAAACTGGAGGCTGGCTCAGTCCCACCTGGGGATGGTGTGGAGGTACTTCAGCAGACGGGTTAGCTCGGCACTGGACACGTGTTCGCTGGACCAGAGTGGGCCCCTTGTACAGACCTGCACCACCGCTCTTCCCTGACGGTCTCGGGTTCCTGCAGAAACAGAGGTGCTGGAGGAGGCCACTGAGAGGACGCGACCGCTAGCTGACCCCCGAGCTGGACCCAGGCCCCTGTGCTCCTCTGCCCTCCGCATTCCCAGAAGCCGCCTAAAGACGCACCTTGGAGGTAGTGGTGTGGCATCGAGACCGACTGGAGAGTAACGTGACTGAGGCCAGTTCAGGCCTCCCTCCAGGGAAACTTTAAGATTCTGGCGGGCGGGGTGGAAACCTTGAGGCCGCCCAATACAAGCCTGGTATATAAGTTACCTGCCACCTGCCAATGTGGAGCGTGGCCTCTTGCTTCGGTCTCTCTCTGCCCTCTGTGAGTATGTGGGCAATTTCAGATTCCACCAGGAAGGTCCCAGGAGGCTGTGAACTAACAAGGGGCCATTGTGAAAGGGCCCCCATAAGGACACCTGCGGCTTCAAGCTGGAGGAGTATGGAGCCAGGATCTGCAAACACTATTTGAGTTATTGGCTTAGATGTGAGATCTGCTGGGAGGGTTGAGCCTGGTGTTCACCTGGGTAGATGACAGCCAAGCTCACCTGGGAGGGTGGGGGCCACTGCCATGCTCTGACCGTGTGTAACCACCCAAATTCATATGTTGAAATCTTAATGCCTGATTTGATGGAATTTGGAAGTGAGATCTGTGGGAGGGGCTTTGGTCCTGAGGGTGGAGCCCACATGAATAGGATTAATGCCCTTATAAAAGAGAGACCCCTTGCCCACCTGCCATGTGAGGACACGGTGAAAAGGCACTGACTGTGAACCAGGAAGGGGCCCTCACCGGCACCCACCATGCTGCACCTTGATCGTGGACATCCAGCCTCCAGGACTGTGAGAAGTGAAGCTCTGTTGTTAAGAAGCCGCTGGCCTGTGGTGTGCGGTCAGCGAGACAGCCATGCTCACCTGGGAGGGTGACCGCCTCGGACTGCAGTAGCTCCTGGTTGATTTCCAGCTCCTGCCTGGGCGCCTGGCTGGGCAGGTCTCCTGTGCCAGGCGTCCACCCTTCACCCTCAGGGCACAGCGGCTCAGCAAGCAGGTCTGAACACCGGGTGGGGCTGCTTCCTTGGAAGCTGCTGCCCTCTGCATAGACGTCAGCTGCGCAAAGCAAAGAGACCTGCTCAAAGATACCGCATTTCTCTGGTTTGAAGGCAGCTACAAATGCAAGGAGAAAACAGGAGACCTGTGAACTTGTCCCATTTCTGGTGGGAAAGGTCAGTGAGCACATCTGCAGGTCAGGCTTTTCCTGAGGAGTAATGAATAAATCACATAAATAAACGGGTTCTCAGATCCTGACAACCAGAAAACACCCAAGGGAGAAACACTTTATACTCAATAATGCCATGGATCGTGACCTCAGCCTCCTGCATCACCCCAGAGACTGAGACCTCGATCTCACACATAACCTCAGAGAGGGAGTCCTCACCCTCCACGCTGTGTAAAAGAAGGGGTTCTCCCTCGGCCATCATGTCAGAAGGGGGCCTCACTTTCACTCGTCCCCTCAGAGAAAGGGTCCTTGCTTCATACATCAACCCAGAGAGGGGACTTCACCCTCACACACCCCCTCAGTGAGAGGAGCCTCGACCTCAAGAATCACCTCAGACAGGTGGTCGCTGCCTCACACACCTCTCCACAAAGGGAGGCGTCACCCTCGTGCGTCTCCTCGGCGTGCGGGTCTGGCCATATACGTGCCTCAGAGAGAGCTTCCTCGCCTCACACACCTCTTGAGAAAGGGGATCTTCATGCACATATCACCTCTGAGAGGATGGCCTCATCCTCCAGCATCAACTCTGGGAGGGGGTCCTCGTCCAAACACACTTTCTCACTTCAGTGAGAAAGGTTTCTTTTCGCCCTCACACATCTCCTCAGAGAGTGGGTCCTCGAGTCACTTGTCACAAAAGAGAATGGGGCCTTGCCCTCCAGTGTCACCTCACAGAGGGGTGCCTGGACCTCAAGAATCACCTCAGAGGGGGGCTTCGCTGGTGGCGCAGTGGTTGAGAGTCCGCCTGCCGATGCAGGGGACACGGGTTCGTGCCCCGGTCCGGGAAGATCCCACGTGCCGCGGAGCGGCTGGGCCGTGAGCCATGGCCGCTGAGCCTGCACGTCCGGAGCCTGTGCTCCGCAACGGGAGAGGCCACAACAGTGAGAGGCCCGCGTACCCCCCAATAAAAAATAAAAAAAAATTAAGAAAAAGAATCACCTCATGGGGGGGGGTTTCACCCTCACACAACACCTCAGAGAAGGGAGTTCTCACCTCACACATCTGCTAAGACACAGGGTCCTCGCTGTCACTTGTCATCTCAGAGAGGGGGGCCTTGTCCTCATGCATCATCTCGACTCCTTTTTGAGCATCACCTCAGGGAGAAGGGGCCACGTCCACCAGCATCACTCAGAGAGTGGGTTCCTGGCCCTCACACATCACCTCAGAGAAAGTGGGGCCTCACCCTCATGCATCTCCTCAGAGAGGCGGGCTTCACTCTCACACAGATGTGACCTTATTTGGAAAAGGCTCTTTGCAGAAGTGAACTAGTGAAGTTTAGGGTGGGCCCTAAATTGAATGATAGGTGTCTTTACAAGAGAAAGGAGAGGGAGGTTGGAGACACAGTGAGACACAGGGTGAAGGGCAATGAATTTGGCCAAGGGACGCCTGGGGCTCCAGTAGCCAGAAGAGGCAGGAAGCACCCTCCCCTGGAGCCTCTGGAGGGAGTGGGACCCTGGGACACCTTGATCTTGGACTTCAGGACCAGAACCGTGAGGATAATTTTCTGTTGTTCGGAGCCACGAAGTCCATGGTACCTTGCTGTGGCAGCCCCGGAAATGAATACATGTAAACATTTTCAACAGTTGATACGGACATGGAGACAGGCTTCTACTGAATCAAGTGACCAGACCAATTGTCACAGGTGGGAGAGGGGAGGAGGAGGAGGGGAGTGTGGGGGGAGGGGAGGGTGGGGGGAGCTGGGGTGGACATTTACCTTCCTCTCCTGTGCAGCTGGGACTCTCCACTGTGCCTGGACAGCTGGAGCCTGTGGTTCTGGTCCCCACAGCTTGTCCTCCCAGGAGACCCCCGGGCCTGGTGCTGGCTAAGTGCTGGGAGGCCCGCCGGGTGTCACCTCGGGAGCTTCTGAGGGGCCTATCCCAGGACCGAGACCTCCTGGGAAGGGTCCTCCCTGCAGCTCCTGGACCACTCTCTTGTCTCGGGATCTCCTGGAGGTCTCCCGCAGGGCCAGGGATCTCTTTCTGGGTAAGACTGGCCGCTGCCCTAGCCCCCCTGGCCCTGCGGCCGTGGGTCTGGGAGCCACAGGCCTCGTCCCCGATGGATTCCTCAGAGCTGGAGCCCAGGGGCATAGGGTTCTGCAGGGCCTCCATGTAGGACTTCCTGAACCAGCGTCTGGCCTCCACACTGTCTGGGGCCCTGGGCGGCCGCCTCCTGGAGCTTGGGCTGCCCCCCTCTGCGTGGAAGGCGAGGGCCTTGGAGCCGTCCTCCTTGTCCATGGGGTCCAGCCTCCCTCCTGGTCCTTCAGGGCTCTCAGGACACTCCCAGGGGCCCTGCTCTGAGGGGCCAACCCCCGTGAGGCCTCCACTGGGACTCCTGGACAGGGTCCTGCGGCTTTCGCACTCAGCCCTTCTTGGGGAAGGAAGACGGCGGGGCTGGTCACTGCTGGGATGCCTACCGCAGTGGGGCAGGGTTGGGGTGTGCTTGGAAGGCATGCCTCCCTGGGGAGCGGGGCTGGCCACGGTTGGTGCCGGGGCTGGAGCCTCCGAGGTGCTGCCGGGTGGTGGCTGCTGAGGCCCGGGACCGCTGGGGCAGCTGGGCAGGTTGGTTCCGGTGGTGGGGACAAAGACAGGGTCTGTGACGTTGTTCCAGGGGGTGCGGTAGACCGCCGAGCCCGAGGTCAGCAAGCAGTTTTGCAAGGGGACACTGTTCTGCTCCCCGTTCACCAGTTCCAGGAACTCTCCCGTGAAGACACAGCCGTACATGGTCTCAGGGACAGTGACTTCCTCCGAGCCTTGTCCAAGCCGGGAGAGGCGTTTCAAGACCAGTCTGGCGGGCTGCCTCCCGGCCGCCACAGTGATCTGCAGGTAGAAGTCCCCAGGCCTGAGCCTGACTCCGCGCAGGGGCGCCAGCTGCACCACCACCTTCTCGTGGATGCCCAGCGGCCACCCTTCGTGCAGGAAGAGGAGGCCTGCGAACCTGGCCTGGGACAAGAGAGGGATGCAGGGAGATTAGCGGCTGACATGGAACCTGTCAGAGCCCCTGGTCTCTGTCCAGCAGGAGGTTGGGCAACTGGGCCTCCCAGCACCCCAGAACACCAAAGGGATCAGGACTGAAGACAGGGCGGTTAGAAACGCATTTGTACCTCTCTTCCTGGGCGGCTGGGGGAGGTGGGCAGCTGGGGACGGGGAGACACCGCAGGCACAGTCTCAACCCCAGGGGCTGTGG
The DNA here is from genome assembly GCF_964341445.2 of Mesoplodon mirus. Lineage (NCBI taxonomy): Eukaryota > Metazoa > Chordata > Mammalia > Artiodactyla > Ziphiidae > Mesoplodon > Mesoplodon mirus. The sequence continues at coordinate 185,567,332 of NC_138980.1, forward strand.
GGTGAGCCGCTCCCAGGGGCCAGCCCCACCTGGGCAGGGGCTGGGCTTTCACCCTCTCGCCCCTGCAGCCCTTGGTCTAAGCTCGCGGCACCCACGGGCAGCCCCCAGCCAGAGCCCGGCCTCTGGAACTGCAGGGTGGGGACCACGGTGAGAGGGCACTGATCTAGGGCCCCCACATCACGCCAGCTCCCGCCCACAGTAGCCGTCCTTTCTGCTTATCTGAAGGGGTCACTGGAGTCTGCAACCAAGCTGTCGATGATGGGGTGAGTCCTTAACCACCTCTCTGAGAAGAGCTTGCTCTAGAGAAAAGGTTTCGACTTCAGGATGGATGAGCCAGTGTCTCCGTGGGGCAGGAGGGTGTCAGGCCGTTAGGGAACAGCGGTGGGACACCCACCTGCAAGCGCTGCAGATACAGGTTCTGAAACGGGATCCCATTCTACTGTTTGGGTTTAGTTCCAGCATTTTTTTTTTGCAGCTTTCCCTACTCCAGCACTGACTTACTGCACAAACCCTAATTAAATAATACAGAAAATGAAAAGAAAGAATCTCATCCTAATATACATCCATAGAGACTTTTAACTTTTCTGTGCCCTTATCCACTGTTTATTATTATTAGTTATTTAAACTGCAATAGTAATGTAGACAGAATTTGGTATTCTTGTCAGCAGTCACCCTAAGCAAGCACTTCTGTTACTCAGTTACCATCCTGATGGCTACTTAACGATCCTCTATTGTCGGAATCGACAGTGCTTCTATGGATTTCTACTGTAAATTAAAAATGCAAGGAACATGTTCATGATATCATTTTCATGATCTTCTTCTTCTTTTAAATTACCATTTTCTGGGATTAGGATTACAGGATCAAAGGCTATGACCGTCTTATGATTCTTGACAGTATGACCAATTTGTCACCAAGAGACACACTGTCAACAGTAGGGTATCACCGTAAGGTATTACTGTGCCCGCTCATTAGCAGCGTAAGGCTCTACATCAAGAAACTCTTTCCTAAATTAACACGTATGCTGTGGAATATTGTTGTTTTAATTCACATCACGTGATTGTGAAGCCAACGGTTTTCTGATGCTTGTTTTCTGTGAATTCTCATGTACTTTTGCTCTTTCTATGAACTGTGGTCCTATTTTTGCCTTAGTTACAGCAAGATTTAAAAAAAACATTTAACAGACAGTAATTTTTTTGCGCTCACCATTAGCGGACACGTATCCACCACAGTTCTGAAAGGCAAACTCTATACAGTTTTGATTGTAAACCTTTCTACTCCTCTGGAATCCAAATTCAACAGATGCTATAAATATAGTCATGTTCTGAATAGTTCCAGTTCTGAGAAAACTCCAGGTTGGAAAGGAGCTTTCTTTCTCTCATTTCAACACCTTCTCTAAATGGTTGTTTGAGGGAATTCCCTGGCGGTCCAGTGGTTAGGGCTCCACGTTCTCACAGCTGAGGGCCCGGGTTCAGTCCGTGATCAGGGAACTAAGATCCCACAAGCCGGGTGGTGCAGCCAAAAAAACCCCCAAAACAAATTTTGAAAAAAGGCTGTCTGAGGTGTTTCAAGGAAGAGGTGTTTGAACCAAACCTTCTTTATTCAAAAGGAGGCGGGTGGGCGTCACTGTTTAAGGGCTACAGTTCAGCTGCTAAAAACAAGTGCAGAGTCTTTCTTTATAAGGAGCGTTCACAAAGCGGTTCAGGAGCCTGCATGTCACAAGATCATAGCAGGTTTTCAATCATCATAGATGCATCACATCAGTTATTACAATATTCAAAAAATCTCAGCATTCCTTTCCCGCTTGGGTGACTAAAAACAAACCAAAACAAAACTTTTCTGGTCCCTTGGAAAAGCCAGAACAGGGACTTGGCTGTGGATTAAATGTGAAAACTACAGCTGAGCTTCCCTGGGTCCTTGACAACTTCACATACTGTTGCTCCGTGCAGGCCATCCACTGTCCAGGCTGTCTTGGGCAAGGGGACAGGCGACCTTCCTGGGCCTGACTGGGCACAGAAGGACAAGCTTCCCTCTGTGTGTGTCCGTGGAACACTGTCCCAACTACCTGCCTGTTGGGGTCCTGGCTCCCTGAACCTGTGGCAGAGGGTGGTGCCCAGGTGGTCCACTCCACAACATATTACCAGGCACCAGAAGCACCTGAACATATTTGCTCAGATTTCAGGAAGACTGACCAGCTTCCCAGATGGTGACTAGGTGTTCTTCAATGTGCCCTTGGCCTGAGCTCTGTGCATGGAGTCTGGCTGCCACATGCAACTTGCTGCCTCATCAGTGTCTGTATGTTTCATCCAGGGCTGAGAATTACACACCGAGGTCCTGAGCAGTCAGTAAAAGCTGCCATAGACTACAACATCACCTTTTATCTCCAACTTTTTAAGGTTTCCTTCTAATTAGGGGATGTTTCCAAAGTGAAGAAAGTAGAACAAGCAGAACTGCTCTGTATCCACACTCACAGGCCTTCAACAGCACAACATGCTAAGGTCACTGCATGTCCTCTTGTGCTTGTTTTATTTACTTATTTATTTTTGGCTGCGTTGGGTCTTTCTTGCTGCGTGTGAGCTTTCTCTAGTTGCGGCCAGCAGACTTCTCATTGCGGTGGCTTCTCTTGTTGCGGAGCACGGGCTCTAGGCATGTGGGCTTCAGTAGTTGTGGCACATGGGCTCAGTAGTTGTGGCTCGCAGGCTCTAGAGAGCAGACTCAGTAGTTGTGGCGCACAGGCTTAGTTGCTCCGCAGCACGTGGGATCTTCCCGGACCGGGGCTCGAACCCGTGTCCCCTGCATTGGCAGTTGGATTCTTAACCACTGCGCCACCAGGGAAGTCCCTTGTGCTTGTTTTTAAAATGTACGTTAAAAAACACAGATATAAAACAAACTTACAGGGCTTCCCTGGTGGTGCAGTGGTTGGGAGTCTGCCTGCTGATGCAGGGGACGCGGGTTCGTGCCCCGGTCCGGGAAGATTCCACATGCCGTGGAGCGGCTGGGCCCGTGAGCCACGGCCGCTGAGCCTGCACGTCCGGAGCCTGTGCTCCGCAACGGGAGAGGCCACAACAGTGAGAGGCCCGCATACAGAAAAAACAAAAACAAAAACAAAAAAACCCAAACTTACAACCTCTTTTTGGCTGAATATTATATCACAATCTGTGTATACTACTCCATCATATTTATACATTATTGATTTAACCTTTCTCCTAATATGTATACCTGTTTTTTACTATTATAAGTAACATTGCAACACATATTATTGGGAATGAATCTGGACCTGCATTTTAGATCACTTGCTGTGGCTGAACTTTCTGAGTCAAACTGTGCATGACAATTTGAAGATTCTGCATACATTAAAACAACTGCTTTCCAGAGAGGTCATCCCAATTTTCACCACAATGAGAAAAGCATCACCTTGTCTATGGTACTGAACTGTCTCTGCTCTGAATACTGAACTATTTGTCTGCTCATTAGCAAGCAAAAACTCGTCTTGTCATTTGCTTTGCATTTCTCAGACCACATGGTATATCTGTTTTGATTCTTTTACTTTCAGTCTTTGGATTGTCTTTGCATTTAAAGGGCAATTCTTATAACCAGCATTTAGTTGGTCTTGCCTTTTTTCCAGTCTGACGATCTCTGTATTTTACTTGGAATGTTCAATTCACTTAATGACATTTAATATAATTATTGACATGGCTGGATTAAATCTTATCAGCTTGGCATAAAATTTCTATCTGCCCTATCTCTGTACCGTTGTTCTTCCTTTTATCTCCTCTTCTGTTTTTTAGATTCCATTTATTTCCTCTCTTGAATTTTTAGTTATACCTATCTGTGTTATTTTTAGTGGTTGCTCTCAACATTACGATATGCATCTTGAACTTATCACAGTCTATCTTAAAGCAGTAGTTTCTTATTTTCAAACAATGTAAGAACCTTACAGCAGTAAGGTAAACTAGTGACATTTCCAGATCAATAAAAGAGTGGACTAGCACAGATGCTATGCTAGAAATGCTAAAGCTATACTTTCAGATTTATAAGTTTCGCACCCTAACGCTGTAATGCTAAATGTTATAATTCGATTTACTCCCTTCCGCAGTGCGTGCTTCTGTTGTCATATGTCTTATTACTACATTTCTTATAAAGCCCACAATATATTGCTTTAAGTGGTCAGTAATTTTGTGTGTGTGTGTGTGGGCACTAATTTTTAAAAGAAATTCACACTTACAAATTTAGCCTTTCTTTGTGCTCTTCATTTTTCTGTAGATCTGAGCTTCTGCCTGGTACCATATCCCTTCAGACTCTAGACCTCCCTTTAGCATTTCTTGCATAGCGTCTGTGCTAGTCTACTCTTTTATTTATCTGAAAATGTCATTATTTTATCTTCCTGTTCTGTTGAAAGATATTTTTTGCTGTATATAGAATTTTAGGTTGACTTTTCTTCCTTTAACTTTTTGAAGATATTTTCCATCATCTTCTGAAGTCCAGTGCTTCCGATAAAAAGCCAGCATCACTCTTGTTGCTGCCCCTGTGTGTCAAGATTTCCCCTTTATGATGGGTTTTCAGCATTTAATTACAATGTGTCTAAGTGTTGTTCTGTTGGTATTTATCCTGCTCCGGGTTTGTTGAGCTTCCTGGATCTATGTGTTAGATCTGTGTTTTTTAACAAATTGTCAAATTATCCAACAATATTTCTTTAAGTGTTTTTTTCGGCCCTATTTTCTCCCTCCTCCCCTCTGGGAATCCGATTGCACATGTGTCTGACTTGATATTCCCAGAAGTTACTACTGAAGCTCGCTCACCTTTTACCTCCTCTCTCTCCTCTCTGTGCTTCCATCTGCTTCATTTCTTCAGGCATGTCTTCAAATCATGTATCCTATCTTTTGCTGCATCCAGTCTGCATTAGTCCCATCCAGTAAGTTTTTTTTTTTTTATTGCAGATACAGTATTTTTAGTTCTAAGGTTTCCATTTTGTTCTCATTTTACAGTTTCCAAATCGTTCCCGAAATTCTTGATCCACTTCATCCATATTTACTTGTAGATTATTTAATATGTTTGTCATAGTTTTTAAAAAGTCGGCCTTATAATTCCAAACCTGGGTAGTCTGTGAGTCTCTTTCTGTTGACAATTTTTTCTCCTTTTTATGGGTTGATAATCTGGTGCCTTTGCACATTTTGTAATTTTTAAATTTTATGCCTGAGATAATTTTTTAAAAAGAGGAAAGCTTTACTCTGTTAGCTAGGATGAAGGGTTTATCAGTTTAAAGCACTTAGAAACAGCAAGTTTGGGGTGGATTGTGGCTTTAAACTTCCCAGGAGTCCAGTGAGTTATCTCTTCACTTTTCAGCTCAGCCCCCGACTCTCTTGGCCACCAAATTATAAAATTTACATTGCTTGAGGCTTGGTTCAACTTTCATAAATTTCGGTTTACCAACTGTTTCAAGTGCTCCAGTGGTTGGGTTCACAAATCTCCATCCAGGGAGGCCTGGTACCTGGACTTCTGAACTGGAACATGTTAAAACTGTGAGACGAAAATTTTAAGACTGTGAAACCGTGAGACCATGAGAGCTGGAAATCACGACACTTTGAAACTGTGTGATTTTAAGATTTTGATATATTTTGCTTTCTGGTCCCACCCCTCAGTCTCCACTTATTCTGTTAGAGAATTTCTAGGGTTAGTAGAGAGGATTATCGTTACATTAAGGCTCCTCTGGATTCCAACCTGATATTCCAGCCCCAAGGTCTCTGAAGTCCGGCTCCTCCTGGTCTGAGCACAGATGGTCTTTCTCTGGCAGCTCCTCATCGTCCTCCCTGAAACCCCAGTGACTGGCCCCAGGGGTGAAAGTGTCTTCTGCTCTCTGCTCACTTAGGAAGGCACCGCCACTCCACGGTTAAGTTCTTTTAGCTCTTTGTGTATCCACAGCTCTTGGACGGCCTTAAAGGAAGGGGTAATTGTTTGGTTTATATCAGAATTTCTTGTTGTTTTGGCGAGAGTAGAGGTCTTTCATACACTTCTACGTCCTAAATGGAAATAGGACTCACCTGTTCATCAGCTCTAACTGTTTTGCCAGTTTCCTTTGTGGTTCTCTGTTAGGAGTACATTGACAAATTTCCAAATAGAAGCGTGTCTTTTAAAAACTTGATTTCTAGTTTTATTGCTTTGTGGTCTTAAGAAATCAATTCTTTGGTATTTGTTAACATGTTATTGCTAATGGTCAATTCTGGTCAAGTTTGGTAAATGTATATGAATGCTTAAGAATGTATGTTCTTTAATATTCTCTAATGTATACATTCTTGAGATAAGTGTATATCTTCTAATGGTAAAACTTGACTAGAATTTTATCAAATATTGGTTATGTTTGGAGAAGGTTCCATTTGTGCTTGGGAACTATATGTATTGTAAAATTGTTGGGCTCAGCACTCCACGCATGCCCATTAGCAGAGAGAGGTATCGTGTTCAGATGTTTATCTTAAGTAATATGTGGCCTGCTTTTCCTGTTTGCTTTGGAGGGAGGTGAAATCTCCCACTTGTCATTCCCTCAATTTATGCTTCAAGCATTTTCAGGCTATGTTGTTAGGAGTTTACGGATTGTTACACCTTCCCGGTTGTTAGCAGTATTATTATTGAATGGTCCTCTTTAGCCCTACCAATGCATTTGCCTTTGACTATATTAATTTGTTATGAACATTGCTACATCCATTATCCTTGGTTAGAATTTTGCTGGCCTACCATTTTCAACCTGTTATTATATATGTAGTACTTTTTATTTCCATGTTTTTATCTTGTTTATTCCTTTCTCCTTTTCTGATTTCTATTTGATTTCATTTTTTTAAGTTCTAATCCCTTGCCCCTGCTTTCCCCCCTTGCAGAAACATTCTATTTTATATCTTTCTGATTACTTTTCTTTAAACTTCTCCAAGCATTTTCTGACACAAACCGTGATGAAACAAAGTTACAAATAAGTCAGTGAGTGATTTTAAGCATTTCTGGTTTCTACAGAGGGATGGGAAAATGGTGGTCATCGAACTCTTAGGTTAACATAGAAACTTATCTTAAAATTAATATGATTAATAATGATATCCAAGCCACATACTTCGATGATACTTGGTAAATGAATAAAAACTGCATTGAATTTACATTAACTAAAATATTTTTATATTCACAGTTGTCAAGATAAGTTCATTTTCTCTTATGTCATATAGATGATCAAATTTTAATTTCTTAATTAAAAAGTAAAAAGCAATATAAATATGAAAATAGTAAGGCTGTCCCTAAATTTCATTTTATGCTTTTTAAATACTTATAAGTATGCATCATATTAAAGAGTAATATTATTCATATGGCTTTTTCAGAAGATAAGCAGTTTGGAAGTGGGAAGGGTGATGACTTGTTAAAATGGAAGGAAAAAGAAAATTAGAAGAAAGACAACAAAATATCAGTTCAGAAAAGCTTTTCAAGACTTGCCTTTGAAAGGGAGCAAGTGTTTTCAGATCCAACTTAAAGCAGCTTGGCTCGGTGCGCTGCTTTTATCTCCTGACAGGCAAATTTCTCTGCTTCTTCCCTATCAATAAACACCCTCTAGATGTGCAAGAGGTACATAATCACGAAGGAAATATCCTCTAGGCAGACTACTGCGAACGAAGAATTAAATCGAGGATATCCACGGTCATTTCTCTACCACACTCAGTTAAAAGACATTCAAAGAGTTTAATAAATCAAAGTAGCCCAGGGGTAGTTTTTCAAAAAGCCCTAATTCAATATGAATGGAGTAGTAAAAGGTGATGATTAATAAAGGTCTTACTTTTTAAGATCTAGCCATGAATCTCTGCAGCAGTTCACTGCAACATACCTGCAACGTGGCTGTCATTAGTTTTAACACTGCCTCAGAAATAACCTACAATAAAAATATCCTCCAAATAACTAAACACATAAGAGATTCACTCAGCAGAGTCTGTCTGTGTTACTGGAACTGCTCCCATACGTCCTGAGATGACTACTCAGGAGGGGGACTTAGTCCCTTCGTACATAGACTGGAGTGAGAGTTCCCTGGGGCACCAGAGAGAAGTCTGCAGACAGTGGGCTCCATGCTCACCAGCCGGTTGAGAAGCCCTGTTTCTGGGACATATGCCTTATTTCACCAATTATTTGGAACCAGGAAAAGGTGGAGCCAGAAGCCAAAGGGAATAAGCTGAGCCAGTGCCCAAAGGACCCAATGGAATAGAGGAAAATGGGACGGTTTCCCCGGTCATGTGTTTAAATGCTACAAAAAAAAAAGGCTGAGACTACAATTTATTTTTATTTTTTAATAATACCCTGCTTTCTTTCAGAAAGAAAACAACAAATGCTCACTTGAATGATGTCCGCTTAACCTCTGGATTAGTCTGAAATGCACAGAAGCATATCCTCCTCCTTTGCTTCCTTCACCAGCATATTCCCCTGGATCTAAAATCCCTACAGCTCAGATTAGATATTTTCCAGCCACCAGATTAAAACACTGCCTGTCTCTTCTCCCTAGTCAAAAGTGAACGGGCGGGCCTCACACGGGCTCCATCCCCGAGGAGGCACTCACAGAGGCCTCCCGCTGCAGGTGCTGCAGGGCCCTCTTGGCTGGGATGAGGAAGTCCACGAGGCAGCGCAGCCCGTCCCCACCGTAGAGCTTCTCGGCCACGCTGAACAGCTGCCAGAGCACCGTGGCTGCCGTGGCCTCAAAAGGTGGGTAGAGGGCAGAGAGTGTGTTCTGTACGTAGGTGTCGAGGGATTCCAGATCCTGAAGTGGAAGAGAGGTTTGGTAAATTTAATACATCTAATAAGACAGGTGCACTGGACACCTTCACAGGCCAGCACTGAGGTGTCCACTGTGAAGGCACCCGTCGTATGTCCGGAGATGTGAGTTATCTTTGTGAAACACAGGAGGTATGGGTGAATCCCCAGCACACAGAAGAGCTCCTGCTGGGGAGGGTCTGCTGGTCATCACGCTGTCACAGAGCAGAAGCATCTGAGGAAGCGCCCATGTCTGTAACAGGTACACCTGACACCTGCGCCCACGAGGGGAACCCTCTCTGATGCCTGTGAGTGACGGCTGTCATTGTCATCACGGGAGGCACCACCAAGTTTGGTCTGACATAAGTTCCATCCCATCAAATTCTGAAACATGCACCTTAAATGATGCTTTTTAGGATCTTCCGTGGAGCATGGGGAATTTCTCAGGTGCTTCCCCCTTCCCTGGTCCCCCCCTCCCCAGCACTCCTGGCTCTGTATAGGGAATGCGGGGCCCTTGTGGGGACGACAGAGCTGGTCCATATGCCACTTTATACTCAGAAAAGAAGTCCATCCTAGGAAATACATTTTACTTGTACTGCTGAGTTTTTTAAATGTAAATAGAAACCATTAGGGCATCCTGCATCAAAATCCCAGAATTGTGCTCATTCAGTCATTCCAAAAACAGCTGTCATTGGTATCTGATTTCCCCTTTAAATTTTGGTGCAACATGCTTTTATATAAAGACAGAAAGCTTTCAGTTTAAAAAATACTTAATTCTATTTTTAGATGTAACATTTCCTGAGGAAGTGCCATAAGGTTTATTTGTTTGGAGAGGAAATGCAAGGCCACAAATAACAGTTAAAAGCCAAAGAGGTTAAAATTGTGTAACTGATTTTTAAAGGAACAATGATAACTGTCTGAGACTCCTCTGAATGGCTAATCATAGATACTTCCCCAAGGAAACTGAAAATGAAGCAGTGCGTCCTCTACGTCTGCAGTAACTGAGGCCTCGAAGAGAAGAGACGCCATCGGCCCTGCCCTGCCCGAGAGCCATGTGCCGCAGGGTCAGTTCAGAGGCTGCAGGCCCTCCACCTCCCCGTCAGTCAGCCTGGGGAGGCTCCCAGGCCCGCACAGGCCTTCCTGCTGCGCGTCCTGTCCCCCGCCAGGCAGGGCACGGCCTTGTCAGTAGGAATTCTCGAAATACCGATTCTTCCCCAAAGTGCCACGTGCTCTGGCTTCCAAGAACTCAAATCACACCTGAGTCACAAACAGACATCAGTCCAGGGACTGAAGGGAGCTGGTCTGGAGTGGGGGCAGGCCTCAGCCTCCTCGGAAGTTACTAGAGATACAAATCGGCTGGAAGGAGGTGGGGTGCAGCCCGGAGCACGGTCTCTAAGGACCTACTTTGAATTGAAATGCAAACTTCAGGCCCTCCCTGGGAGAGAGACGCCGCCGCTCAGATGCCCAAACCCAGGCCCATTCCTCCCCAAGACCCACGAGGCAGGTCCCGACTCCTCGGTCAGCCGTGGTCAGCAGGATATCGGCCCCCACCTCACCAGCTCGCCTTCTGAAAACTGCCCAGTGTCGGGGGGAAGGGGCTGCTCCTTGAGACCCCACAGCCCTGATCACCCACGGGGCAGCAACGGCCTTCCCGACCCTTTCTCTGCCCTTCGGTTCCCGTGGTGACAGGGTCAGGCCCTGGGACTCAGCCTGGGGGACGCCCTCCACCAGCCCCCATGCCCTGTGCGGTCCCCCCACTCGGAGCCTGGTCCTGGCAAGAGCTGCCCAAGGGGAGCTGCCTGCCGTCCGAGAGGCCACTCCCCAGGTTAGGTCAGCCGAGGAAGCCTCGGGAAAGCCAAGGGAGCGGCTCCCGCAGCCTCCCCTGCGCTCACGTGCCCGAGGGTGCTGCCTGTGCAGCCCTGCCCAGCTGTCGCCGCGCTCTGGGAGCTGCCGTAGCAGCCCCCTGCCACCCTGGTGATGGGGCTCACTCCTGTCCTTGGAAGGAGAGTTCTGATGCACCAGGCAGGTTACCTGACCGGAGGTGGACGTCCAGGGCCTGCACCCCAGAACAGACACGAACCACCCTGCAGCCTGAAGGGTGCCCCGGGCTAGCGTGCTTGGTATAGGCAGACGTTCCTACTTGCACACAAACTGTAGCAGGGACAGCAGACATACAGGAGCCTGAGAGCAGAGAGGCAGGAACTATTACATTACAGCAAAACAAATTACCTCGAATACATTCAACTCTGCTTAAGAAAACAGCAAAGTATACAGTATGTCTCAGAAACATTTCCATAAGGAATGCTTAAAAAGAGAACGTTGTTTTAGTATCTTAAAGGGTGAAGTTCCATCATCTGGTACATTTGTCTGTTTAGCATCGTCTTCCCTGATGTTTGCTGGGCTGTGGGTGTCTGTGTGTGAGCATGTGGGGTGTTGGTGTGTGCGTGTCTGTGCATGTGGGCGTCTATGTGTGTGCCTTTGTGGGGTGTCTGTGTGTGTCTTTGTGGGGTGTCTGTGTGTGGGTGTGGGTGTTTATGTCTGTGTGTGTCCACCTAGATAAGTACGGAGCCAAGTGGGCAAATCCTTAAAATAGTTCCCAGGCCTCTGGGCGCAGAGGAGGGAGAGGACACGGGGAGGGAGGCCGTCCGCTGAGCATTTCTAACTGTTTCCACCTGGCCCCGCTCTCCATACGGTACAACTCACCCACTCACCAAAACCTGGCAAACCAGCAAAACATCCCAAGTAGACAGGAAAGGACTGACTTCTCAAACAACTCAGGATTCCCGTTTGAAGCAAACGCACATACGGACATGGCTGGCTTCAGAACGTAGGACTGCGCCTGTTTACCTCATCATAAGTCTAACCGTGGCTTAGACTGTGACAAGTGTGAACACACATCACCGGGATGGCTGAGACAGCACTGGTGTGAAGGCATTTGATCACCTTTCCGCTGCACTGGGAATCCTGTGTGATTTGGCCGACGGCAGAACTGCTTTTGCCTTTTAACAACAGAAAATTTACATCTGGAAAAGCATTGTAAAGCTTCACTCTTGACGAAGGATTTGTTTCCCCCGCTAAGTTTAGTAAAATTTGGGTGACATCATGAGAGTGACTTCCTGGCAGTAAGTTCCTCCTGCCCTGCGGCTGCAGGAGAGGACCCAGTCTCGGTGCACAGGCCCGCCCCGTGACCCTCTAACCTCGCGTGTGCTGGAGATGAGGAGACAGAGGCTGGGGCCTAGTGGGGGCCGGTCGCAGAGACTCGGGAAAGATGCCCGCTGGAAACAACCTGCTTCTCCCTCCTGGGGGCAAGCAACAGCCAAATGTCACAGCAAACGGAGTTTCTTCTCACTTGGAGGCTTGTGCTGACTAAAGGATGCCAGCTGAACGGGGCGAAGGACCAGCAGGGTGCCCGTCCAGGGGCCGGCTGGCTGGAGAGATGCAACCGAGGCTGGCCCGCTGTGCAGTGCTCACATTTTAATTCAGGTGCAGCATCCCTGAGGATGAGTGAGGGTGTGAACCCAGGATGGAGCTGCAGGCTGTCTGCAGCCATGGCAAGGCAGCCCACACATCAGGAGAGGGTCTGCAGGGGCCACCCCAGGGAAGGCACCCAAGATGACAGAGTGCTGGATAGAGAGGGTCCCCAGCAGGCGGCGCACAGACCAGGTTCCAAGACCATCCCCCACTACCCTGAACAGACATGGGCTGGCCTCTGACCCAGTGCAGCCCCTCACATCGTGATGGGGACGGAGAGTGCAAGGAAGTCAGAGGCATCGGCACAGCCACCTTGGGGATGCCTGCCCTGCGGCCACCGTGACGACCAAGGAGCCCAGATGCCCAATCCTGTGGGTGACCCCTGGACATCTGGGTCATCACGCCCAGGGACAGTAGGGCACGTCTAGGACACAGGATGGGGTCTTAGATGGGGTAAGGGGAAGACCGGGCAGCCAGTCCTGTCCACCCGCCCTCAGCCAGGCTGGGGGGCTTCTCCAGGACACAGTCATGTCACCTTGCTCTGAAAATCCACAGTGTACTGATGTCAGGGTGCAGAGAGCAAACAGAAAGTGGCCTGGGGCACCATCCCAGAGGCACCATCCCTGGGTGGGTGGAGGGGGAGGGCAGTGGTCACAAAGGGCCCCCTTCTCGTCTGGGAGTCGGGCCCTCCTGCATCCCCATGACCAGCCCCCAGCCAAACCCCAGATGGCACACAGCCTAGGATGGGACCATCCGAGCTGGGGTGCCTGTCAGCCAGGCACTTCCACCCCAGAAATTCACCACTGTGGCCTTTGCCTTGGCCAGATTTTATAAATAAAGATCAGGCTGTAAGGGCGGCAGCAGGTACCCATCATGGGACACTGGAACCCTTCTGGCAGTCTGTCCGAGCAGGGGCCCCGGGGATGGGAGGGGTGCCCACAGTGGGCCTCCCCGTGGCCCACTTTCCATCAGTGGACACTTTCTCAGCCCCATCGGCATGAATGAAGAGGCTGGCATGAAACCCACACTCCCCAGGAGGGCTGCTCTGGGCAACCGACCTGGTTACAGCCACTCAGGTACTCTTAACAGAGGCCTCCTTCCTGCAAGGGCCCAGTGACGGCCCCCGGTGTCCTGTCCAGGGCCCCGATGGCCATCACTGATTTCTTGTGTGCAGAGACCCAGAAACCACCTTTGAGTCAAAGGGAACCTGTCTAGGAAGCCTGGTCCCCTTGGCCGGGCTGGTGTGCTAGCCTGTCTATACCAGATCTGGCTGCATCCAGCCTGTCCACACCTGTCCAGTCTACACCCGGCCCTGATCTCCACTGGCCAGCTGCTGCATGTTAGGGCTTCCTGGCCCTCCCGGCTGTGGAGGCTGAAGATGCTTCTAAGCCCAAAGCTGTATAGGGAGGGAAGCGTTGGGAAGGGGAAGTGCCTGGGCCTCTTGAGGTCTGCGCTCTAGGCTCCTAGAAGAGTTCGGAGGTCACCGAAAGCATCGTGTGCCCCAAATCCCGCTGGCCTAGCTTTAGAGACCCCGGGCCTTGGTGAGCAGCCGCCTCCGGCACACGTCTAGCTCTCCTGACCCACGTTCTAACGAAATTGGCCCAGGAAGCCTCCAGGAGACTCTGGATGCCGGCAGCTGGGGAGGGGGCTCCAGGGAGCCCTCGACTGCGGAGACCCTTTCTCTCTGAATTCCACAGCCCATCCAACAGCCACCTTTTAAACCTCGGTTATAACTGAGCCCAGAGTGGTGACTGCAGGAGGGGCACGGCTTCACTGCTGTCACTGCAGTGCCTGTCCTCCCTGAAGCCCAGGGACACCGGCCCACCTGGGACCCAGGTCTGATGCTACAGTCCCACCCAGAATTCTCAGGACCTGGGGGTGGCCTGGCTGAGCACTGGGCCTCGTGGTGACATCTCATGCTGGTGACAGACACCACTATGATCTGGCCAGAGGCCCCCTTCCCATGCCAGGCTGTGCCCTCAGGATGCCCATGGCTGGCCCAGCTCCTTCCCTCTGTCCACACCTACACAGAGCAGTGACACCCAGGTCTGTCCTAGACCAGCCGGAGCCGGGTCCAGAGAGGAAGCCGTGCTGCCACTCGGAATGGGAAGTGCAAGACTCAGGAGGCCTTTACCAGGTTTGTTCCTAACAAGCACCCCTCCAGGACCGCAAAGGGAAAAGGCACGTGCAACAACGCCATCTGGGCAGCGCTCGAAGGCTGTGGGCACCTAGGAGATCTAGGCCAGCAGTGAAGAGGCTGCTGTCCTCGTATAATTCCCGTGCACAGAGGTAAGTGGGCCAGAGGCCAGTGGGTGCTCGAACTGCACGGAGCTCAGGCGTCCTGCGGATCTAGGGCCCGGGGAAGAACTAAGAGCGCCGCCCCTGTAAGGCGAGGGGAAGGAGACCAGGGGAGGGCTTGGGCACTGCCAGCGCCCCCTGCAGCCTGCCCGAGACCCCCACACTCATGGTGGTTGTGAGCCATTTGGAGTGTGGTTGGAAGGCATCTGTTTCCTCTAGCTGGGAGGAGTGTGATGGATCTAGATGGGGTGACAGGAGGGACAAAATATTAACTGATGTGAAAACACGGAAGACAAAGCTTATGGGAATATTGAAATAAAATCTGTACTTTTTGGCAGCACGAAGTTGGCCAATGAAAGCATCTACGAGTGCTGGCATTTCAGGATTTGAGAGGTGGGTCCTCGCTTGCCTAAGCACCATTGAAGGGGCTGCCGAAACCCACTGCAGGGTCCAGGTGCCTCTCTCCAACTGTCGGTCCAGCCTGGACCAGGCGCTCTGCTTCCTCTCCCCTTGTGGTTTGAGCAGAAATCCCACAGGAAGCACAGCGTCAGGGGACACTTCCTCCCAGGCCCGGTCCCGATGCGCCAACCCTGTGTTTCTGCTCTTTCCTCACTCCTTACCTGTGGTCTTTCTCATGATACACTGGTCACAGAGGCACCACTCTCCTGGATCACTAAATATTTTCCACTCTCAACACCAAAGTGTATTTACGGAGTACCTACTGTCTGCTAAGCACCCTGAAGGATACAAAGATCAATGTCCTGGGCTGATAGCCTAGTAGGGGGTGTATCACAAGAAAGTGAAAACTATAGTACTGAGGCGGGTATTATCACAGGAGAGGACGCAAGCACCTCTTGGATGCTTGACTGTACCCCAAAGACAACATGATGGAAACGTGTGAACTCTGGTATGTGTCAGACACTGCTTAAGCATTTTATACAGATTAACCTCATCACAGTCCTTGCCCAAATGGCTTTTTACCCAGTAGCTACATTTTGAAGTCTTAAACTTCTGCAGATTTCCTAGTAATTTTATATTTTGGCCTTTGACACAAACTTGTTTCTTAAAGAGGTTACTTCTTATTTCAAAACGTACATTCTTAAGATGTATTCTTGTACAATATAATGAAATTTTAAAGCAGAGTTATAAAATTTGTTCCAAATTCTCAACAAAATACTAGGAAACCATATCTAACAGCATATTACAAGGATTATTGACCAGGACCAAGTGGGATTTATTCCAGGAAATGCAAGGGTGGTTCAACAATCAATCAATGTAATACTCCACATTAATAGAATGAAGAAAAAACCCCTAAGATCATCTCTAATGATGCTGAAAAAGCATTTGACAAACTCTAACACTTTCATGATAAAAACACCCAGAAAACTAGGAATAGGGAGGCTCTTCCTCAACATGATAAAAAGGCACTTATCAGTGACCACAGCTAATTTCATACTCAACAGTGAAAGACCAAAAGGTTTTCCTCTAGCAACAGGAACTAGGCAAGGATGCCCACTCTCTCCACTGCTATGCAACACTGCCCTGAAAGTTCTAGCCAGAGCAATTAGGCAAGAAAAAAATTAATGGCAAATTAATTTAGAAATGAAGAGGTAAAACTATCTCTATTTGCAGATGACATGATCTTAAATATAGAAAATCACAAAGAATCTACAAATAAAGCTACTAGAGCTAATAAGTGGATTCAGCAAAGTTGCAGGGTATGAGATACAAAATCAACATGCAAAAATCAGTTGTGCTTCTCTACACCAGCGATGTAGAATCCAAAAAGGAAATTAAGAAAACAATTCCATTCTATAATATCATCTAAAAAGAATAAAATACTGAAGAATACATTTAACCCAACAGATGAAAGACTTGTGCACTGAAAACTACAAAACATTACTGGGAGAAATTAAAGAAACATAATTAAATAGAAAAACATTCCTGATTCATGGATTGGAAGGCTTAACATTGTTAAAATGTCAATACCATTCAAAGCGATCTACAAATTCAATGCCATTTCTATCAAACTTTCAATAGCTTTTTTCCTAGAAATGGGAAAAAAAATCTTCAAATTAATATGGAATTTCAAGGGGTCCTGAGTAGCTAAAGGAATCTTGAAAAAGAAGGACAAATTTGGAGGACTCACACTTCCTGCTTTCAAAACTTGCTACGAAGCTACAGTAATCAAAACAGTATGGTTTTGGCATAAAGACAGACACATAGACCAATGGAATAGAACTGAGGGTTCAGAAATAAACCCCCCAAACTACAGCCAACTGACTTTCAACCAGGGTTCCAAGACTATTCAATTGGGAAAAAATAAGTTCTTCAAAAAATGGTGATGGGAAAAGTGGATATCCATATACAAAATAATTAAGTTGGACCCCTATCTCACACCACACACAAAAATCAACTAAAAATGAGTCAACGACCCAAATGTAAGCACTAAAGCTACAAAATTCTTAGAAGAAAACATAGGGATAAATCTTCATGACCTTGTATGTTTTCTTAGATACGACACCACAAGCATGAACAACAAAAGAAAAAATATATAAATTAAATTTTATCCAAATTTAAAACTTTTGTGCATCAAAAGATACTATCAAGAAAGTAAAAGGATAGCCAACAGATGGGAGAAGATATTTGCAAATCATATATCTGCGAAGAGTCTAGTGACCAGAGTATATAAAGAACTCTTAGAACTCAACAATAAAAAGACAAACAACTCAATTTAAAATAGGCAAGGAACTTGAATAGACATTTCTCCAAAGAAGATATACAGATGGTCAACAAGCACATGAAAATAAGTTCAACATCAGTAGTCATTAGGGAAATGCAAACCAGAACTACAATATCCCTTCATACCCACTAGGGTGACTACAAAACTGGAAAATAAAAAGTCTTGGTGAAGCTGTGGAGAAATTGGAACCCGCATACATCGTTGGGAAAATGTAGAATGATTAGGCTGCTGTGAAAAAACAATCTGGTGGTTCATCAAAAAGTTAAACATAGCTGGGGACTTCTCTGGTGGTCCAGTGGTTAGGACTCTGAGCTTCCACTGCAGGGGGCATGGGTTTGATCCTGGTCGGGGAACTAAGGTCCCACATGCCACGTGGCAAGGCCAAAAAAAAAGTTAAACACAGAATTACCATGTGACCCTGAAGGTATATACCCAATAAATGAAATAAATGAAAATATATGTACACACAAAAACTTGTAAGGACATAATCATAGCAGCATTATTCACAAAACCTAAATGCTGGAAACAGTCCAAAGTCCATCAACAGATAAATGGATAAACCAAATTTATGGTCCATCCATACAATGGAATATTAATTTTTTTTAACTTAAAAAAATATTTGTTTAGTTATTTATTTTGGCCGCGCCGGGTCTTCATTTTGGCATGCGAACTCTTAGTTGCCGCATCCATGTGGGATCTAGTTCCCCGACCAGGGATCAAACCTGGGCCTCCTGCATTGGGAGTGTGGAGTCTTACCCACTGTGCCACCAGGGCAGTCCCCTACAATGGAATATTATTCAGCCATAACAGGAATGAAGTTCTGATAATGCTACAGCATGGCTGAAACTTGAGAACATTATGTTCAGTGCAGTAAACCAATCATAAAAAGACAGACACTGTATGATTCCACTTACATGCAGTGGTACTTAGTGTAGGCACAGTCATAAGGACAGAAATTAGAATGGTGGTTGCCAGGCTCTGGGGGCAGGGCGGAGTCAGGAGTTACTGTTCAGTAGGCGTAGAGTTTCAGATTTACAAGACCAGGGAGTCCTGGGAATGGATGGTGGTGATGGCGCACAACAAGGTGAATGCATGTAATACCACTGAACTAAAAGATGGTTAAAATGGTAAATTTCATGCTATATGTATTTTAACACAATAAAAAGTCACATATTTTATGATTCCACTTATATGGAATATTCAGAGTAGACAAATCCATAGAGACACAGAGCACATTAGTGGTTCCAGGGGCTGAGCAGAGGGTGGAATGGGAGAAGCTGCCTAAGGGGTGTGGGGTTCTGCTTTGGGCTGTAGGAATGTTCTGGAACTAGACAGAGGTGGTGGTTGCACACCATTGTGAATGTACTAAATGCCACCAGATTGCTTGATTTAAAATGGCTAAATTTGTGTCATGTGAATTTCACCTCAGCTAGCTGTGTTTTAAAGAATTAGTTCTGGTACCTTCCAGAAATTGTGATGGTAGTTTCCTCCTCATGTGTGGCTTTTGTTGCTCTGTGTCCCCAACAACCCTTCCACATGCTCCTCCTATTTAAACATGTGCTTTCGGGGGAGCTTATACGGGGCTTTGAGGCTCGTCTGCTCGGTTCACATCGCCGTGATTCTCTGGGTTGCCGTCTCTGGACGGGCAAGAATCAGTTTGAGAACCAAACGCTCACCCTTTACCCAGCGTGGTACTCTGGGCTGACTAAATGCTTCTTCCAGTTACCTTTTCTTTAGTCTTTTTGAATAATCCATAGGGAAAGCTCTGGGACCCTTGAACTTAAATGGAGCTCATGACCTACTGATTTGGGCACTTTCACAAAGCATTTCTTAAAAAAATTCACGAATACATTGTTAAAATAACACATAATTGTAGTTGTAATTCCTCTTCCCTGGTGATATCTTTGAGCATCAACATACCTTGAAGATAACTTCAATGAATATTTTTCATTAAGTGATTCCAGGAAAAATTATAACTCAATCGTTTTTCTCTCTTATTTGTATGAAAATCTCTCTTCCTCTCTATCACAGAGTCACAGAATAATAGCCAACATTTACTGAGCACTTACTGTATGACAGACACTATTCTAAAAACGTCGAAATACTATTATCTTCCCCATTCTAAAGCTGGTGAGGTTGAGGGGCTTACCTGCCCACCCACTCAGTGAGGGAACCAGAACTGAACCCAAGCCACTATGGCCACATAGCCTGCATCCCTAACCACCAAGCCCACTGCGCCGTGTCTCATTCTAGCCAGAGACAGAGCCCAAGAGCGCTCAGAAACTCATTCCAACCTCTTCACTCTCCTGGCGAGGCCACCTGATGGCCCGCAGCTAATTCCAAACCACTTGACAAGGAAGGGAAGGGTCAACCTTTTCCATTCACTGAAAATTCATTCAGGCACTTCTCTTCTGCACCGTGCACTATCATCTCCACCTCAAAAACCACATGCAAAGTTCATTCATTATGTCACACCAGGTATCGCCAAGCTATTCTCTGTAATTGCCTTGAACCTGCTTTACTATATTGCACTTAGGCAAGGAAAGTTTCCCAGAATCATCTGTAACCTGGCTGCTCTCTCTGAGGCCGTTATTTTATTCTTAAAAATCTCAGGAATCGTGTTAGCTCAGGTCACGGGGCAAGCCCTGCATCTGCGTAGCCCCGTGAGGTTGGGACTGGGCGGGGGAGTGACAGTGAGCTTCAGAGGAGGGGATACAGTTGCCACCTTGTGACAAATACTTGTTGAGCACCTACTGTGTGCCAGGCACCATTCCAGGCACCAGGGAAATACGGGGAATGAAATAAAGCCGGTGCTGCCTGGGGAAACAGGCTACTGAGGGTAGTCAGGATAAGGTGATGTCAGTCCAAATCATTGTGGGGCAGGGGGCTGCGGAGGGGGCTGCAGGCAGGACGACCCAGGGGAGCTTTCTGAGGCTAATGTGTACCAGGGTTGGGGGTCCCATGCTGGGGGGCTGCAGGCAGGAGAGACTTCGCCAGGGGAGGTGCACATACTCAGTACCTGGCAGACTTGCACAGTCTTAGTGCAGAACTTCAAATTAATTCCTGTCCCAAACTGTTGTTGGCATTAGATTTAATCCTTATCCTAGGTCTCAGAAACATAAGTAGTTTTAAAGTCATATAAAATAAACTCCCCACAAAGTGAGTTTTGCACAACCTGATTTTCTCACTTTTGGGGAAAGTTCTGTAAGGTTGGACACTTGTCTAAAAGTATCTGAAGGCTCTGTCTTTGAGAATTTGGGCCCAGGTGTGAACTGAGACACCTGGAAAGTTGTCCCAGATATCAGGACAGAGACAGCCTTCAACTCAGGAACATTCAGCTCGGTGATGACCTGGGTTTCCTTTCAAGAAGCATCAACTCATCCACTTTAAAATTAGACGCTATGGTGCTCCGAGAGGTGGGTGGCCACAGGTTATCCTGTAAGTGAACAGACTGAAACTCCAAGAGTCTGAACCACTGGCCCAAAGGCTGACAGATAACAGGGGGTGGATGTGGGTGCACATCCAATCCAAGACCCCAGGCCTGTTCCCTGGGCACCAGGTGGAGGTCCAGAGCCTCTTCTCCACTCCCCAGGCACCTGCCCTCCTTGACTCCCTTGTAGGGTAAATGGCAACTGTGGGATGCCTTCTGCTCACAGGATCCCAGATTCCCAAGGCTTCTCAGGACCAACAGGTTCAGGGCAGGACTTGCCACCTTGCAGCCCGCCCCTCAGTCCCACCACCCTCCTGACCCCTTCGGAAGTGTGCTGGGCTCTTAGGTCAGACCAACTGTCTCTCTGGGATCATTTTTCTTGACTGGGCCAGTGAGCACTGGCCTGTGCACACCTGCTGAGTGCCAGGCCCTGTAAGGGCCAGAGGGATGCAGGTAAAGAAGCTGCAACCCCGAGGGAACCTCCCATGGAGAGCAGGGCACAGAAGCCCTGTTCTGACAGGGCAGGAGGATAAATACAGAGCAGAGGCACCACTGCCCCTGGGCACAGCCGTGTGGAGAGGAAAGCCACCGCTTCCAGGCTGCTTCTTGGCTGGGAGCCACAGGTCAAGTGCGGAAGCCTGGCTTTCCACCATTTGGAGAATGGGTACCCTGTCCTGGAGGATGGCTGTTAGGGCTGGATGGCTCTAAGTGACTTGATTTTTGTTCAAGCAAAAAGAGAGGACACATTAGTTCTGTTTGGAAGGAGGGAGGCATGGGAACTGGGCTTGAATGATTCTCATTAAAAAAATGCCGTGATCTGGGAGCCTGGGTTCTCCTGTGTTTGCCTGGATGATACAACCTGTGAACACACATCTCAGAGAGTCTCGGGGCCAATTCAGGCCGACTTTATTTCCTTAGCCCAGCATTTTGGGGATGCTTTACAAGTAATAAAGTATTCTGGTGACACCACCACCAGGCTCATGAACTACAGACACAAAGGTCCACATTTCACAAACGCGATTTCAGACTAGACCTACACAGGGGCCCCTCTAACGGGATAAAACCACAGGTCACCTGCACCGAGGCCCCCAGTCCACTGGAAAGGTCAGGGCTCTGTTCTCTGTGGCCCACTTGGGCAAGTCCAGTTGTGATCCCAACCCAGACCACTGTTCCTATTTGCAGACTGGATGCCAAACTGTGAGATCAAAACAGGGCGTCTCCTCAGAAGCAGAAGTGGGTGCATTATCTCTGTGGGGGATGCCCAGCCCTCCTACAGGGATGTGGCTCCACCAGGAATGCAAACATCTTAGAGTCTCAAGGTGTCCACTGAGAGCAAACGGTGGCCTCTGAGGTTCCTCCTGATGCAGAGAGCCTGGGAGTTGGAGGGTTAGGGTCAGGAAGCCAAACCTCACTTCTGTCCACTTTGAAATCTCTTTTCAGGACGCTGAAGCCGACTTGATGCTCAGTTGTTAGTTATGCACAGTGTCAGCTACCTTCAACTTAATTTTAAATTATGTGTTTTAAGCCTTAATTAGACACCTGAAAGTACCAGCTAAACTTTTAAAGTGAAAATGCTGTTGGGTAACAGGAGTAGAGTGTAACTACTGTACCCAAACGCTCTGTAATCTAGTTCACAGGAAAAAGGGAAAGACAGACCCGACGCACGTTTTGCAGTTCACAGGAAGAAATACAACACAGCTTCCACCACACTCTTCTAGACCTGAAATCACTGTCTTGTTTACTAGGCAATGTTCATTATTTAAATCGACTGCCTTTCCAATATAAAAGTCTATCCTGGTATTTTTAAAGTAAAAGTTCTTTGTCTTCGTGCACAAAGTTCATTGGTTTGTCCTGCCAGTTTTGAGGTAATGAATAACTCAGGAACATTCTCATTGTTGGCGACAACTTCACAAGCGTCTTTTTGTCCTAGTCCCCTCCCCTGCACTCCCTTCACACCCCAGGAATGCAAATCTGTCTTGTAACGCATACTTCTCTCATAAATATTCAGGAGGTTAAGGGAAAAGTTTGCTAACCCTTCGTTTAAGTGACCGGAAAAAGTGAAAGCTCCCTCGCGCTGCCGCAGCCGCGGCCTCAGGACCCTCCCCACAGCCGCCGGCCATCCCCTACCTTGTTGCCCGAGCCCCGGTCGCCCCGGCCGAGCGCCGCGCTGAGAGCCATGGTGACGCCGCCTTTGTCCCGTCCGCGGGGAGGACAGCGCTCGGCAGGCCCGCCCGCGGGGCGTGGGAAGGGCGGCGGGCTAGGGGCGCACCCTCCCGGCCGCGCCCCCTGCCCGCCTCACAGGTGGGGCGGGGGCGGGGCCTGGGGCCTCGGGGGACGGGGAGGGGCGCCTCTCCCCTGGGGGCTCCGGGGCGAAAGTGGGAGGGGGTCCCACCACCGGGGCCTCCAGGGCAAAGGTTGGAGGGGGTCTCACCCCGGGGGCTCCGGGGCGGGAACAGGCGGACCCTCTCGGGTCGCGCCCCCAGCCCGCCTCACAGGTGGGGAGGAGGGGCGGGGCCTGGGACCGCGGTAGGTTGGGGGGTGGGAAGGGGCCTTTCACCCCCAGGGGCTCCGGGGCGAAGGCTGGAGCGGGACCCCGAGGTAGGAGGGGGCGTCTCTCCCCTGGGGGCTCCGGGACTGGGTGTTGGAGGGGGTCTCATCCCCGGAGGCTGCTGGGCGAGGCAGGTTGGGGGCGTCTCAGCCCCGGGGTGTGGGCGGCCTTGTAGGTGCCTCGGGCCGCACCCTCACCTGGGAGAAGACCCCGTGGGGGCGGAAAGCTGGGGGCGAGCTCCTCCCTCCCCGAGCAGGGGCGGGGGCGGAATTCTTTGTGACTTTTGTTCTCGCAGAGCCTGGGGACCTACCATGTTATGTTGTTCGCAGACCAGTGGCAGTGGGGCTGCACCCGATCTCCGTGGGTGTAGACAGACTGGACTCTGATTTCTGCTGGTGAACGCTATCGGATTTTGATTTCCCCCAGTGTAGATAGATTCACACCTGACATGCAACGGTGTAGACAGACTAGCGAAGACAACCGGACCCTGATTTCCATTGGTGTAGGTGGAGCGGACCGATTTCCGCCGGTGTGGAAGGACCGGCCTTCTCTTCCCGCCAAGCGAGCTCCCTGGCCTATGGGCCGCTCTCTGCCGGGTAAACAGAACTCGTGAGCCTCTGGGCCTCAGCGGGCGGCCACCTTCCCCTCCTTGGGGAGTCGGGCGCGCGGACAGATGAACAGGCTCTCACTGGCTTTGCAACTGCAATGCCTGGGTTTGTGGAGAACCTACAGAAACAAAGTGCCCCCACCTCCAGCCCCAGCCCGGCGAGACAGACGCCTGCCCAGCCCGGGGAGACAGCTAGGCGACTGTAGGGCTCTGGCTCGGGGAGCACTTGCTGTGTGCTGGGGATGCAGCCGGCTTCTCAGAGGAACCCGTCCCCTGGGGGGGGGCGTGTCTCGTCCTGTACTGTGTCCCGACTAGAAACAGGGACACTGACTCAGTCCCCCCACTGCGGACAAACGCCCTCATTTAGAGATAAAGTTCAGTTGTGCTGGAGATGCATGGCTTCAGGTACAGAGTGAAAGAAGCTGAGGGCGGCGGGATGAGTTCTGCGCCCTCACCCGGCACGGCACCGGTTCTTTGGATTCCCCTGCGGCTCCTCTGTTCTGCTTCCTGGAACCTCCAGCCCCTTCCACTGGGCCTGAGCAGACTCGGCCCCGTCTCAGTGCTGGGGTGTGACTCGTTGTCTGTGCCTCCCTGAGGCCCCCTGCCTCATCCTCTTCTCACCCCTTACCTGCCCATGACGCTCCAGAAACAGGAGGCACATAAACCTCTGCATAAACAGGCGCTGCATAAATCTCTGTGGTCCCAAAGCACCTGCCAGGCCAGAACTGGGGTATGCTGGCATGCTTCCAGAACAGGTGACATTGTCCCTGTTCAGCTCCTCCAGGATCCAGGAGCTGACGTCGGGGAGGACGACGACAGTGACCTGGATGCCTGGTTAGGGAGCAGCTCTGGAATCTCACTCTTATGGAGATTTTGGGGGCCACAGGGGTTGTGCCTCTGTTGTACCTAGGCAAAGCCTGCACTGGGAAAGCCCAGGAGTCCTCATGTGCTGTCTCTAGCCACAGTTGCTAAGGATCTGATTCTTTCTTTGCTGTGTATCCATAGAGTCAGGGATGTCCTTTAAGAAGTTTTCCCCAAAACTTGGACTATTGAAATGGCTCAGTTTATTCAGAAGGTATTTATTGGTCACCTACTTTTGGCCAGTCACTGCATGGCACCTGTCAGGCCCCTTGGGGATCTGACATTCCAATGGAGATAGACAATAAACCAATGAACAGAGAAATACCTCTGAATAAGGCAGATGGTCAAGCCAGAGAAGACTGTTCAGGGACCAGAAGAAAGGGAGGGAGGGAGCTGCTTGTGACTTCCAGGCAGAAGGAGCCACCTGTGTAAAGGCCCTGAGGCGGGAATAGATCTGGTGTGCTTGAGGGACAGCAGGAAAGCCGGTGTACCCAGGAGCACGGTGAACGAGGGCACGCACGTGCGGAGGAGACGAGGCTGGAAAGGCTGAAGGGATAAGTAAGTCCTAGTGATGAGTTTTGTTTTATTCTGAGTATTGTGGGAAACCACCGTGGAGAGAGTTTGGAGAGGAAGCAACATTATCAGATACATTCCAAACATCTCACCTGGCTGCAGTGTGGACACCACAGCTGCCTAAGGCGGGAAGAACAGTCAGGAAGCCACTACCAGCATCTTGGTGAGAGCGATGGGAGCTGGCTTAAGGTAGGAATGCCAGAGGCTGTGAAAAATGGTCAAAGCAGGATCTATGTAAAGGCAGAGAGAGCTGAGAGGGGTGGCCCATGTCTGGCTCTGGGGAGTGAGGGAGAAAGAAGCTGAGGAGGAAGGTGGCAGGCAGTGAATTAGCTGATCATGGCCTCTGCGAAACACTTCACATGCTCCCCTGGAGACCGCAAAACTACATGCCCCAGAGATTACAGATGTGCCTGGTTTTGCTTTTCCACGCACCACATAAGACGTGGGGGGAGCCACAGGAGTAGTGGCTGTCTCAGCAGATTGGCAGTGGAGGTGACTGGTTCCTCTGGGGCAGTTCACGTCTTGTCCCTGGCAACACTGTTGTCGAGTAGAGGGGAACAGGGCAGTAAGGATTTTCCTAACACAATCCTATAGCATTATTGGTAGTTCCTCCAGGTTGCTGATGTTTCTGGCTATTCCTGGTTACCTGACCCTCTCAGAGACGGTATAGTCCACCTGATATGTTCTTTTTTTTAACTGAAGTATCGTTAATTTACAATGTGTTAATTTCTGCTGTACAGCAAAGTGATTCTTTTTCATATTCTTTTCCATGATGGTTTATCACAGGATATTGAACATTCCCTGTGCTGTACAGTAGGACCTTGTTTATCCCCCCTGATACCTTCCATACTGCTTAAATGAGCTACAGTGGATTCTGCGGTCTGCAGTTAAGAATCAGCACCAAGACAGCAATTTAGGGATTTGGGGCCTGATCAGCAGGTGGAAGTTGATACCATTTACTGAGATGGGAGAGACTGGGGGAGAAGCGGATTTGGGAGGAGAAGACACATGAACGCTGAGGTGCTGTTAGACCTGTTGAGTGGGCGGAGTGCTGTGTGAGCTTGTGGTACCGAGAGGGGAGGTCAGGCCTGAAATCCGATCCGGAAGATCCACACACGGGCACGTGTAGAGATGAGGGAACTAAATGTGCAGACAGAGGGAAGAGGGACCAGGGCTGAGCTGAGCAACATGAGGTCACAAGAGTAGAGGATCCTGCTTCTCAAACTCTTCCAAAAAAGTGAAGAGGAGGGGATATTTCCCAGCTCATTCTCTGCAGCCAAAGCATAACGAGAAAAGAAAACTGCAGACCAATAACTATGATGAATAAAAATGCAAAAAGATCAATAAAGTTTTAGCAAACAGAATCCAATAGTATATTAGAAACATTATTCTCCATGAACAAATGAAATTTATCCCAGGAATACAAGGGTGATTCAACATAAGAAAATCAATCAATGAAACACATCACATTCACAGAACAAAGGGAAAAAAATGATCATTTCGATTGAAGCAGAAAAGGCATTTTAAAAATTCCAACATCTTTTCGCGATAAAAGCTCTCAGAAAACTAGGATTAGAGAGAAAATTCTTCAACAGATGAAGCAGTATTTATGGAAAACCCACAGTTAACATCCCACACAATGGTGAAAGACTGAAAACTCTCTCCTTAATAAGATCAGGACTCAGACAAGGATGCATGCTTTTAGTACTTCTATTCAACATTGTACTGGAACTTCTAGCCAGTCCAGAGAACAAAAAGAGCTGTTACAGGGAACAAAAAGAAAGAAAAGGCATTCAGACTGGAAAGGAAGAGGTAAAATGTCTGTATTCACAGTGACATGATCCTATATATATAGAAAATGCTAAAGAATCCACAACTAATAGATAATTCAGCAAAGTTGCAGGGTACAAAATCAACACACACAAATCAGTTGTGTTTCTATACACCGTCAATGAAAAATCCAAAAGAAAAATTTAAAAAATAATTCCATTAATATAACATCTAAAAGAATTAAATACTTAGGAATATATCTAATCAAGGAGATGAAAGACTTGTATGCTGAAAACCACAAAACATTGCTGAAAGAAATTAATGATGACCTAAATAAATGGAAAGACATCGGTTGTTCATGGATAGGAAGAGTTAACATCGTCAAGATGTCAATTCTACCCAAAAATGATCTACAGATTCAAGACAATTCCTATCAAAATGCCAGCAGACTTTTTCACCGAAATGTGAAATCTGATCCTCAAATCCACATGGAAATGCAAGTGGCTACTAATAGCAAAAACAATCTTGAAAAATAGAAAAAGTTGGAAGACTCACAGAACCTGAATTTGAAACTTACTACAAACTTACTATTGAAACTTACTACTATGTCTGGCATAAGGACAGACATATAAACCAGTGGAACAGAATAGAGAGCCTAGAAAGAAACTCTTACATATATGGTCTAATAATTTTCAACAAGTGTGCCAAGAACATTTAGTGGGGTAAGGACAGTCTTTTCAACAAGTGATGCTGGGAAGATTGGATGTACACCAGCCAAATAATAAAGTTGGGCCCTTATCTCATACCATATACAAAAATTAACTAAGAATGGGTCAAGGGGGAATCCCCTGGCGGTCCAGTGGTTAGGACTTGGCACATTTACTGGTGTGGCCCGGATTCAATCCCTGGTCGGGGAACTAAGATCCTATAAGCCAAGAGGCCAAAAAAAAAAAAAAAAAAAGGGTCAAAAAACCTAAATGTAAGAACTAAAGGTATAAAATTCTTAGAAAAAAACAGGGATAAATCTGAATGGCCTTGGATTTGGTGGTGGTTTCTTAAATTGACACCAAAAACACAAGCAACAGAAGAAAAAAATATATAAATCGGACTTCATCAAAATTAAGAACTTTTGTCCATCAAAGGACATTGTCAAGAAAGTGAAAAGACAACTCAGAGAATGGGAGAAAATATTTGTGAATTATGTATTCTATAAGTTATTAATATCCAGAATATATAAGGAGCTCCTAAAAACAACAGGGACAAATGACCCATTTACAATGTGCAAAGGACTTAAATAGACATTTCTCCAAAGAAGATATACAGATGGTCAACAAGTACATGATAAGATGTTCGCATCATCGGTCATTAGGGAAATGTAGATCAAAACCATATTGAGATACCACTTCACACCCACTGGGGTGACTATAAAAAAGAGGGGAATAATAAGTGTAGGTGAGGACGTGGAGAAATTCAAATCAGTGTACATTGCTCTTGAAATGTGAAGTGGTTCAGCCTGCATGGAAAACAGTCTGGTATTTCCTCAAAAAGTTAAACACAGATTCACTGTGTAACACGGCAATTCCATTCCTAAGTATATGCCCAAGAGAAATGGAAATATAAGATCACACAAAAATTTGTACACAAATGTTCATAGCAGCCCTGTTCACAATAGCCAGAAGGTGGAAAAAGTCCAAACTCCGTTCATAGATGAATGGTAAACAAAATGTGGTCCATTCATACAATGGACTATTATTCAGCCGTAGAAAGGAATGAAGTTCTAATGCACCCTACAACATGGATGAGCCTTAAAAACATTTTGCTAACTCAAAGAAGCAGACACAGAAGGCCATACATTGTATGATTCTATTTATGTGAAATATGAAGAGTAGATAAATCCAAAGCAAATGATTGTTTGCCAGGGGCTGGTGAGAGGGCCTGATGGGTAGTGATTGCTAAATGGGTATGAGGTTTCCTTTTTGGGAGATGAAAACGTTCTGGAGCTGGAGCGTGGTGATGGTTGCATGACATTCTGAATGTACTAAATGCCACTGAATTGTACACTTTTTTGGGGGGGTGGTGGTATGCGGGCCTGTCACTGTTGTGGCCTCTCCCGTTGCAGAGCACAGGCTCCGGACGTGCAGGCTAAGCGGCCATGGCTCACGGGCCTAGCCACTCCACGGCATGTAGGATCTTCCCGGACCGGGTCACGAACCCATGTCCCCTGCATCGGCAGGCGGACTCTCAACCACTGCGCCACCAGGGAAGCCCAAATTGTACACTTTAAAATGGTTAAAATGGTGAATTTTATGTTATGTGCATTTTACCTCAGTAAAAATAAATTGCAAATAAATTGAAGAACTAAATATGAGAAGCGAAAGCTTAAAAAAGAAAAGAAGAACATTATAAAGTTGGGATAGGGAAGTATTTAATAAATGATGATGCACAAAGCTCAGACAATGAATAAAATGATTGATATATTTGACTACATTAAAATTTCATACTGCTGGGTGATACATTTAAAAGGTGAGCCATAAAATGGGAGGTGTTTGAAACTGTTGTAGCCAACTAGTGATCGGAGTCCAAAATATATAAAGAGCCCCTGAAAACTTATAATGGGAAATTAGGCAAATTATGAATTCGTATTTCAAAATGTCAGTCTTGAAATTGGCATTAAACTAATGCTCAATAAACAAAAAATGTTCACTCTTTCTAGTAATTAGGAAAATGCAAGTGTAAACAAGCTTTCATTTCATACCTGTCATTTGGCAAAATAGTTAAGGCCTAAAAATATTTAAAGTTAAAAATATTTTTTCTAACATGTAATATAAAGCTAAAATATTTAATATTTTTTAATACTGAGATTTAAAAATCCCAGGTGTTTTGTTTGTTCAGTGTTGGCAGATGTGGCAGTGAATTCACGTCCGCAAATCGCCTCAAGGCTCACACCTGCGAGGGCAGTGGAGTCACAAGTCCTCACCCAGCACGACAAGGGCTCAGGGTCGGAGGCATCCTAAGCACACCGACGTGAGAATGGAAAAGCGAATTGTGAGCTGTGTGCAAAGGAATACAGCATGCACAGTGAATGAACACAGAGAAGCCTCAAGAGCAACGTTGAGTAAAACCGACACCAAACTACAAAAGGATCAGAACGGTATGGTGTCATTTAGGTAACCCTAGAAATACCCGCAATGCTCTGGGACTGCTACCAACACACGCTCATGCGGTTTAAGCATAAAATTGTGCGTGGAGTGACACACCAAGGTTTTGTTCCAGGAGCACCCTGTGCTAGTGTCTGCCCAGATCTGCTTTTTCTCTGTGAGGGATGTTGCATGAGGAACCACCAGGCTCACTGAGAGCTGCACTGTCTGGGGTTTCTGCTATGGGAGCTGCCAAGGGCTGGGCTATGATTCAAATTGCTTCTCAACTTTAAAATTCTATTCTAGTCTGCATTTGCTATGGCTTTCATTTTAAGCTGTAATCAGAAATTATCTTGGGAAATACACTGGCCACGGACACCAGTTTTATGTGAAACAGGTGTGTGTCTTGGGAAGGCAGAGGATGGGTGGAGTGTATCACACGAGACTTCCATAAAGGAGCAGCCCATGCCGCCCTCATCGGTGCAGGGCTCCTGCCCAGGGAGCCCCCTGAGGGAGGTTGCACACGTATGGGGTGTGGTGGAAGTTCCTCGCAATGACAGCTCCACTCTCAGGCCAGAGGAAACCCTGTGCGGCCAGCTTGGGTGCTCCTTGGAGCAGCTGTGTGCACTGGCCAGGGCAATACAGACCTCAGCAAACCGTGGTGACGCCAGCGCCGTCCTGGTTCAGTTCTTTGTGCCTTCCCACACCGACCTCCTGTCCCCTGCAGGCTCCCTCACACCCACCTGGCTTCTTCCCAGCCTCCCTTCCTTCCTGCCCCCAGGGCTCCTCAGCATCAGACTGGCTTGCCCCATCTGCGCTGTGGATTTTTCACCCCTTATTTCCCAAGATAAAGGGAATGCAGAGAGCGGTAAACAGAGGGGAACTGTGCTTGGGGAGTGGGTGTGGGTGCTGCTCACTTGTTAACCCCCCACCAGGGTGGCCATGAGGTCTGCCTTCCAGGGAAGCAGCAAGGAGCTGAGGGAAGCACTTGTGGACCCAGTCACCTCTCCTGTGCACTTGCTGTTCTTTGGGTTCTGAGCTGGTCACAGGCAGATGCAAGCCCTGCCCTCGGAGGCCTCCAGTCCCAGTGGGAGAGAGGCCCCAACCAAAGAAAAGGCTAAACAAGTTGTGAGAGCGCCAGGAGGAGACAGGAGGCAGTGGGCTAGGCTCCAGCTGTAGACACGTCAGGCTGAAGGGAGAGAGCGGCTCCCTGCCCAGAGGTCAGAGGCCAGGCCCACCTCTCAGAGGGAGCAGCTGGCAGGGCGTCCCCGAGGCAGGATGAGTGCAGCACCTGCCAAGAGCCAGTGTGACCCAGAAGAGAGTTGGAGAGGGGCTGGGGACCCGGCCAGTGTGGCCTTGGGCGGCCCTGGGGGGAGACCCGTGGCTATCTGCTGGCTGTCCACAGCAGGAAATAGGAAGTGTCCGGGTGTGGGATGGGTGACAGGACTCCAGCCCTGGCGGGCTGTGGCCACAGCTGCCGTTAGCTTTTGGTGTCTGAGCTTTTAGGTTCTGTTGTTTGTCCATTTAGAAGTCTTAGATAGAGAGACATTTGAACCTGTTCAGTGACCCAGATTTGTTGTGAACTCTTCAATAGCTTGTTTGTAGGACATTTAAACTTTTCATAGTTTTTGTTTTACAGACCTCACTTACATTTAAAAAGTGGAAAATTTATTTCATTTTGTTTCAATCCCTTGTTGTTTCAATAGGTTATAGCAAAGAATATGATAACGGGAAATATGTCTGCAGTCACCAGACATCAGAGAGCAGCTCTGCCAAACGGATGTGACGGCCACTCAGGGACACAGCAGCACAAAGATGGACTCTTCTTGGACCCAGGACAGGACTTTCCTTTTGAGCCCGTGTGCCCTCGACAAGGGGCCGGCTGCCGACCCTGTTCATGGGTCGCCAAGCACGCTGGCCGCTGGCTGTGAGGTGAGGCTCCCCGGCAGCCCTGTCCCCACAGCCCTGAGGGGAAATCCCCGTGTCCTGAGAACCTGATTCTTCTTTTCCAGAAACACTTAAACAATTGCTCGCTGTGGACAAAGCAGGAAAACAAGGATGATTAACAAGTGCCTGTGTGAAGCAGCTGAAAGTTTTACTAAAGTACAACAAGAAAAGAGCTGCATTTGTTTAAAAGTTTTGCTGCCGTGTTTACATGTTTTTTCCTCAAACTATTGGCATTTGAAATTTCAATAATGATTAAAATTCTAAGACCACTGAGATAAAGCATTTTTAACTGTTAAAAGCTTCTAACACATTAATTTGCTGATTCTTCCAAGAAAAAAATAGTAGCTCCCCCCTCGGTCATTAGCAGTGCATCTTGGAGCATATAAATTAAAATTATTTTCATTTCAGAAACAGTCAAAACCAAATAGTGTGAAATCCACCTGCTGTAAACCTGCTCACCCGTCTCCAGGGCGCTCAGTGGGAGATGCAGGGAGCGGTGTGCTCACACCAGTTCTACTGATGCCCCAGAGCACAAATGGACATGTTGCCCCCTCCCTGGAGTGGGAGTTTTTTCAGAGCAGGGCCACATGAGAGGACAGGGAGGACCCACGTGCACGCAAAGCAGGGCGTGGGCTCAGAAGCTGCGGGCCCAGCCACCGAGTGCCAACCAGGTCTGGGCTTCAAGAACATGGCAGGGCTCTGAGGTGCTGCGGGAGGCGTCGCAGCCTGCCTCTTGCTGCTACAGAAGCTTGCTGACTGCCACGGAGGTCGGTCTGAGATGCCTTGGGTGGAGTGTGAGGGGGAGGGGCTCACAGAGCCAGCAGGACACCCCACCCCGTCCTGCAATGAGGACAGTGGTGGCCGGCAGGCCAGCTGTGCCCACAGGGACTCCGCACGTGCTGTTCCCCATGCTGTTCCCACCATCGGGACGGCTCTCTCCCCACCATCCCCCACCCAAGTCCTGTTCATCTGCAGATAGCAGCTTCAGCCCTCCTTTTGCAAATCGCTGGGTCCCTCCCGAAGGCTCTCTCTGCAGCTGCTGCTGTTCGCAGGGTAACTTTGCATGTCATTCCTCAGTTGTCCGCCTTCCCCACTAGGGCTTCGCTCCGGGAGGGCAGCACCTGTCCCCATCCCCGTCCCTGTATCCCAAGAGCCTACAGAGGAGGGAGGTACGGTGGAAAGAGGGACTTCAAGCAGCCCCTCCAGTAAGTCGGCTGAGCTCAGCCCAGGGAAGCCAGCCGGCACCATCTTCTGAGTGAGGGACTAAAGCAAGAGCAGCCGGTCCTGGCGAGAGGAAGGGCCGGCTGCAGAGTGGTGTCAGGAGCGCACTGGAGAAGACCTGCCAGTGATGCGCTCGACACGCTCTGACCGCAGGGCTGCAGAGGGGCCCAAACTGGATGCTGGAGTCCACGGGAACCTGGCCTTAAACCTAGGACGACGCGCAGTGCGATTCTTCTAGTATGAAAATAGTATCGTGAGTTCCATACCAAGCAAAGCAGGTGCTGCGGGAACATGGCCATGGGAATGGAAAAAGCTGCCAGAGAGACACTGCAGGCCCATGGAGCTGAGAAGCCCAAGAGGCACCCCCCAACTGTCCTCACTACAGGATGGTGGGGGGTGTCCTGTGTCCCCCCAGTGTCCTCACTGCAGGGGTGTGATGGAAGCAAGCTGTTAGGGCCTCACTCCTGTTGCGTCCAGCAGCTTCTGGTCGGTGCCCGTAGTCCGTTTCTCTTGTCCACCAGAATGATCGATACTGGGCTGTACACTGCCTTTGGTGCGCAAGATCCCAACCCAGCTCCAAGCCGGCAACTGTGCTGAACTCCTGCAAGGGGAGCCAGGCCCCCTTCCCTGGGCGAGGGTCTAGAAGGGAATAGGAAGCAGGCTTGCATCTGAAAGCTTCTGCTAGCTGCATATAAAAAGGTAAACAGAGGTAAACATAAACAGATGAAATATATTTTAATAATATATTTTCATGTAACTCAATATGGAGAAAATACTGTACTGTAACTCCTTACTGATCAGGGTTGAAATTACTGAGATATTTTGCGTTTTTTTCTGCACTGGGCTTATAAATCCATGTGTTCCTCAGTCCCTCCGAGTCCGAGCTCGTACTGCTCACCACGTGGCAGGCCAATCAATCGAGAGACAGGTGTTGGGACAAGGAACAGCGACTTTGTTTGGAAAGCAAGCAGACCGAGGAGAGAGTGCGTAACATCCTAAAGAAACGTCTTGCCTAGAATTGGATGTTAGTTTCTTTTATGCTACGAAGAGGGGAGGGGTGGGAGGAGGTATGGTCCTTGCACATGTCCTGGTGCCAGCCAGACCCCGGAGGGGGTGTGTTAAATTCTTTGCTCTTGAAGCATTCAGATGTGGGCCTGGTCAAGATGTTCCTGTGAGCTAAATGAAGGTATTTTAGCTTAATGCTCGGGCATGGGAAACAGGGTTTCCCGAAAGGGGCCATTATGTATGCTTTAAGGTTATAGGCAACATGCCTTTAGTGATTAACTTGCAGCAAAAGCAATAGAAATACAAAGGTTAAAATAAAAGAAACAGATCCAATATGGAGTCAGATTTGTTCTTCCCTATTACACATTCACAGGCTCTCGGTTTGAAGGAGCCACAGTTCAAGTGCTCAACTGCCACATGTGGCCGTGCCTCCTGCCCTGGACACAGCGGGCTTTCAGGTTGCCCATTGCCATCAGCCTGCAGCCACAGAGGGGCCCCCAGGCCACATCCACCTGATCTGTTCTTGCCTCTTGCTCCATTGAGGGCCAGGTGTCCCACCTGGGATCCTGATGCCCGGCTGGGCACTGAGGCCGTGCGGACCGCCTGCCCTGCCTTCCTAGCCTGGCCTTGCCCTCCGCCAGGTCCCTCCCGCTGCCAGCCTCCAGGATCCCCCCCGAACATACTGACACCTGGCCCTGTCAACGTGTCAGAAAGGAAAGAATTTCCATGAAGTTATTTATGAAACCTACCTTGACAAGTCAGTCTGCTGCTTTGAACTAAAATACAGTGTAAAAGCCAACTAAGCGCGACGTTTTGAGATTTCCTACAATCTGACCATTTTATTCATGGAAGATGAGTTAATGAATTCCATTAAAACCATACTGTTCAGTAATTGCAAGCAGTGCTCTGGAGATAACTCTCATTGATTCTTTTCAAAATGGCCCCTCTTGAGCGTCTTGATTGTTTCTACTCTGGAAACCTTGGTTCCAAAGAGACCTTTCCCCTGGACTCCTGACGACAGTGAAATCCGTGGGCCGCCCTGAAGGCGGGGCTGCAGGATGGAGCCTCTCGGCTCAGCCTCTTTGATCTAGTATCTCCTTGTTAAGATAAGGCACTTTAAGATCATAGCGCCTCCTGACTAGAAAAACAGGACCGAAGTGTTCTATGGTGGGAGCTCAGTTCAGAGATCTGACCTGTGAGTGACCCCCCAGGGCCACACTTTTCCACAAGAGGTTCGTTGTCCAGGGCCTGCTGACTAGTGACAGGAGTCAGCTCTTCGCTGTGAGGTTTCTCTTAGATAAAACCGTTGGTTTTTGCCCCTTTTGCTGACATATTATTTTCCCAGGCAGACAGATGTCTATAGTTTTGATTAAATTGCTATGCTCTTTAAACTGGCTTTGCTTTGGCATGTGTGTATTTCTGGTTATCTTGATTTGATGCATTGTATCCTGGCCTCTCAATTAAATTTGAGAGACACCTTTTTTTTTTTTTTAAAGTTAAATTTGCTAGGCGCTCAGATTTCTTGGTAAAGATGCAGGGAATGTTCTCGCCCCTTAAGCTGTCAGACCTCTCAGGAGGGATTATTGCTTGCTGGCTGCACTTGGCAGGGTTATGTTGACTCTTCTGTTCATCAGAGGGAATCTCATAGTTATAGATGACTGTCGTCAGGACAAGGTTGCATTATCTTGGCTATTTTCTCTTTTCTGACGTAGAAAAGTCTTATTTCTACGAGCCTTGTTTATGCCCCGCAGGTCTGGGTGGTCATGGCAAGGGAGGCCCAAGCAGAGATAAGGGCCGGGGAGGGAGCTGCGGTGGTTTTAGGGCTCACAGTTTTATTTCCCTTCTCTCGGGGATTACAGCCCTGCCTTGCCCATTTTCCAAAGTCTCTAAGCAGCTATTGCTGTCTTGTTCAGTTTTCTGGTTGCTTCCATGGTTCACAACTCAGACCAACAGCAGGACCTGGAAATCCTGGTTCCCTACCCACCTTCTCCCCAAACCCAACACGTTTTGTGAGTTTCTGGTGAACCCTTATTTTGGAAGCAAACTATGCAAATGCCCACACGGACCTTCTCATTCACTTTCTTTTTTCACAGACGATAGACACTGTGTGGGCTGCCCAGCACCCTGCTTGTGTCTTGGGGAGCCCTCCACTCTTCCACATGGGGACCCTCCTCTTGCCTTTTTAACCAAAAAAAAAAAATTATTTATTTATTTGGTTGTGCTGGGTCTTAGTTGCAGCACATGGGCTCTTTAGTTGCGGCTGCAGGGCTCCTTAGTTGTGGCACGTGGGTTCCTTAATTGTGGCATGCAAACTCTTAGTTGCGGCATGCATGTGGGATCTAGTTCCCTCTTCAGGGATCGAACCCGGGCCCCCTGCATTGGGACTACGGAGTCTTATCCACTACGCCACCAGGGAAGTCCCTCCTCTTGCTTTTTATGTGCATAGTTCTGCATATGCGGATGCACTGCAGTTTATTCAGCCAGTTCCCTGCTGAGAGACATTTGGGTTGTTTCTAATATTTTGCTTTTACAAATATTGCTTTAAGTGAAGACCTCAGGCATATAACATTTTGACTTGTAGAGGTGTGTCTTCAGGATAGATTCCTAGAAGTGGGATTGCCAGGTCAAAGGGCAATGTACCCATAACTTTGTTAGATGGAATCAAATTCTTCTCATTGATAACATACTCTTTTCTTTTTTGGCCACTTGAAATGAGTTGGTTTAATTCCAGGTGGAACAGAATTCAGGATAGAACAGAACCCGAAGAACACACGTTCTGGGCTGGGTTTACTCTGATCTCACAGATGAGGTAGAAATGGCTGAGAAGAGCTAAAGAAAAGATGAGTCACTGTATGTTTCTTAAACGTACAATAGGTTTTGAGACAACACTTCATTCTAGCTGTAGGTGCCAACAGATGTTACGGCAGGGAATCCAGATGTTTACACAAGAGTGGGGCTAAGGATCATCATTGCCTCGGGCGGAAGGAACAGCTTATTTTTGGCCAGATTTCTGAATCCACCCCGTGGGCAGGGGCCCTTCCCTGCGGCTTCCCTTTAGCTCCTCGCGCTCCCTCTGCCCGTCCTCCTGTTTCTGCGGGAATGCCTCACCTTCCTCACCACCCCCTTGGCCGGCTTCCTGGGCTGCTCCAGGGGCTGTTTCTTTTCACCTTTGCCACCGGATGTGGCACCTGCTGCCCATTCCCTGGGCCCTGCCACTGAGGCTGGTAACACACCCTTTGCCCATTCTTCCACAGCTTCTCCAGCAGAGCATTTCGTCATAATTCTGGATTTTTGTCACCTCGATAGATGAGAAATAATTCATGATAAGTCAGTGTAATGTAATTTGCATTTCTCTATTAGTGAAATCAAGCATCTTTTTATATGTTCAAGGGCTGTTTGTACTGTCTTTTCTGTGAACAGACTGTCTGTGTATTTTGCCTATTTTTTTTAAAGGGCTTTAAGTTTTTTTCCTTTCGATTTTTAAAAGCTCTTTATGTATTAGGAGTATTAGCTGCCCCTTTTAAAAAATGATATAATACTTGCAAATTTTGTTTTTAATTTATTTTATTTTGGGGTCTTCGTTGCTGTGCACGGGCTTTCTCTAGTCACTGCGAGCTGAGGCTACTTTTCATTGCAGTGCCCGGGCTTCTCATTGCGGTGCCTTCTCTTGTTGCAGAACACGGGCTCTAGGCACATGGGCTTCAGCAGTTGTGGCTCGTGGGTTCTAGAGCGCAGGCTCAGTAGTTGTGGCGCACGGGCCTAGTTGCTCCAAGGCATGTGGGATCTTCCCGGACCAGGGCTCGAACCCGTGTCCCCTGCATTGGCAGGTGGACTCTCAACCACTGCGCCACCAGGGAAGCCCAGCCCCCTATTTTTTAATGAGATAAGTTGTGTGGTTTTCTACCAGTCATTTAGATTTGTCTTTGCTTACGGGACCACCAATTCCTTCCTGAAATGTCCTCTGCCCTTGGCCTCTGGCTCCCTCTGGCTGCCTGGCTGCCGCTCCTCTGAGGCCCTTCTCTCTCTTCCCGCCAATGTCTGTGTCCTGTGCTCTACCCTCTTCTCTCCCGGCACCCTCTCTCTGGATGGTCTTGCTCGGAACCCAGCCTCAGTGAGAACCTCTGTGCACATCTCCCGATCCACACCACTGGCTTGGACTCTCTGCCCATCTTCCCCATCATCACTAGACCCTCCACTCACATGTCTGCCAAGCATTCAGGCTGCGTGGGTCCCAGACTGGAGTCAGACACACACTCCCTTGTGACCGCTCTCCTGGAGGTGGCACCCCTCTCTTAGGCAGAAATCTTGTGGTCCCAGTTCTCTGAGCTTCCCTACATCACACGTAGAGGTTGCTGCTCAGATTCTGGGTGGGGCAATGTCTTCTCTTTGTACAAACTTTGTGGTGCTCTGAGAAGTTCTCGATGTCCTGGTCCAGGGAGATCTTGAACGGGGGTTGAGGGTCCCATTGGGCAGGACTACCCCACCTCAGAGGCTTGGTGGCATCTGCTTCCTTTGACTTGCTTGGGATCCAGTGCCCTCGACTAAACGTCATGCTTCTGCACCCTGGGAAGGGCCATCTTGGCTTACATAGATAGGCGCTTCCTCCGGGGCATTTTTCCACAGCACTTAGGCTACTCCTCACCATTGCACTTCAACCTCCAGGCCAGGCTGTAGCCAGCAAAGGCCTCTTCTGCATCTGGAGTATTGTGTGCCCCCAGGAGGCTCTGATCCTGGAAATCCAGAACACTATGGGACACTTGGGCAGTGAGTTTTTCACCCAAGCATAGATGTGCCCAGTCTGGGCGTAGCTGGACAGAGGTTGCATCAGTGCACAATGGGGTTTCCTCAGCATGGGGAGAGTTAAAGTCCTCTCTTGGCCCCAGAAAAATCCCTGTCTAATTGACTCTTTTCAGAGCAGAATTCTCAGTGCTGTGAGGATCCTTAATGGGTACCTAAAACTTAATGGAGCCAAAATGGCACTTAAGCTCTTCATCTGAAACTTGCCCTGTGTCAGTATCCACTGTCTCAGCAGCAGCTCACCTGCCCACTTGATTAAGGCAGAAATCCAGATCTTATCTACAATTTCTTCCTTACTCTCAGTTCCCACACCTGTTTGGTTCCCAGTCCCACCCTCTATAGGACCACTTTTGTTCTTTGTGGCATTAAAACTCATGTCCTCAAGCGTCAGCGGCCCCAGGGGCCTGCGGGGCTGGACTTGCGGTGTGGAGTGAGGGAGGTGGCCTGGGTGCACAGAGTGGATGGCGGAGCAGACGTGCTATGCAGCACCCTTGCATTGTTGCCATGTGGCGACGGGCCCAGTGCCGCTGTTTTCTGATTTTTTTTCAGAAGCTAGGACTCTGGATTTGAAAACTGAAATCTCCTTTTCTGCCCTTTCTTTGGCAATCATCTGGGCGTGCCCGCACGTCCGGGTAGGCGGCGGGAAAGCGAGGTTGATACAGAGTATCGAGGCCTCCGCCAATTCCTGCAATGGCCCCGCCCGATGACCCCCGCCCGTGCCCTGCACCCCCTAAGTCCCGGGGGCCTGCGGGTCCGCCCGCCTGGGTTCGGGGCGTTCGGGTGGTTCTTGGGGAGCCGAGAGGTTCTCGGGGGTCCGTGGCATTCGGGGGGCTGCACGGGAGCTGACATGTTGGGGGGCGAGGGGGGGCGTCGGAGGCGCCATCCATCCTGGTTCTGCGCGTCCTCAGGCCCCAGAAGGGGCGGAGCCGGGGTCCTGGGGGTCCTGGGCTGGGGTGGAGGAGAGGGCGTCACGACCCCCGCCCCCCCGCAGCAGGAGGAAGCTGTGACCCTGGATTAACCCCAGGCCACCGCCCTGGAGCTCTGCGGAGACAAAGCCCGGCTGGGGTCGCAGCCCGGGGCGGGGGACAGACACCCCCGCCCCTCCCGTGCCCCTGCACCCCCAGCCAGAGGCCCTCGGGGATCCCACCCCCGCCTGACCCTGGGGCACAGCTGCGCGGGGCTGAGAGGCCTTCGCGACGGTGGGGGCCTGGGGGCTCGAGTTCTCGGTGACCCTGGTCAGCCACGCAGGGGAAGCCTCTGAAGTGCCGCCATCCTGGCTCGGACACGGTCTGGCCTCTCCCCTGTGCAGTTTAGTTTGGGGAGATGCTGCACACAGTGAGCCGGAAGGCGCTCTAGAGAGGAGACCAGGAGGGTTTCGAGTTGCTTTTCAAAGGGTGGTCAGGGCAAAAATTCTCTGACGTCAAAGCTCATGCCTGAATTTACGCAAAAGACTTCGGCAGAAAGAGAAACATTTCAGCGTTTGTTCACTTGAAAATCTGGAAACGACCCAAGAGTCTGGTGGAATGTTGCTAAACACATCACACTTCAGAAACAGGATGGGCTCCTGGAGGGTAATTAGTAGTTGCGCGGAGAAAGATTGCTTCCTGACCCGACTAGTGATACATCGTACAATAAAAACGGCTGTTACAAAGCAATGTGAGTGAGACGAGCCCGTTTGAAAACTGCAGACACAAAATGATGTATGCCACGTTTTTAAACCCTGGTTGCCACCGGGTGACAAAATTATTGTTTTATTACTTTAATTTGGCTTTTAAAGTTTCTTCTTTTGCTTATCCATGTTTTTTAATTTTTCTAAAAAGATAATCTCTTTTTCTCGTTTTAAGGTTCTTTTCAAGAAGTGAGAGAAAAAACGTAGACCACAGGGTTGGGGGAAGCAATCCCCACCGTCCAAGTACACTGAGGCGGACATGGGTGAACAGAGAGGAAATTGGAGATTTGCTGCAGGAAACCCTCCTGTTGTGGGAATGCGATCACAGGCCCTTTCTCCAGGACCAGCTGGTGCTCAGTGAGCATATTCCTGGTTGCACTCCACCAGTGAAGCATCAATGAAGTTAAAACCTCAATGGAAACCAAAATGTCCAGGTACCTACGTTATTAAATTTAAATGTAATTCAACAAATTTTATGATTCTAGTTCATTGTTACAAAATCAGTTACTTTTTTTGGCTGCCAGGTGAGAAGTTATTGTTTACAAACATTGTCTTATTTGAGCCTCCCGAGCCCCCTCTGAGCGAGTTATGTTCTCTTGTTACTAAAAAGGAAATAGGTCCCAGTGCATTTAAAACACTTCCAACCAATAAGTGGCCTCCTTTAACTGTCAGACTCAAAAGCATACATTCTTAACTTAAGCACATAATAATTTCAAGTATTCTAAATCAGGGCAAACTCTTCATAAGCTTCATTTTCTTTCTTTCTTTTTTTTTTTTTTTTGCGGTGCGCGGGCCTCTCACTGCTGTGGCCTCTCCCGTTGCGGAGCACAGGCTCCAGACGCGCAGGCTCAGCGGCCATGGCTCACGGGCCCAGCCGCTTCGCAGCATGTGGGGTCTTCCCAGACCGCGGCACGAACCCGTGTCCCTTGCATTGGCAAGCGGATTCCCAACCACTGCGCCACCAGGGAAGCCCCATAAGCTTCATTTTTAATAGAGGTCTGATCTTCCAACAAAAGGTAGGCCAAAAGGTAATTATCCAACACCCACTGTAAATAGAGGCCGCCTTTCTCTTCCATGCTCACTAATCTGAAATGCAATCATTACCACATAACGCAACCTCAGGCATACTTACCTGCTATTTCCAGATTTTCTATTCTCTTCTGGACCCAGGCTACCTGGGGTGGACTCCCAGTTTAATTGCTTAATAGCTGTGTGACTTTGGACAAGGTACTGATCCTGTACCTTCTCTCCTCTTGGTAAAGTTTATGATTTGCGATAATAACAGGCCCTCTTTCCTCTTTGGTTTGAGATCATTAGATGAGTCAGTACTCTACACGCGCTATCTTCTTTACCAGTTTCTTACCGGCACTGTTCACTTTTAACTCATTCAAAATCTGGTAAGGGAACATCCCCCTTAGGACTTCTCCTTTTCAGAAATGTCCTGGCCATTCATGTACTTTCCCCCATCATGAGTAGCTGAACACATTTCTTAAAATCCCTGATCCACGGAAGGCTGCAAGCCCATCTAGATACAGCCTCCTAAGAACCTCTACTTCACCCTGAACCCCTCTTCGCTCCAGGGGATTACCTTCGTTCCCAGAGGTCCGCCTGAGGGAGTTGCTCGCCCACCCACGCACCCCAGGAAGCCTTCTCGAAGCCCCAGGGTAAGTACCCCCTGGCAGATTTGTCAGATTTGTCTAGTCTGTCTGTATATTGGGGTGCTTGTAGCCACTGGAGACCAGTCCTTTGGGCCGTTCGTGGGTTCACAGAACTACGGGGAGCGGGCCGTCTGGGGAACACCCTTGGGAAACCGATGCCTGACAGAACAAGAGGGGAGGGGATGTGTGACGTCTGGGTAGTGATGAGGACAGAGGGAACGTAAACCAGAGCTTGAAAGAGTGGCTCACTGTCCTTCCTTTCGTGGAGGATGGCAGGTGCAGGTGGGGCAGGGAACAGGAAGACCCTCCCAACATGCGGACCCAGAGGCACTAGGAATACTTTTTTTTTTTTTTGGCTAGAAAATCCATGATGAACAAAATATTTAAGAAAATATTTCAAAGATGAGATGAGTATTACCGATTTTTCCTTCTGCTTCAGGCTTAGAGGTGGCTGGGCAGTGGTGCTGTGCCCAAACTAGGGCCACTTCACCTGCTACAAACCTTCTTTCCCTCTGGTGGTAGGTCAGGTGCAGGGTGGGGACAGGGACTCAGAGCCCAGGGTCTATTCACTGAGCACACGGGACTCTGTGAGGTGGGTATTTTGCCATGATTCCCATAGGACAAGATGCCCATCAGAGAGGTTAAGTCACTGGTCTAGTCACAGAACTGGTAGAGGGTGTGGGTTTGAGGTTAGCCCACTCCCATCTGGCCCCCAAGTGCTGGTTTTCACGTCACCCAGCAGCACACTGACTCGGAGGGTGGGAGAGAAGGAGGGAGATTTCGCTGCGCACTACGTTATCGTTACTCAGTAACCATGCTTGTTACACTCCAGGCCCAGGCTGGACACCGACATCACAGATGAGTGAGTGTCCCTGCGTTTGAGGAATCCATCCTCTCAGGACCTGTTGATTGCCTACTCTGTGCAGAGCAGGAAAAAACTCAATCTATTTATTTATTTTTGTCATTGAAAAAAACCCTAAATAGATATTTAACCAAAAGCATTTAAAATTAAGATAATATTACAAGTGAAAAGTTGAACAGACATACAAGTCCAAGAAAATGAAAGCACATTGTGAAAGTTCTTGATGATTTTGATTTTCTATCCTTGTAAGTTACATAAAGTGCACAGATCTTTAGGGTTTACCTCTGATTTTACCACACATGCAGACACTGTGTCCTCACCATTTCCAGCAGCCTTCAAGGCTCTCTCATGGCGGTTTCCAGTCACTATCCGTCCACGGTGACCACCCTGGACTCGTCACCAAATGTTAGCTTTGCCTGTTTTTGCACTTGATCTGCCTTCTCAAATGCTACAGAATTTCCCCCATGTAACCCTAGGTCTATTTTTTCCCCCTTTACATTTAGGTGTACAATTAATCTGGAAATAATTTTAACTTATGGTCCGAGGTATGGGTGTGTCAACTCCCCCCCACCCCTGTAGGACATCCAATTTACCTGATTTATTGAAGAGTCTTCACCATTGCACTGCAG
Source organism: Mesoplodon mirus (assembly GCF_964341445.2). Taxonomy (NCBI): domain Eukaryota; kingdom Metazoa; phylum Chordata; class Mammalia; order Artiodactyla; family Ziphiidae; genus Mesoplodon; species Mesoplodon mirus. The sequence continues at coordinate 185,611,313 of NC_138980.1, forward strand.
TGGCTCTTTTTGTCTTAAATCAGATGATGGTACATGTGTGGGTCTGCTTCTGGGCTCTCTGATCTGTTGTTCCATTGGTCTGTTTGTCCAACTTTACACAAAACCATACTATTTTAATCATGGGATAAGTTGATATTCAGTGTGTACCCTTTAGTTTTCCTCCTCTTTGTCTTTGGTATGCCTCACCCTTTGCATTTTTACATGAATTTCAGAATCAGCTGGTTAATTTTGACAAAAGTGCATCTACTAGGGCTCTGAGATGGCACTGAATTTATACATCAACTTGGGAAACTTTTGAGAACAATATTGAGTCTCCCAATTCTCAAATATAAAATAGATCTCATTTATTTAATTTCAAGCAGTATTTTGTAGTTTTCTGTATAGAGACTTTTCTTTAGTCTTATTTCTGATATTTATGATGCTATTGTCAGTGATACTTTAATTCCATTATCTAATTGTTTTGTGATATATGGAAATACCATTGACTTTTGTATATTAACATTCTATCAATATCTAGCAACTCTGCTAAATTCACATAATTCTAACAGGTTCTGTAGATTCTTTTGGGTTTTCTAGGTACATAAACATATTGTGTAGGAATGACAAGTTTTCTTTCATTCTTTCTAATCTTCACACTTTAAAAAAACTTACTGCACTGGTTAAGACCACCAATATTCAGTGTTGAATTAAAGAGGTAATAGTTGGGACTTCCCTGGTGGTCCAGTGGTTAAGACTCCACGCTCCCAATGCAGGGGGCCCAGGTTTGATCCCTGGTCAGGGAACTAGATCCTGCATGCTGCAACTAAGACCTAGTGCAGCCAAATAAATAAATATTTTTAAAAAGTAACACTATTAGTTAAAAATTGTATTTTGCTATCTTGCTAACTTGACTTGTTACAGTGCCTTTAAAAATTCTTTTTATTGGAGCACAGTTGATTTACAGTGTTGTGTTAGTTTCTGCTGTACAGCAAAGTGAATCACTTATACACATATCCACTCTTTTTTAGAGTCTTTTGCCATATAGGTCATTACACAGTATTGAGTAGAGTTCCCTGCGCTATACAGTAGGTCCTTATTAGTTACCTATTTTATACATAGTATGGTATATATGTCAATCCCAATCTCCCAATTTTTCATCCACCCGCCCTCCCCAAGGTGCCTTTTTTTGGGGTAAAGTTTTAAAAGGAGTTTCAGTGAAGGCCATCATGCTGTTTCTGAATAAAGTTGTCATTCTTCCTTTCCAATCTGTATCCTTTTTTTTTTTTGGCCACGCCACGTGGCTTGCTGGATCTTAGTTCCCCGACCAGGGACTGAACCCTCACCCTCAGCAGTGACAGCACGGAGTCCTAACCACTGGACTGCCACGAAATTCCCACCAATCTGTATCTTTTTAATTTCTTTTTCTTGCCTTATGCAGTCAGCTAAATCTTCCAGTACAATGTTGAAAGAGAGAGGTGAGAGTGGATATATTTCACTTGTTCTCAATCTTAGGGGAATCTATTCTCTCTTTGACCATTACGACATTAACTGTAGACATTTTTCAGATGTGCTTTATTAGTTTGAGGAAGCTACTTCCTATTCCTAGTTTGCTGAGGTTTTTAATCATGAATGTTATGGAATTTGAACAAATGCTTTTACTATGCCTGCTGATGTGACCATATGATTTTTATCTTTTAGTTGGTCAGGTATGAATTAGTGATTGGATTTTGAATATCGAATCAGCCTCAGCTTTGTATTCCCAAGATAAACTCCAATTTGCCTTCACGTATTACCCTTTTATATATTGCTGGATTAAATTAACTAGTTTTGAGGACTTTTACATCTATGTTCATGAGGAACATTTGTAGTTTTTTAAACAATTTGTAATCCTTTTTTTTTAAATCAGGGTAATACTGACTTCATGAGTTAAGAATTTGTCATCTATTTTCTGGAAGAGTTTGTATAGAATCGGTATTACTTCCTTCTTAAATATTGCTAGAAAGCATAAGTGAAATTATCTGAGCCTGGATTTTTCTTTGTTGGGAGATTTTTAACTAAATTTAATTTCTTTAAGAAATGTAATAGGTTACCCTTTCTTGAGTAAGCTTTGGTAGTTTGTGTCTTTCAAGAATTTAGTCCATCAAAGTTGTCAAATCTGTGTTTTGTGTTGTTTACCCCTTCCACTGTTTTTGTTTCACTGGTTTCTGGTCTTATCCTTACTATTTCATTCCTGTTTACATTGGGCTTTACTCTTCTTTTCCTAGTTCCTTAAGGTAGGACTTTATATTATTGATGTGAGACCCTTATTCTTTTCTAACATAAGCATTTCATGCTATTAATTTCCCTCTACACACTGCTGTTTCTGCATCTCAAAATTTTTGATATATGTTGTATTTTAATTTGTACACATTGTATATAATAATAATTCAAAATATTTTCCATATTATGCTTGAAATTTCTTGGACCCATGAATTATTTAGAATTGTGTTGCTTAACTTCCAAGTGTTTGGAGACTTTTCTGTTCTTGCTGCAAATGGTTTCTTGTTAAACTGCACTATAGGTGGGAGAAATTTTGCATGGTTTCAATTATTTAAAAAATTTTAGGATTAATGACTTAGGACATGATCTGTAATGGTGAATGCTTTACATGTAATTGAAAAGAATGTGTATTCTGCTGTTGGATGTTCTAGACATGTCTACCAGGTCCAGCTTATTGATGGCATTATTCAGTGCTTCTATAGCCTTGCTGATTTTTAGTCTCCAAGTTATGTTACTGCGATATAACTGTTGAAGTGTCCAACTACAATGGTAGAGTATATTTCTCCTTCCCGCTCTGTTTTTGCATGATTTTGAAGCTTTCTTGTTAAATACATGTACATTTAGAATTGTCTTTTTGGTAAAATGATGGTTTTCATTATATAAGGTACCTATACATTCCTGATAATTTTCTTTGCTCTGAATATATATTTTCTTCCATAAAAGGGCACATATTTTCTAATGTCAGCTCTCAGGCTGGGAGATAGGGTGGGGCTGAATCAATCTGATCTGTATTTCAGCTGTCTGAGCTTTGTTGGAGCTTTTGGTTGATTTAGTGCAAAACTGCCTTCAGATATTTTGAGGGCAAATCAGAATGTTTCCCTCGGCAGGGCCTGGAATCTGAATGTGGAGACGTTGTAGAGATTTGCTTGTGCTAACAGCCAAGCTGCCAGCTCTCAGAGCTGTGCAAAACATCTCCTTGCCTTACAGCCTGTAGTTTATTTTGGTTTTTCTAAATAGACAATCACATCTCCAAACAAAAGGATTTTTGTTTCAGCCCCAACCCCCAATTCCTTACAACTTTTTCTTCTCACACATTGGCTAGAATTGCCATTACACTGCCATAATTAAAATGATGAGAATTCTTTAATTTGATAATTTGATTAAAAAGTGGCAATAACTAAAGCTATTCTGGGTAATCTCTGTAGAAGGAACTAATTAATAATGGCAGCAGACTACACAAAGCATATTTTACAGCACAGAGAAAGATAACACCTAAACATCCTAGGTCTTATGATGTAATCCTTATTGTTTTCCTGGTTATTACATTTACTTACACACTTTAAAAAATCTTTATGTTCTATTATGAACATACATATCATTGACATTTAAACATTTTTTCCATCTTTTCCTAAAAGTTTGGAACATCTTTACAACTTTTAAGTAATTTGTAAAGGAAATTATTTTTTCTAAGTGAACCAAAATAATAGTGAAGTAAACTTTTCTGCTGAGGCTGTATCCCATTTGAAACATTCATAAAATCTTCTTTTCTGGTATTTTTTTTTCTGGCTTGGTTTCTCCAAAGTATGAGCTTCCAATACCTGCAATTCATTCATTTTATACTTTCTCTCATTAAAATCCCAATTCTTAATAAATTATGAATTTCAAAGGATTGTATTCTATATTCATTTGCATTATGGGATTCCTGTTTGTGGATGTTAGCATATTAAAAAATGACTTCCTGACATTTATTTCATTCATAGGGTTCCTCACCTGCACAAACTTAAAGAAATGGTATGACTTCTTGCTGAGAACTTTCATAGGGTTCACTGAATTGATAGGGTTCCTGTGTACATTTACTGATATTTTTTGGTGTATATAAAAAACAACGTTCTTTGGATGCCCCTCCACATGCTATACATACACGGTGTACCATGAGATTATTCCGTTTATAGAGTTTCTCTCCTGTACGAATTTTCTGGGAATTCCTGTGAATTGACTTTTTAAAAAAATATATTTATTTATTTATTTTTGGCTGCATTGGGTCTTCATTGCTATGCGCGGGCTTTCTCTAGTTGCATCAAGCGGGGGCTGCTCTTCATTGCGGTGTGTGGGCTTCTCATTGCGGTGGCTTCTCATGTTGCAGAGCATAGGATCTAGGCACGCGGACTTCAGTAGTTGTGGCACGTGAGCTCAATAGTTGTGGCTCACGGGCTCTAGAGCACAGGCTCAGTAGTTGTGGCGCATGGGCTTAGTTGCTCCACGGCATGTGTGATCTTCCTGGACCAGGGCTCGAACCCATATCCCCTGCATTGGCAGGCGGATTCTTAACCACTGTACCACCAGGAAAGCCCTGAATTGACTTTTGAGAGAAAGTTTCTTACATTTACATCACCAATATGTTTCTCATCTGTATGAGTTCTCTGATGCATAATGAGCTGTGACTTGCAACAAAAGGCTTTCCCACATTTGCTGCACTTACAGGGTTTCTCTCCTGTATGAGTCCTCTGATGTGCACTGAGAATTGATTTCTGAGAGGTTTTTCCACATTCACTGCACCCACAGGATTTCTCCCCTAATGAGTCCTCTGATGTACAATGAGCTGAGATTTCCTAATGAAGGCTTTTTCATACTCATTGCATTGAGAGGGCTTCTCTCTTGTGTGCATTCTGATGTATAATGAGCCGTAATTTTTCACTGAAGGATTTCTGACATTGACTGCATTTATAAGGGTTTTCCCCTGCATGAGTTCACTCATGTACAATGAGAAGTGACTTCCAAATGAAGGCTTTCCCGCATTTGTGACATTCGTATGGTTTGTCTCCTGAATGAGTTCTCATGTGTATAATGAGGTATGACTTGCTACTAAAGACTTTCCTACACTCACTGCACCTATAAGGTTTTTCCCCAGCATGAGTTCGCTGATGTGAGATGAGCTGATCTTTTCTATTAAAGGCTTTCTCACATTCACTGCATTCATAGGGATTCTCTCCTGTGTGGGTTCTCTGATGTACAATAAGGTTTGACTTTGTATTAAACACTTTCCAACATTCACTGCATTCAAAGTGTTTCTCTCCTGTATGAGTTTTCTGATGTATCAGGAGCTGTGACTTCAAGCCAAAAGTTTTCCCACAGTCACTGTATTCATAGGGCTTCTCCCCTACATGAGTTCTCTGCTGTGAAATGAGCTGGTATTTCCGACTGAAGGCTTTCTCACATTCACTGCATTCATAAGGATTCTCCCCTGTGTGAACTCTCTGATGTATAACAAGTTGTGAATTAAAACTGAAGGCTCTCCGACATTCACTGCATTCATGGAGCTTCTCTCCTGTGTGAGTCCTCTGATGTATAATGAGGTAGGAATTTATCCTAAAAGCTTTCCCACATTCATTGCATCCATAGTGTTTCCCTCCTGTGTGACTTATCTGATGTACAATGAGCTGTGACTTCAAATTGAACACTTTTCCACACTGATTACAGCCATAGGGTTTTACCCCAGTGTGTGCTCCCTGATGTACAATGAGCTGTGACTTGAAAGTAAAGGCTTTCCCACACTCACTATAACCATAAGGTTTCTCTCCCATGTGGGTTCTCTGATGTACTATGAGGTTTGAGTTTGTATTAAAGGCTTTTTGACAATCACTGCATTCATAGGTTTCTCTCCTGTATGAATTCTTTGATGTATAATTAGTTGTGATTTCAAACCGAAAGCTTTCCCACGTTCATGACACCAATAGGGTTTCTGACCTGAATGAGTTCTCTGGTGTGAAACAAGCTGGTGTTTCCTACTGAAGACTTTCCCACATTCACAGCATTCATAGGGATTCTCCCGCGTGTGAATTCTCTGATGTATAACACGTTGTGAATTGAAACTGAACGTTTTCTGGCAAACACTGCATTCATGTAGTTCCTCTCCTGTGTGAGGTCTTTGATGAACAATGAGGTAGGACTTGCTGCTGAAGTCTTTCCCACATCCATTACATTTGTAGGGTTTTTCTTCTGAATGAGTTTGCTGAAGCACCATAGGGTATGACTTGCTGCTGAAGGCCTTCCCACAGTAACCGCATTCAAAGGGTTTTCCTCCCATACGTATTTGTTGGCATATGAGCTGTGACTTTCTGTTGGCAGTTTTTCCAGATTCATTACTTTCACAGGATTTTATTCCAGTAAGAGCTTGCTCATGTTTAGAATGGAAGGATGATTCCCTATGTGCATGAAACCCATTAGGATTCTCTCCAACATAATTATTATTAAAATCTATATTATATTTCAAACCCTTTCCATTTGTGACACATTTATGAAGTTTTTGTCTTTAAAAATTTTTTTAAATTTTTGGTTGTGTTTGATCTTCTCTGCTGTGCATCCATGTTCACAGCAGCATTATTATTCACAGTAGCTAAAACATGAAAGCAATCCAAGTGTCCGTGGATGTATGAATGGAGAAGCAAAATGTGATATATACATACAAATTATTATTCAGCCTTAAAAGGAAGAAAGTTCTGCAGTATGCTATAACAAAGATGAACCTTATGTCAAGGGAGATAAGCCAGTCACAAAAAGACAATTACTGTATGATTCCACTTATATGAGGTAACTAGCATAGTCAAAATCATAGAGACAGAAAGTAGAATGGTGCTTGCCAGGGGTTATGGGGAGGGGGGAATTGGGCATTAATGTTTAATGGTATAGAGCTTCAGTTTTTCAAGAGGAAGAGTGTTGTGGAGATGGATGGTGGTTATGACTGCCAATGTTATGAAAGTATTTAATACCACTGAATTGTCACTTAAAATGGTTAAGATGATAAAAGAAAATATGTGTTCAGAAATAAGTATGCTCCAAAATAAAAACAGTGCTTTAAAAAATCAAGGATCTAAAAAAATGGAAAGATACAGGGTGTTCATGGATTGGAAAGCTCAGTATTGTTAAGATGTAAATTCTCCCTAATTTGATTCATAGATTCACTGTAATTCCAACTGAAGCCCTAACAAGCTTTTTTGTAGCTATTCACAAGCTCTTCCATAATTAATATGGAAAAGCAAAAAACTAGAACAGCCAAAACAATTCTGAAGAACAAAGTTTAAGCACTCCCACTAGCCCACTTTAAGACTTCCTATAAAATCAAGGTAGCATGATACTGGCGAAAGATAAGACACAAAAATCAATGGAACAGAAAAGACAGCCTAGAAATGAACCCACATAAACACTGTCTCAAATTTTTCTTTTTCTTTTTTTTTTAACAAAGACACAAAAGCAGTTCAATGGAGAAAGGATAATCTTTTCAACAAATGGTTGCACATCCATAGAGATAAAAAATGAACCTCAACACATACCTCATACCCTATACAAAAATTAACTGAAAATGGATCATTAGCTTAACTGTGAAAGCTAAAATTACACAAGTTCCAGAGAAAAATTTTAAAATATTTGTGCACTTTAGTTTGGGCAATGAGACTTTAAACATGACATCAAAAGCAAAACCCACTTTAAAAATTAAAATTGAGAAATGGACTTTATCAAAATTAAAATATTTTGCTCTGTGAAAGCTGGTGTCATGGAAATGGAAAGACAAACCAGAGACTGGGAGAGAATATTTGCAAATCATTTTTCTTACAAGGGACTTTAATATAGAATAACAAAGAACCCTTAAAAAACCAATGAAGGCAGAGTCAAGATGGGGGACCAGGAGGACGCGGAATTAGCATCTCTGCACACGTAGGGCACCTGCCAGGCCCCGGTGGGGGACCACGGACACCTAAGGGGATGGAGGAAACCCCAGCGACCGGGTAGGACGTGGGGCATGGGGGGAGTGAGGGGGGAGGAGAAGTGGAGGCGGGACGGGACTGGTGCCCCTGAGGGGCGGCTGGGGGAGGGGAAGGGATCCCTCGCGGGAAGGGGGAAATTGGGGGACCTTTGGGAGGGCAGAGGATCAAAAGAGAGTATGGCCAGGTTTCCCCTGCCCACGTGGGCCCGCAGGAGCCTGCTGAGATCCCGGGCCTGATCCTCTTGCCCACCAGGCCCCCCCAGCCGGGAGGATCCTGAGGGAGTGGGAGGGAGGGACGGGGGAGCAAAAGTAAAGGCCAGACTCAGGGACCGGCACCCCTGAGGGGCGGCTGGGGGAGGGGAGGAGTTCCTAAACCGAGCAGGACCCACCCATGGTTAGGGGTCCAGCCGCGATGGGGGAGACCCGGTGGGGCGGTTAGGGTTAGGGTTAGCATTTTAGGGTTAGGGTTAAAGTTAGGGGTTAGGGTTAGGGTTTAAGGTTAGGGTTTAGGGGTTAGGGTTTAGGGTTAGGGTTAGGGTTTAAGGTTAGGGATTAGGGTTAGGGGTTAGGGGTTAATGGTTAGGGTTAGGGGTTAGGTTTAGGGTTAGGGTTGGGTTAGGGTTAGGTTTAGGGTTTAGGGTTTAGGGTTAGGGTGTCCAGCCTTACGCCCCATCCAGCTGTGGGTCTAGATGTGGTCAGTCCTTTGCATCATAGCCCCTGATCGAATTTTGTAAGAATTCCTCTCTCAAAAAAAAAAGAATTCCCCTCTCACTGTCTTTTTTTTTGTAATTTATTTTTATAATGGGGTGTAGCTGATTTTCAATGCTGTGTTTCTTGTTGCTGTACAACCACTTGATTCACTTACAGAGAGACATCAATAAAGTCTTTTCCAGTTTGTAGTAGTCAGATATATTTTTTTTCTGTGAATAGAGTGTGCTGAGTCCAGTTCCTTGAGCAATGGGTAGGTCTTGTCAATTATAGTTTTGGTTTATGGACCGGTATCTGTGCCAATTTCAACCCCCTGGTTTATGCATCACCACACCACACCTTTCCCCTTAGCAGCCGTAAGTGTGGTTTGTAAATGTGTGACCGTGTTCTGTTTGTAATTCAGTTCATGTGTGGCGATTTTTAGATTCCCCCTATAAGTGATATCTTATGATAAGTTTCTTTTGCTGTCTAACTTATTTCACTCTCAATGACCATACATAAGTCCCCCCCGAGTTGCTGCAACTGGCCTTATTTCATTGATTTTCAGGGCTGAGTAATATTCCTTTGTGCATAAGTACCAGATCTTTATCCATTTTTTCCTTCCAAGGACTTTTAAGTTGTACCCAAGTTGAGGCTTTTGTAAACACAGCAACAGTAAACGTTGGGGTGCCTGCGTCCTGTGTATTTTTGGTTTGTCCAAGATATACGCCAACGAGTGGAAGTCCCGTATGCTTTGTAGCTCTGTTTTTTAGTTGTTTTAGGGAACACAATACACTTCTCCAGAGTGGTTGTTGGCAATTCACATTGCCCCCATCATCGTAACAGGGCTCCCTTTTCTCCACGCCCTGTCCTGCATATCTGGTTTTTACCCTTTGTGAGGATGGCCCCTTTTTCTGATTCGAAGTGATACCTCTTTGTAGTGTTGATTTGCATCGCCTGCTTGTTTGGTTGGCCTAAAGGGGCATGTGCATTTTTCCTGAATATATTCAGGAAAAATGCATATGCCCCTTTAGGCCAACTGCATCCTTGGCGAGGTTCAGCCGCTTTTCATGTGCTTTGAGGGCAAGTCCAATCTACATGTTGAAATCCCTTTCCTGCAGTTCTGCCTTGCTTTCAGATCCTTTTCGTTGACTTACCTCAACATAGTTTTCTACGATAGGTATCATTTACAACCCTGCTGGTTTGTGAATTGCAGTGCCCCTGAGCTCCATTTTTCAACTTGCTTTCTTGGGAACTGGCCACAAAACAGCTGGATTGCTTCAAACCATATTCTGGTTCCGGGGGCAGGCTGAGCCTTTGGGCAATTCACCTTCCTGATTGGAAATTAGGGTGACATGTGCCTGTGAAAACACCTAGGGCTGGTCTCTCATTGGTTCCCCCGCTTCATCTTCATCCTCTGGACAAATTCCATACTATTCGAAACAGGATGTTGAAGGCGCTGATTCCCCAAGTGGGGAGATTGTTAGGAAAGAGGCTGGTGGGGGAATCCGAGCACCAGGAGATGAGGAGATGAACTGCCTTTTCCAAACTCTTCCCGATCAGACGGTGTACCATTCTCTGGGTGTCCCATGCACGTCTTAGCTGTAGGAAGATTCCCCTGCACCTGGAGGTTTGGGAACCATGGAATGGGGACCAGGCAGCGTTACTCTATAGGGGCTGCATTTGCTGACCCATCCTCACCAATCCTCTTAACCCCACGAGTGTCCAGCTTAGGTCCCATCCAGTTGTGGGTCTAGATGTGGTCAATCCAGGTTGCATCACAGCCCCCGTTCGAATTTTGTTAGAATTCCTCTCTATCTCACTGTCTTTTTTTTTTTTTAATTTATTTTCATAATGGGGTATAGCTGACTCACAATTCTGTGTTTCTTGGTGCTGTACATCCACTTGTTTCACTTACAGAGAGACATCAATAAACTCTTTTCCAGTTTCTACTAGTCAGATATATTCTTTTCCTGTGAATAGAGTGTGCTGAGTCCAGTTCCTTGAGCAGTGAGTTGGTCTTGGCGATTACATTATTGGTTTATGGAACGGTATCTGTGCCAATATCAACCTCCTGGTTTATGCATCACCACTCCACACCTTTCCCCTTAAGCAGCCATAAATGTGTTTTCTAAATGTGTGACTCTGTTCTGTTTTGTAATTCAGTTCATGTGTAGCGATTTTTAGATTCCCCCTATAAGTGATATCTCATGATAAGTTTCTTTTTGTGTCTGACTTATTTCACTATCAAGACCGTACCTAAGTCCCCCGAGTTGCTTCAACTGGCCTGTTTTCATGGCTGAGTAATATTCCCCTGTACATAAGTACCAAATCTTCTTTATCCATTTTTTCCTTCCAAGGACATTTAGGTTGTACCCAAGTCGAGGCTTTTGTAAACATAGTAGCAGTAAACGTTGGGGTGCCTGCGTCCTGTGTATTTTTGGTTTTTCCAAGATATACGCCCATGAGTGGAAGTGCCCTATGCTCTGCAGCTCTGTTTTATAGATGTTTTAGGAAACACAGTACACTTCTCCAGAGTGCCGTTGGCAATTTACATTCCCCCCAACAGCGTAACAGGGCTCCGTTTTCTCCACGCCCTGTCCTGCACTGGTGGGTTTTACCCTTTGTGAGGATGGCCTTTCTCACGGCTGCTGCGAAGTGATACCTCTTTGTAGTGTTGATTTGCCTTGTCTGCTTTTTTGTTTGGCCAAAAAGGGCGTATGTGTTTTTCCTGAATATATTCAGGAAAAATGCATACGCCCTTTTTGTCCAACTGCATCGTTGGTGAAGTTCAGCCGATTTTCATGTGCTTTAAGGGCGAGTCCAATCTACCTGTTGAAATCCCTTTCCTGCAATTCTGCCTTGCTTTCAAATCCTTTTCCTTGACTTACCGCAAGATATTTTTCGACGATAGGTATCATTTACAACCCTTCAGGTTTGTGAACTGCAGTGCCCCTGAGCTCCATTTTTCAACTTGTTTCTTTGGGATCTACCCACAAAACAGCAGGATTGCTTCAAGCCCTATTCTGGTTCCAGGGGCAAGGTGAGTATTTGGTCAATTCCTCTTCCTAATTGGAAATTAGAGTGGCATGTGCCTGTCCAAACACCTTGGGCTTGTCTCTCATTGTTTCCCCCCCTTCCACTTCATCCTCCGGACAAATTCCAAACTGTGCGAAGAAGACCTAAATAGACATTTCTCCAAAGAAGATATACAGATTGCCAACAAACACATGAAAGAATGCTCAACATCGTTAATCATTAGAGAAATGCAAATCAAAACTACAGTGAGTTATCACCCCACACCAGTCAGAATGGCCATCATCAAAAAATCTAGAAACAATAAATGCTGGAGAGGGTGTAGAGAAAAGGGAACACTCTTGCACTGTTGGTGGGAATGTAAATTGATACAGCCACTATGGAGAACAGTATGGAGGTTCCTTAAAAAACTACAAATAGAATTACCATATGACCCAGCAATCCCACTACTGGGCATATACCCTGAGAAAACCATAATTCAAAAAGAGTCATGTACCAAAATGTTCATTGCAGCTCTATTTACAATAGCCAGGACATGGAAGCAACCTAAGTATCCATCAACAGATGAATGGATAAAGAAGATGTGGCACATATATATAATGGAACATTACTCAGCCATAAAAAGAAACGAAATTGAGTTATTTGTGGTGAGGTGGATGGACCTAGAGTCTGTCATACAGAGCGAAGTAAATCAGAAAGAGAAAAGCAAATACTGTATGCTGACACATATATATGGAATCTAAGAAAGAAAAAAAGTTCATGAAGAACCTAGGGGTAAGACGGGAATAAAGACACAGACTTACTAGAGCATGGACTTGAGGATATGCGGAGGGGAAGGGGGAGGCTGTGACGAGGTGAGAGAGTGGCTTGGACATATATACACTACCAAGCGTAAAGTGGAGAGCTAGTGGGAAGCAGCCGGGTAGCACAGGGAGATCAGCTCGGTGGTTTGTTACCGCCTAGAGGGGTGGGATAGGGAGGGTGGGAGGGAGGGAGACGCAAGAGGGAAGAGATATGGGAACATGTGTATAGGTATAACTGATTCACTTTGTTATAAAGCAGAAACTAACCCACCATTGTAAAGCAATTAGACTCCAATAACGATGTTAAAAACAAAAAACAAAAAACAAAAAAACCAGGATGTTGAAGGTGCTGACCTCCCCAAGTGGGGAGATTGTTAGGAAGGAGGCTGCAGGGGGGAACCCGAGCCCCAGGAGATGAGGTGCCTTTCCCAAACTCTTCCCCATCCGACGGTGTACCATCCTCTGCGTGTCCCATGCATGTTTTAACTGTAGGAAGATTCCCCTGCACCTGGAGATTTGTGACCCATGGATTGGGGACCAGGCAGTATTACTCTAAAGGGGCTGCATTTGCTGTCCCATCCTCACCAAAACTCTCAGCCTCACGAGTGTCCAGCCTTATGTCCCATCTAGCTGTGGATCTAGATGGGGTCAATGCAGGTTTCATCACAGCCTCTGAACGAATTTGTAAGAATTTCCCTCTCTCTCTCTCTGTTTTTGTGTTTGTTTTTGGAATGCATTGTTATAATGGGGTATAGGTGATTTTCAATGCTATTTTTCTTGCTGCTGTACATCCAGTTAATTCACTTACAGAAAGACATCTATAAATTCTTTTACAGGTTCTTACCAGTCGTATATATTCTTTTCCGGTGACTAGAGTGTGCTGAGTTCAGTTCTTTGAGCTATAGAGTAGGTCTTGTCGATTACCTCTTTGGTGTATGGAATGGTATCTGTGCTCATTTCAACCTCCTGGTTTATGCCTCACCCTACCCGACCTTTCCACTTTCGCAGCCTAAATGTGTTTTCTAGATGTGTGACTCTGTTTCTGTTTTGTCATTTAGTTCATGTGTAGCCATTTTTAGGTTCCAACTATAAGTGATATCTTATAATAAGTCACTTTTTCTGCCCGACTTAGGTCACTTAGAATGATCGTACCTAAGTCCACCCGAGTTGCTGCAACTGGCCTTATTTCATTGATTTCATGGTTGAATAATATTCCATTGTACATAAATACCACATCTTCTTTATCCATCTTTTCCTTCCAGGGACACTTAAGTTGTATCCAAGTCGAGGCTCTTGTAAACAGAGCAGCACTAAACGTTGGGTTGTCTATGTCATGTTGAATTTTGGTTTTCCCAAGATATATGCCCATGAGTGGAAGTGCCTTATGCTCTATAGCTCTGTTTCTTCGATTTTTAGGAAACACAGTACACTTCTCCAGAGTGCCCTTGGCAATTTGTATTCCCACAGTCAGCGTAACAGGGCTCCCTTCTCTCCACGGACTATCCTGCATTTCTTGTTTTCACACTTAGTGAGGATGGCCCTTCTGAGTGCTGCGAAGTGATACCTCTTTGTAGTGTTGATTTGCACTGTGCGACTGGTTGGTTGGCCTAAAAGGGCGTATGCGTTTTTCCTGAATATATTCAGGAAAAACGCATACGCCCTTTTTGGCCAACGGCATCGTTGGAGAAGTTCTGACCCTTTCCATGTGCTTTAATGGCGAGTCCCATCTACCTCTTGAAATCCCGTTCCTGCACTTCTGCCTTGCTTTCAAGTCCTTTTTCGTGACTTAGCTCAAGGCATTTTTCGATGTTAGGAATCTTTTACAATCCTGCAGGTTTGTGAATTGCAGTGCCCCTGAGCTCCATTTTTCAACTTGCTTTTTTGGTAACTGGCCACAAAACAGCAGGATTGCTTCAAGCCCTATTCTGGTTCCAGGGGCAAGGTAGCCTTTGGTCAATTCCTCTTCCTAATTGGAATTTAGAGTGGCATTTACCTGTCCAAACACCTAGAGCTTGTCTCTCATTGTTTCCCCCACTTCCGCTTCATCCTCCGGACAAATTCAAAACTGTGAGAAACAGGATGTTGAAGGTGCTGACTTCCCCTAGTGGGGAGATTGTTAGGAAAGAGGCTGGAGGGGGGAACCCGAACCCCAGGAGATGAGATGAGGTGCCTTTCCCAAACTCTTCCCGATCCGACGGTGTACCATCCTCTGGGTGTCCCATGCATGTTTTAGCTGTATGAAGGGTCCCCTGCACCTGGAGATTTGGGATCCATGGAATGGGGACCAGGCAGTATTACTCTAAAGGGGCTGCATTTGCTGACTCATCCTCACCAAGCCTCTCAGCCCCACGAGTGTCCAGCCTTAGGGCCCATCCAGCTGTGGGTCTAGATGGGGTCAATGCAGGTTTCATCGCAGCCCCTGAACGAATTTTGTAACAGTTTCTCCTTGGTTTTTTTTTTTTTTTTGTAATTTATTTTTATAATGGGGTAGAGCTGATTTTCAATGCTGTCTTTCTTGCTGCTGCACATCCACTTGATTCACTTACAGAGAGACATCCATAAATTCTTTTTCAGATTCTTACCAGTCGTATATATTCTTTTATGGTGACTAGAGTGTGCCCAGTCTAGTTTTTGAGCTGTAGAGTAGGTCTTGTCAATTACCTATTTGGTCTTTGGAACCCTATCTGTGCTCATTTCAACCCTCTGGTTTATGCCTCACCCCACCCCACCTTTCCCCTTTAGCAGCCTTAAGTTTGTTTTCTAAATGTGTGACTCTCTTTTGTAATTTAGTTCATGTGTAGCCATTTTTAGATTCCACCTATAAGTGATATCTTATGCTAAGTGTCTTTTTGTGCCTGACTTTTGTCACTTAGAATGATTGTATCTAAGTCCACCCGAGTTGCTGCAACTGGCCTTATTTCATTGCTCTCATGGCTGAGTAGTATTCCATTGTACATAAGTACCATATCTTCTTTATCCATTTTTTCCTTCCAAGGACATTTATATTGTTTCTAAGTCGAGGCTCCTGCAGAAGGGCTGCACTAACAGTTGAAGTGCCTGTGTCCTGTGGATTTATGGTTCTCCCGAGATGTACACCCGGGAGTGGAAGTGCTGTGTGCTCTGTAGCTCTATTGTTTTTAATTAATTAAGTTTTTTGGCCTGTGTTGGGTCTCTGTTATTGCACGTGGGCTTTCTGTAGTTGCAGCAAGTTGGGGCTACTCTTCGGTGAAGTGCATGGGCTTCTCATTTCAGTGGCTTCTCTTCTTGCAGAGCACGGGCTCTAGGCTTCGGGCTTCAGTAGTTGTGGCTCACGGGCTCTAGAGCACAGGCTCAGTAGTTGTGGTGCACGGGCTTACTTGCTCCGCAGCATGTGTTATGTTTCCGGACCAGGGCTCGAACCCGTGTCCTCTGCATTGGCAGTTGGATTCTTAGCCACTGAGCCACCAGAGAAGTCCCTATAGCTCTATTTTTATAGAAATTTTAGGAAACATCATACCCTTCTCCAGCGTGGCTGTTAGCAATTGACATTCCCGCCATCAGCGTAGCAGGGTTCCCTTTTCTCCACGTGTTCTCCTCCGTTTCTTGTTTTTACACTTTGTGAGGATGGCCATTCTGACTGGGGCAAAGTGACACATCTTTGTAGTGTTGATTTGTATTTCCCGCATGTTTGGTTGGCACAAGGGTGTATGGATTTACACCTGTACGCCCTTTTTGGCCAACTGAATCATAGGCAATGTTGAGCAGCTTTCATGTGCTTTAACGGCGAGTCCAATCTACCTCTTGCAATCCGGTTCCTGCAATTCTGCTTTGTTTTCAAGTCCTTTTCAGTTACTTACCCCGAGACATTTTTCCACTGTAGTTGTCATTTACAACCCTGCAGGCGTGGTGGATTGCAGTGCCCCTGAGCAACTGTCTTCAACTTGTTTCTGAAACCGGCCACAAGGTGGCAGGATTGCTTCAAGCCCCATTCTGGTTACAGGGGCGGCCTGAGCCTTTGGGAAATTCCTCTTCCTGATGGGAAATTAGAGTGGCATGTGCTGTCCAAGCACGCAGAGCTTGTTTTTCATTCCTTTCCCCCCTTCCCCTTCATCCTCCGGACAAATTCCAAGCCGTGCACGACCGGCTGTTGAGGGTGCTGACTCCCCAGGTGGGGAGACTCTAAAGAACGAGACTGGAGCGGGAACCCCTCCCCCAGGACATGTGGAGATGGGGTGATTTTTCCGAACCCTTCCCGCCCATCCGGCCCCCCATCCTCTGGGGTTCTGTCCGGACACCGTGGGGTTTCCAGCGGTGCGGGGCTCTGGCGCCGCCCTGCAGGGAGCAGCCCTGCTACCCGCGCCTGCAGCGCCGCCTGCTGGTCTCTCTGTCCTCCCGTTGGGCACAGTCTTCACCTTCCCCGCTGCCTCAGATGGTCCATCTCCGCACTGTCCTGTGATCAGCCCCTCGTCCCCACCACCATCACCCCCAGCTCCACACCCCTCGTCCAGCCTCAGGGATGACCCAGGACCCTTCCTGGGCTCTCCGCCTAACCACCCTTGGTCGGTGTCCTCAGTCCACCTGTGCAGACAGGTGAGGATCCCCTCCAGAGGCTCCCAAACGCTTCACCCCTACCTCCTCCCCGGGGTCGGCCCACGTCCTGTTGGGATGTTCCACCTTCACCAAGCCCCCAAGTACATGGCAGGGGCAGGCATCAGGCCTGCTGCGTGCACTGCTGTGCGTCCTGCTGTATACACAGGCATGACCCTGCCCCAGGGTGCAGGAAAGGCAGCCTTACCTCGGGACGTGGGGAGATGGACTGACCACAGGGCGGACGTCTGCTCTCGGCTCACCAGGCAAGAGCAGCCGGGTTCTCGCTCCTTGGACCCTTTCTCACCCAGCCGGACCATGACCCGGCTTTGTTCCCACCACCGTCGTCCCTGCATTGGCCTCGCTCTTGTGAGCAGAGCAGGACAGTGTGGTCTGTGGTCACAGGCTGAGACACACAGACACTGGCTGACCCGCGTGCACACACGCTGACCACACGGAACAGGCAAAAAGACACAGCATATAACTTATAGGTGGAATCTAAAAATGGCTACACATGAACTAAATTACAAAACAGGCCCGTGCGGTGTGGGTTCACCTGCCCACAGAGAGGACGGGCCTCTGTCCTGCCTCTAGGAGGTCACCTTGAGTCTGATGGGAGTGTCCGTGCTCCATGGGCCTCGCTGCAGGCTGGTCTGTGCTGATGGCGTGATACACGGTGGGGCTTCCTGAGTCGCCCCCAGGGGCTGGAGGCCAAGGCCAGGCACATGGTGGTCTCTACATTGACGTGACAGACCCCAATAAACCCTGCACTTCAGGACTCAGGTGGAATTCCCTGGGCTGCCACAGCCGAGGAGGCTGGACCCTGCTCATCCCCCCTGTCCTCGCTGATTTTAACTTGCATCCTTCACCATAATAAACCCTGGGTATAACAGCTTCAGGGAATTCTGGGAGCCTCCAAGAGAAAAGAAGCCGGGGAGGGGTCTCTGGGTCCCCGACTCTGCAGTTGGGGTCAGAAGTCGGTGGGGAGGATCTTGGGACCCCGGAATCTGAAGGGCTCCCCTACCAGGGGAGGGGTAGGAGACCCTGGGTGGTAGTTAAGCTGAGTCCAAGGCCCTTCTGCGTAGGAGGCATCCTAGCCCCGGGGATCCTGAAGAGGCCGGCTCCCTCCTCCCCTCAGCCTCCAGACCTGGTCCCTGCTCTTGAGAGATTCCCTAGGGTGGGGTCCTGGTGCTGGAGGTGCCTCGATGCTGTGGCCTCCTGAGCCTCCAGTGAGGATAACGGGAGTGGGGGAAGACTTGTTCACAGAAAGGGAGCTTCTGCCGGAACAGAGCCTGGGTCTGCTGCCCCCGCCCCCAGGTGCACTGGGGCAGGAACGTGAGAGCGAGGCCCCCTCCCCTCCCAAGACACACAGGACACATGGGCGCTGGTCGCTGGACTCCCACGCGATATTAAAATCTCCCACGCAGGCCTGATGGGTGAGAGACACTATTTAAAGACTATTAATGGGGCCAGGGGGGCCCAGAGGGTAAAGCTGGGTGTGGGGAGAGTTGGAAAGTCACCCAAGGACACGCTCTCCCTGCAGCGACCCCCCAGGTGAACTCAGGTGGAGGTGGACCCCTCAAGTCAGAGCCCACATTCGGGGTCTTTGGGGGACAAATAGCCAAGCACCCCCAGTCCTTGCCTTCACCTGCTGCAGTCAGGGCCTGCCCTGCCTTCTTCATGGCCAAGTTCTCACTCCTCCCAGAAGGCCTCTTGGGGGTTCATGG
This sequence comes from Mesoplodon mirus, assembly GCF_964341445.2. Taxonomy (NCBI): domain Eukaryota; kingdom Metazoa; phylum Chordata; class Mammalia; order Artiodactyla; family Ziphiidae; genus Mesoplodon; species Mesoplodon mirus. The sequence goes on from NC_138980.1 coordinate 185,630,128, forward strand.
AATGGAGGTGTCCATGGCAGGACTGGAGGGCCTGTGGTGGGCTGGAGGCCACGTGGCAGGCAGGAGGGCTCCCACCGAGCCTGCCGGTCCACACCTCCTGGTCATAGGCCCGCAGAGTCCACCAGGCTGTGGATGTGGTAGAAGCTGCAGAGGTGCAGGGACCGGTCCAGCCATGCAGGTGTCTGACCACCGAGCAGTCAGTGTGGAGTATTCCCAGGGAGCCCTGGCTGTGCTCGCACCCTCCCGGGAAGGACACGTCAGCATGGTCCCTGGAATGACTGGGAGGTCAGCCGGCAGCACCCCCCACCCAACCTCACTGTTACCACAGGAAACAAGAGACAACTCCATGAGGAAACACAGAACATCCCCAGCCTGATGCTGTCCTGAGGAAGGTCGGCTGGCATCTGGGAACTGGCTGCTATAGTGGGTTGAATGGGGGCCCCCAGAAGTTATGTCCATGTCATGCCCCCCAGAATCTGAGAATGGAACCGTATTTGGAAGTACGGTCTCTGCAGGTATAATTAGTTGCGGATCTGGAGATGACATCATCCTGGATCCGGGTGGCCCTGAATCAGTGACAGTGTCCTTCTAAGAGACAAGCGGAGAGACACAGACACACAGGAGACACCACGTGAAGACGGAGGTAGAGACAGGAGGGATGCGGCCACAAGCCCAGGGACGCCTGGAGCCCCCAGAAGCTGGAAGAGGCAGGCAGGACCCTCCCCTGGAGCCTCCAGAGGGAGCGCAGCCCTGGGACACCTTGACCTCAGACGTCTGATCTCCAGGACTGAGAGAGGACAGGTTTCTGTTGCTCTGAGCCTCCGTTTGTGGTCGTTCATCACAGCTGCCCCAGGAAGCTAATGCAGCTGGTGAGCAGCTCCCAGGCCTGATCTAAACCCTCCCGCCTCCCGTTAGGGGCAGCCCCCTGCGCCTGTGCTGTTGCACAAACCATGTGGCTCATGCTGGACCCCGGCTCCCCTTCTGGGCACCAGCATTTTGGAGGGTGAGGGCAGAGCACACCACGTGACCAGCCCCCAGCCGGTGCCAAGCCTCTAGTGAGCTTCCCTGGGGGCACGGGGGTGCGGGTAACTGTCGTGGTTCTGCCCTGCGTCGCTGGGGGAAGAGACACCCTAGAGACCCTCGAGGGAAGGAGGGGGCATGAGGGTCATGAGGTGACCGGAGCAGGGGCCCTCCCTCCCGGGCATCCCTACTGCATGCTGTGACCCATCTCAGCTGTGAGGACACAAGCCACGAGCATGTGCTGGGTCCTATGAGCCTCCCAGCCAGTCCCTGAAGGTGAGGGCGGCCCTGCAGACCCCAGCCCTCTCCTCCACGTCTAGTAGGTGGAAGACCCACTTCTGCTTGCCATTCCAGAAGCGGTTCTGGGGCTGTCCTGGGAGGGCTTCTGGGGTTATGCAGGCTGAGCCCCTGTTGCTAAGTCCCCACTTCCCCACAAGAGCCTCCAGAACAAGCAGTTTGCCCTGTTGCCTGAATGCCCCCCACCAGTTTTCTCAGGAAAGAATCAGGGGTTCCTGTAGCAGCGTCCTCAGGCAGCTCTGCATCTGGGCCCACGTTCACATCTTCTGTGTAAACACCGAGAACCTTCCCTGACACGTGCCCCCAGCTGACCACCTCCGCATGCCGACCACAGGCCCCAGTGCGGGCGTCAGACTGACCGCCCGTCTCAGCCTCCTCTTGTTGTCAGAGCTGCTCCAGGCCCTGCTCAAAGCCCATGGACCCACCTTTCACAGGGCTGTCCTCCACCCCCATCTTCAGCAGGAGTTCACCTAAGTATTTAAGTGAAGGGGTCCAGAGGTAAGAAAGGAAGCCAGAAACAAACAAACAGATGGAACCAGATGGGACCAAGATGGCAACAAATGTGACCTCCAACCGACCCTGAATCTCATCACAGGTTGAATTTACTATATCAGCATATTAAGTGACACACCCACCGGCGGCCATGACTGGACACGAAGGACCAGAAACGGGTCAAAGGAGGTGGAACCCCACCCCCTTGGGAAAAGCCCCGCCCCTTCCCCGGAAGGCCTCTTCATCCCATCACTAGCCTCGCTCCTCCTCCCTTTGTCTTCACTCTTTAACATTAAGCCACTCTCTCCAGGAGGGCGAGAAGTTGATCTGTGAACTTAGTTCCCGCTTCTCCATTCTTAGGCCACTGGATAGAGCCTGTGTGTGGTGGTCTGGGCTTTGGTTTTGTTATTTGCCTACTTGACTCCACGTGGACAAAGGAAACCTCCCCGCTGAGGCAGGGTGCCTCGCCAGGCTGGGGCCCGAGCAGGGTCCACGTGACGTCACTTGGGAACAGTCTGTAAGGGGGCGGTGGTTCAGGGGGTCCGTGGCATCTCCCGGTTCTCATTTCATCCCAGCACTGCCCACAGGGAAGTTGCTAAGCAACTCTGTGCCGGCTGCACAGAGAGGGCGCTCATACACACGCCCCCCTCACAGCCCACGGGGCTCTTATGTCCAGGCCCCTCCCAGGATATGGAGCTTACTTGAGAAGGTACCCAGCAGCCCCTGGGGCCCTCGTGGTCAGGCCCCTCCCCAGGTATGGAGCTCACCTGGGCCGGCACCCAGCAAGGCTGGGCACACAGGAACCGTGCACGTAGCCCTCATTGCAGAACACCTCCAGCCCACCTGTTGGTCAGAGCTGACCCTGAGCACCTCAGAGCAGGACCTGAACTAACAAACAGCAGCTCCTGGACAGGTCTGTGACCCTGGGCTTCACTCTGTGTGACCTCCCTCCACCTGGTCTTCCAGAGGCTTCCACTGCAGCCAGGGCACCAGGCCTCTGTCTCCACCCACCACCCCTCCTCTCCCTGACTCCTGGGTTCCTCTCATTAGGAGAGGGTCTTCTTGAAGTTATCTCCCACTCATGGGCCAGATAAAATGATTAGAAAACAAGCCAGGGCTGCAGCCCCTTGTCTATCCTGACCCTCAGGACCCCATACCTGTTCCTTGGACCTGGCTGGTTCAGCAAGGTCCATTTTCTGCAACTGTGAGCTCCTGAGGGGTGAGGATTGGCTGACCTGGCAGCCTGACCCTGCTGGCCAGGCCTCCCCAGGTGTGCTTGAGTTGAGGTCAATATAAACACCGCTCCAGGCAGCAAGAGTACCTGCAGCTGTGCCTGACACCATAGTCTCTGCCCCGTCAGCAGTCTCGGGGCTGAGCTGGTGGGAAGGAGTGAGGGGCCACGGCTTTGTGGGTGGCCTGGTGTGAGTGGGGCTCTGCTGGACTTTCTGCAGGAGTTGCCAGGCTGCCACCTGCTAAAGAAGAGGATGTGTCACCCATACCTTCCAGTGGAATATCTTCCCGGGCAGAGGTGAGGAAGGAAACAAGCAATGGGGGCCGGGACAGGAGGGGTATCACAGGCAGGGAAATGGAAAGCTTCCATAAGAGCGCCCGGGGCCAGGACCATCCTGGCTGGCCTGCAGGCACCAAGTCAGCCTGTGTGCTGTCGCCGGTGTGGCTCCACGGCCCTTCCTCTAGGCTTTCAAGTCCTTGCACACATTCAGGTGTTTTACCTGGGAAGGGTGGGAACAGTTCAGCAGCAGCTGGCCTGAGGCTCAGCTCACGTTTACTCAGAGACGCCTCGGTACTGTCCCCCAGCTTTGCAATGCGGACGCTCCTTGCGGGGGGGCTGCTGGCTGTATGGGAGACGATTTCCCACCTCTGACCAACTTAAGAATTTTTTACCACTGGAGCAAGTGTCCCGATAGGGTTTTCATCTGTGTAACTAGTGGTTTTGTTTGTTTGTTTGTTTGTTTGTTTGTTTTGCGGTTACGCAGGCCTCTCACTGTTGTGGCCTCTCCCGTTGCGGAGCACAGGCTCTGGACGCGCAGGCTCAGCAGCCATGGCTCACGGGCCCAGCTGCTCCGCGGCATGTGGGATCCTCCCGGACCGGGGCACGAACCCATGTCCCCTGAATCGGCAGGTGGACTCTCAACCACTGCGCCACCAGGGAAGCCCCAACTAGTGGGTTTCTTAATTAGCAACGTGAACGGTGACATCATAGGTCCTGAATCAGGATGGACATACTTATCCCCAACAGGTACAGGCGTAAAAACCTGGGGAGGCCGTGTGCAGCTGGCACCCTTAGGGATGGGCTTCCGACTGACCCCTCAACATTCTGGGGTCCAGCCACTGCTTTAGGATTTCTGGGGCCCAATGCTGACTCTAAGGGTTCTGTAATCCAGCCTCTGTCTGCCTTTAATGAGACCCGCACTTCCAGGATCCTACAGAGCAGGGTCTGTGTGACCATTCTGTGGCTTCTGTAACAAATGACCACAAGCTGGGTGGTTTAAAACAACAGGAATTCATCCTCCCCCAGTCCTGGAGACCAGACATCTGAGATCAAGGTGATGCAGGACGGAAGTCTCTCCAAAGGCTCCAGGATAGGGTTCTTCCTGCCTTTGCCAGCTTCTGGGGGCTCCAGGCATCCCCAGGCTTGCGGCCGTGTCCCTCCCGTCTCTGCCTCTGTGTTCACGTGGCTTCTCCTCTGTGTCTGTGTTTCTCCTCTGTTGTCTCTCATAAGGACTCTCTTAATTGGATTGAGGGCCACCCTAACCCAAGATGACCTCACCTCGAGATCCTTCACTACATATACAAAGACGCTTTCCCCAGATATGGTCCTGTTCACGTGTTCTGGGGGGCACATCTTTTGGGGCCAGCATTCAACCCATTACCTGTGTATAAAATAACCCTCCTTTTAGGAGGTTACCAAGGTCCCGTATAGACTGGCACAGACAGCAGCCATGTGGGTGGGGTCTGGGCAGAGTGAGGACCCTGGAATCACCTGGAAAGGATGAAGTCCTGGCTGCATTAGGTGAGCTCTTCCACCACGGGGCCCGTGGAAACAGCCACTCCACTCTGTCCGTGGAAAGGGACCCAGTGCCGAGTCCAGAAGTGGTTATATTGCAAAGCTGGCTCTTCTGGGGTTTCATCATCAGTAGCATCATGTAACCAATAACTACGGGCTTGGAGGAGTCACTCTCTGGCACATGATGGCAGCACTGTCACTTTAGGCTCATCCAGCCTAGAATAGGAATGTCTGAAGGAGAAGAGTTTGGGAGATTGCTTGGTTGTCAAGGAAACTTCTCCCTTAAACTGAAGGCAGGGCTGGGAGAGCTGAACTCCAGGGATCTTTTAAAGGGGCTGCTCTGAAGCACCATCACCTGAGAGGTGGTCTCAGCGTGAGCTGGGGTTTGAGAAAAGTGTGAGGAGATGAAGCCTGACTTTCTGTGACAGCTGGGGAGGGGTTTGTAAAGCACCTTGGCTTTTAAAGGCAAAAGTTTGTTGCTGGAACAAAGTGTCTCCCAAAACTGGGCTGAAGCTCAAGACGTCTCTGTCCCCTTCTTGTGAGAGTCCAGGGCAGGTGGGTGTCAGGTCCCAGGCTCTGTCCCCCTTGTTTCTCCTCCCTGCTTCCAGGGCTCCAACCAGCAGGGTGGGGTGACCAGGTGGGCATCATGCCCTCCATCCTAGGATGCAGGCTGGCCAGGGTCCTCACCACCTCCACCCCTTCCCCTTGGTAACACGAGACACTGCATCCCAGCTGTAAGGGGTGGGAAGGCTGGGCGGTGCAGGGTAGCTGTGAACAGGAAAAAGGGAAATGGGTTCTGATGGGCAGCTGCGCGGCTCTGCTGTGAGGGTCACCTGGACGGTAGTGCACAGACTCTGGGGCCTGTGAAGCTTCGATGTTTTGTGGTTCTGGAAATCCTATAGGAGACGGTCCACAGCAGGTGGAGCTAATGCTCTCAGTGGAGGTGGTGAAGCCAAAGATCTGCAGTTCAGACTGAAGGTGCCGATGTACATACAGGACAAGACCATCTCGTGTGAATGGACTTCAGGCACGTTTAACGTGAATGCAGTCATGTTAATGCCTAGCATCTTCTATCTCGTGCCTCCCCGCAGGGACCCCCTCCTCAGTTCCTGGGGCTCCTGTAACTCACATACAGGGGGATGGAGAGTGGGCTCTGTCCAGTCTGAGCCCTGATTTACCCTGCGTGTGAGTCTGCTCAGGGCCGCTGTAACAAATAGCACAGACACGGCAGCTTGAATAACAGACCTATCTCCCAGTCCTGGATGCTGAGATCAAGGTGTGTGCAGACTGACTTCTCCTGAGGCCTCTCTCCTTGGTGCTTAGACAGCCGTCTTCTCCCCAGGTCCTCACATGGTCTCCCCCTGTGCCTATCTGTGTCCTAATCTCTTCTTGTAGGACATCAATCCTATTGGATTAGGATCCAGCCTAGTGACCTCATTTTTACCTTGATCACCTCTTTAAAAATCCCATCTCCAAATACAGCCACATCCTGAGGTCCTGGGGGTTAGGAGTTCAGCATGTGGATTTGGGGGGACGTGGCTGAGCCTGTACCATCCTCCTTAGGAACCAAGGGTGCCTCGGTCTTTCCTTCCCTCAAGTCACACGAGGTGATGTAATGGCTCAAGGAGAGGCCACTCATGCAGAGTTTGTGTCCCAGCTGGGGAACCCTTCTCTGCTCTCTTTGATCAGGCCGTGGCAGTGCCAGTCTCCTCCGGAGGTGAGCAGTTCTGGGGTTTCCTGCCGTGTCTCCTGGCCTGCTGAGGTGCTCATTGTCAGGGAACCCAGGAGCCAGCAGCTTAGTGGGGATGCTGGGGACCCTCAGGGCCTTTGCAGATGTCTCTCCCAGCAGATACCCTAGCGAAAGTGGGGAAACATTTGGGGGATTACAGGTGGGAGAGAGTCAGTTTGTTTATGCTTCAGAAAGACCACGTTGGGGTGGGATGTGAGACGCACTGTGGGGCAGGGAGCTTTGTCAGGCCTGATGGAGGAACCAGGCACAAGATCGGGCTTGGGCCAGGGCTGTGGGTGTAGAGGGGAATTAGTGTGGGAACTGGCCACAGGCTGTTGTCGAAATATCGGCTTCCCTGTGCACCGAGGCTGAACAGAAATAAGGAGACAGCGATTTTGGAGGAAGAGAGAGATGGCTTTATTTTTCTGCCAGGCAGCAGGGAAGACACAGCCGGCTAGCGCCTCAAGGACTGGGCACCCCTCCTTGAGAATCAGGGAAGATTTTATATGTGGGGCTCTCGCAGTCTGGGGTATAGGATGAGGATCAAAGTAGTGAAGGTCTTGCATTCCTCCTTTCCTTTGCATTCTTTCAAAACAGTCATAGTTGGCGTCAGGCTGCCTGGTAATTGGTGTCCAGCAGTCTGGTAATTGCATCCGTTTGCCTCTGGTTTATCGGCCGGTGACCTCATTTCTGAAATGAAAAACTATAGGGGGTGATTTGTTATGAGGGGCGTATAGAATGTAAGTGCTGGACATAATAAGGTTAGGGAGAGAGAGGCAGGGGATGTAACTCACACAGAGTCAGGGGTGATGGGGGCCGAATGTAAATTACATAGCATCAGGGAGTGAGGTTAGCTTTGTAAAGTACAAATCTAGTTACTCCAAATGAGTGACAAAGTAAAACAAGGAGTGATGAACTCTTTCAGGCCAGGTAATGTTTCTTCTCTAGCCTGTTCGCTGTTCCCTTTGTTTTCCTTGTTCTCAAGGGAAGGAAAACTTCGTTTCTATTTTTGCTGCAACAAGACTCTGGAGGAGCAGATGACAGTCACTGGGGCGCAAGGAGGGTGGGAGCCTGGGAGACCCCAGTGTTACCAAACAAAACGTGGGCCCGCTTGCCCGAGTGCAGTAAAGCCAGTCTACTGACCCCGGGTGTGGTGAAGGAAAGTGCAGCTCTAATTGTACAAGTGCCGATACAAGGAGGCCAGGTGGCCTGTGCTCTAAAACCCCGAACTCCCTGAAGGATTTCAGCAAAGCAGTTTCAAAGGCCAGGTGAAGGAGGGGGGTCGCAGGGTACGTGATCAGCTGGTGCACAATTCTCTGGCTGATGGTGAGGTAACAGGCGGTTAACATTATAAATTCTTAGGCCCCAGAAGCTCCGGGGCTACCTGTTCATGATCATCAAGTAGTTAATTCCTTCCACTTGGTGGTGGAGGAAGCGTGCGTCAGACACTGTTATCCGGGTACTTCAGAGAGGACCTACAGCAGAGGACGTGGGGGAGGGCTCTGTCCTGGGAAGGCCCCGTAGGGTCCTGCTCGGTTACACCCGGTGCCTGGGCTTAGCAACCTGGGAAGGTGGGGCTGCTCCTGGGTGTGGGGAGCTGCGGGATCCCAGTCCTCTGAGGGGCCTGTTAGCCCCCAAGGGAGACTATGCAGTGGCTGGACAGAGGCATCTGGCCTGGGGGAGGGGTCCAGGCTGGAAATGTAACTGGAATCATTGCAGGGAGGGAGAGGAAAGGCTAATGGGGGCAGATGGGTCACAGCAGACTACGTGCAGGTGACTGCACTCCTGTTGGAAGCAACTCAGAGCCAGAAAGGAGTGGCTGTCAGGGGCTCAGCTCCATTCTCTTGTTCCTTTGTAAAACTGCTGTGTCAGAGTTTGAGACACCACCAGGAGACGTCTGGGCCCAGTGCTGCCATGGCTTCATCAAAGGGGCCCAGGGGAACACAGGACCACTGCAGGCTTCGCCCATGTCCTCACTGGGAATGAACCCCATCGGGGCTCCTGGGCTCACAGACTTGAGGGAACCTCTGTCCTCAGGACCCGTCTTCCTCCTTCCTCTCACCTGCTGGTCAGAGGCCCAGGAACCCCCAACCTGGCTCCACCCCCAGGGCCTGGATTCAGAGGCCCAGGAACCCCCAAAGTGGCTCCACCCCCAGGGCCTGGATTCTGGGACAGCTTAGGGGTAAGCAAGACCCTCATGCTCCTTTATCTGCCTGGGGGTGAGAATGTCTTAAACGCTGCAATTGCCTGATTATGGAGGGCTGAGTGTTTCCAGCAGGTATGGGTGGAAAGATGGGGTGTGAAGTTCCTATGTCTGCAGGGTCTTCCCAGCATGAAGATGTGTGTGTTTCCCCCAGCCAGTCAGCATCCTCCCAGGAAGCCCAGATCCAGGATTACGAGGGCAGAGGCTCTCCCCTTGCTTACCTGTAACTTCCCACGCCCACAGCAAGGAGCCTGGCTCCCACCATCTGCCATTTATCTGTGCATTGCTCCTTTCCAGGTTACACGTGCAGAGGTTTCAGAATTGTTAGCTACTACACCCTGGAAAGAACTTCGTAAAATAAAGCCCACTGTTTATATATGGGCCATTTTGCCTTTAGTCTGCAGTTTCCATTCATTTCCAAAGGTAACTTAGGTCAGCACCTTTTACTCCATCCCCTACAGCGAGTTGTTTCCATATATTTCTAACACAGTTAGACTCTGTGACATTATGTATTCCATCCTGCAACACTCCTACATCCTAAATAACTAAATTTGAATAGATTATGATTGGCCCCTTGGGCTATGCACATCTGTTGGTTCACCCACAGTGGTGATGCTAATCACCCTTGTAGGAGTCCACATACTACAAGAGGCACCGTCTGAAGATTATATTGGGAGCCACTATGTCTTAGGTGCTGTGGATGACCTGGATGTAGTTGAAACAGTGGGATTTCTGAATTCTAGTTTTCCACATTCAACCACCAACCACATACCTGTAGGTTGATTCCTGGGTTCTCTGCTCTGTTCCTCTGGTCTGTGTGCCTGTTTTTGTGCCAATTCCACACTTTTTTGGGACTGTAGCTTCGTAATGAAGTGTGAAGTCAGGGAGCGAGATGCCTCCAGCCATTTCTCCTTCCTCAGGGTCACTTTGGCTCTTCTGGGTCCTTTGTGGTTCCACACACAACTTAAGATTGTTTGTTCTGTTTCTATGGAAAATGTCATTGGACGTTTGGTAGGGATTGCGTCGAATGTGTACATTAATTTGGCTAGAATGCTTTTTTTTTTTTTTTTGCGGTATGTGGGCCTCGCGCTGTTGTGGCCTCTCCCGTTGCAGAGCACAGGCTCCGGATGCCCAGGCTCAACGGCCATGGCTCACGGGCCCAGCCGCTCCACGGCATGTGGGATCCTCCCAGACCGGGGCACAAACCCGTGACCCCTGCATCAGCAGGCGGACTCTCAACCACTGCGCCACCAGGGAAGCCCTGCATATTTTTTTAATTAAAAAAAATTGTGGGCCACACCATGTGGCATGCAGGATGCACGATCCTAGTTCCCCAACCAGGGATCAAACCCGCCCCCCCTGCAGTGGGAGCGCAGAGTCCCAACCCCTGGACGGCCAGCAAAGTCCCACCTTAGAATGCATATTTTTACAATATTGTTTTTACCCATGAGCACGGGGTATATTTCCATTTATTTTTGTCCATTCAGTTTCCTTTATCAGTGTCTTCCAAGTTTTCAGTCTGCAGGTCCTTCACGTCCTTGGTTAAATGTACTCCTAGTTATCTTTTTGGATGCAATTGTAAGTGGGATTTTTTTAAATCCTTTTTCTGATGGTTCATTATCAGTGTATAGAATCACAAATGATTTTTGTGCATTGATTTTCTTTTTTTTTATCCTGCAGCTTTACTGAATTCATTTTTTAGTTGTAACAGTTTTTTGGTGGTTGAATGTGGAAAACTAGAATTTAGAAATCCCACTGTTTCATCTACATCTAGGTCATCCACAGCACCCAAGACATAGTGGCTCCCAATATAATCTTCCCATGGTGCTTCTTGTAGTATGTGGACTCCTACAAGGGTGATTAGCATCACCACTGTGGGTGAACTGGATCTGGGTAGGGCTTGGCCTCTATAACAGAGTTTGATGTCTGTATTTCTGGCGTGGTATGACATGGTTGTTTTGATAAATACTTTATTTTCTAGTAAATTTCAAGTGTATAAAAAACTTTAAATAGCAGTATAAAGTTTTCCACATTCACAAAATACTCCAGTTTGTTTTACCCTGGGAGAGTGGGAGGGCCACTCTCCCAGGGAACCAGCACATAACCCCATAATGAGGAATAATTATGGTTTCCACATTATAATCCTATCCACAGACCTGCTTCAACTTTCACCAGCTGCCCCAGCTTTGTGGAAATGTATTTTTCTATTCGAATCCAGTTTTCTTTTCTTGGAACCATCACTGGGGCTTTTCCTCACTTAAAAAACCTTGCTGGGTTTAAAATGTACAAGATGAGCATGATCTGGGTGCTTTTTCTGTATGGCTTCTTTCACTTAGGATGTTTTCAGTGTTTATCCACATTGTAACATTGATCATTATTTCATTCATTTTTTCCATTGTGATTAAAAACACATAACATTTACCATTTAAACCGTTTTTTAAAAGCTTTTTAAAAAATTATTTTATTTTATTTTTTATTTTTTGGCTGTGTCGGGTCTTTGTTGCTGCACGCAGGCTTTCTCTAGTTGCGGCGAGCGGGACTACTCTTCATTGCCGTGTGCAGGCTTCTCATTGCGGTGACTTCTCGTTGCGGAGCATGGGCTCTAGGCTCACGGGTTTCAGTGGTTGTGGCACGAGGGCTCAGTAGCTGTGGCTCGCGGGCTTAGTTGCTCTGCGGCATGCGAGATCTTCCAGAACCAGCGCTTGAACCCGTGTCCCCTGCATTGGCAGGTGGATTCTTAACCACTGTGCCATGAGGGAAGCCCCATTTAAACCATTTGTAAGTACACAGTTCTGTGGCATTAACCGCATTCACATTGTTGTAAAAATATCCTCACCATCCACCTCCAGAACTTTATTTTCCCCATGTGAAACCATAGCCATTAAACACTAACTCACCTCAACCCCTGGCACCCTTATTCTACTTTGTCTTTGAGTTTGACTTATCTGGATACCTCATACTAGTGGAACCATAGAACGTTTGTCCTTTTTGTGTCTGGCTGGTTTCACTTAGCATAATGACTTCAAGGTTCATCCACATTGTAGCATGTGTGAGAATTACCTTAGTTTTAAATGTTGAATCATATTCCATTGTGTATATACTACACTGTACTTATCCATTCATCTATTGAAGGATGTGTTGTGTTGCTTCCACCTTTTGTCTATTGTGAAGAATGTTGCTATGAATATGGGGTACAGATGTCTGTTCCAGCCCTTGCTTTCTAATATTCTGGGTGTACACCCTGGAGTGGAATCAAGGGATCACATCCATGTTTTTTAGGTGCCACCATACAGTTTTCCACAGCGGCTGTATAATTTTACTTTATTCCTTTATATGACAGAATAATGCAGCTTATGGATACACCATATTTTGCTTATCCGTTTACCTGCTGATGGACATTTAAATCTTTTCTACCCTGGGCTATTGTGAACAGTGCTGCTAGGAATAATTGGTGTACAAGTTTTTGTTTGAACGCCTGTTTTCCATTTTTTTGGTATATATCTAGGAGTGGAGTTCTTGAACCACATGGTAATTATATTTTATATCTTTGAGTAAATGGTAAAGGTTTGTACACATAGACTGCACCATTGTGCATCTCCACAAGTAACTTTTAAGGGTTCCAATTTCTCTGCATTGTTGCCAACCTTTGTTATTTTTATTTATATATTTTAAAATTGATTTTAAAGTTTATTTTTGTTCTAGTGTGTGTGAAGGGGCATCACACTGTGGCTTTCATCTGCATTTTCATCATGACGACTGACATTTGACATCTTTCCATGTCCTTGTTGACCGTTTGTATGTCTTGCCTGGAGAGCAGTCCATGCAGCCATTTGTCTGTTTCAAAAATGTTATTGTCTTTTTGTTGATGAGTTGGAAAAGTCCTGGGTATATTCTAGGTAAAGAGTCTTATCAGATATAGAATGTGCCAATATTGTCTTCCATTCTGTGGGCTGTCTTCTTCCTTTCTGGATAGCCTCTTTTGATGCACAAAGGTTTGTAATTTTGAGGAAATCCAATTTATCTATTTTTTTCTTTCATTTCTTATGCTTTACTGTCAAATCTAAGAAACCATTGCTAAATTCATGGTCAGGAAGATTTAATTCCTTCGTTTATTTGAGAGTTCATACAGTCATCCCTCGGTACCCACTAGGCCAGGCTTTAGGCCTAGGTTTGAGTCAGTGTGAGGGTTCAGGGGTCATGGTTTAGGGTTATGGGTCATTGTTGGAGCGTCCTGGTAGAGGGTTGTGGTTAAAGGGTCGGGGGTTAGAGTTTAGGGGTCAGGGGCAAGGGTCTAGGGGTCTTGGGCGAGGGTCGTTAGGGGGTTATGGTTAGAGGTTACAGTTCTTAGGGTGAAGGTTAGAGTTAGGTTTAAGCACAATTGGCCCTCATTGCCCTCCCCTCTCCTTCTCTCTGAAGCCTCCAGAATGGATAGGACTTGCCCAGGGTCAAACAGGAGTCAGGGAGCTGAGGTCAATAACTGCTTTTCTGGCCTCCCTTCCCCCAGTCCTGGGCTCTGAGAGAAGAATGAAATGTCTGTTCTGGTCTCGGACTGTTTCTTATCCAACTCAACCTCTGTCAAGGATTAGGGAGGGTGTCAGAAGTCATGCATGGTTTCCTTCTGCCCTCCTACCTGGGAAGGGTGATGCTGGCCCTACTCTGCCTGGGCAGCCCCAGGTTCCAGCGCAGCCAAGACAGGAGGGCACTCAGTGGACACGTGTGGATTTATATAGGACTGGGTGCAGTGACCTGCCAGCCCCCAGATGCTGCCTTCTTAAGGGTTGGTGGGGCCCTCCTGGCACTGGAGGCATCCTTTGTCCCATCTGAGTGGGCATGAATAGATGATCAAGTCTCAGGCAGGACAGCCTTTGACCTCTGACTATCCAGGCAGGCATCTGTGGTCCTCTAGCTCAGTCCAGCCTGGGCATTGTCAGGCCCTCATGTACAGTTATGGAGCTGACCATGATGCCGGGCAATTCAAGAACTACCTGGGCAGTGTAGACATTCCTTTGAGAAGTTTCAACTACCAACATGCATGTGGCTGAGAAAAAGGCCTCCCGCTCACAGCCTCATAGGCTGCCAAGAGAAGTAATAATCCTCTAAACATTGGAGTGTGTCCCTGACACAACACCCATACAGCAGACCATGGCCCTGCAATCCTTTGTCCTTTCAGTCGTTAGAAACTTTTGACATGCATATTCATTAAGAATCAAAGATATGGGAGCAACTGGACCTCCCAGTGGGAGGTCTACACTGACACTGCCATTGTCTTGGAGAGCCATATGCATCCATGTGGCCTCTGGAAGCCTGCCAATTATGGGTTCCATGGCAGGGAATAATTCTTGAGCCTCCCGTTACTTCATTGCACAAGAGTTTCCTTACCACCCTAGCGATTGGTTTCTTCCCTTAGAAAAGGAGAGAGAAGGAACTGGAAAAGGAGCAGTATTGTTTTTCAGGGATGGGCAATTAATATGGCCAGGGAGGTGGCATAACTCAAGGGCTCCCACCTCTCAGGGGCAGGAATGAGGTCTGTGTGTGTTCTGAGGGCACATGGGCTGTTCTGGGCCAGCCTCTGAGATGTGAGGACCTGATGCCCAAGGAGAGAGACTTGAGTTTACCACCACCAATGATCCTGACTTTTCAGCAAGTGAGAGAACTTCTTTCAGTCTTGGGAGGGACAGTAAGAGCACTGGATAAATAGCTGCAGCCCCTGACCCTAAGTGAACCCCTTTCTTCCTTTTGTGTCAGATTCTGTGCTGTGCAGTGAGCTGTCATTGACTTAGAATCTGTTGCTTTCTCCCAGCCAGCATCTGTTCTCAGGCCCAAGTGCCTCAGTTTTCCTTTGGGAATTACATCTCACCTGCTTCCAGTCCAAACAGTTGCAGAAGGATGACCCCATGTTCCACCCTGCTCGAAGAAGGGTTTACAACCCACATCTAGCCAGTCCCATTTTCCATCTTCTGGGGTTGGGTCAAGGATGAGAATGCAACCCAAGCCAGATCAAAGGCATTTAAAACCATGACTTTTTGGAATCCAAGAAAAGGAGAAACTCTTTCTCGGAAAATGGATGGTGAGTTGTTGTCAGCCTAGAACTGCTGTTGGCCCAAGGGCAGTGAGAGAGCCTGTGCCTGTGAATGGGGTCCCCCAAAGGCACTGAGCGGGACAAAGATTTGGAGAGAAGCAAGATCACACTGAGACAGTGTGAGCCGCTGGACCTGCCAGGTCCAAACCCATTCTTCAACTTGCCACTTGCAAGTATTAATGTATTTCTACCCTTACAATAAATACTAATTTATTTTACTTCCGTAAGTGTGTCCAGTCGCTGGGAAGAGAAAAAGTCCTGGTTGGTACATCTGAGTCAATAATCCCTGACCCTTCCTCAGGTGTCCTCACTGGGTAGGCGTGGCTGGGGGAGGTGAAGACACTGGGTGGGGTCATATACTAGGGGAGCTGCCAGACATCTCTGTCCCTGCTCCTTCCCTGTCCCAGGAGAGGGAAACCCTGGAAGAGTGATAGGATAACCAGTAGAGGAAGAGGTTCCTCAGTGATTAATTGGCCTTTTTCTGTTTTCCTTAATTTAGGGTCCATTTTGGTAATGTGTTTTTACAAAGAAATCCCCCTTTTCCTCTAGGTTTCCAGTTTGTTACAGTAGGTTTCTCTTATTTGACGTTTACTTTTTCCTGTCTAATTTTCTACAGAATCATGACAAATAATGAACAAATACTGATACTTTACTATTAACTGAAGTTCCTATTCATGTTCCCTTTGTTATACCTTTCCTTGTTCCAGGGTCTCAAAAGACATGGGTCATCATGTCTGTTTAGTCTCTTCTGGGCTCTGACAGTTGCTCAGACTCTCCTTGTTTCCATGACCTTGACAGCGTGGAGGAGGACTGGTCGGGTATTTTATAGACTGCCGGGCACTGGGATTTGCTTGGTGTTTTTGTCGTGGTTAGACTTGGCTTTGAAAAAGCAGATCACAGAGGTGAAATGCTTCCTCTTCACTATATATCAAGAGGACAGGCTCTTAAGGAAACTTCTCACTTATATTCTTAACTTTGGTCACCTAGCTGAAGTAGTGTTTGTCAAGTTTTCCCACAGGTTAATTTTTTTCCTATGTCCATCCTGTATGTCTTATTTAGGAGGAAGTCATAATGCAGAAGCCACACTTGAGGAGAGAGGGGTTAGCTTCACATCCTTGATGGACAGCTGAGTGTGCATATGAATTGTTTAGAAGCTTTGTGCATAGGAGATTTCTATTTAACACCATTCATCGAAAACTATGTAATTTATTTTTACCAGTTTGGACACGTGAATGATTATTGTAAACTTTTGGTTATAATCCAGCACTACATTATTAGACTGCTTAGTTCATTCTTGCTTTGGCTGTTGAGAGCTTTTTCCATTTGCTCCTGTTTTCATTTTACATAATTTTTCTTTTGTGGGTTTTTAAAATTTTGGGTACTTCTTTACTTTCTGATATTTTAAGATTATGCTGCTTCATATATTTACTGTCTCAGTCCTAGCATCAGCCCTTTCTTCAAAGAGCCCTTGTTCCTTTTATTAAAGAATGGTATTAAAAACTTACATGTGGGAGCTAAATATGCTCAGCTGACAGTACATAGAAATACATGCATGTATCCCAGCCTATGCATATACACATAATTATAAAGATATCCATATGGAACTATGTGTAGGCTAAAGATAGTTTACACCGATGTCTCCAACCGGATCTGTTATGACATGGATATCGTAACCTTCTCCCTTTGTTTGACTGTAACATCCCACTCCAGTGGTAAGAAACCTGGCTTCCACCATTTGTCATTTATTAAATTCAGTGCTTGTTCCATTCGATTACTGATATAGTAGTTTCAGTACTGTTAGCTACTACCCCTCATGGGAAAGAACTTAGAGTCCACTGTGTATGTATGGCACATTTTGTCTTTGGCCTACAGATTCTGTACATTTCCAAAGTTAACTTAGGTCAGCCCATTTGTCCCGCTACCAACAGTGCGTTTTTCCATACATTTCTGAATCAGTTAGATTCTTTTTTACATTCTTTATTCCAGTCTTTGACACTCCCATATCCTAAGTAGCTAAGTTTGAATAGATTGTAAATTACTTGTTGGGTTGTAAAAATCTGTGGGTGTAGCCAAATGCATAGTGACAGGTATTCACCACTAAAGTATCATATGGACTATTTCAACCACATATTCCTTAAACTGTTTACCAGTGTCAGTTTTACCTTTTCTAGAATGTCATATAAATGAGGTCATACAGTGTGTAGTACTTCAGACTGGATTCTTTCACTTAGCAATGTAAGTGTTAGTTGCATCTATATCTATCTATATATATTTGCATGGGTTGATGATCCATTCCTTTATATCTCTGAATACTATTGCACTGCATGTATATGAGAGGAAAAATAATTTTCCCTCTACACTTCTATGTTCTTTATTGAGATCTCCCTTGTAATGAAAAAGAGACGAACTGGAGAAAACAATCAGAAGTTTAATATATACCATGCGTACCTCCTGTATACTTGAAAGATACCCAGGAAAACTGAGTCACTCCCTGAAATGGCCCAAGCTATTACCTTAAATGCTATCTTCTGCTGAGAACAAAAGAAAGATGTTAGGGAATGGAGGAAGCCATTTAAGGGATGTTATTAGTCAAAGCCCAGTAAACAAGGGTATGGTTGTTACACAGATTTACATCCAGGCCTATTTCATTGACAAGCTTTTTTTTTTTTTTTAAACCTTTATTTATTTGGCTGCACCGGGTCTTAGTTGCGGCCTGTGTAATCTTTAGTGGTGGCATGCAGGCCCTTAATTGCAGCATGTGGGATCTAGTTCCCTGACCAGGGATTGAACCCTGGTCCCCTGCATTGGGAGTGTGGAGTCTTAACCACTGGACCAGCAGGGAAGTCCCAACAAGCTTTTCTTGATATTTAGTCATCATTCAATTCCTGGTCCAAAGAGGGACATACCCTTATAAATGGAGATATCCTTAATAAATGTAAACTTACCTCCTAAAAGGGCATTTTCTACTTTATTTATTTATTTATTTTTTTGCAGTACGCGCGCCTCTCACTGTTGTGGCCTCTCCCATTGCGGAGCACAGGCTCCGGACACACAGGCTCAGCGGCCATGGCTCATGGGCCCAACCACTCCGTGGCATGTGGGATCTTCCCGGACTAGGGCACGAACCCGTGTCCCCTACATCGGCAGGCAGACTCTCAACCACTGTGCCACCAGGGAAGCCCTCTACTTGGTTTTGAAAGATTCTCCTGGGTCTGCTGTTTCTTAAATTAATCAGTCCAAAATAATCCTTTTGTCAAATGGGCATATTTTGGGGTGGTGTATTCTGCTCCCCTTGACATGTATGTGCCCTAATTTGCTTATGAATTCATCTACAGAAGGACATCCTGATATCTTAAGTTTTTAGCCATTATGAATAGAGCTGCTGTGCATTACTTGATGCTAGTTTTGGTTTGAACACAGTTTTTCAAAGCAGTTGTCTAAATACAAGAGGTACAGTTCTTGGATCCTAAGGTGAGACTTTTTAGATTTGGAAAAAACTGCCAAACTGTCTTCCAAAGTTGGTTGTATATGCATTCCACCAGCATCTTGAGTATATTCTTGTATGCTTATTTACTGCCTGTTTATCTTCTTGGGCCAGGTATGTGTTTCAATCTTTACTAAATTTTAATGGTGTTGTTGGCAAAATTTGAGTACAAATCCTTTATCAGATATGTGTTTTGGAAATAGTTTCTTGCAGTTTGTGGTTTGTCTTCCAGTTTTCTGAATAAGGTCACCAGACCCAAAGTCATGTAGATTATCTTTTTTGTCTAGGATTTTTATAGTTTGGTAATTTAAATTTGTCTATGGGCAATTTTGAGTGAATTTTGGTTTAAGTTGTAAAGTTTGTGTCTACATTCATTTCATTACATATGGTTTGTAATTAATTGCTCCTTAACCAATTTTGGAGAAGATACAGTGAGACACTTGGCTCCATTTCAGTTTGGATTTCCAAACTTAGTATATATAGCAGAACTGCCTTCCGGATGAGGCCTCTGGGTTTGTGAGTGCAGCATTCCCGGCACTTTTCTCACGTCCCACAGTGGGCGCCAAACCCACCTGTCTGACCCTGGGGGCACAGGTGCACCCTGCCGACAGACTTTGCTATGTGACAAGCAGACAGGAGCTTTGTCTCCTGTCAGGGCTTAGGTTTCTGGACCATGAGGCATTGTCCACACTGACAGGAGCTGGGTTTTCTCAGGAACCACTGGTGAGGAGACTCCGCAAGAAGAAAAAATGAGCAAGTGTGGAGAATGTTCCTGTGCAACTGACTGCTGGCTGGGTGGGGTGCATTGTCAGGGGACTCAGGAGAGAAAGAGTTTAATGTGGAATGCTGTGTGCTTTTAGTTAGCTTTATATGCAGTGTAGATGGTGACCACTGTCGTTCTTTGGAGTCTGGTGTCTACTTTTCCTGGCATTGTTTGTTGATGGCTTTAGGTAGAATAAACATTTTTTTTACAACTTTATTGGAGTATAATTGCTTTACAATGGTGTGTTAGTTTCTGCTTTATAACAAAGTGAATCGGTAAAACATATACATATGTTCCCATATATCTTCCCTCCGGCGTCTCCCTCCCTCCCACCCTCCCTATCCCACCCCTCTAAGTGGTCACAAAGCACCAAGCTGATCTCCCTGTGCTACGCGGCTGCTTCCCACTAGCTATCTATTTTACGTTTGGTAGTGTATATATGTCCAAGCCACTCTCTCACTTTGTCACAGCTTCCCCTTCCCCCTCCCCATATCCTCAAGTCCATTCTCTAGTAGGTCTGTGCCTTTATTCCTGTCTTACCCCTAGGTTCTTCATGACATTTTTTTCTTAAATTCCATACATATGTGTCAGCATACGGTATTTGTCTTTCTCTTTCTGACTTACTTCACTCTCTATGACAGACTCTAGGTCCATCCACCTCATTAAAATAGCTCAATTTCGTTTCTTTTGGGCCTGAGCAATATTCCATTGTATATATATGCCACATCTTCTCTATCCATTCATCTGATGATGGACACGTAGGTTGTTTTCATCTCCTGGCTATTGTAAATAGAGCTGCAATGAACATTTTGGTACATGACTCTTTTTGAATTATGGCTTTCTCTGGGTATATGCCCAGTAGTTGGACTGCTGGGTCATATGGTAGTTCTATTTGTAGTTATTTAAGGAACCTCCATACTGTTCGCCACAGTGGCTGTGCCAATTCACATTCCCACCAGCAGTGCAAGAGTGTTCACTTTTCTCCACATCCTCTCCAGCATTTATTGTTTCTAGATTTTTTGATGATGGCCATTCTGACTGGTGTGAGATGATATCTCATTGTAGTTTTGATTTGCATTTCTCTAATGATTAATGATGTTGAGCATTCTTTCATGTGTTTGTTGGCAGTCTGTATGTCTTCCTTGGAGAAATGTCTATTTAGGTCTTCTGCCCATTTTTGGATTGGGTTGTTTGTTTTTTTGTTATTGAGCTGCATGAGCTGCTTGTAAATTTTGGAGATTAATCCTTTGTCAGTTGCTTCATTTGCAAATATTTTCTCCCATTCTGAGGGTTGTCTTTTCATCGTGTTTATGGTTTCCTTTGCTGTGCAAAAGCTTTGAAGTTTCATTAGGTCCCATTTGTTTATTTTTGTTTTTATTTCCATTTCTCTAGGCGGTGGGTCAGACAGGATCTTGATGTGATTTATGTCATAGAGTGTTCTGCCTATGTTTTTCCCCTAAGAGTTTGATAGTTTCTGGCCTTACATTTAGGTCTTTAGTCCATTTTGAGCTTATTTTTGTGTATGGTGTTAGGGAGTGATCTAATCTCCTACTTTTACATCTACCTGTCCAGTTTTCCCAGCACCACTTATTGAAGAGGCTGTCCTTTCTCCACTGTACATTCCTGCCACTTTATCAAAGATAAGGTGACCATATGTGCGTGGGTTTGTTATTATAGGTCTTTTCCTTCTCTGGTGTTTCTTGCCTAGAGAAGATCCTTTAGCATTTGCTGTAAAGCTGGTTTGGTGGTGCTGAACTCTCTCAGCTTTTGCTTGTCTGTGAAGGTTTTAATTTCTCCATCCAATCTGAATGAGATCCTTGCTGGGTAGAGTAATCTTGGTTGTAGGTTGTTCTCCTTCATCACTTTAAATATGTCCTGCCAGTCCCTTCTGGCTTGCAGGGTTTCTGCTGAAAGATCAGCTGTTAACCTTATGGGGATTTCCTTGTGTGTTATGTGTTGTTTTTCCCTTGCTGCTTTTAATATATTTTCTTTGCATTTAATTTTTGACAGTTTGATTAATATGTGTCTTGGCATGTTTCTCCTTGGATTTATCCTGTATGGTACTCTCTGTGCTTCCTGGACTTGATTAACTATTTCCTTTCCTGTATTAGGGAAGTTTTCAACTATAATCTCTTCAAATATTTTCTCAGTCCCTTTCTTTTTCTCTTCTTCTTCTGGAACCCCTATAATTCGAATGTTGGTGCGTTTAATGTTGTCCCAGAGGTCTCTGAGACTGTCCTCAGTTCTTTTCATTCTTTTCTCTCTATTCTGCTCTGAAGTAGTTATTTCCACTATTTTATCTTCCAGGTCACTTATCCATTCTTCTGCCTCAGTTATTCTGCTATTGATCCCTTCTAGAGTATTTTTAATTTCATTTATTGTGTTGTTCATCGTTGCTTGTTTCATCTTTACTTCTTCTAGGTCCTTGTTCAATGTTTCTTGCATTTTCTCTATTCTATTTCCAAGATTTTGGATCATCTTTACTATCATTATTCTGAATTCTTTTTCAGGGAGACTGCCTATTTCCTCTTCATTTGTTAGGTCTGGTGGGTTTTCATCTTGCTCCTTCATCTGCTGTGTGTTTTTCTGTCTTCTCATTTTGCTTATCTTACTGTGTTTGGGGGTCTCCTTTTTGAAGACTGCAGGTTCGTAGTTCCCGTTGTTTTTGGTGTCTGTCCCCAGTGGCTAAAGTTGGTTCAGTGGGTTGTGTAGGCTTCCTGGTGGAGGGTGGCTGTGTTCTGGTGGATGAGGCTGGATCTTGTCTTTCTGGTGGGCAGGTCCACGTCTGGTGGTGTGTTTTGGGGGTGTCTGTGGACTTATTATGATTTTAGGCAGCCTCTCTGCTAATGGGTGGGGTTGTGTTCCTGTCTTGCTAGTTGTTTGGCATAGGGAGTCCAGCACTGTAGCTTGCTGGTCGTTGAGTGAAGCTCGGTCTTGGCGTTGAGATGGAGATTTCTGGGAGATGTTCACCATTTGATATGTGGGGCTGGGAGGTCTCATGTGGACCAGTGTCCTGAAGTTGGCTGTCCCACCTCAGAGGCACAGCACTGACTCCTGGCTGCAGCACCAAGAGCCTTTCATCCACACGGCTCAGAATAGAAGGGAGAAAAAGTAGAAAGAAAGAAAGAAAGAAAGAAAGAAAGAAAGAAAGAAAGAAAGAAAGAGGATAAAAGAAAATAAAGTAAGGTAAAATAAAATAAAGTTATTAAAATAAAGAATTACTAAGAAAAAAATGTTTTTAAGTAAAAAAAAAAACAAAAAAAATGGATGGATAGAACCCTAGGACAAATGGTGAAAGCAAAGGTATACAGACAAAATCTCACACAGAAGCATACACGTACACACTCACAAAAAGAGGAAAAGGGGAAAAAAATCATAAATCTTGCTCTCAAAGTCCACCTCCTCAATTTGGGATGGTTCGTTGTCTCTTCAGGTATTCCACAGACGCAGGGTACATCAAGTTGATTGCGGAGCTTTAATCCGCTGCTTCTGAGGCTGCTGGGAGAGATTCCCCTTTGTCTTCTGTGTTCGCACAGCTCCCGGGGCTCAGCTTTGGATTCGGCCCCGCCTCTGCGTGTAGGTCGCCGGAGGACGTCTGTTCTTCGCTCAGACAGGACGGGGTTAAAGGAGCCGCTGCTTCGGGGGCTCTGGCTCCCTCAGGCCGCGGGGGAGGGAGGGGCACGGAGGCGGGGCGAGCGTGCGTCGGCGGAGGCCGGCGTGACGTTGCGTCAGCCCGAGGCGCGCCCGTGCGTTGTCCCGGGGATGTTGTCTGTGGAGCCGGGGACCGTGGCAGTGGCGGGCAGCACAGGCTCCCGGGAGGGGAGGTGTGGAGAGTCACCTGCGCTCGCACACGGGCTTCTTGGTGGCGGCAGCAGCAGCCCCAGCGTCCCACGCCCGTCTCTGGGCTCCGCGCTTTCAGCCGCGCCTCGCGCCCGTCTCTGGAGCTCCTTTCAGCGGCGCTCTGAATCCCCTCTCCTCACGCACCAGGAAACAAAGAGGGAAGGAAAAGTCTCCTGCCTCTTCGGCAGCTCCAGACTTTTCCCCGGACTCCCTCCCGGCCAGCCGTGGCGCACTAACCCCCTTCAGGCTGTGTTCACGCCGCCAGCGCTCTGACTGAAGCCCGAGCCTCAGCTCCCAGCCCCGCCCGCCCCGGCGGGTGAGGAGACAAGCCTCTCGGGGTGGTGAGTGGCGGTCGGCACCGGTCCTCTGTGCGGGAATCTCTCTGCTTTGCCCTCCGTACCCCTGTGGCAGCGGTCTCCTCCGCGGCTCCGAAGCTTTCCCCCTCCGCCACCCGCAGTCTCCGCCCGCGAAGGGGCTCCTAGTGTGTGGAAACCGTTTCTCCTTCACGGCTCCCTCCCACGGGTGCAGGTCCCGGCCCTATCCTTTTGTCTCTGTTTATTCTGTTTTCTTTTGCCCTACCCAGGTACGTGGGGAGTTTCTTTTCTTTCTTTTTTTTTTTGCGGTACATGGGCCTCTCACTGCTGTGGCCTCTCCTGTTGCGGAGCACAGGCTCCGGACGCGCAGGCTCAGCGGCCATGGCTCACGGGCCCAGCCGCTCAGCGGCAGGTGGGATCTTCCCGGCCCGGGGCACGAACCCGTGTCCCCTGCATCGGCAGGCGGACTCTCAACCACTGCGCCACCAGGGAAGCCCCGTGGGGAGTTTCTTGCCCTTTGGGAGGTCTGAGGTCTTCTGCCAGCGTTCAGTGGGTGTTCTGTAGGGGTGGTTCCCCGTGTAGCTGTATTTCGGATGTATCTGTGGAGAGGAAGGCGATCTGCGTGTCTTACTCTTCCGCCACCTTCCCCCTCTCCCAAACATTTTAATAATAGTCATTTTTCTGACGCATGAGCGTGGAATATTGTTTCCTATTGTGTCTTCAGTTTCTTTACCAGTGCTTTATAGTTTTCTGAGTATAGGTCTTTCGTGTCCTTGGTTAAATTTATTGCTAAATAGTTCGTTCTTTTGGATGGAATTGTAAATGGGATTGTTTTCTTAATGTTTCTTGCTGGTGGTTCGTTATTAGTGTATAGAAACGAAACTGATTTGTGTATATTGAGTGCATATTTTGCAACTTTACTGAATTTATTTTTTAACGTAGTTTTTGAAGTAATGTGAACAATTGCAAGACTAAAATCTCACCGCTTCTACTGCCCCCCAGGTGATCCACAGGACCCACGACATGGTAGCTACTAATACGCTCTTCCCACGGTGCCTCTTAATCCCATGCGGACTCCTACAAGGGAAATAAGTATCACAACTTTGGTTGAACGTGGTCTGGGTAAGTCTTGGCCTCTATAAGAAAAATTTGATGTCTGTCTTCTCTGGTTTTCTGGCATGATCCTGACATGGTTGTCTAGAAAAGTAATTTACTTTCCAGTAATTTAAAATGTACAGAAAAGTTGCAATAATGGCAAAAAGTACTCACATTTGCCACTTGACACAAAATGCTCAGTGTGTTTTGCCCAAGGCACCAGCACATAACCCCTAAATGAAGAAATTCTGATGTCCACATTGTAATTTAATACTGAGCCCCACTTCAACCTTCACCTACTGTCCGAACGGTATGAAAATGTCTTTTTCCATCCTGATCCAGTTTTCTTTTTCTGGAACCATGACTGAGTTTCTCCGTCATTTGGACAACCTTGATGGATTTGAAGCAGACAAGATGAGCATGGGATCTAGGGGGCCTTTTCTGTATGGCTTTTTTCACTAAGAATGTTTTTAACGTTCATTTTTGTAACAAATATCAGCGCTACACTTTTTTTTTCATTGTCATTAAAAATACAAAACACGACTTCAGCATTTAATTCACTTTATGTATACAGTTTTGTGGTATTAACTACCTTCATTTAGTTGCACAAACAAGTTAACTAACATGTGTACCTCCTGTGTGCATGGCAGATACCCAGGAAATTGAGTAACACCCTGAAACGGCCCAAGACATCACCTTAAATACCGTATTCATCTAAAAGGGAAAAAAAGGAAGGCTATAGTTGTTTCTGTCTACATTCATTTGATCGTATATGGTTTCCAATTGATGTTGTATAACTAGTTGTGGAGAAGTCATGGGATAGGTGGCTTCATTTCAGTTTGAATTTCCAAATTTAGTGGATTCTGCAGGCTTGTTACAAGGTTTACAAACTTCATATTGGGTCAGGACATCCCATGGTGTAACTGGTATTCATGGTTTGTTCAACAGTTAAAGTTCTGTGTGATATGAGTTCATCCTGGAGTAATCCAGGTTAGTTGCTGTTATACATTTGTCCCAGGATGAAAGGACAAGAGAACTAAGACCTAATTTATAAAAGTGCCTTCAAACTAATTGATACTGAAGTATAGTTAACCTACAATGTTGTGTTAATTTCTGCTGCACAGCAAGGTGATTCATACATACGTACATACATATGTACGTATTTTTCATATTCTTTTCCATTATGGTTCATTACAGGGTATTGAATACAGTTCCCTGTGCTGTACAGGAAGACCTTATGTATCCATCCTATATCTAATAATTTGCATCTACTAACACCAAACTCCCAATCCATCCCTCTCCCCTGTCTTCCCGTTGACAACCACAAGTCTGTTTTCTCTATTTGTGAGTCTGTTTTTGTTCTGTAGATAGGTTCATCTGGGTCTCATTTTATAATCCACATACAAGTGATATCATATGGGATTTGTTGTTCTCTGTCTGACTGACTTCACTTTGTATGATGGTCTCTAGGTCCATCCATGTAGCTGCAAGTGGCATTATTTCATTCTGTTCTATGGCTGAGTAATATTCCGTTGTATATATGTACCACATCTTCTATATCCATTCCTCTGCTGAGGGACATCCAGGTTGCTTCCATGTCTTGGCTATTGTGAATAGTGCTGCTGTGAATGCTGGGGTGCATGTATCTTTTCGAATTATAGTTCTGTCTGGATATGTGCCCAGGAGTGGGATTGCGGGGTCCTATGGTAATTCTAGTTTTAGTTTTTGAGGAGCCTCCGTACTGTTTTCCATAGTGGCTGCATCAATTTACATTCCCACCAGTAGTGTAGTAGGGTTCCCTTTTCTCCACACCCCTTCCAGCATTTCTTTCTAGACATTTTAATGATGGCCATTCTGACCGCTATGAGGTGATAACTCACTGTCGTTTTGATTTGCGTTCTCTAATAATTAGCGATGTGGAGCATCTTTTCATGTGCCTGTTGGCTATCTGTATGTCTTTGGAGAAATGTCTGTTTAGACCTTCTGCTTATTGTTTGATTTTTTTTTCTTTTTTGAGCTGTATGAGCCGTTTGCATATTTTAGAATTAAGACCTTGTTGGTCGCATCATTTGCAGGTATTTTCTCCCAAACAGTTAGCACAGGTGGTGGAACAACTGGATACCCACATGCAGAAGAGTAAAGTTGTACCCTTACCTCCCCCCACCCCACATACAAAATCAACACAAAATGGACCAAAGGCCTAGGTGCAAGAGCCAAAATTATAAAACTCGTAGAAGAAAACATGAGAGTAAATCTTCATGACCTTGGATTTGGTCATGATATCTTAGATCTACCAAAAGCACAAGCAACAAAAGACAAAACAGATGAATTAGACTTCCTCAAAATGAGAAAGAGTTGTGTATAAAAGGAGCAAGGAATAAAATAATCCACCATCCAAAATGGCACAGGATGTTTGCAAACCATGTATCTGATAAAGGACTGTATGTAGCCCACCAGCCAAGCCCCCGGTGGTCCGGTGGAGTGTCTGTGCGGCCCCTCCCGTCCTCGGTGATCAGGGAATTTCAGGCCCCACGGCACCCGAGGGGTGGTCACTGGTCATCCTCGGCACCCTCAAGGAGTGAGTGAGTGCTGGATGGTTTTGAGCCCAGATGCACTCCCATTACTGCCCTCAAAGGCTGAAGCCTTCAGCATGTCTCCAGAAGGACACAGAGTATTTGCAAGTCTTTGAGAGCCAAGAGAACAGTCTTCACTTTTCTGAAAAGGGCATCTTACTATCTCACAGCATGACCATTTTCAATCTGGCTCCCGGGGTGCCCTCCCACCTTCTTTATTTCTCTGAGAGTGGCCATGGTGGTTTGGCTGTCCCCAGTCCCCACACCAGGTGACAAGGCCAGTGGGGCCAGATCCTGCTGGTCCTTAGCTTCGTTGGAGATTAACCCAGACTCTCGGCCTGCGATTGAACGGGGATGCCCCTGCTTCTCCCCATCACCGATTCTCATCTCCTCCTCTATCTCTTTTCCTCTTGCTTTTCAGTCTCAGATTTACCTGATGGTCACCACTCACAGCTCCCGCAGAGCTCAGAGATTTCTCCTTGAAGGAATGGTTCTGGAAAATCAGAGGGATAAATAAAGGATGCAGCTGATTCCCGCCTTGTGCTGACGCCCAAGAGGGTGAGGAGAGTGAGTGTTTTCTCATTAGAATTTTAAATCCTCCAAGTAATAGATCATTGAGGGAGGCATCATTGGAGGGGGCATTACCCCAAGAGGGTGAGGAGAGTGAGTGTTTTCTCATTAGAATTTTAAATCCTCCAAGTAATAGATCATTGGGGGTGGGGGGCATCCAGTGTTTTCCTGCTCATTCTAATAATGTCATTCCTGAATTTTTATGTGGTAAATAAATTATAAATATGTTGTGGGGGATATCCATTTAAAAAATGTTAGAGGTAACTCCAAGGAATTTACAACAAACAAGGACACAGAATCCGTTCTCCAGACACTGGCTGAGAGATTCCTACCCTGAGCCGCAGTCCCCTGGAGGGCAGAGTGGCCATGACTCTCCTCCCACAGGTGAGTCTACACAGGCACATCCCACGTGGGACCACTGCATCGCTGAATCTTAAGAGTGACCAATGGCAGGCAGCTGGCTAGAGATGCGGATAAGAGAAAACTGCCCAGCAGCCTGGGACAACGCCGGGGTGAGGCCTTAGGAAGGGCCAGTGTCAGAACCTCAGAGATAACTTGAAGAGAGTTCAGGCTGTTAAGGACATCGTCAGAGATGCACTTAGGGACATATTCAGGGCCTTAGTTATGGACAGGATCAGGGCATTATTTAGTGACAGCTTAGACTATAAGGGACGGCATCAGGGCCTGATACTGTCCGTAACAAAGTCCCTAACACTATTCGTGACTCAGGCCCTGAAAGTGTACCTAACAGAAGGCCCTGATGCCAGTCTTAACCAAGACCCTGACACTGTGCCTAGCAAAGGCTCTGATGGTAGTCCTAACCAAGGCCCTGACACTGTCCCTAAGTAGGGCCTGAGGCTACGGCTAACTCAGGCTGTGACATGATACCTAACCAAGGCTCTGATGCTAGTCCTAAGTAAGGGTCTGACAGTGTCCCTAACTAAGGGCCTGACTCTCGTCCCAACTCTGGCCCTGCAATTATACATAAGAAAGGCTCTGACTCTCGTACTAGCTGAGGCCTTGACACTGTCCCTCACTAAGGCGCTGACACTACTTCTAACTCAGGCCGTGAAATTAATCCTAATGAAGTCTCTGATGCTAACCCTAACTAAGGCCTTGACAGTGTTCCTTACTAATGCCTTGACACTATTCCTAAGGCCCTAGCCGTAGCCCTAGCCCTATCCCTAGCCCCAACCCCAGCCCCAGCCCCTGATCCTACAGAGGCCTTGATGCTCCTCCTAGGCCTTGCCCTGACACTGGTTAACTAAGGCGTTGACACTACTACTAACTCAGGCTTTGATACTGTCTGTAACTAAGGGCCTGACTCTCCTCATAACTGTGTCCCTGCCATTATACATAACAAAGGCTCTGATGCTCATCCTAACCAAGGCCCTGACACTGTCCCTCACTACGGCCCTGGCACTGCTTCTAGCTCATGCCCTGACATTTTACGTAATGAAGGCTCTGATGCTAACCGTAACTAAGGCCCTGACAGTGACCCTAACTAAGGCCTTGATACTATTCCTAACTAAGGCCGTAGCCCTAGCCCTAACCCCAGCCCCAGCCCCAGCCAAAGCCCCAGCGCCATCCCCAGCCCCGGCCCATAATGCTGATCCTGCAGAGGCCCTTGTGCTCCTCAGAGGCCTTGCCCTGACACTGTCCTTAACTAAGGCCTT
Source organism: Mesoplodon mirus (assembly GCF_964341445.2). NCBI lineage: Eukaryota > Metazoa > Chordata > Mammalia > Artiodactyla > Ziphiidae > Mesoplodon > Mesoplodon mirus. The sequence goes on from NC_138980.1 coordinate 185,659,288, forward strand.
CACACTATTCGTAACTAAGGGTCTAGCCCTAACCATAGCCCCAGCCCCAGGCCTAGCTCCAGTCTCAGCCCCAGCCCCAGCCCCTGCCATAGCCCCAGCCCCAGCCCTAGCCCCAGTCCCAGCCCTAGCCCTAGCCCGAGCCCCAGCCCTAGCCCCAGCACCAGGTGCAGCTCCAGGCCTAGCCCCAGCCCCAGCCCCAGATGCTTATCCTACAGAGGCCCTTATGCTCCTCCTAGGCCTTGCCCTGACACTGTCCTTAACTCAGGCCTTGACACTACTACTAACTCAGGCCCTGTCATTATACCTAACGAAAGCTCTGATGCTAAACCTAACTAAGGCCCTGACAGTGACACTAACTAAGGCCTAGACACTGTTCGTAACTAAGGGCCTAACACTAGGCCTAGCCCCCCCCAGCCCTAGCCCTAGCCCTATCTCCAGCCGTAGCCCTAGCCCCAGCAACAGCCCCAGCCCTAGCCCCTGCCCCTGAAGGTGATCCTACAGAAGCCGTTAATGATCCTCCTAGGCCTTGCCCTGACAATGTCTGTAACTAAGGCTTTGATACTATTTCTAACTGAGGCTCCAGGTCCAGCCCCAGCCCCAGCCCCAGGCCCTGCTCCTGACCTTACAGAGGCCTTTATGCTCCTCCTAGGCCTTGCCCTGACACTGTCCTTAACTCAGGCCTTGACACTACTACTAACTCTGTCCCTGACACTGTCTGTAACTAATGCCCTGACGGTGTCCCTAACTAAGGGCCTGACTCTCCTCCTAAGTCTGGCTCTGCCAGTATACATAGAAAAGGCTATGATGCTCGTCCTAACCAAGGCCCTGACAATGTCCCTCACTAAGGCCCTGACACTACTTCTAACTCAGGCCCTGATATTATACCTAACGAAGGCTCTGATGCTAACCCTAACTAAGGCCCTGACAGTGACCCTAACTAAGGCCCTAGCCCTATCTCTATCCATAGTCCCGGCCCCCCCCCAGCCCTAGCCCCAGTCCCAGCCCCAGCCGTAGCCCCAGCCCCAGCCCCAGACCCAGCCCTAGCCCCAGACCCAGCCCTAGCCCCAGCCGCAGCTCCAGCCCCAGGCCCAGCCCTAGCCCTAGCCCCAGCCACAGCCCCAGTCCTAGCCCCAGCCCCAGTCCCAACCCCAGCCCCATCCCCAGCCCCATCCCCAGCCCTAGCCCCTGATGCTGATCCTATAGAGGCCCTTATGTTCCTCCTAGGCCTTTCCCTGACACTGTACTTAACTAAGGCCTTGACACTATTTCTAACTAAGGCCCCAGCCCCAGGCCCAGCCCCAGCCCTAGCCCCAGCCCTAGCTCCATTCCCCGCCCCAGCCCCAACCACAGCCGCAGCCCCAGCCCCTGATGCTGATCCTATAGAGGCCTTTATGCTCCTCTTAGGCCTTGCCCTGACACTGTCCTTAAGTAAGGCCTTGACCCTATGCCTAACTAAGGGCCTATCCCTAAACCTAGCCCCAGCCCCAGTCCCAGCCCCAGTCCCACCCCAAGCCCCAGCCCCAGCCCCAGACCCAGACCCAGCCCTAGCCTTAGCCTCAGCCCCAGATGCAGCCCCAGCCCCAGCCCTAGACGCAGCCCTAGCCCCAGCCCTAGCCCCAGCCCCAGGCCCAACCCCAGCCCCTGATGCTAATCCTACAGAGGCCTTTATGCTTCTCCTAGGCCTTGCCCCGACACTGTCCTTAACTCAGGCGTTGACATTACTACTAACTCAGGCCGTCATACCGTCCCTAACTAAGGCCCTGACAGTGTCCCTGTCTAAGGGACTGAATGTCCTCCTAACTCTGGCCCAGCCATTATACATAAAAAAAGCTCTGACGCTCGTCGTAACCGAGGCCCTGAGAGTGTCCCTTACTAAGGCCCTGACACTACTTCTAACTCAGGCCCTGTCATTATACCTAACGAAAGCTCTAATGCTAAACCTAACTAAGGCCCTGACAGTGACACTAACTAAGGCCTTGACACTATTACTAACTAAGGCCCCCAGCCCTAGCCCCACCCCTAGCCCCAGTCCCAGCCCCTGTCCCAGCCCCAGACCCAGCCCCAGCCCCAACCCTAGCCCCTGATGCTGATCCTATAGAGCCCATTATGATCCTCCTAGGCCTTCCCCTGACAATGTGGTAACTAAGGCCTTGACAGTATTTCTAACTAAGGCCCCAGGTCCAGCCCCAGCTGCAGCCCCAGCCCCTGATGCTGATCCTATAGAGGCCTTTATGCTCCTCCTAGGCCTTGCCTTGACACTGTCCTTAAGTAAGGCCTTGACCCTATTCCTAACTAAGGGCCTAGCCCTAAACCTAGCCCCAGCCCCAGCCCCAGCCCCAGCCTTAGACCTAGCCCCAGACCCAGCCCTAGCCTTAGCCTCAGCCCCAGATGCAGCCCCAGCCCCATCCCTAGGCCCAGCCCCAGCCACAGACCTAGCCCTATCCCCAGCCCCAGGCCCAACCCCAGCCCCTGATGCTGATCCTACAGAGGCCCTTATGCTCCTCCTAGGCCTTGCCCTGACACTGTCCTTAACTCAGGACTTGACACTACTACTAACTCAGGCCTTGATACTGTCCCTTACTAAGGCCCTGACAGTGTCCCTGTCTAAGGGACTGAATGTCCTCCTAACTCTGGCCCTGCCATTATACATAAAAAAAGCTCTGACGCTCGTCCTAACAGAGGTCCTGAGACTGTCCCTCACTAAGGCCCTGACACTACTTCTAACTCAGGCCCTGTCATTATACCTAACGAATGCTGTGATGCTAACCCTAACTAAAGCCCTGACAGTGACCCTAACTAAGGCCTTGACACTATTCCTAACTAAGGGCCTATCCCTAGCCATAGCCCCAGCCCCAGCCCCAGTCCCAGTCCCAACCCCAGCCCGAGCCCCAGCCTCTGATGCTTATCCTACAAAGGCCCTTATGCTCCTCCTAGGCCTTGCCCTGACACTGTCCTTAACTAAGGCCTTGACACTACTACTAACTCAGGCCGTGATACTGTCCCTACCTAAGGCCCTGACAGTGTCCCTATCTAAGGGTGTGACTCTCCTCCTAACTCTGGCCCTGCCATTATACATAGAAAAGGCCCTGACGCTCATCCTAATCGAGGGCCTAACACTGTTCCTCACTAAGGCTCTTAACACTAATTCTAACTCAGGGCCACGTTATACCTAACGAAGGCTCTGATGCTAACCCTAACTATGGCCCTGACAGTGACCCTAACTAAGGCCTTGACACTATTCCTAACTAAGGGCCGAGCCCTAGCCCAAGCCCCAGCCCCAGCCCGAGCCCCAGACCCAACTCCAGCCCCTGGTGCTGATCCTACAGAGGCCGTTATGCTCCTCCTAGGCCTTGCCCTGACAGTGTCCTTATCTCAGGCCTTGACACTACTACTAACTCAGGCCCTGTCATTATACCTAACGAAAGCTCTGATGCTAAACCTAACTAAGGCCCTGAGAGTGACACTAACTAAGGCCTTGACACTATTCCTAACTAAGGCCCCAGCCCTAGCCCGACCCCTAGCCCCAGCTCCAGCCATAGCCCAAGCCCAAGCCCCAGCCCTAGCCCCAGCCGCAGGCGCAGTCCCAGTCCCAGCCCCAACCCCAACCCTAGCCCCAGCCCCAGCCCTAGCCCCTGATGCTGATCCTATAGATGCCCTTTTGATCCTCCTAGGCCTTCCCCTGACAATGTGGTAACTAAGGCCTTGACACTATTTCTAACTAAGGCCCCAGGTCCAGTCCCAGCCGCAGCCCCAGCCCCTGATGCTGATCCTATAGAGGCCTTTATGCTCCTCCTAGGCCTTGCCTTGACACTGTCCTTAAGTAAGGCCTTGACCCTATTCCTAACTAAGGGCCTAGCCCTAAACCTAGCCCCAGCCCCAGCCCTAGCCCCACCCCCAGCCCCAACCCTAGCCTTAGCCTCAGCCCCAGCTCCAGCCCCAGCTCCAGCCCCAGCCCCAGCCCCAGCCCTAGCCCTAGCCCCAGCCCCAGCCCCAGCCCTAGCCCCAGCCCTAGGCCCAACCCCAGCCCCTGATGCTGATCCTACAGAGGCCCTTATGCTCCTCCTAGGCCTTGCCCTGACACTGTCCTTAACTCAGGTCTTGACATTACTACTAACTCAGGCCATGATACTGTCTGTAACTAAGGCCCTGACAGTGTCCCTAACTAAGGGCATGACTCTCCTCCTAACTCTGGCCCTGCCATTATACATAAAAAAGGCTCTGTTGCTTGTCCTAATCGAGGGCATTGCACTGTCCCTCACTAAGGCCCTGACACTAATTCTAACTCAGGGCCACATTATACCTAACGAAGGCTCTGATCTAACCCTAAGTAAGGCCCTGACAGTGACCCTAACTAAGGCCTTGACACTATTCCTAACTAAGGGCGTAGCCCTAGCCCTAGCCGCAGCCCCAGCCCCTGCCCTAGCCTCTACCCTTGATCCTACAGAGGCCCTTATGCTCCTCCTAGGCCTTTCCCTGACACTGTCCGTAACTAAGGCCTTGACACTATTTCTAACTAAGGCCCCAGGCCCAGCGCCAGCCCCAGCGCCGCCCCAGCCCCAGGCCCAGCCCCAGGCCTAGCTCCAGTCCCAGCCCCAGCCCCAGCCCCAGCCCCAACACCAGCCCAGGCCCCAGCCTCTGATGCTTATCCTACAAAGGCCCTTATGCTACTCCTAGGCCTTACCATGACACTGTCCTTAACTCAGGCCTTGACACTACTACTAACTCAGGCCCTGTCATTATACCTAACGAAAGCTCTGATGATAAACCTAAGGCCCTGACAGTGACACTAACTAAGGCCTTGACACTATTCCTAACTAAGGCCCCAGCCCTAGCCCCACCCCTAGCCCCAGTCCCAGCCCCAGCCCCAGCCCCAGCTCCAGCCCTAGCCCCAGCCGCAGCCGCAGTCCCAGTCCCAGCCCCAACCCCAACCCCAGCCCCAGCCCCAGCCCTAGCCCCTGATTCTGATCCTATAGAGGCCCTTATGATCCTCCTAGGCCTTCCTCTGAGAATGTGGTAACTAAGGCCTTGACACTATTTCTAACTAAGGCCCCAGGTCCAGCCCCAGCCGCAGCCCCAGCCCCTGATGCTGATCCTATAGAGGCCTTTATGCTCCTCCTAGGCCTTGCCCTGACACTGTCCTTAAGTAAGGCCTTGACCCTATTCCTAACTAAGGGCCTAGCCCTAAACCTAGCCCCAGCCCCAGCGCCAGCCCTAGCCCCAGCCTAAGCCCCAGTCCCAGCTCCAGCCCTAGCCCCAGGCCCAGCCCTAGCCCTAGCCCCAGCCACAGCCCCAGTCCTAGCCCCAGCCCCACGCCCAACCCCAGCCCCTAATGCTGATCCTACAGAGGCCCTTATGCTCATCCTAAGCCTTGCCCTGACACTGTCCTTAACTCAGGCCTTGACATTACTTGTAACTCAGGCCATGATACTTTCCCTATCTAAGGCCCTGACATGGTCCCTATCTAAGGGCCTGAATCTCCTCCTAACTCTGGCCCTGCCATTATACATAAAAAAGGCTCTGATGCGCATCCTAACCAAGGCCCTGACACTGTCCCTCACTAAGGCCCTGACACTACTTCTAACTCAGGCCCTGACATTATACCTAACGAAGGCTCTGATGCTAACCCTAAAGCCCTGACAGTGACGCTAACTAAGGCCTTGACACTATTCCTTACTAAGGCCCTAGCCGTATCCCTAGCCCTATCCCTAACCCTAGCCCCAGCCCTCCCCTAGCCCCATCCCCATCCCCAGCGTCATCCCTGCCCCTGATCTTACAGAGCCCTTTATGCTCCTCCTAGGCCTTGCCCTGACACTGTCCCTACCGAAGGCCGTTATACTGGTCCTAAAAAAGGCCCAGGTGCTCTCGATAACTAAGGCCTTCAAAGTGTCCCTTGCTCCGTTCCTGACTTTATCCCTAGTCCATAGTTAATGTCCTGCCTCTTACCCTACCTGAAGCCCTAATGCTGTCCCTAACTAAGGCCCTGACTAGTCATCACTAAGGCCCTGACACAGTTTGTAAGTAAGGCCTTGAAGCTGTCGCTAATGCAGGCCCTGCTGCCGGCAATAACTAAAGGCCTGACACTATCCTGAGCTAATATACTGACCCATCTCCAACCAAGGTCCAGACACTATCCCTAAGTCAGCCCTGATGTTGGCCCTAAATAAAGCCCTGAGGCTGTCCCTAACACAGGCCCTGAAGCTATCCCTAACTGAGGCCTTGACGCTCCGCCTAACTCAGGCCCTGGTTGTGTCTTTAACTAAGACCGTAATTCTGATCCTACAGAGGCCCTGATGCTGCTCCCGAGTCATGCCCTGGCAGTGTCCCCAGCTAAGCGCCTGATGCTAGGCCTCACTCGGGCCCTGTCGCTCTCCCTACGTCAGGCTCTGACGCTGTCCCTACCTGAAGCCCTGACAGTGGTTCTAAACAAGGCCCCAATATTCTCAGTAACTAAGGTGTTGACACTATACTTGGGTCATGTCCTGACAGTATACCTAGATCATAACTCATCCCTGTCTTTAGCTAAAGTCGAGCCTCTTATGGCAACTAAAGCCCTGATTCTGTGCTTAACTCAGGCCCTGAATTTAGCCCCAAGGCAGTGCCACTGTCCCTAACTAAGGCCTAGATGCTGGTCCAATGTCAGGGCCTGATACTGTCCCTAACAAAGTCCCTAACACTATGCCTGACTCAAGCCGTGACAGTGTACCTAACAGAAGGCCCTGACGCCAGTCCTAACCAAGGCCCTGACACTGTCCCTAAGTAGGGCCTGAGACTATGGCTAATTCAGGCCCTGACACAATAACGAACAAAGGCTCTGATGCTAGTTGTAAGTAAGGCCCTGACACTGTTTTAAACTAAGGCCTTGACACTACCACTAGCTCAGGCCGTGATACTGTCCCTAACTAAGGCCGTGACAGTGTCCCTAACTAAGGGCCTGAGTATCCTCCCAACTCTGGCCCTGCCATTATACATAAAAAAGGCTCTGATGCTCATCCTATCCAAGGCCCTGGCACTGTTCCTCACTGAGGCCCGGACACTATTTCTACCTCAGGCCCTGACATTATACCTAACGAAGGCTCTGATGCTAACCCTAACTAAGGCCCTGACAGTGTCCTTGATTAAGGGCCTGAATCTCCTCCTAACTCTCACCCTGCCATTATACAGAACAAAGGCTGTGACACTTGTCCTGTGACGCTCGTCCTAACCAAGGCCCTGACACGACTTCTACCTCAGGCCCTGAAATTATACCTAACGAAGGCTCTGATGCTAACCGTAACTAAAGCCCTGACGGTGACCGTAACTAATGCCTTGAGACTACTACTAACTCAGGCCATGATACTGTCTCTAACTAATGCCTTAACAGTGACCCTAACTAAGTGCTTGACAGTAGCCCCAGCCCCTGATCCTACAGAGGCCCTTATGCTCCTCCTAGGCCTTGCCCTCACACTGTCCCTTCCGAAGGCCTTGACACTTGTCCTAAAGAAGGCCCAGGTGCTCTCGATAACTAAGACCTTCAAAGTCTCCCTCGCTCCGTTCCTGACTTTATCCCTAGTCAGTAGTTAATGTCCTGCCTCTTAACCTACCTGAAGCCCTAATGTTGTACCTAACTAAGGCCCTGACTAGTCATCACTAAGGCCCTGACTCTGTTTGTAAGTAAGGCCCGGAAGCTGTCCCTAATGAAGGCCCTGCTGCCGGCAATAACTAAAGGCCTGACACTATTCTGAGCTAATATACTGACCCATCTCTAACCAAGTTACTGACACTATCCCTAATTCAGCCCTTATTCTGGCCCTAAATAAAGCTCTGATGCTGTCCCTAACACAGGTCCTGAAGGTATCCCTAAGTGAGGCCTTGACGCTCCGCCTAACTCAGGCCCTGATCATGTCTTTAACTAAGAACGTAATGCTCATACTACGGAGGCCCTGATGCTGCTCCTGAGTCATGACCTGACAGTGTCCACAGCTAAGGGCCTGATACTAGGCGTCACTCGGGCCCTGTCCCTCTCCCTACGTCAGGCTCTGACGCTGTCCCTACCTGAAGCCCTGACACTGGTTCTAAATAAGGCCCTGATACTCAGTAATTAAGGTGTTGACACTATACCTGGGTCATTTCCTGATAGTATACCTAGATCATAATTTAACCCTTTCTTTAGCTAAAGTCGAGCCTCTTATGGCAACTAAAGCCCTGATGCTGTGCTTACCTCATGCCCTGAATTTAGCCGCAAGTCCGTGACACTGTCCCTAACTAAGGCCTAGATGCTGGTCCAACATCAGGGTGTGATACTGTGTCTAACAAAGTCCCTAACACTATGCCTGACTCAGGCCCTGACAGTGTACCTAACAGAAGGCCCTGACGCCAGTCGTAACCAAGACCCTGACACTGTCCCGAACAAAGGCGCTGATGCTAGTCCTACCTAAGGCCCTGACACTGTCCTAACTTACGCCCTGACACTACACCTAACGCAGACCCTGACCCTGTTCCTAAGAGAGGCACTGATTCCACTCCTAACTCAGGCCCTGACACTGTCCCTCACTAAGGCCCTGACACTACTCCTAGCTCGGGCCCTGACACGATACCTAATGAAGGCTCTGATCCTAATCCTAAGTCTCTGACAGTAATCCTAAGTAAGGTCTTGACAGTACTGCTAACTAATCCCTTTACACTGACCCTAACTAAGGCCTTGACACTACTCCTAAATCAGGCCCTGACATGATACCGAATAAAGGCTGTGATGCTAGTTGTAAGTAAGGCCTTGACACTGTCCTTAACTAAGTCCTTGACACTGCTACTAACTCAGGCCGTGATACTGTCCCTAACTAAGGCCCTGAGAGTGTCGCTAACTATGGGCCTGACTCTTCTCCTAAATCTGGCCCTTCCATTATACATAACAAAGGCTCTTATGCTCGTCCTATCCAAGGCCCTGACACTGTCCCTCACTAAGGCCCTGACACTACTTCTAAGTCAGTCCCTGACATTATACCTAATGAAGGGTCTGATGCTAACCCTAACTAAGGCCCTGACAGTGACCCTAACTAGGGCCTTGACACTATTCCTAACTAAGGCCCTAGCCCTAACCCTAGTCCTAGCCCTTGCTCCGGTCCCAGCTCCGGCCCTGGCCCCTGCCCCTCTCGTGCCTCTGCCCCTAACCCTGCCCCTGATGCTGATCATACAGAGGCCCTTATGCTCCTCGTAGGCCTTGCCCTGACAGTGTCCTTAACTAAGGCCTTGACAGTACTCCTAAATCAGGCCCTGACACGATACCAAATAAAGGCTCTAATGCTAGTTGTAAGTAAGGCCCTGACACTGTCCTTAACTAAGGCCTTGACACTGCTACTAACTCAGGCTGTGATACTGTCCGTAACTAAGGCCCTGACCGTGTCCCTAACTAAGGGCCTGACTCTCCTCCTAACTCTGGTGCTGCTATTATACATAACAAAGGCTCTGATGCTCGTCCTAACCAAGGCCCTGACACTGTCCCTCACTAAGTCCCTGACCCTACTTCTAACTCAGGCCCTGACATTTTACCTAAGGAAGGCTCTGATGCTCATCCTAACTAAGGCCCTTACAGTGACCCTAACTAAGGCCTTGACACTATTCCTAACTAAGGCCCTAGCCCTAGCCCCAGCCCCATCCCTTGATCCTACAGAGGCCCTTATGCTCCTCCTAGGTCTTGCCCTGACACTGTCCCTACCAAAGGCCGTGATATTGGTGAACTGACCACATCTTTTACTAAGACCGTAATGCTCATCCTATGGAGGCCCTGATGCTGCTCCTGAGTCATGATCGGACAGTGTCCCCATCTAAGGGCCTAATGCTAGTCCTCACTCCGGCCCTGTTGCTCTCCCTACGTCAGACTGTGACGCTGTCCCTACCTGAAGCCCTGACACTGGTTCTCAACAAGGCCACGATACTCTCAGTAACTAAGGTGTTGACACTATACCTGGGTCATTTCCTGACAGTATACCTAGACCATAATTTAACCCTGTCTTTAGCTAAATGTGAGCCTCTTACGGCAACTAAAGCCCTGATGCTGTGCCTAACTCAGGCCCTGAATTTAGCCCCAAGGCCATGACACTGTTCCTAACTAAGGCCTAGATTCTGGTCCAATGTCAGGGCCTGATACTGTCCCTAACAAAGTCCCTAACACTATGCCTGACAGTGTACCTAAAAGAAGGCCCTGACGCCAGTCCTAACCAAGACCCTGACAGTGTCCCTAACAAAGGCTCTGATGGTAGTCCTAACCAAAGCCCTGACACTGTCCCTAAGTAGGGCCTGAGACTCCGGCTAAGTCAGACCATGACCCGATACCTAACCAAGGCTCTGATGCTCATTCTAACTAAGGCCCTGACACTGTCCTAACTTATGCCCTGATACTACACCTAACACAAACCCTGACACTGTTCCTAAGAGAGGCACTAATCCCACTCCTAACTCAGGCCCTGACACTGTCCCTAACTAAGGCCCTGACATTACTCCTAGATCAGGCCCTTAAACGATACCTAATGAAGGCTCTGATGCTAATCCTATCTAAGTCTCTGACACTAATCCTAAGTAGGCCTTTACAGTACTCATAACTAAGCCCCTGACCCTGACCCTAACTAAGCACTTGACACTACTCCTAAATCAGGCCCTGACACAATACCGAACAAAGGCTCTGATGCTAGTTGTAAGTAAGGCCCTGACACGACTTCTACCTCAGGCCCTGACATTACACCTAAGTAAGGCTCTGATGCTAACCCCAACTAAGGCCCTGACGGTGACCCTAACTAAGGCCTTGACAATATTCCTAACTAAGGCCCTAACCCTAGCCCTAGCCCTAGCCCCAGCCCCAGCCAAGACCCTGATGCTGATCCTAAAGAGGCCCTATGCTCCTCCCAGGCCTTGCCCTGACACTGTCCCTACTGAAGGCCGTAACGGTGGTCCTAAAGAAGGCCCAGGTGCTCTTGATAACTAAGGCCTTCAAAGTGTCCCTCGCTCCGTTCCTGACTTTATCCCTAGTCCGTAGTTATTGTCCTGCCTCTTACCCTACCTGAAGCCCTAATGCTGTCCCTAACTAAGGTCCTGACTAGTCCTCAGTAAGGCCCTGACACTGTAAGTAAGGCCTGGAAGCTGTCCCTAATTCAGGCCCTGCTGCCGGCAATAACTAAAGGCCTGACACTATCCTGAGCTAATGTACTGACCCATCTCCAATCAAGGTCCTGACACTATCCCTAAGTCAGCCCTGATGCTGGCCCTAAATAAAGCCCTGAGGCTGTCCCTAACACAGGCCCTGAAGCTATCCCTACCTGAGACCTTGACGCTCCTCCTAACTCAGGCCCTGATCATGTCTTTGACTAAGACCGTAATGCTCATCCTATGGAGGCCCTGTTGCTGCTTCTGAGTCATGACCTGACAGTGTCCACAGCTAAGGGCCTGATGCTAGGCCTCACTCGGGCCCTGTCGCTCTCCCTACATCAGGCTCTGATGCTGTCCCTACCTGAAGCCCTGACACTGGTTCTAAACAAGGCCCCGATACTCTCAGTAACTAAGGTGTTGACACTATACCTGGGTCATTTCCTGACAGTATACCTAGATCATAATTTAACCCTTTCTTTAGCTAAAGTCAAGCCTCTTATGGCAACTAAAACCCTCATGCTGTGCTTACCTCATGCCCTGAATTTAGCCCCAAGTCCGTGCCACTGTCCCTAAGTAAGGCCTAGATGCTGGTCCAACATCAGGGCGTGATACTGTCCCTAACAAAGTCCCTGACACTATGCCTGACTCAGGCCCTGACAGTGTACCTAACAGAAGGCCCTGACGCCAGTCCTAACGAAGACCCTGACACTGTCCCTAACAAAGGCTCTGATGGTAGTCTTAACCAAGGCCCTGGCACTGTCCCTAAGTAGGGCCTGAGATTACGGCTACCTCAGGCCGTGACACGATAGCTAACCAAGGCTCTGATGCTAGTCCTAACTGAGGCCCTGTCACGGTCCCTAACTAAGGCCCTGACACTACTCCTACCTCAGGCCCTGACATTATAGCTAACGAAGGCTCTGATGCTAACCCTAACTAAGGCCCTGACAGTGACCCTAACCAAGGTCTTGACACTATTCCTAAGGCCCTAGACCTAGCCATAGCCCTAGCCCCAGCCGTAGCCCCAGACCGAGCCCCAACCCCAGGTTCAGCCCTTGATCCTATTGAGGCTTTTATTCTCCTCCAAGGCCTTGACTTGACACTGTCCTTAACTAAGGCCTTGACACTACTACTAACTCAGGCCGTGATACTGTCCCTAACTAAGTCCCTGAGAGTGTCCTTAACTAAGAGCCTGACTTTCCTCCTAACTCTGGCCCTGCCAGTATACATAACAAATGCTCTGACGCTCGTCCTAACCAAGGCCCTGACACGGTCCCTCACTAAGGCCCTGACACTACTTCTATCTCAGGCCCTGACATTATACCTAACGAAGGCTCTGATGCTAACCCTAACTAATGCCCTGACAGTGACCCTAACTAAGGCCTTGACAGTATTCCTAACTAAGGCCCTAGCCCTAGCCCTAGCTCCAGCCCCTGATTCTACAGAGGCCCTTATGCTCCTCCTAGGCCTTGCCTTGACACTTTCCTTAACTAAGGCCTTAACACTAATACTAACTCAGGTCGTGATAGTGTCCCTAACTAAGGCCCTCACAGTGTCCCTAACGAAGGGCCTGACTCTCCTCCTAACTCTGGCTCTGCCATTATACAGAACAAAGGCTGTGACGCTCATCCTAACCAAGGCCCTGACACTGTCCCTCACTAAGGCCCTGACACTACTTCTACCTCAGGACCTGACATTATACCTAACGAAGGATCTGATGCTAACCCTAACTAAGGCCCTGACAGTGACCCTAACTAAGGCCTTGACACTATTCGTAACTGAGGCCCTAGCCCTAATCCTAGCCCTAGCTCCGCCCCCTGCCCCTGCCTCTTCCCCTGATGCTGATCCTACAGAGGCCCTTATGCTCCTCCTAGGCCTTGCCCTGACACTGTCTTTAACTAAGGCCTTGACACTACTACTAACTCAGGCCGTGATACTGTCCCTAACTAAGGCCCTGACAGTGTCCCTAACTAAGGGTCTTTCTCTCCTCCTAGCTCTGGCCCTGCAATTATACATAATAAAGGCTCTGACGCTCGTCCTATCCAAGGCCCTGACACTGTCCTTTACTAAGGCTTTGATACAACTTCTAACTCAGGCCCTGAGTTTATACCTAACGAAGGATCTGATGCTAACCCTAACTAAGGCCCTGACAGTGACCCTAACTAAGGCCTTGACACTCTTCCTAAGTAAGGCTCTAGCCCTAGCCCCACCCCCTGCCCCATCCCCAGCCCCAGCCTCAGCTCTGGCCCCAGCTCCTACAGAGGCCCTTATGCTCCTCCTAGGCCTGCCCTGACACTGTACTTAGCTAAGGCCTTTACACCAGTACTAACTCAGGCTGTGATACTGTCCCTAAGTAAGTCCCTGACAGTGTCCCTAACTAAGGGCCTGACTCTCTTCCTAACTTTGGCCCTGACATTATATGTAACAAACGCTCTGATGCTAGTCCTCTCCAAGGACCTGAGACTGTCCCTAACTCAGGCCCTGACATTACACCCAATGAAGGCTCTGATGCTAACCCTAACTAAGACCGTGACAGTGACCCTGACTAAGGCTTTGACACTATTCCTAACTAGGCCGTGAAGCTACACTTAACTCAGGCTGACACTGTCCCTAAATAAGGTCCTGATACTACACCTACAACAGGCCTTGAAACTGTTCTTAACAGAGGCACTGATGCTAGTCCTAACTCAGGCCCTGAGAGTGTCCGTAACAAAGGCCCTGCTGCTGTCAATATCTAAAGTTTTGACAGTATCCTTAGCATATATCCTGTCCCATCTCTTACTAAGGTCCTGAAACTGTCCCTAAGTGAGCCTTGACGCTGTGCCTAAGTGAGACCCTGAGCCTGTCCTTAAGTGAGGCCCTTAGAATGTCTTTAACCAAGACCCTGATGCTGATCCTACAGAGGCCCTCATACTCCTCCTAGGCCTTGCCCTGACACTGTCCCTTCCGAAGGCTGTGACGCTGGTCCTAAAGAAGGCCCAGGTGCTCTCAGTAACTAAGGCCTTCAAACTGTCCCTCGCTACGTTCCTGACTTTATCCCTAGCCCGTAACCTGACTCAGTCCGTAGTTTATGTCCTGCCTCTTACCCTACCTGAAGCCCTAATGCTGTCCCTAACCAAGTTCCTGACTAGTCATCAGTAAGGCCCTGACACTGTTTGTAAGTAAGGCCCGGAAGCTGTCTCTAATGCAGGCCCTGCTGCCGGCAATAACTAAAGGCCTGACCCTATCCTGAGCTAATATACTGACCCATCTCGAACCAAGGTCCTGACACTATCCCTAAGTCAGCCCTGATGCTGGCGCTAAACCCCTGAGGCTGTCCCTAAGACAGGCCCTGAAGCTATCCCTAACTGAGGCCTTGACGCTCCGCCTAACTCAGGCCTTGACCATGTCTTGGTTTTTGTTTTGTTTTTTTTTTGCGGTACACTGGCCTCTCACTGTTGTGGCCTCTCCCGTTGTGGAGCACAGGCTCCGGACGTGCAGGCTCAGCGGCCATGGCTCACGGGCCCAGCCGCTCCACGGCATGTGGAATCTTCCCGGACCGGGGCACGAACCCGTGTCCCCTGCATCGGCAGGCGGACTCTCAACCACTGCACCACCAGGGAAGCCCCCATGTCTTTAACTAAGACCGTAATGCTGATCCTACAGAGGCCCTGATGCTTCTCCTGAGTCATGACCTGACAGTGTCCCCAGCTAAGGGACTGATGCTAGGCCTCACTCAGGCCCTGTCTCTCTCCCTACGTCAGGCTCTGATGCTTTCCCTACCTGAAGCCCTGACACTGGTTCTAAACAAGGCCCTGATACTCTCAGTAACTAAGATGTTGACGCTATACCTGGGTCATTTTCTGACACTGTACCTAGATCATAATTTAACCCTGTCTTTAGGTAAAGTCAGGCCTCTTATGGAAACTAAAGCACTCTTGCTGTCCCTAGCTCAGGCCCTGAATTCAGCCCCAAGGCTGTGACACTGTCCCTAACTAAGGCCTTGATGCTCTAAGTCAGCTCCTGATACTGTCCTTAACTAAGGCCGTAATACTATTCCTAACTCAAGCCCTGACAGTGTACCTAACAGAAGGCTCTGACACTAGTCCCAACCAAGGTCCTGACAGTGTCCGTAACAAAGGCTCTGTTGCTCCTAACTAATGCCCGGACACTGTCCCTAAGTAGAGCCTGAGACTACGGCTAACTCAGGCCGTGACACGATACCAAACAGAGGTTCTGATGCTGGTCCTAACTCAGGCCCTCACACTATTCCTAAGAAAGGCTCTGGTGCTACTCCTAACTAAGTCCCTGAGACTACTCCTAACTCATGCCCTGACACTCTCCCTAAATAACGCCCTGACATTACTCCTAGCTCAACCCGTGAATGTGTCCCCAACTAAGGCCCTTGTTGTACTCCTAATATAGGCCCTGCCACGATACCTAACAAAGGCTCTGATGCTAGTCCTAACTAAGGCCCTGACACTGTCCGAACTAAGTCCCTGACACTACACCTTCCTCAGGCCCTGACACTGTCCATAACTAAGGCCCTGACACTACTCCTAACTCAGGCCGAGACACGATACCTAACGAAGGTTCTGATGCTAATCCTAACTAAGGCCCTGACACTGACCCTAGCTCAGTCCCTGACACTGTCCCTAACTCAGGCCCTGACACTGTCCCTAACAACGGCCCTGCTGCCATCAATATCTAAAGTTTTGACACTATTCTGAGCATATATCCTGTCACATCTCTTACTAAGGTCCTGAAACTGTCCCTACATGAGCCATGACGCTGTCCCTAAGTGAGGCCCTGAGCATGTCTTTAACCAAGACCCTGATGCTGATCCTACAGAGGCCCTTATGCTCCTCCTAGGCCTTGCCCTGGTACTGTCCCTACCAAAGGCCATGATGCTGGTCATAAAGAAGGCCCAGGTTCTCTCAGTAACTAAGGCCTTCAAACTGTCCCTCGGTCCTTTCCTGACCAATTTCCTAGCCCGTAACCTGACTCAGTCCATAGTTAATATCCTGCCTCTCATCCTATGTAAAGCCCTAATGCTGTCCCTAACTAAGGCCCTGAATAGTCCTGTTAAGGCCCTGACGCTGTCTGTAAGTAAGGCCCGGAAGCTGTCCCTAATGTAGGCCCTGCTGATAGTAATAACTAAAGGCCTGACACTATACTGAGCTAATATACTGACCCATGTCTAACCAAGGTCCTGACACTATTCCTAAGTCAGCCCTGACACTGTCCCCAAATAAAGCCGTGAGGTTGTTGCTAACATAGGCCCTGAAGCTACCTGTAACTGAGGCCCTGACGCTCTCCCTAACTCAGGCTCTGATCATGTCTTAAGACCGTAATGCTGATTCTACAGCGGCCCTGATGCTGCTCCTGAGTCATGCCCTGACAGTGTCCCTAGCTAAGGGCCTGACGCTAGGCCTCAGTCATGCTCTGACCATCTCTCTGTCAGACTCTGACGCTGTCCCTACCTGAAGCCCTGACACTCGTTCTGAACAAGGCCCTGATCCTCTCAGTAACTAAAGTTTGACACTATCCGTAGGTTATTTCCTGATACTATACCTAGACTTTAACCTAATAGTTTCTTTAGCTAAAGTTGAGCTTCTTATGCCAACTAAAGCCCTGATGCTGTGCCTAACTGAGGTTGGACCCAAGGCCGTGACACTGTCCCTAACTAAGGCCTAGATGCTCATCCTAAGTCAGGGCCTCATACTGTCCCTACCTAGGGTCCTGACACTATTCCTAATGGAGGCCCTGACACAATCCCTAACAAAGTCCTTGACACTACTGCTAACTCAGGCCCTGACAGTGTCCCTAAATAACGCCCTGATACTACTCCTAACTCAGGCCATGACATTGTTCCTAAAACTAAGGCTCTGATACTACTCTTAACTCAGGCCCTGACATGATACCTAACAAAGACTCTGATGCTAGTCCTAACCAAGGCCCTGACACATACTGTCCCTGTCTAAGGCCTTGACATTGCTCCTAACTCAGGCCCTCACACGATTACTAACAAAGGTTCTGTTGCTAGTCCTAACTAAGGACCTGACACTGTCCCCAACTAAGGCCCTGATACTACTCCTAACTCAGGCCTTGACATGATACCTAACAAAGGCTGTTATGCTAGTCCGAACTAAGGCCCAACACTGTCCCTAACTAAAGCCTTGACACTACTCCTAAGTCAAGGGCTTTAGTTAGGTCCTGTTTCAGCACCTTTTTTAGGAATAGCATCAGAACCTTTGTTAGGTATCGTGTCAGGGCCTACGTTAGGAGTACTGTCAGGGCCTTAGTTAGGTACAGTGTCAGGGGCTGAGTTAGGAGTACGGTGAAGTCCTTGGTGAGGACAGTGTCAGGGTCTTAGTTAGGACTAACGTCAGGACCTTCTGTTAGGTACACTGTCAGGGCCTGAGTTAGGATTAGTGTTAGGGCCTTTATTAGGGACAGTGTCAGGGCCTGATTTAGGACTAGCATCAGTGCCTCTGTTAGGAACAGTGTCAGGGCCTGTTTTAGGTGTAGTATCAGGGCCTTATTTAGGGACAGTGTCAGGGCCTGAGTTATGTGTAGCATCAGGGCCTGAGTTAGGAGTAGTGTCAGTGCCTTTGTTTCGGACAGTGACAGGGCCTTGGTTAGAACTAGCGTCAGAGCCTTTGTTAGTTATAATGTCAGGGCAGAGTTAGGAGTAGTGTCAGGGCCTTAGTTAGGGACACTGTCATGGCCTGAGGTAGGTGTAGTCTCAGGGCCTTAGGTAGAGACAGTATCAGGGCCTGAGTTAGTGGTAGTGTCCAGGCCTTAGTTAAGGACAGTGTCAGAGCCTTAGGTACGATTAGCATCAGAGCCTTTGTTAGGTATCGTGTTAGGGCCTGAAGTAGGAGTCGCACAAGGCCCTTCATTGGGGACAGTGTTAGGGCCTGAGTTAGGAGTGGCATCAGTGCCTTTGTTAGGAACAGTGTCAGGGCCTTAGTTAGGACTAGCATCAGAGCCTTTGTTAGGAATCGTTTGAGGGCCTGAGTTAGGAGTAGTGTCAGGGCCTTAGTTAGGGACAGTGTCAGTGCCTTAGTTAGGAACAGCATCAGAGCCTTTTTTAGGTATCATGTCATGGCCTGAGTTATTAGTAATCTCAGGCCTTACTTAGGGACAGTGTCATTGCCTTGGTTAGGACTAGCATCAGAACCTTTGTTAGGGACAGTGTCAGGGTCTTAGTTAGGACTGGGGTCAGGGCCTTCTGTTAGGTACTGTCAGGGACTGAGTTAGCCATAGTGCTAGGTCCTTAGATAGGGACAGTATCAGGTCCTGACTTTGCACCAGCATCTAGGCCTTAGTTTGGGACAGTGTCAGGGCCTTGGTTAGGAGTAGCATCAGAGCCTTCTGTTAGGTACAGTGTCAGGGCCTGAGTTAGGAATAGTGTTAGGGCCTTTGTTAGGGACAGTATCAGGCCCTGACGTTGGACCAGCATCTAGGCCTTAGTTAGGGACTGTGTCATGGCCTTGGGGCTAAATTCACGGCCTGATTTAGGCACAGCATCAGGGCTTTAGTCGACATAAGAGGCTCGACTTTAGCTAGAGTTAGGTTAATATCTAGGTGTAGTGTCAGGAAATGACCTGGGGATAGTGTCAATACCATAGTTACTGAGAGTACCAGGGGCCTTGTTTAGAACCAGTGTCAGGGCTTCAGGTAGGGACAGCGTCAGAGCCTGATGTAAGGAGAGCGACGGCCTGAGTGAAGCCTAGCATCAGGCCCTTAGCTAGGGACATTCTCAGGGCATGACTTAGGAGCAGCATTAGGGCCTTTGTAGGATGAGCATTAGGGTCCTTGTTAAAGACATGATCAGGGCCTGAGTTAGTAGTAGGTTCAGGGCCTTAGGTAGGGAGAGTGTCAGGGCCTTAGTTAAGACTAGCATGAGAGCTTTGTTAGGCATCATGTCAGGGCCTGTGTTATGTGTAGTGTCAGGGTCTTTGTTAGGGACAGTGTCTGACCTGAGTTAGGAGTAGTTTGAAGGCTTTAGTTAGGGCCAGTGTCAGGGCCTGAGTTAGGAGTAGTCAGTGACTTAGTTAGGGACAGCATTAGGGCTTCAGGTAGGATAAGAAGCAGGACATTATCTACAGATCGAGTCAGGTTATGGGCTACGGAAAATGTTAGGAAATGAGCGAGGGATAGTTTGAAGGCCTTAGTTATTCAGAGCATCAGGGCCTTATTTAGGACCAGCGTCAGGGCCTTATCTAGGGAAAGTGTCAGGCCAGGCTTAGGAGCAGCACAATTGCCTCTGTAGGATGAGCATCAGGGTCTTTGTTAAAGACATTCTCAGGGCCTGTGTTAGGGACAGCCTCAGGGCCTCACTTAGGGACAGCGTCAAGGCTTGCATCAGGAGAGTTCTAGGACGTTATTAAGACATTTGTTAGAATATATTCTCAGGATAGTGTCAGGACTTTAGATATTGACGGCAGCAGGGCCTTAGTTAGGGTCAGTGTCAGGGCCTTAGGACTAGCATCAGAGCCTTCAAAGGAATCGTGTGAGGGCCTGTCTTAGGAGTAGTGTCAGGGCCTTAGGGCCAGTGTCAGGGCCTGAGTTAGGTGTAGTGTCAGGGCCTTAGTGAGGGACAGTGTCAGTGCCTTAGTTAGGACTAGTGTCAGAGCCTGAGTTAGGAGTAGTGTCAGGGCCTTAGGACTAGCGTCAGGGCCTTCTGTTATGTACAGTGTCAGAACCTGAGTTAGGAATAGTGTTAGGGCCTTAGTTAGGAACAGTATCAAGCCGTGACCTAGGAGAAGCATCTAGGCCTTAATTAAGGACAGTGTCACGGACTTGGGACTAAATTCAGGGCCTGAGTTAGGCGCAGCATCAGGGCTTTAGTTATCATCAGAGGGAGGACATTAGCTAGTGACAGGGTCAGGTTAACATCTAGGGATCATGTCACGACGTTAGTTACTGAGAGTACCAGGGCCATTTTTAGAACCAATGTCAGGGCTTCAGGTAGGGACAGCGTGAGAGCCTGACTTAGGGAGAGTGACAGGGCTTGAGTGAGGCCTAGCATCAGGCCCTTAGCTGGGGACACTGTCAGGTCATGACTTCGGAGCAGCATCAGGGCCTTTGTAGGATCAGTATTAGGGTCTTAGTTAAAGACATGTTCAGGTCCTGAGTTAGGAGTAGGTTCAGGGCCTTAGTTACGGAGAGTGTCAGGGCCTTAGTTAGGCGTAGCATCAGAGCCTTTGTTAGGTATCGTGTCAGGGCCTGAGTTAGGACTAGTCAGGGCCTTAGTTAGGGACAGCATTAGGGCTTCAGGTAGGATCAGAGGCAGGACATTAGCTATGGATCGAGTCAGGTTAAGGGCTAGGGATAATGTCAGTAAATGAGCAAGGGATAGTTTGAGGGCTTTAGTTACTCAGAGCATCAGGGCCTTATTTAGAAGCTGCGTCAGGGCCTTATCTAGGGACAGTGTCCGGGAAAGGCTTAGGAGCAGCACAATTGCCTCTCTGGGATCAGCATCAGGGTGTTGGTTAAAGATATTATCGGGGTGTCTGTTACGGACAGCCTCGGGGCCTCACTTAGGGACAGCGTCAAGGTTCACTTAGGGAGAGTTTCAGGACTTCAGTAAGAGGTGGGTCAGGATATAAGCTTAGGACTGTGTCAGGATATAGATATTGACAGCAGCAAGTCTTTATATAGGGACAGTGTCAGGGCCTGAGATAGGAGTAGCATCGGTGCTTTTGTTAGGTTAGAGTTAGGGTTAGGGTTAGGGTTATGGATAGAGGTTTTGGGTTAGAGGTTTAGGGTTAGGCTTAGGGTTAGCGTTAGTGTTAGTTATGGGTAGGGTTAGTTAGGGTTAGGGTTAGGGTTAGGGTTAGGTTATGGGTTAGGGTATGGGTTAGGTTACGGTTTAGTGTTAACGTACGGGTTAGGGTTAGGGTACGGGTCAGGAAATGGTATGCCTTAGTTTTAGGATTCGGGTATGGGTTAGGGTTAGGGTATTGGTTAGGGTACAGGTTTGGGTACGGGTTAGGGTTAGGGTACAGTTTAGGGTGTGGAGCAAGGGTGTCCTGAAGGGAGTGGCTTGCGCTCAGGAGGCGGTGGAGACTGTGTTTCGTGGGAGAGTCTTGCACACCTGTGACATTTCATTCTCGGGGTCAGCACGGCAGAGCGGATCCACCATCTGCCCATTTCTCTCTTCCTTCATCGCTCGCTCACTCCCTTGCTCATTCATTCATTCACTCTCTCGATCCGTGACTTGAGCAGTTACTAAGGGTGTACTGTCTGCAGCAAAACACTGGACGCAGAGGGCCCGAGAGATCTGGCCATCGGTAAGACTAAGGCCTGCTCAGCGCGTCACTCACGGTGAGCCCGGGAGTGCACTGTGCACCAGGGCAGGGGCTCCAGGGGGACGAGAAGACCATGGAACTGGGGTGCCTCCGCTTCCCGCCTCCTCTCCCTCAGGCTCCCTGGCCTGCCCGTGTCCCTGTGGCACAGCTCTGTGTTTGGTCACCCTTTGTGTGGTAGAGGCCTGGAGGAGATGGTCAGTGTCCTCATGGGAGGATCCTGCTGCCCACAGTGCACCTGGGACTCTGAATCCAAGTTCAGCAAGGGGAATACTCTGGAACTTTCTGACCCTCCAGGCCCCAAAAGCCTGGGAGCTTGGCTGGGCTCCCATACCCACTTCTTATGCAGTCTCCCTGGATCCCCCATCCCACCACAGTGAGGATCCAGAAGGTGCTATGTGAGGCCCTTTCCAGTCTGGGCAGCACCAGGGCCCTGGGGCTCTTCCAGGCCCAGAGCATCTCTGAGTGTGTTTCAGTGTAGTGAAAAATTGACAGTCTTCACACAGTGTAGAACAAGCCTGGCTGTTATTTATGGTTCGTGTTGTATGTGATTTTTCATGGTCTTGGAGAGTCCTATCATTTTTTTTATGCATCAGCACATTTTCCCACAGCACGTGCTTGAGTCCACAGGCTCAGGGGGTATTCCTGGGTTCTCTGGTGAGGAAGGCCCAGTCAGACTGGAGGGGAGACTGACTACACCCAAGGCCTGGTCCTTGTCAGGCAGAGGGCAGGAGAGAGTCCAGTTGAGGTAGGATTGAGGCTCATTCCAGGAGGGTCATCCTGACTGTGGTCTAAAGAGATGCTGCTGCTTCTGCGAATATCTTTTTCTAGAGGAGAAAAACAGAGATGTTGTATAGAGCATGACTTGGACTAACAGGCAAAGGCAAGTCCGTGCAGGCCTGTGAGAGGGGGATCATGTCTCCCAGATCTTCATGGACTGTAGACCCAGCACCTCCGTAATCAGCCCCAGGTGGAGCAGCATTAAGACATAGAAGAAGTGGACTTGGGTCAGACTGCAGCTTTGTGATTGTGCACAGAGACGGCTGACTGTTTCCCAACTCCAGGGTTCTAGAACTGGGGCCTCTGGAGGGCATAGGCATTCAGGAATATGGTGAAGTGCTTATGGAAGAGTAGATAGCAAAATGTAAGCCTCAGCCCACAGCAAGATACCATGCAAGATAACACAAGACCTCCTGTCATGAAGTAGCACAGACATGACCTGCAACTGACACTGAGACTTGCTTCTTCCATGAGCGGCTGGGACAGCGGAAGGCTCGGCTGAGGCAGCTGAGCAGGCTGGGTCTGTACCCCACGACTGGGCAGGGCAGAGCGTGCTTGAGCCTTCAGCTAGCCTCTGTGACAGATGCAGGGCCGTGACCATCTTTATTTCCCAGGGACCATCTGCTGTCTCCTCGTTCTTGGGGAGGCTGAAAGAAAAAAAAACTTTATGAAATTTCCTGAGCTTTTGTGTGTATGTGTGTGTATTACGTGAGTGTGCGCAAGCATGTGCATGTGTGTGCTCTCTGTGCACAGGTCTGTGTACATCCAAGTGCATGTGAGTGTGTTTATGTGCAGGCAGGCACATGTGTGTATGCACGTGTTTTTGCATGTGCAGCACGTGTGATTGTGTGCCTGTGTGTGACTGCAGTCCATCTTTTCATGTGTGTGTGTACATGTGTGTGAATGCCGGTATGCTTGGGCATGTACGTGCACGTGTGTGTACACATGTGTGCTGTGGGGGGATGAGGAAGGCATGGAGTTGTTGCTTTCTGGTGTCGCCTTCCCCCACCCTCCCTTTTGCTGTGGCCTCAGCACTTTGTGGAAAGTGTAGAGACTCAAAAGGAGGACCACTACCCGCTACTGTGAGTGATATGCCTGCTCATCCTCACGGTCATCCATCTGTCCAGTAAACATCCCTGAGCCTGTGCCATGTGCTGGGGCCTGGGGTCCACAGTGAAGCAGGCGCATGCTCTCAGCTCTGCTCAGCCCAGCCGGGCGCGGGGCAGAGAAGCTGCAGGCCAGGTGTGTCTGCGGAGGG
This sequence comes from Mesoplodon mirus, assembly GCF_964341445.2. Taxonomy (NCBI): domain Eukaryota; kingdom Metazoa; phylum Chordata; class Mammalia; order Artiodactyla; family Ziphiidae; genus Mesoplodon; species Mesoplodon mirus. The sequence continues at coordinate 185,682,733 of NC_138980.1, forward strand.
AGAGGTTACCTCTGGCTGGTGGGTCAGCGGAGGTGGCAGCTGAGCTGAACTGAAGGAGCGGGATGGATGGAGCTCGCTCTAGAGGAGGGTGGGGGCAGGGGGCAGGGGAAGGGGCTGGGTGCCTGGCTCGCGGGGAGGACGCATCGCAGAGGAGCTGCAAGGGTGGCCAGACAGCTAGCTTTGACTTCGTTTTATAGACAGAACAGTTTTGGAACCGGAGTGACAGGATTAGGCCCACATTTTTCCTCTGGTGGCAGCTGAGGGGTTTGATGGTAGAAGAGAGAAGCTGGGCCGAGGAACAGGGGTGACGGTAGGGGCTGTGCCTCTGCCAGGCTTCCAGCCTCTTTGTGGTGGTCCCTTGGGTCCACAAGGTTAGCACACACCTTGCATGAGGCCGGAATGGGGCTTCCTCTTCATTCCCTCTTTCCCAGAAGTAAACGCAACACAGTTTGGAGTTGGTGAGACTGAGGGGGCCATCTTTCAGGAAAGGCAAGCATCAGCGTTGGCTGGGGTGCCCACCCGGGGACAAGGGGGACCCTTAGCCAGACCTGCACACCCCGGGGAAGGACACGGTGTGCTCAGAGAGGCAGGAATAGTCAGGAAAGCCAGGTGTGCAGAGAAGGCTTGGCCAAGGGGGCCCTGGGGGCTCAGACACTCAGGAAGTGAGGGGAGGGGCGGCCAGACAGCCGTGAACTAGACCCAGGGGTCGACGGACCAACGGTCATGCTGTGTGCAGGGTGGACACACAGGGCCAGAGGCTCTTCTGTAGGGAACGTCTCCTGGCTGCAGTGGCTCTGGAAACTGTCTGCGGGTTGCCACGCCTTCTGGGGCTCTCCGGCCCAGGCCCTAGCCGAGAGCTGCCTGTCCAGCCTACCCCGGCTCCACCTCCAGACTGCGCAAGCCTGGGCGGGCGGGACGGGCTCCCCGTGCCTCGGTTGCCATGACCTGTAACGTTTCCTTTCCAGTTGCCAGATTCATTGTAAGTATATATGTAGTTTCTTGCGTTGTCTTGCGCCACCCGTTGGCTTAGGGAAGAACTGCCCTGGTAGGTTGGCCTGCAAGGTGTGCTACTTCAGAGCCTCCATCTGACATACTCTTCCCTGTCCGAAATGCAAACAGCACACACTCCCTGCCTGGTTTGGGAATGATGACACCTCACCTCTTGCCCCTCCTACCCTGTCCTGCCCACACTCCAACCTCAGGGACACTTCAGTTCCCCATCTGACTCCCGACCCCTCCAGCTGGCTGGGGACAGGCAGCCTCATGACACAGTGTGCACAAAGGTTTCTGGCCGGGCTGTGAGGATGGGGACCAGGTCCCACCTGTGCCAATGAAGCAGGCGTCTCACCTGGATTTGTCTCCGGGCTCTTGAAGGTGGACTGAAGGTCAGACAGTCCAGAGGCCAAGGGCCCCAGAGGAGGGGGGTGTGGGCGCAGGTAGACCAGGAGCAGCTGCCCATCTGGTCAGGAGAGTCCAACAACCCAGGGCTTTCTGGTTCCTGGGGGGAGGAGAGGGCAGAGGCAGTGGGGGCCCAAAGACAGGTCCTGCTTCACCTCTGGATGGAGCCACTCAGCTGAGCCCAGGTTTTGAGGAATTACAGTTAAAGGATGCAGGCTAGAGGGTCAGGGTTAGAGGGTCAGGTTAGATGGTCTGAGTCATGGTCAGGGTAAGGGTTAGGAGTTTACAGGTCAAGGTCGAGTATCTAGGGGCTAGGGGTTAGGAGCATTAGGGTTTAGGATTAGAGATGAGGTTAGGGTAAGGGAGTGAACAGTAGAGATTTGGGCGTTAGGGTTAGTGGGTTAGTGTTAAGCACAACTGGCCCACGGCCCCCCTAACCCCACACCTCTGAGTCCTGTAGGGTGGACAGGACTTGCCCGGGGTCACTGACGAGTGGGGGTTCACCTGGACCGCTGGTTATCTACCCCCGTCCTGGAACCTGATGGCAGAAGAATGAAACGTCTGCTCTGGTCACTGACTGTTTCAAATCCAACTCAACCTCAGTCAATGGCTGTTAGGGCCTCAGAAGCCCACAGGGTTTCCTCCTACCATCTGAACTGGAGAGAGTAGTGCTGGCCCCACTTGGCCTGGGCAGCCCGGGTACAGCACAGGCCTGACTGAGCTCACTCCATGGTCATGTTATGAATTTATACAGAACTTGGTGCAGTGACCTATCAGCCCCCAGATGCTGCCTCCTGAGGGCTGGTGGGGCCCTCCTGGGACTGCAGGCATCCTTTGTCCCATCTGAGAGGGCATCAATAGACATCAAGTCTCAGGACAGCCCTTGACCTCTGACCATCCAGGCAGTCATCTGTGGTCCTCCAGCTCAAGCCAGTCTGGTCCCTGTCAAGCCCCTGTGGCCAATTACTGAGCTGCCCTTGCCGCTGGGCAATTGAACAGCTACCTGGGCAGCACAGACAGCCCTTCGGGATGTTTCAGTTACTAACATACATGTGGTTGAGAAAAGGGCCTCCCCCTCACAGGCTCATAGCCTGCCAAGCGAGGTAATAACCGTCTAAACATTTGAGTGTGTTCCTGACACAACAACCATACAGCAGACCATGGCCTTGCAATCCTTTGGGCTTCCAGCTGTAACAAACTTTTGATATTCATACTCATTAAAAGTCAAAGATACGGGAGCAACTGGGCCACCCAGTGGACAGTTTCACACTGAGGCTGCATGGTCTTGGAGAGCCACGTGCACCCATGTGGTCTCTGAAAGCTGCCAATGATGGATTCCATGATACGGCATAATCCTTGAACCTCTCACTGCTTCATTGAGCAAGAATTTCCTAACCACCATAGCATTTAGTCTCTGCTCTTTGTAAAGGAGGGAGGAGACTGGATAAATGAGCAGTATTGTTCTTGGGGGATGGGTGAGTCATGTGGCCGGGGGCAGGTGTGACTCCTGGGCTCCCGCCACCAGAGACATCAAGGAGGGCTGTGCCTTTTGCAAGAGGAAGAGGTTCTTGCTGTTGTGGACGGACAGCAAGAGCACTGGATGGGTGGCTGCAGCCCCTGGCCCTAAATCAGCCCCTTCCTTCCTTGGCCTTCAGATCGCACAGCTGTGCAGTGGGCCGTCAGTGGTGTGGAATCTGCCGCTTTCCCCTATCCAGCGTCTGTTCTCATGCCAAAGTCCAGAACCTCAGCTTTCCTTTGGGAACTTCTTACCTGTTTCCAGTCCAAACAGTTCCAGAGGGCTGATGCTACGTTCCACCCACCTTGAAGATGGGCATATGATCCACATTTAGCCAATCCCATGTTCCATCCTATGGGTGCTCTGATGGGTTCAAGGACGATGCTATGACCCAAAACCAGGCCAATGACGTTTATTTTATTTTAATTTTTGGCCATGCTGTGCACGCGAGATTTTAGTTCCCCGACCAAGGATCGAACCTGTGCCCCCTACATTGGGAGCGCAGAGTCTTAACCACTGGGCCACCAGGAAAGTCCCTTCCCCTCACTTTCAAAACTGCTATGGGTTTAAAGCACACAAGACGGTTGTGATATAACTGGCCTTTTCAGTATGACTTCTTTGACTTAGAATGTTTTCAATGTTTATCCATGTTGTAACATGGATTATCAGTGCTTCATTCATTTTTTTTATTGTGGTTAAAAATACATAACATGGGGATGGGGGGCAAGTGGAGGGAACGGCCCAGATGCGCAGCATTCACGGACCCTCTGGACTGGAAGCACTCGTGAGAGCCGGAGCCCAGAAATCCGGGGATGGATAAGACGCAGCGTCCCCTCCAAAATCCGTGAGCACCCCTTGCTCCATCCTGCGCCCAAATACCTCAGCTAGGCCCTCTCCCCACTCTTGACACTCCAGACTCAGCCGGGACAGACCTCCGCTGCCGCCGCTCCCCACCCTGCAGGAGAAGCTCAGAGGTCCTGTCCCCCTTTCCTCTGAGGGACTCTTTTTGGTGACCACAAAAGGATTTGGTCGCTCAGGACAAAGCTGGTAGAGGACAGCGGGATGGCTGCGCCCGGCGCGCCGCGCTTCCTCCTAACCTTCGACTTGGACGAGACTATCGTGGACGAAAACAGCGACGACTCCGTCGTGCGCTTACCGCGGCGGGCCAGTGGCTGCCTGAGAGCCTGCGTGCCACCTAGCGCGAGGGCTTCTACAACGAGTACATGCAGCGCGTCTTCCAGTACCTGGGCGAGCAGGGCGTGCGGCCGCGGGACTTGCGCGCCATCTACGAGGCCATCCCCCTGTCGCCAGGCACGGGCGAGCTGCTGCAGTTTGTGGCCAAGCAGGGAGCCTGCTTTGAGGTTATTCTCATCTCAGACGCCAACACCTTTGGCGTGGAGAGCGCTGGGCGCCGCCGGCCACCACGGCCTGTTCTGCCACATCTTCAGCAACCCGTCGGGGCCCGACCCTTGGGGGCTGCTGGCGCTGCGGCCCTTCCACGCGCACAGCTGCGCTCACTGCCCCGCCAACATGTGCCAGCACAAGGTGCTCAGCGACTACCTGCGCGAGCGGGCCCATGAAGGCGTGCCCTTCGAGCCTTTTCTACGTGAGCGACGGCGCCAACGACTTCTGCCCCACGGGGCTGCTGGCAGGCGGGGACGTGGCCTTCCCGCGCCGCCACTACCCCATGCACCGCCTTATGCAGGAGGCGCAGAAGGCCGAGCCCAGCTCCTTCCGCGCCAGGGTGGTGCCCTGGGAAACCACCGAAGTGCGCCTACACCTGCATCAGGTGCTGAGGACGTGACCTGCAGGGGCCACCCGGGCGGGGAGGGAGTGGGGCGGTGGGGGTCGGGAAAGAGAAAGCTAGTTTTATTACTCCCTTTCTCTTTCGTTTCGGTATATCCCTCTGGGATTTCCCGGAATCCCAGGTTGGTCCATTTGGGGACTGGAGGAGGGAGTTGGGAGCTGTCCCCATCTGTGCAGTTAACCGAGCTCGGCTGCCTCCCCCAGTTCCACTGCAAGCGAATTCTGGAGTCCGGCCGCAGCAGCGTGGCACGCATATCTGAGCAGGCAGCAGTGTTTCCACAAACCTTGTCCTCTCAGTTGGGAGGACGGGGTTCCCTGTCAGGGTAGAGAAGGAACATGTCCCGCCACGTTGTGGTTAACTGTTGCCTTGGGCTGCATGGCCTCCCTCCTCCAGTCTTCTGTCCAGAGGACCTAGGCCCCTAAATGTACCCCCCGACCTCCCCCGCATCGGACTCCCCACAGAGAGAGGTGCTCCCTGCCGACGGTCCCAGGCCTAGATCTTGCTTTACCTACTGTGACTCTACACTACACCCCTTGCCCCCCGCCCCCGCACCCTGTTAGCATCCCCACAGGATAAAAAGCTCGAGGGAACGGTCACCTCCTGTTGGTGGAAAGAGGTAGCACACTGTTCCGGGGCTCGGGTCTGGCCAGCCAGGGACCTCACAGAGCCCGAAGATGTCTCCTTGCACCCCAGCCTCGTTTATGCAGCAAGAAAGCAGGGACTTAACCAAAGTCGCCCCACTGACTGGGCCCTTTTGAGCCCCCTTCCTCCCGTATGGAAGAGAAAGCCATGATGCTTGAAAGCAGAGCCAGTGGAAACCCAAGGCCCACCTCCCTCTTCTGGGGTTTCAGAGCTGTGAAGGAGGTGAAGGGGCGGAGGTGAGCGAGGTGTCTCACGCTGCCGTCTGGGGGATGAGGGCGAGGTGAGCTCTGCTCTCAGAGAGCCCCACCTAAGTGAGGGAGCGGGTCCCCACTCTTGGAGGAGTGCCCAGCCTGGGGAACCAAGACTGAATACATAACAAAGCAGGCAACAGGCAAAAGAGCAGAGTGCGGCCCACCTTCGCAGAGGGGCACAGGGGTCTAGTGTGGAGGGCTCAGTGAGCACCGAGGAGATGGGAGATACTGCTGCTTAGGGCAGGCAGAGGAGGCTCAATGAGCGGGAGCCTTACAGGTGGGTTGCCTTTCAGTCCCTCGGCCCGCTAGCCCTGCAGGGCAATCATCAGGAGGTCATCAGAATTTTATTCAAAGTTGGCACTTGCAGCTGGAGACCCTGTCTTGCATGGCGTAAGGGTCCCCTGTGTGTAAGGTCACCAAACTCCTTGGCTTCCAGTTTTTTCCTGTCTCCAGCAGGCCTCTGGGTACCTCCTCTGTCTTTACCAGGACGCCTTCCCACTGCAATGGGGGGAAGGAACAGACACAGCTCACAGCCCAGGAGGCATGCCGGTCTGGTCCAGTCTTGACTGGAGCAGGCTTTGGTGTGGGACTCAAGAGGCTCACTCAAGGCGGTGCTTGAGTCAGCATCCCAGAGATCCCAGGCTGTCAGCAGCTGGGCTGCACATAGTTCCCGGGGAAGAATCCAGACCCCTCTGAGCCAATGCCCTCACACCAGCCATTGGAGTAGCGGCGGGTGATGCAGATAATAGTGCCCTCAGAGAAGGAAAGTTCATTGTCCTTCTGGCGGGTGTGTGGGTACAGTGTCATTACTGCAGGGCGGGAGGAGAGGGGTGCCATGAGATGTGCCTCCTGCCCCGCCATAGGGATGCTTGTGTCCACATACTGGGCTCTAGGGGGCAATGTAGGGAGTGGGGCAGGAGATGCCTTCTTCAAAGCCCCAGGACTCCTCCCCAGCTGAGCTAATATTCAGTATCAGGCCAGCTGCTTCCCTCCTCTGTGGGGGTGCGGTGGGGTGGAATAAAAGGCTCCACAAGGGTGACACAGGCCATCCCCTCCACTCCAAGAAACTTCAGTGTTTGAGAGCAGGGCCCCAGGATCTACCCATGTTTTGTAATCTGCTTTCAGCCCCCGTTCATCCTGGTCTTCCCACAATGTCTCTGGCAGGTGCTGGAGGTATTGCTCAGTAGGTGCTCTAGTAGGTGCTCAGTAAATACAGCAACATTGAACAGTGTAGACTTGGCCGAGTGAGCCTTGGGCAAGTCAGTTTAACCTCTCAGGCTCAGCTTCGTCTGTTAAATGGGAGTGTGAAGATCCTAGAAGGTTAAGTAAAAGTGAGAAAATGGATGAGAAGCTTCGACTCTGGGGTCTGGTATAAAGCAGGGGCTAAATTATGTTAACCCCCCCCACATAACATAACATTTACCATTTAAATCATTTTGAACATACAGTTCTATGACATTAACTACATTCACGTTGTTGTACAAATAGTCTCAGCATCCACCTCCAGAACTTATTCATTTTCCCTATGGAAAATTGTGTATCAGTTTCTCTAAATTTTTGCCAACATTTGTTATTTTTAGCTTTCTTGATTGTAGGCGTTCTAGTGTGTGGAGGGGTCGGCGTTGTGGTGTTAACTTGCATTTCATCACGACTAATGACGATTAACATCTCTTTATGTGCTTGCTGACCATTTGTATGTCTTATCTGGAGAAGGGTCTTTTGAAGTCCTTTTTCCATTTAAAACATTGGGTTGTTTGCTGAGTCCCGCCAAGCGCTCCTCCTGGCGGCGTTGGTGTCGGTGAGTCCAGCCTGGAGCGGTCTCCGCGCCGCAGCGGCCCGCGCCCCGGGGCATCGCTAGCTGCCTCTCAGGAGAGGAGCCGCCCGCGCCCCGGCGCCCGTGCCTGGAGCACCGAGATCGTGCTGCGCCGCGCGGACGCGGCGGCGGCGGGGCGGGTCTTGCTCGGCATTGGCTGCGGGTCACCTGAGCGCGGCGGCGTTCTGCGCGCCTCTCCCGGAAGAGAGTGTCCTGGAAGTGGGCGTTCCGGCCAGAGCGCACCTGGCGCGGGGCGTCCTCGGGGCTCCTCGCCGTCGGCGCCACGCGAGCTGGCGGGGGTCTAGGGAGCCAGCGCCCGGCGGCTGGGAATGACCCGTCCCGTGGGTCCCAGGCACCCCAGCGGCATCCGAGCGCGGAGCGGAGGGCTGCGGACCGCAGGTAAGGGGACATGGGTTGGTGGGGGTGGGTGGAGGAAGGAACAACGAATTACACCAGAGCTGTTTGGTACAGGGGTAGAAACAGAAAACTCAGACGTACCACTGCAGAGGCCATGGGAGTTAAGTTGTAAATGCTGCTGGCTTTCAGTAGCCGGCAGCCATTCTCTTCTGTAGCTGATGGGATACAAAGCTCTACTGGGTTGTTCTTTGCACGGGATAGTCTTGTTTTGCAGAAATTCAGCTCATAGCCATACTTGATGTGTAAGTGTAAGGTCGGATCTTAACAAACGGCATCGCGAAACAGAGGAAAGCTTCAAGTGAGCTTTATTAGGGGGCGCTCCCGGGCGAGGTTCACTGGTCCGAGAGAAAGGGGCCAGAGAAGTCGCACCCAGGCGAGGGCTGGGCAAGATTTTATAGGGGAAGAAGGGAAAGGGGTGTGGTGAATCTGGGAGGGCGCAGGGAATTCCTTATCTGGTGGTCTCTTGGGGTGTCGTGGCACTATCTGGTGCCGGTTCCATCAGTCTTGGGACCGCTAGTTCCGTCCCTCGAAAGGCGGGAAGGCTGGGCCGGGTGGAAAGCCCCCAGGTCAGTTCCTGGAACTGGGTGGTCCGGAATGTCTCCAGGTCAGTTTCTGGAATTGGGTGGTCCGGAGAGTTTCGGTCTGATGCAACCTGTGAATCTGATTGCGTTCCCCTGCCTCGGGCCAGTTGGCCTTACATCCCGACATCTCTGGTGTAATGGGGCGGCATTCTGATCTCTGGCTACTTCATGCTGAATGGGGGCGTCGAAAGGGGAGTCGGGCGACCAGAGGTCCGAGGCTTAGGGGAGACCAGTGGGGTTTTCTGTAGGAAGCAAGGTGTAAGGACCGAGGAACATTTGGTTTGTGGCCACCCGAGAGACTTCCTCCATGCGCCAGCGAAGGAACCTAAGAAAACAGGGGGCAAACATGAGCAAGATACAGATGAGAATTAAGGGGCCTCAGATTGGTGTTAGCCAGGTATAGAGGGTGGATCGCCACCAATCGGGGGTTGGGGAGGCGGACTGTTGGTGGTTGCGTTGGAGTTCTTCTCTTAAGCGATGGAGGGCGTTTACAGCAGCGTTCCTCCTGTAGGAAGAGGCAGGTACCTCCTTTGTCGGCCGTCAGGAGGTCCAGGGCTCGTCGATTCTGGAGAGCGACTCGGGCTATGGAGGTGATTTGGCACTGGAGAGAGGAGATGGAGGCGGCGGAGCCTTCAATGGCTAGCTGGAGTTTATGTTCTAAGTCGCGGGATGTTGAAACACTATGTGTTAGAGCTCCCCGCCCCGCCCCCCCCCCCAGGCCTGCAGCGACCAGGGAGGAGGCGAGAGAGATGCCTGCAACCAGAGGAAGAAAGCTCTTTTCCATCGGGTAAAGGGCGGCGTGATTAGCGTGGAAAATTCGTCTTGGCTATACAGTGTGAGTTGTGGGACGAGAGTAACGAGGATACATGGGAAGGGGGAGGAAGAATTGATCTCTTTTGTGAGGGAACCATTGCACCACAAAAACATGCCTGGTGGTGCTTCAATTGATGTGTTTACCGTGAGGGATGGGTTGCAAAGAAACCCAGTATCAGCTAGATTTGGGCGGCTGCCGTAACAGATGGTGAGATTTTTTTGAATCAAGGAATATGGGGACTTTTAACGGGGAAAAAGGTGGGTTTTGGGATGTGTATGAAGTAGAATTGAAGGGCTGGTCGAGTGGGACAGCAGCCAAGGGTGGCCGGCCAAGCGAGGCACATAGAAAGCAGTCAGAGATGTTACCTATTCCTGTGTGGTTGAGTATCTGTAGTGTTTGTTTGGTCAGTTCGGCTGCTGTTGCTAGGGCCCGAAGGCATGGTTGCCATCCCCGAATGGTTGGGTCTAGCTGTTTGGAGAGGTAAGCCACGGGGCGGTAGGAAGGCCCTACAGGCTGGGCAAGGAGTCCAGTGGCTATTCCAGCCCGTTCATCCACAAAAAGGTGAAAAGGTCGGTTTGGGTTGGGCAGAGAAAGGGGAGGAGAAGATATCAGAGCGTTACGGAGGGTGGGAAAGGCCTGTTGAACGGCGGAAGGAGAGGTGAGGGGTCCTTGAGGGGTTTCCTTAGCGGCTAGATATAAGGGTTTAGCGAGGAGAGCGAAGTTAGGGATCCAGCGTCAGAAAAATCCTATAAGGCCCAAAAAGGAGAGAATTTGTTCCGCTGTTTCCGGAGGCTGGAGTTCACGGATAATCCGGGTGCGATCGGCTGTTAGACCTTTTGTGGTAGGGGTAAGGTGGAGCCCCAGGTAGGTTACAGAAGATACAGATAACTGAGCCTTGGCTGGGGAGACCCGATAACCGCGAGAGCCAAGGTAATTGAGGAGATCTGCAGTATGTTGTCTTGAGAGGCTGAGAGATGGGCTACAAAGGAGGAGGTCATCTACATATTGAAGGAGATTGCTGGGGGTAAGGGAGCAGGAAGTGAGGTCCCGTGCCAGCGCCTGACCGAAGAGGTGAGGACTCTTGTGGAAGCCCTGGGGAAGAACTGTCCAGGTGAGCTGACTGGAAGTATGAGTATCCGGATCCGTCTAGGTAAAGGCGAAGAGGAAATAGGAGTCGGGATGTAGGGGAATTGTGAAAAAGGCATCTTTGAGATCCAGAACCGTAAAGTTGGGTTGTGGATGGGGGGATATGGGAGAGCAAGGTGTATGGGTTTCGTACTACTGGGTGGAGAGGAATTATGGCCTCATTGATTAGTCGGAGGTCCTGGACCAGGCGATAATCCACAGAGGCCTTGCGGACAGGCAGGATGGGGGTGTTGCAGGGAGAGTCAATGGGGATAAGGAGTCCCTGGCTTAGGAGTCTGGTGATAATAGGTCGTAGGCCCCTAAGGTGAGTCTCAGAGATGGGAAATTGGGGCCTTGATGGAAATTTGGAGGGGTCCTTTAGGCGGATGAGGACGGGGGAATGGTGTGTTGCTATTATGGGCTTAGAAGCATCCCAGACATGGGGATTGATTGGGTTCGGTGTGATTGGAAGAGGGGGATAGGAGGGGGAGGGTTCTAGAGACAGGCCGAGAAGAGGAAGCAGGAGTTGGGAGGAGGGGACCTTAGGGTCAAGTCTATCCAGCTGGAGGGAGGCCCCTAAGTGGAAAAGGACATCTCGGCCTAGCAAGGGAACTGGGCAGGATGGTATGACTAAGAAGGAATGAGTAAAAGGGAGTCCTTCGATATGACATGGGAGTGGACCGGTCTGGAGTGGGAAGGATGGTTTGCCATCAATACCCATGACCGAGATCTGGGAAGGAGAAACTGGCTCGGAATAAGTAGGCAGGACCGAATAGGCAGCCCCCGTGTCCACCAGAAATGAAATGGACTTATCCGCTACCTGTAGCATTACCCTGGGCTCGGTGAGGGTGATGGGGGTCTTCGAGTCCGGGTGCCGTCAGTCGTCAGCCAATCCCAGCAGTTCGAGTGGTAATGCCATTGGGTCGGCCTGCCCCCCACGTGGAGACGCTGAGGGAGGGCCAGTCGTAAGGCAGTCACTCTTCCAGTGGCCCGTTAACCCGCAGCTGGGACAGGGCTTAGAAGGGGGTCGGGGATTGGGACATTGGCGAGCCCAGTGGCCTTCTTTTCTGCATTTGAAGCAGGCCCCCGGCGGGGTTGCCTTTTGCGGACCCCATGGATGCTGTGATACATGGGAGATGGCCGGGCTTAGGGCGGCTACAAGAGGTTGGGTTTGGAGGGCCACCTTCTGGTGCATCCGAGCCTGTCAGCTGGCTGGATCCTGCCAAATCCTCACGGCCATTGTAGACTTTAAAGGCCATCTTTACCAGATCTCGAATAGGGGTTTGAGGGCCATCTTCTGCCCGTTTTAATTTCTTTCGGATGTCCGGGGCTGATTGGGTGATAAAATGGGTGGCTAGGACTGCTGCCCCTGCCGGGGTGTCGGGATCCAGCTGGGTGTAGAAAGTTAAGGCCGCTGTAAGGCGATTGAGAAAGATAGCTGGATTTTCGTTAGGTTCTTGGATTATCTCTTTAGTTTTTCAAAATTGACTACGTTATGAGCAGCAGCCTGCATGCCAGCCAGGAGGCACTGGATCATGAGGTCGTGTTTATGACGGCCATCTTGGCCATCCTGATAAGTCCAGCCTGGATTGGTACCAGGTACAGCAGTCACTCCGACAGGCATGGAGTTGTCGGTAAGGTGAACCTGATCTGCATGGTTTCGGGCAGCAGTTTGAATTCTCTTTCCCTCTCATCAGGGGTCAGAGTAGAAGATAGGATCACAGAGATATCATACCAGGTTAGATCGTAAGCTTGAGAGAGGTAGCGAAATTATTTGATGTAGCGGGAAGAGTCGGCCGAAAAGGAGCCTAATCGCGTTCCTATTTGAGAGAGAACTTGGAGGGAAAAGGGAACATGAACTCTAACTAATCCTTCCGCTCCTTCTACCTCCCTCAGAGGGCAGAGAAGATTTGGATCTTGGGAGTCGTGAGAGCGTGTATGTGCACTAATTGGCGAAGCAAGGGGCGAGGGAGGAGAAACCGTTGAGGGAGGCGGGGGAGCGGTTGGATGGGCCGGAGCGGCTGCGGGATGAGGAGGGACCGCTTTAGGGTTGGGTGGAGGCTGGAGAGGAGCTCTGGAGGGGGGAGAGGCGAGAGATTCGGGTGGGTCGCCTAGTGGAGAGGAGTCATCATCAAAGGAAATTGGGGGCTTGGATGTAGGAGATGTCTGTTTGGCAAGAAAGATCTGGGAAGTGGAACAATCGACGTAGAGGGAGGGGCGGGAGCGTAAATACCAGAAGGCCTGAACATAGGGGACCTCGGATCATTTGCCCATCCTGCGGAAGTAATTATCTAGATGACGGAGGATGTTAAAATTGAAAGTCCCTTCAGGAGGCCATTTGGATTGACTGTCTAGAGGATATTGTGGCCTGGCCACAGTGGAATAGAAAATAAGCCGTCGGCAACGGAGAACTTGGGAGAAACCGAGGGCTGTAAAATTGGCTAGGAGACACCCCAGGGGTGTCTTAGAATCTGGTTTCGATTCTGAGGTTCCCATGACCCCCAGTCTGTCCCTGAGTGAATGGAGAAGGAGAGAGGCGTGCCTGGTCTCAGTCTCCAATTCACGGCAGGTCGGAGGGCAGTCAGGTGATTGGGACGTCTCCACAGTTCCATAGACCTCACTTGCTATATGGTCGGTTTTTTGATATATGTATTTAATAGGTATTTGTACACGTATGGTAACCCTAATCTTAATTTTTCCATTCACCCCACCTATCCTTTTAGATAAGCATACTTCTAAGTCTGTGAGTGTCTTTCTCTGTGGAAATATGTTCATTTGTGTTAGTTATTAGTTAACACCTATAAGTGATATCATAGGATATAGGTTTTTGCTTTCTGACTTGCCTCATGTTCTGTGATTATCTCCAAGCTCATCTATGGTGCCTCAAATAGCAGTGTTTCATTGTTTTCCATGGCTAATATTCTGTTGTATAAATAGACCACTTCTTCTTATCTGTTCATCTGTTGATGGACCTTTTGGTTGCTTCACTGTCTTGGCTATTGTGAATAAGGCTGCAGTGCAGATTTTGCAGCCCGGGTCTTCTCGATTCAGGTCTCAGGTGAGAGGCCCAGTGGTGTGACTGCTGGATTGAATGGTACCTCAATTTTTATTTTAATTGCAGCTCCCTTCTGTTTTCATTATTGGCTGTTACCACTTTACATCTCACCAGAAGCTAGAGGGTACAGTGTTCTCTAAAACCCCTTCAATATTTATTGTTTGTAGTCTTTTTGCTGATGGCCAGTTGACTGGTGTGAGTTGAAACCTTTCTGTAGATTAGATTTGCATGAGTCTAATAATTACTGAGGTTGGGCTTTTATCCATTTTCCTTTTTTTAAAAGAGAGTGAGCCAAATTAACCTCTTCATATTATTTTCTTGAAAAATTTGCAGTTTTGAATTTTTTTGGCCATTCCCTACCTCCGCACAGTTGTTTAGGGCAGGTGTCCTTTACAGCCCTGAGTCCTTCTGAATGTTAAGTGACCATTAGCGGTGGGTTTAAAGCCGCTCTTGTGGGAAACGGCCACAAGGCGGCAGCATTTCTACATTTCCAACTCTGGGTTTTTGGGCAACAGAGCTTTCCTGGAAATTGTGTTAGTAAGCAGCAAATTAGAGTGGAATGTGCCAGGGCAAAGCCCCAAGAGCATATATATCCTAAATTGTTTGCTTTTTAAATTTAATTTTTATTAATTATCAGAGCAAATTTGATAAAGATGTAGATTCTCCTAGGTGTACAGTTTCTGATTCATCCTATCAATGTATCTGTCTATTCCTCTTTAGATCCTTTCCCGTGTATATTATAGTGTTGAGTAGACCTCTCTTCGTATTCCATAGGTATTGTGTGATTATATATTTCATATGTATTAGTACATGTCTGTTAACCCCCATATCCTAATTCATACATTCCTTACACCTTTCCATTTGGTTAAACATAATTTGGTTTTCTGAATCTATGTGTGTCCTTCTCTTGGAAATTATTTCATGGGTATCAATTTTTAGGTAACACCTATAAGTGATGTCATAGGATGTCTGTCTTTCGGTTTCTTTCTTCGAGTTGGGTGATTATCTGTAGATCCTTCTATGGTGGTGCCAACGGCACTGTTCCATGCTTTTTCATGGCTAATATTCCATCGTGTACATGGACGACTTCTTCTTGGTGCATTTTTCTGTTGATGGACATTTTGGTTTCTTCCAGGTCTTGGCTATGGTACATGTTGCTGCAGTGCAGGATTGCCAGCCTGTGTCTTTTTGATTCTGGTCTAATCAGGTGATAGGCCCATTAGTGTGGGCCTACCAGATCACATGGTAGCTCCATTTTTACCCTTAAACGCACCTCTATTCTGTTCTCACTACTGGCTGTTTCCAGGTTTCATCCCACCAGCAGCTAAAGGGTACACAGTTCTCTAAAACCCCTTCAGCATTTATTCTTTGTAGACTTTTTTTTTGCTGATGATCACCCTGAAGGCTGTGAGGTGAAAGTTTTTGTACACTGGATTTGCATGGCTTTATTAATTCCTGATGTTCAGCCTTTTTCCATTCCTGTTTTTTTAACAAAAAAAGAAAGAAAAAGAAACAGAACACAAATGTGCGTAAAATATGCCTCTTGAAACTGTCGTTTTGAAACGTGGACGTCTTTTGAATTTTTTGTTCGATATACGACCCCAGGATTTGTTTTCAGGGCAGGTGTGATTTACAGGCCTGCACTTATTTTGAATATCAACTGACCATTAGCGCTGGGATTAAAGCTGCTGTTGTGGGAAACGGCCACAAGGCGGCAGCATTTTTCCATTCCCAAATCTGGTTACTAGGGCAGCAGAGCCTTTCTGGAAGTCCTGTGCCTAGGTTGTAAATTAAAATGGAATGTGCCAGGAGAAACCCCCATAAGTTTATATTACATTAATTCTTGTTCGTTGTTTTAGTTTTTTAATCAGGGTAATGATTAGAATATTGCTTGTCCTAGGTGTACACAATCTGGTTCATTTGTGCATTATATATATATATATATATATATATATATATATATATATATATATATATATATTCCTGTACAGAGCCAATTCCCATGTAAATTATTGCAGAGTGTTCCATAGACCTCCCTTGCTACATGGTCGGTCTTTTTAATATATGTGTTTAATAGGTATTTGTACACGTATGGTAACCCTAATCTTAATTTTTCCATTCACCCCACCATTCCTTTTAGATAAGCATAGTTTGTTTTCTAAGTCTGTGAGTGTCTTTCTCTGTGGAAATATGTTCATTTGTGTCAGTTGTTAGATAACGCGTATAAGTGATATCATAGGATATGTCTTTTGCTTTCCGACTTACCTCATGTTCTGTGATTATCTCCAGGATCAACTATGGTGCCTCAAAGAGCAGTGTTTCATTGTTTTCCACGGCGAATATTCCAATTTGTACATGGACCACTCCTTCTTTTTCCACTCATCTGGTGATGGACATTTTGGTTACTTCCATGTCTTGGTTATTGTGAAAATTCCTGTAGTGCAGCTGTTGAAGCCTGTGCCTTCTCGACTCTGGACTTCTCAGGTGAGAGGCTCAGCAGTGGGCCTGCTGAATGGAATGGTAGCTCAATTTTTACGTTTAAACGCAGCTCCTTTCTGTTCTCATTATTTGCTGTTACCACTTTACATCTCACCAGAAGCTAGAGGGTACAGAGTTCTCTAAAACCCCTTCAGCATTTATTGCTTGTAGACTTTTTGCTGATGGTAGTTGACATGTGTGAGTTGAAAAATTTTGGAGGTTAGACTTGCATGAGTCTAATAATTCCTGATGTTGAGCTTTTACCCATTTTCCTCTTTTTTGAAAATGAGTGAGTAAAACTTACCCCTCCATACTATCTCCTTGAAAATTTGCAGTTTTGAATTTTTTTGGCCATTCCCTATCTCCGCACAATTGTTTAGGGCAGGTGTCCTTTACAGCCCTGAGTCCTTGGGAATGTTAAGTGACCATTAGCTGTGGGTTTAAAGTTGCTCTTGTGGGAAACAGCCACAAGGCGGCAGCATTTCTACATTTCCAACTCTGGGTTTTTGGGCAACAGAGCTTTCCTGGAAATTGTGTTAGTAAGCAGCAAATTAGAGTGGAATGTGCCAGCGAAAAGCCCCAAGAGTTTATATCTCCTAAATTATTGTTTGTTTTTTTAAATTTAACTTTTATTAATTATCAGAGCAAATTTGATAAAAATGTAGATTCTCCTAGGTGTACAGTTTCTGATTCATCCTATCAATGTATCTGTCTGTTCCTCTTTGGATCCTTTCCCGTGTATGTTATTATAGAGTGTTGAGTAGACCTCTCTTCGTATTCCATAGGTATTGTGTGATTATATATTTCATATGTATTAGTACATGTCTGTTAACCCCCATATCCTAATTCATACATTCCTTACACCTTTCCATTTGGTTGAACATAATTTGGTTTTCTGAATCTATGTGTGTCCTTCTCTTGGAAATTATTTCATGGGTATCAATTTTTAGGTAACACCTATAAGTGATGTCATAGGATGTCTGGTCTTTCGGTTTCTATCTTACTTCGAGTTGGGTGATTATCTGTAGATCCTTCTATGGTGGTGCCAACGGCACTGTTCCATGCTTTTTCATGACTAATATTCCATTGTGTACATGGACGACTTCTTCTTGGTGCATTTTTCTGTTGATGGATATTTTGGTTTCTTCCAGGTCTTGGGATGGTACATGTTGCTGCAGTGCAGGATTGCCAGCCTGTGTCTTTTTGATTCTGGTCTAATCAGGTGAAAGGCCCATGAGTGGGCCTACCAGATCACATGGTAGCTCCATATTTACCCTTAAACGCACCTCCAATCTGGTCTCACTACTGGCTGTTACCAGGTTTCATCCCACCAGCAGCTAAAGGGTACACAGTTCTCTAAAACCCCTTCAGCATTTATTCTTTTAGACTTTTTTTGCTGATAATCATTCTGACGGCTGTGAGGTGAACGTTTTCGTACACTGGACTTGCATGGCTTTATTAATTCCTGATGTTCAGCCTTTTTCCGTTCCCATTTTTTTAACAAAAAAAGAAAGGAAAAGAAACAGAAGCCAAATGTGCATAAATTATGCCTCTTGAAACTGTCGGTTTGAAATATGGACGTCTTTTGAATTTTTTGGTCGATATGTGACCCCAGGATTTGTTTTCAGGGCAGGTGTCATTTACAGGCCTGCAATGATTTTGAATATCAACTGACCATTAGCGCTGGGATTAAAGCTGCTGTTGTGTGAAACGGCCACAAGGTGGCAGCGGTTCTCCCTTACCAAATCTGATTACTAGGGCAGCAGAGCCTCAATGGAAGTCGTGTTCTAGGTTATAACTTAGAATGCAATGTGGCAGGAAAAAGCCCCTTAAGTTTATGTCTCACTACTTCTTGTTCGTTGTTTTTATTTAATTTTTATTTTTTATCACAGCAAGTTTGATTACAGGGTTTGGCTTGTTCTAGGTGTGCAAGATGTGGTTCTTTTACACATAAACATATGTCTATTCTTCCTGGGATCCTTATCCCATGTACGTTATGACAGAATGTTGAATAGTCTTCTCTTGGTATTCCGTAGGTCTTTGGTGATTATATATTTCACCTGTGTTTGTATATGTCTGTTAACCCCAATATCCTAATGTATCCAATCCTCACACCTTTCCATTGGTGAACCATAAATTTGTTTAATGAATCTCTGATAGCCCTTCTCTGTGGGAATATCTTCACTGGTATCAATTTTTAGGTAACACCTATAAGTGATATCATACGATACGTGTCTTTCTCTTTCTGACTTACTCCAGGTTGTGTGATTACATCTAGAATCATCTACGGTGCTGCACAGGGCAATGTGTCCTTTTTTTCCTTGGCTAATATTTTGTCGGTACTTGTACCAATTCTTCTTTGTCCACTCATCTGTTGCTGGACTTTTTGGTTACTTCCATATCTTGGCTATTGTAATACTGTGCAGTGCACATTTGCCTTCCTGTGCCTTTCCAATTCTGTCTTCTTTGGTTATAGGTCCAGGAATGGGCCTGCTGAATGATATTGTAGCTCAATGTGTACCTTTTAAAGACATCTCCATTCTGTTCTCATTAGTGGATCTTTCAAGGGTACGTCCAACTGAAAGCTGAGGTTATGCATTTCTCCACAAACACTTCAGCACTTATTGTTTATAGGTTTCTTGCTGATGGTTATTCTGAGGTGTACCAGCTGAAACCTCTTTGTAGCTGAATTTGCGTGTGTCTCATAATCCGTTGAAATTAAGCTTTAAGGCATGTCCATTTTATTTTTCAAACTGTGATTACAGCTTAACTCTACAAAGTGTTTTCTTAAAGTATGTGTCACATTTTGAAATTTATTGGCCATTACCTCCCTCAAGGCATTTTGTGGGCAGGTCTCATTTACAGCCCTGCAGTACTTGTTCACATGAAGTGACCATTAGCACAGGTTTTAAGCTGCTTTTGCAGGTAACGGACAGAGTGTGGCAGCCTTTCTACGTTCCCCATGCTGGTACTAGGGAAACAGACCTTCCTGCCACTGGTGTTCCTCGGTTATAAATTAGAGAGGAATGTGCCCGGATAAACCCCCAATTGCTTCTGTCTCCTTACTTATCTTTGTTTTTAAATTTATACTTTTTATTGGAGTAATATTCCATTGTGTACATGGACCACTGCTTCTTGGTGCACTTCTCTGTTGCTGGACATTTTCGTTGCTTCCAAGTGTTGGCTATTGTAAGTATTGCTGGAGTGCAGAATTGCCAGTCTGTGTGGTTTTGATTCTCATTTTCTCAGGTGACAGGTCCAGCAGTGGGTATGATTGATTGCCTGGTAGTGCAATGTTTCCCTTTTCAAAGCACCTCCATTGTGTTTTCATTAGTGGCTCTTACCACGTCCCCCTTAGAACGGAGGGTACGCACTTCTCCACAATCACTTCAGCATTTATTGCTTGCAGCATTTTGTTAATGGCCATTCTGACTGCTGTGAGCTGATAGGTTTTTGTAATTTGGGTTTGCATGTCTTTATAAATTCCTAAAACTCATCATTTTTCCAAGCTTTTTTTGTTTGTGTTTTTAAAAAAAGGAGAAAAAAGTATGCATACAATAAACCTTTTCAAATTGTCCTCTTGGAAGGTTGCCCTCTTTTCAATTTCTTATTCAATTTTCGACCCCAGGATTATTTTGGTGGACAGGTGTCATTACAGAACTGCAAGATTGGTGAATAGTTAAGTGACCATTAGCAGTGGGTTTAAAGCTGCTGTTGTGTGAAACGGCCACTAGGAGGCAGCATTTCTCCATTCCCCAATCTGGGTAGTAGGGCAGGAGAGCCTTTCTGGAAGTCGTGTTCCTAGGTTGTAAATTAGAATGGAATGTGCCAGGAGAAACCCCCATAAGTTTATGTCTCATTACTTCTTGTTGGTTGTCTTAATTTTTGTAATCGGGGTAATGATTAGAATATTGTTTGTCCTAGCTGTACAGAATCTGGTTCATTTGTACATTATATATGTCTATTCATATACAGATCCTCTTCCCATGCAAAATATTACACAGCGTTCCGTAGACCTGCCTTGCTATATGGTCGGTCTTTTTGACACATGTATATAATATGTATTGGTATACATAACACTGATCTTCATTTATCCATTCCCCCCACCTTTCCTTTTAGATAAGTATATTTTTTTCCTACATTTGTTATTGTCTTTCTCTGTGGAAATATGTGAATTTGGGTCAGCTATTAGATAACGCCTATAAGTAAATATCATAGGATATAGGTCTTTTGCTTTGCAAATTACCTCATGTTCCATGATTATCTCTAAGCTCATTTGTGGTGCCTCAAAGGGCAGTGTTTCATTGTTTTAAATGGGGAACGTTCCACTGTGTACATGGACCACTACTTCATTATCCATTCACCTGTTGATGGACATTTTGGTTGCTTCACCATCTTGGCTATTGTGAATAAGGCCGCAGTGCAACTGATACAGCCTCTGTCTTCCCGATTCGGCACTTCTCAGGTGAGAGGCCTGCTGGTGGGCCTGCTGCGTCGAATGGTAGTTCAATTTTTGTTTTTCTAACGCAGCTCCTTTCTGTTCTCATGATTCACTCTTACCACTTTACATCTCACCAGCAGCTAGAGGGTACACAGTCCTCTAAATATCCTTCAGTATTTATTGTTTGTAGAATTTTTGCTGATCGTCAGTAGACAGGTGTGAGTTGTAAACTTTCTGTAAATTAGAGTTGCATGAATCTAATAATTCCTAAGGTTAAGTTTTTATTCATTTTCCATTTTTTTAAAGAGTGAGTCAAACGTACCTCTTCATACTCTCTTCTTGAAACATTTGCCTGTTCTGAAATTTTTTGTCCATTCCCTTCCGCAGCACAATTTTTTTAGGGCAGGTGTCCTTTACAGCGCTGAGTCCTTGTGAATGTTAAGTGACCATTAGCTGTGGGCTTAAAGCCGCGCTTGTGGGAAACGTCCACAAGCCGGCAGGATTTGTACATTTCCCACTCCGTTTTTGGGCAGTACAGCCTTCCAGGAAATCGTGTTAGTAGGCTGCAAATTAGAGTAGAATGTGCCAGGGAAAACCCCCAAGAGCTTATATCTCCTTTCTTCTTGATTGTTTTTAAATTTAGTTTTTATTAATTATCAGAGCAAATTCGATAAAAAATATTTTGTTTCTCCTAGCTGTACAGAATCTGGTTCATTATATCAATGTATCTGTCTACTCATCTTTGGAGCCCTTCCTGTGTAGGTTATTACAGAGTGTTGAGTAGACCTTTCTTGGTATTCCATAGGTATTTTGTGATTAAACATTTCATATGTATTAGTACATGTCTCTTAACCCCCATATCCTAATTCATCCATTCCTTACAACTTTCCATCAGGTTAAACGTACTTTTCTTTTCTTAATCCATGCTTTTCCTTCTCTTGGAAATAAGTTCGTGGGTATCAATTTTTAGCTAACACCTATAAGTGATGTCATAGGATGTCTGTCTTTCCATTTTTTTCATACTTCAAGTTGGGTGATGATCTTTATTAGGTCCTTCTATGGTGGTGCACATGGCACACTTTTATTCTATTCCATGGCTAATATTCCATTGTGTACATGGACCACTTCTTCCTTGTACATTTTTCTGTTGATGGACATTTTGGGTTCTCCAAGTCTTGGCTATGGTTAATGTTCCTGCAGTGCAGGACTGCCAGCCGGTACCTTTTTCATTCTGGTCTGCTCAGGTGGTAGGCGCATGAAAGGACCTACCAGATCACATGGCAGCTCAATTTTTACCTTTAAAGGCACCGCCACTCTCTTCTCCCTACTGTCTCTTACCAGTTTATCCACCCGCAGCGGCTAGAGGGTACATAGTTCTCTAAAACCTTTTCCGCATTTATACCTTTGTACACTATCCTCCTGGTGATCATTCTGATGGCTGTGTGGTAAAGGTTTCTGTAGATTGGATTTGCAATCTTTATTAATTGCTGACGTTGAGCATTCCCATTCCTTTTTTAAAGAAAAAAAAAGCAAGAAAACACAAAATGTGCTTAAAATATGCTTCTTGATTCTGTTTTTGAAATGTTGACGTCTTTTGAATTTTCTGGTCGATTTACGACCCCAGGATTTTTTTCTTTGATGGTAGGTGTCTATTACAGGCCTGCAATTATTTTGAAAATTAAGTGACCACTAGCGCTGGGTTCAAAGCTGCTGTTGTGTGAAACGGCCAGAAGACAGAAGCATTTCTCCTTACCAAATCTGGTTACTAGGGCAAGACAGCCATAATGGAAGTTGTGCTGTAGGTTGTAAATTAGAATGGAAAGTGCCAGGAAAATCCCCTTAAGATTACGTCTCATTCCATCCTGTTCGTTTTTTAACTTATTATTTTTGATCACAGCCAATTTGATTACAATGTTTTCTTTGTTCTAGGTGTGCAAGATGGGGATGTTTTACACATATACATATATCTAGTCTTCTTCAGATCCTTTTCCCATGTAGGTTATGACACAATGTTGAGTAGTCTTCTCTTGGTATGCCGTAGGTCTTTGGTGATTATATATTTCACATGCGTTTGTATATCTCTGTTAACCCCAATAATGTAATGTATCCAATCCTCACACCTTTCCTTATGGTGGACCCTAAGTTGGTTTAATGAATCTGTGATTGCCTTTTTCTGTGGAGGTATCTTCACTGTTATCAACTTTTAGCTCACACCTATAAGTGATATGATAGGATATCATATCTTTCTTTCGCTTTCTCACTTACCACAACTCGGGTGATTACTTCTAGACTCATCGATGGTGCTGCAAATGGCATTGTTTCATTTTTTTCCCCAGCTAATATTCCATCTCTACATGTAGCAGTTCTTCTTTGTCCACCCATCTGTTGCTGGACTTTTTGGTTACTTCCATATCTTGGCTATTGTAATATGTGCAGTGCACATTTGCCTTCCTGTGCCTTTCCAATTCTGTCTTCTTTGGTTGTAGGTCCAGGAATGGGCCTGTTGGTTTATATTGTAGCTCAATGTTTACCTTTTAAAGGCATCTCCATTCTGTTCTCATTAGTGGCTCTTTCCAGGGTACATCCCACTGAAAGTTGAGGGTATGCATTTCTCCACAACACCTTCAGCATGCATGCATTCATTCATTCATTCATTCATTCATTTATTTATTTTCGTTTGTTTGTTTTGCGGTACACGGGCCTCTCACTGTTGTGGCCTCTCCCGTTGCGGAGCACAGGCACCCGTGGCATGTGGGATCTTCCCAGAACGGAGTACGAACCCGCGTCCCCTGCATCGCAGGTGGACTCTCAACCACTGTGCCACCAGGGAAGCCCCAGCATTTATTGATTATGGGTTTCGTGCTGAAGGTTATTCTGAGGGGTGTGAACTGATACCTCTTTGTGGTTGAATTTTGTCTCATAATCCCTTGACATTAAGCTTTAAGGCATGTCCTTCTTATTTTTCAAACTGTAATTACAGCTTAGCTCTTCAAAGTGTTTTCTTTTTATTTTTTTTATTTTTTTTTCTTTTTGCGGTATGCGGGCCTCTCACTGTTGTGGCCTCTCCCGTTGCGGAGCACAGGCTCCGGATGCGCAGGCCCAGAGGCCATGGCTCACTGGCCTAGCCGCTCCGCGGCATATGGGATCCTCCCAGACCGGGGCACGAACCCGTATCCCCTGCATCGGCAGGCGGACTCTCAACCACTGCGCCACCAGGGAGGCCCTCAAAGTGTTTTCTTAAAGTATGTGTCACATTTTGAAATTTTTTGACCATTACCTCCCTCAAGACATTTTGAGGGCAGGTCTCATTTACAGCCCTGCAGTACTTGTTCACATGAAGTGACCATTAGCACAGGCTTTAAAGCTGCTTTTGCAGGTAACAGCCAGAGGGTGGCAGCCTTTCTACGTTCCCCACGCTGGTACTAGGGAAACAGACCTTCCTGCCACTGGTGTTCCTCGGTTATAAATTAGAGAGGAATGTGCCCGGATAAACCCCCAAATGCTTACGTCTCCTTACTTATGTTTGTTTTTAAATTTAATTTATACTTTTTATTGGAGTAATATTCCATTGTGTACATGGACCACTGCTTCTTGGTGCACTTCTCTGTTGCTGGACATTTTCGTTGCTTCCAAGTGTTGGCTATGGTAAGTATTGCTGGAGTGCAGAACTGCCAGTCTGTGAGGTTTTGATTCTCATTTTCTCAGGTGACAGGTCCAGCAGTGGGTATGATTGATTGCCTGGTAGCGCAATGTTTCCCTTTTCAAAGCACCTCCATTGTGTTTTCATTAGTGGCCCTTACCACGTCCCCCTTAGAACGGAGGGTACGCACTTCTCCACAATTGCTTCAGCATTTATTGCTTGCAGCATTTTGTTAATGGCCATTCTGACTGCTGTGAGCTGATAGGTTTTTGTAATTTGGGTTTGCGTGTCTTTACAAATACCTAACATTCATCATTTTTCCAAGCCGTTTTTGTTTCTGTTTAAAAAAAAGGAGAAAAAAGTGTGCATACAATATACCTCTTGAAATTGTCTTCTTGGAAGGTTGCCCTCTTTTGAATTTCTTATTCGGTTTTCGACCCCAGGAATTTTTTGGTGGACAGGTGCCATTACAGAACTGCACGTTTGGTGAATAGTTAGTGACCATTAGCAGTGGGTTTAAAGCTGCTGTTGTGTGAAACGGTCACTAGGAGGCAGCATTTCTCCATTCCCCAATCTGGGTAGTAGGGAAGGACAGCCTTTCTGGAAGTCGTGTTCCTAGGTTGTAAATTAGAATGGAATGTGCCAGGAGAAACCCCCATACGTTGGTGTTTCATTACTTCTTGTTGGTTGTCTTAATTTTTGTAATCGGTGTGATGATTAGAATATTGTTTGTCCTAGCTGTACACAATCTGGCTCATTTGTACATTATATATGTCTATTCATATACAGATCCTCTTCCCATGCAAAATATTACACAGTGTTCCGTAGACCTCCCTTGCTATATGGTCGCTCTTTGTGACACATGTATATAATATGTATTGGTATATGTAACACTGATCTTAATTTATCCATTCCTCCCACCTTTCCTTTTAGATAAGTATAGTTTTTTCCTACATCTGTGAGTGTCTTTCTCTGTGGAAATATTTTCCTGTGGGTCAGTTATTAGATAACGCCTATAAGTAATATCATAGGATATAGGTCTTTTGATTTCCAACTTACCTCATGTTCCATGATTATCTCTAGGCTCAACTGTGGTGCCTCAAAGAGCAGTAATTCATTGTTCTCCATGGTGAATATTCCATTGTGTACATGGACCTCCTCTTCTTTATCCATTCACCTGTGGATGGACATTTTGGTTGCTTCACCATCTTGGCTGTTGTGAATAAGGCCGCAGTGCAACTGATACAGCCTGTGTCTTCCCGACTCTGGACTTCTCAGGTGAGAGGCCTAGCGGTGGGCCTGCTGCGTCGAATGGAAAACGTAGGGAGTAACCAGGCAAAGTCAGTTACCATGGCAGCCCTGGGAAAAACATTACCAAGTGACACTAACACTCCCAGGAGCCTACATTTGTTTCCACAATAAGTAAACCTTTCTCATTTCCAAAGTACTATACTGTGAAATATGCATCTCAGTCACAACTAGAGGTTACTCAGTGTCTGCTGTGAGTGGGAGGAAAAGAGAAGGGCCTTACACAGTACCTAAAGCAATGACAAGAAGAAACTAGGGTCCACGGGCAGAGACACACAGGCTTAGATAGGCTCCAATCTCTATGACATTCTGAGGAGATCACGTTGTAAGGGCTCGAGCACGAGAAAGCAGCCACTAACCAGCTACCCTGTCTCAAATATGTGGAGAAAGTCAATGTAAATGCTTACCTATGTATTATTCTTTTCTGATCATTCTTTCAGTGTAGCCCTTCTGGCTTTGTGCAAAGCGATTCTTTGTTTTGTACCTGAAAAATGAGTGGCACATGTAAATGGATGAAACATGTCAGAGCAGACATCCAACGAGCACTTCAGCTAACGAACGAGGAGCTCCAAGTTCTGGGAAAGAATCATAAAAGTAGTGTAGAATCACAATATCTTAGAGCATCCTTTATATCAACTCCCCTCTATCGTATCACCAATCAGTGGTCATCAGCCTATACATGAACTTTGCAGTGACAGAAAACCCAGCACTCTCTAGACACATATACGCACTTTTAGTTGCTACAGCAGTCTATATCAAATTCAGAATGTGACTCCCTGTCACGCATCAGTCCCAGTCTGCCTTCTGCAATGGTACACCCCATGGCACACCTCATCGCTTTTCCACCTGGCACATTTCCCAAACACATGAGGACAATTTTGTTCTGCCTAAAGCTCTCTTCTCCCACGTCACCCTCCTAAATCACTCTTTCCTTCCTGTGTTTATGACTTTGAGGAGCCCCCACGGTTTTCTCATCCCAAGGCCATGACAAGCAATGGCATCAGTGTGCCTGCTACAGATTCTGGGAAAGGGGCAGGGCCACACAGGGGTCTGGCAAATGTGACTGACAACCTGAAGGGAGAGTACATGTGAGACCCTCAGCCTCTCTTCAGTCCTCAGCCTCTATCCAAGGTTTCTCCATAGCACACTATTGACATTTTGGAGCAGATAATTCTTTTGGGGGGTGGGGAGGGCTGTCCTATGCCTTGTACGATATGTAGTAGCATCCTGACCTCTACCCACTAGATGCCTGCAGCACCACCAACCCCACACCCCGGATGTGACAATGAAAACTGTCTCCAGCCATTGTCAAACGTCCTGCAGGAAGGGTGAGGGCAAAATCACCCTCACTCAAGAGCCACTGCTCTATCCCATGACTGTTCACCCATGAGTACTCAAAACTCTCTCCTCCGCTGGCTTAACAGGTAACTCTCCAGAAAGTTTATCGGGTATCAAAATGCTATTTGAAATTTAATAGTACTTATCTCTATAACGGTATCTGATGAAAGTAAAACCCTTTCGCCAGATGTTAAGAACCTCCCAGGTGGTTAATCCACGTTTACCTTATCTCCTACCCCAGGCCCTGGAAATTACAGAAATGATCGGACACCCATTTTCGGGTTCCGTTCAATAAGTACCAGTAGCGTAAGACTTTCTGGCAACCTGAACACTGAATTCAAGTAAACTATTCTGCCTGACCGTGGCTTTGTGGGACAGGCCACAAACCTGTAGCAGGACCCTCCTCGCTGCTATTTACGGAATTGAGGTGTCTGACTGGAAAGCCGGTGGAGGTGAACTACCCAAGAAAGCAGTGGGTTCAGGATTAGACGATGTAAAGGGTGACAAGGGAGGGGAGAATGAACCTCAGCTGAAAAGAAAGGGGAAAAGTACCAAGAGATGAGTTCTCTTGACTGAAGAGAAGATACGCTGAAAGCCATCAGCTTGCCCTCGGGGCCCTCAGCTCTCTGGGGAGCTCTAAGGGAAGGGTGAGCCTGGACCTACGACTCCGGACTCCTGGTCTCGGCCCCCAGGCCTGACCATTCACTCAGACTCTCAATAAATACTTGTATTCAAAGACCTTACACGGGGACCACACCTGGGAAAACATCGCCGCACCCTCATCATAAGTCACAGGGGGAGACCCGAACTGGCCAAGCCATGACAGGAGCTGTGAGGGCGACAAAAGAGCACGGCAGGGATCGGACATCGGATCGCCAGAAGCCCTCCGCCCTCCTGGTTCGTAATGCCAGGGCCCCATCGCCGCGTATCGCCGGACCCGGTCCTGCCTCCGTCGCGCACCCTTCCCCAAGGTTGGCCGGGGTCTGGAGTCACCATCCCCGGTTCGGACCTACAGACCTCGCCGCTGCTGAGCTCTACAGATCCCGCTCCTTCCACACAGTTCGCCGAGTCCGCGGGCCTTACTGAGCCGCGCCGGCCACCGTCCGCGAGGCCTTGGCGCGCCCGTGACGTCACTGTCGTGCGCCTCTCCCGCAGCAAGGGGTGTATGGCTCTCGCACGGCGGCTGCGGCTGTTGTCGCTCGCGGCTCGGTTGCTTCTGGCGCCTCGCCGGGACCTGACGGTCCGCGGTCCCAACGAGCCGCTGCCCGTGGTGCGCATCCTGCGGGCTCTACAGCGGCAGCAGGAAGAGCGGCATAGCGGCCAGCGTAGCCCCCCCGTGGCCGACGCTGGCGCGTCCTGGGCTGACGCTGATGTCAGTGCGGCGACCCGAGTTGAACCAGCCGGCTCACCTCACGCTGGGCTCTTGGAACCCGCGCCACTCTCTTCGTGGGGCTGGAGGAACCGGTGCACCCACGCGGACCATTTCTCCATCGAGTGTGCGCAACATGAGGCTCCAGCGCTGCGGAACCTTTCGCCCAAGGGCAGCTGCACTGAAGTGTGTCTGGAGTTCCCCGTTCTGATCGCACTACAAGAGGCTGCTCCCGAAGTTGTTCGGCCCACAAACGTGCGGTCGAGTACCATTCCCCCACTTCTTCGCGGCCGCCACATTCTCTGCGCCGCAGAAACCGGCAGTGGCAAAACTCTCAGCTCCATGCTACCTCTCCTTCAACGGCTGTTGGGCCAGCCAAGCCTGGACCCCTGTCGTATCCCTGCTCCTCGAGGCCTGGTTCTTGTGCCTTCTCGAGAATTAGCCGAACTGGTGCGTGCCGTGGCCCAGGCCTTGGGCAGCTCCTTGGACCTCCAGGTGCGGGAGTTAGGGGGAGGCCATGGCATGAGGAGGATCCGGCTGCAACTGTCCAAACAACCTCCAGCAGATGTTCTGGTGGCCACTCCGGGGGCTCTGTGGAAGGCCCTGAAAACTCAACTGATCAGCCTGGAGCCGCTCTCCTCCTTGGTGTTGGATGATGCAGACATGCTTTTGGATGAAATCTTCCTGGAACTGGTGGATTACATCTTGGAGGGGAGCCATACAGCAGAAGGCCCAGCTGACTTAATACAGCAGAAGGCCCAGCTGACTTAAAAGACCCCTTCAATCCCAAAGCTCAGTTAGTGCTGGTGGGGGCCACATTTCCCGAAGGTGGAGGCCAGCTGCTGAGTAAAGTTGCCAGCTTACTCTCTCTAACCCCCGTTACCAGTGACAAGCTCCACTGCATCATGCCTCATGTCAGACAGACATTCATGAGGCCGAAGGGAACAGAGAAGGTGACTGGGTTGGTACAGATCCTTAGGCAGCATGACAGAGCATAAAGACTGGCGCCGCAGGAACTGTTCTGGTGTTCTGTAATTGCTACAGCGCTGTGAACTGGCTGGGGTATATATTCTGGATGACCACAAAATCCAACACTTAAGACTGCAGGGACAAATGCCAGCCTCAATGAGAGCAGGCATCTTCCAGTCCTTCCAGAAGGGCTCCCGAGACATTCTTCTCTGCACAGACATCGCCTCTCAGGGCCTGGACAGCACCCAGGTGGAGCTAGTCATCAATTATGATTTCCCTCCTACCCAGCAAGACTACATCCACAGAGCAGGGAGGGTGGGCCGGGTGGGGATCGAGGTGCCAGTCACCGTCATCAGCTTTGTGACCCATCCCTGGGACGTGAGCCTGGCTCAGAAGATTGAACTGGCAGCTCGCCGGAGGAGAAGCCTTCCAGGACTGGGGTCCTCAGTGAGAGAGCCTTTGCACCAGCAAACCTTATTGCAACAGGCTTATATATGATGCCGTAACAGGGACCTTTCCCTCTGTGCTGGACGGGTGAGCACACTTGTCAGTGGGGTGCTCTGGGCTGCCTAGTCACCTTCTGAAGACCCGGGCTGCTGTCTGGCTTCAAAAGGTAAGTTGCTGGCCAACACTGGAGGGTGAACTACTGAGCTTGGCTCTCTATAGTCTTTCACGTGAAGAATAATGTCGATCTTGGCTCTGTATTATGTCATGGTTTCTAACAATAAGCCATGTTTCTATGGGTGCCCCTTAATAACAGTTTCCACTGCGGCAGAATTCAGTAGACCCTGAGAAGATTCACACTCCAAACTACCACACTTAGGACGAAGGCTCTTTCAATTGATGTTTTAGCTTAAATTTTGTTTCCGGCCCCCAAACATCCATTAAGCCTCCAGGAGAAGGAAAAGGGGATGTGACTAGCAATAGAGAGAAATCTTCTTCACAACAATGGCCATGGGAAGCTTAGGCACTTTTGGTGAAATCTCTCTGGGAAGTACTGGCAGAGGAATAAAAGGCAAACTGACACAGAAATATTGCTTGGTGTGCATTTCCAGGCTCTGCCTTCTTTCTCATCTCTTGGTGGCAGGTGGAGGAAGAGAAGAAAAGGTTAAACTTTTTTATAAACCAGCAGAATAAGCTTATAACATCCTCTCACTATCTCTGCATAGGTTCTAGTCTCTGCAGCATTATATAAGCTTTGCCCAAAGTAATGAACTGTTGAAAGTCAAATGTAATACTTCACCAAACAACTTAAAAATGCTTGCGCACTGGAAAGGGTTAAGTTGCAGAGAACACAAATGGACCCAGAGCAACCTTTGCCGAAAGAGAATACTGTGCTAAATGTACAGTCATAGCTCTTTTCCATATGAAGAAACAGTCAGAAGGATGAAAGAACTTGGTCAAAATCACACAAGTCAGTAGGAAAGAATCTGGTTTGTCTTTCCTCAGGGTTGTGTTCTTTAACCACCAGGCTAGCTTTTCTCAAATCTGATCCATGCATAGAATAACTATACACCTCTGCTTGCCTTGAATATTCCCTGTTTATACATATGCCTGCTGCAGTTTTTAATATTGACCACTTTGACTCCCCAAAGCAACCGAGAATACACAATAATTTGGTCTCTCTATCCATGGACCACTGTGGTGGGACTGCCCAGGAAGCTTATGAAAAGTGCAGCTTCCTGAGCCCTACTCCAGATCTAGATAAGTTTTCTGAGGGTTGGCTCAAGAATCCAGGTACAAGGCTTTTTAAGTGGTTTGGTGGAACCCCCCAGGTGATTCTCTCGCTCTCTTAAGTTAATAAGCCGTTTATTCTGCCTCCCCCAGATGCCCAGCCAGGTCCTGTTAAGGTAGGAGTCCCCACACCACATCAGAGGGATGCTCCCAGCCAAGTAATCTCCGGAGCCTTGGAGATTCTGAATGGTCTCATGCTGGCCCACCTGCCGTGACAAACCTCCGCCAGAGCATTCCCCTTCACATTTTACCTTCTACCACTCCAAAAGGCAGTCTGCTCCAATGAGGCCTGACTTCGTCTGTCCTAACGGGCACCCACTGATTCAAGCAGTTTAGGGATAGAAGGTGCTGTGGTTCT
Organism: Mesoplodon mirus; assembly: GCF_964341445.2. NCBI lineage: Eukaryota > Metazoa > Chordata > Mammalia > Artiodactyla > Ziphiidae > Mesoplodon > Mesoplodon mirus. The sequence continues at coordinate 185,713,787 of NC_138980.1, forward strand.
CGACCAGGGTGGCCCAACCTCTAAAAGGGTAGCCCAAGCAGTCTCTACTTCCTGGGCACATCCCCTCTGCAACAGCCCCGGTAAACGAAGGTCCCATCTTTGCTTTTTCAAGGTCGGCAACAGGGAGTCCCCTCCTAAAGAAGGTTCTCTCTCATTGCCACAGTATCAAAAGCTGCCGCAAGTGTGGTTCCTTCCTGTGGGCCTGATCAGGCTAAGGGCAGAGTTGTCTCTTTCCTCCTCTGAGTCGGACCAAGTTGTCTTACTAACCCCTCTTCACAGTGTTGACCATGATTTTCACGGGGGCTGCTGCTGAGCCTTTATCTCATCCTTTCATGGTGGAGAGAGAGAGGATTATAATGATTTTTACTTCTAGGGGAGAGGGGAGTGTAATGATTATGTTGTCATTTTGTATTATGTCCTTTTGTCATGAATTTGTTTTGAATTTCATATTAAAATGGGCCCACCATTCCCACTTTGTGAGGTCATTCAGCACCCTCATTTTGCACCTTTAACATCTCTCTCAGTATCACTTGGAAATGTTTGAAACGGCATGAGCTCGTCCTCACATTCCTATCAGCTGTAAATCCGGAGCCCCGACATGAACGTAACCATTGAGCAGAACCCCTCTCCACTAGCTGTATAACACTGGGTAGGCTCCTTAACATCTTGGTTTTTCTAAGCCCTCAGGTGTAAAAATGTGAGGGTTCTATGAATTTATATTTGGGGCAGGACAAGGTCGAGAAGAGTGTGGCTTTGCTTGTATTCTTCCAAACTGGAATGTCTTCCCTCTCCTCCCCATGGGTCCAAATCTCACTTGTCCTTCAGGCCCACTGCCAAGGAGCCTTCCCTGATTCCCCAGTCCACACAATTCTCTGCCTCTTAGGGTCAGTGCCATACAACCTAGCTGTCTCTTAACGTTAATCTTGCCTCTCAAGCCAATTTCAGAATGTGGGTCTCTCTTGCCCTCCTGGGGCCCCTGGGGCTGTACCAGCCCACCTGCACGCCCCACGTGGGGTGTCTACTAGACTAGGGCATGGGTGGGGAAGCCCAGGGGTGAGGGACCAGGCAGAGTACCTCTGCCTCCACCCTGCTCTCCTCCACAAAACTGCCCCTCCTCCTGAAGCCTGACCGCAAGTCACAGGTTCCTTATTATGACCTCACTGGGTAGTGATGACCTCACAGGCCTTCTCACAGTTTCCATGGCAGCATAACTATGGAAATGTGCTGCCCTCAGAGAAACTTCCCTACCAGTTCTCCACCAGATACCAATCTCTTTGGTTGTCTGAGAGAGAGTGTCTGACCGGATCGTCTATATTTACTCAAACCTGTGCTCTGTTCCCTGGCTGGGCAGTGCAGCAGGTACACCGAGACCGGGCATCTGTAGAAGAGGCATGGTGTACACACAACCTCACCTGGCTGCCACATGTTCCTGTGGGGCTTGCCCACTACGTAAACCTCAGCACTTTCCCAGCTGTAAGTAATACCAGTGACCTGGGACACCTTCAGGGTCCCGCAGTGCTCACTGCTGAGGACAAGTGAAAGGTCATCCCTGAACTAGTGTTCAGGAAGCTTCTGATCTTTATAAATGTTGCCTTCCGCTTTGGGCTACAGGATGCTTCCATTCAGACCCTTTCCTGATTGGCCTCTTAGCAAAAGGCAAGTGCGTTTTTGTTGGCAGATGGTAAACGGAGCAGTTTGAGGAAGAGGGCCACTCTTGAACCACACCTTCAAACCCAGGCACCTCTGTGCTGTCATGTACACATCTATATCGGTCCCCTCAGACACATCCCATACTGAGCTGCTGAGTACTAGGGGAGAGGGTGGTGCCATATTCATGGGAAGACCGGAAGAACCAAGGGGGGTGATGAAGCGCTAGTGAGACTGGAGGGCTGAGCAGATGGTGTCCCAGGAGGCTGGGTGGATGTGAGCCTACACTTGGTACCCAGAACCCGGTTCTGAGTCTCCTGATCACTCTGCCTCAGTATTTGGCCTTGTTCTAATCTAGATAAAAGTATCAGAGGGCTAGAGTTCAGTGTGGTTGTAACAGGCATTATAAATGGGGCCCAAGAGGGGTTGCCAAAGTGGGAGGGGTCCTTAACCAATTTATATTAGATTATCTTTTTCCAAAACTTGAAAGACGTTTCCATTAAAGCCTCAGAAGTGACACACTGCAAGAAATGTTTTCCCTGTTGTGGAAGGGAGAGATGGAGAGGATCATGATTGCAATTTCTTTCGGGTTCTACAGTTTTCCCTGGAAACGGTGAAGAGACTACCTCACCTGATGCAGCCGTAGGCTCTAGGAATTGCTTTTGCAGCCAGTGTCCCTTCTCTAGGGACTCATAGAGGTGATGGGCCAAGTCTGTGTTTTGGATGTCAAGTAGATTAAAGGTCTTCAGCCAGAAACTGGGAGAGACATGAGAGAGGGAAATTCTGGCAGGAGACTGTGTACAGCAGAGGTGACTGATCAGTTCTGATTTTCTTTGCAGCAGCTGTGGCTCCCATTTCTCCTCCTAAACCTGGTCACTACCATGTCCTCAACCGAGGGTGTGGAGAAACGCAGTTGGGCCGGCATGGGGAGACATACTGCCTGGTTGGTGGCTACCGGGCCTACGGGGATGCTCCTTTGGCCATGCCAGCAAAGGCGGAAGCCGAGAAGCCAGTCCCCAGATGTGCTCCCGAGAGAAAGCACGCTCCGGAAGAGTCGGACGAAGATCTCGGTTGCTCCAGACCCAAAATCCGGCGATTGTAGCATGGTACCAGGAGGCGGACTCCACAGAATCTTGCTGGCTGAACCATTCTGAAGACAGGGCAATGGTTTAACTGCCTAAGACAGCGAATGCCTCTTCCTGCAGTGACCCCTCCCGCCCCCCCCCCCCCCACTGCTCACTACCACAGATTAGAACCTGCGTCGTTCTGTCTGAGCCTTCCTCAGCCAGGAGCCTCCCTGCACACTAAATGGCCATAAGCCAGGAGCCTCAGAAAGTGAGGTTTGAAATGAGAGTCTGCCCTGAACATCCCAGGGCGGAAGCTGGCCTGGAAGAAAACCTGTCATTCCTCTGCTCAATCCTCACGGGCCCCTTTGTGAGCTGGAGAAAGTGAAGTCTGCACTCTGCGAGCGGAGGAGGATGCAGGAGCAGAGACAGGGTGCAGAGAAGCCTTAGCAGTCTACCACATGGGCTCCTGCCCTGAGCCATTGTCAGCGGCCACCACCACAAACCAGTGGGGAGCTGGGCTTTTTGAAACTGAAAGCAGCAATCTGTGGCTTCGCAAAGAGCCTCCTGCCTGGGGTCTCAGGAGGCAGAATAGAGAGGCCCAGGAAGCCCTGCTCCCTGAAGCAAGAACAGGATGGAGAGTCAAGCAGCACGCACCCTGTCCCGAGGTTCACATGCTCCTTTATTGCCAGCCCTTTCTGTCCCCAGTGGGGTCCCTTACTGCTCAATAAAACGCTTTTCTGTAACAGATTTGTAGGGTCGCCAGTGCTCAGACTTAGGTCACTACCCCTGTGCTAGGCACTCCTGCCACCTGGGAAAGATTCCAAAGGTGGAACAGCTCCAGGGGGTGCCAGGGATCAGAGCAAAAACTTGAGAGGCTGGGGATGCAGGAGTTTGGGCACAGTCCCTAAATCATCTCAGTGGTTGAGCTGCTGTGAGAAGGCACATCCCCAGTGTGTGTGCGTGTGTGTTGGGGGGAGGGGGTCCCTAGAGGAGGCAGCTAGCGGGAGGGCCTGAGGCTGGAAATGGGGAATGGCGTGCGGCCTCTGAGCAAGCACAGGCACTTAGCCCTTGAGGTTTCTGGGAAAGCTAGAGCCACAAGGGCCACGAGATAAGGCAAGTGTAGCAGCAGAGCCCAGGTGCCAGGTCTTTCTTCAGAACCTACACTTCACGAGGCCGGGCCTTCCACGCTGAGGTAGGAGGGATCCTGGCCAGAAGGTCAGCCAGCAGCTCTGGGACGAAGGTTGCTGCGGCGGGGCTCTTCTGCCATGGAAGCGACTTCATTTCCTTCCACACAAATAGCCTACTGACTGGGTTCCTGCTCTGTTGAGTAAAAGGGTCGTTGACTCTCCCCAGAAGGTTGTTCAGTTCACGTCCCAAAAGTCCCTCTATTCAGGCCCTTGGGAGGTGTAGCAGCTCCTGAGGGCGCTCTCCTGAGGCTGGCTGACAGAAGTGGGGGAGGTTCCTGATAATTCCCAGGTGCTGGTTCAAGTCCCCAGAGAATGGTCATGCAGGTTGGGGAGTCAAGTAGAAGGAGAGAGAAGGTTGGGGGCAGAGGGCCCCCTCCTGAATCCAGAGCTCACAAGGTTACCTCCTCCATTTCCAGAAACTCTCTCTTCCCCCACACCAGCCCCCATGGCCCAGTACCGGGAAACCGGGAGCCCAGAGCACTTGTGGCCACAGAGACCCTCGCACGCAGCCCTCGGGGTGGGCGGGGCCGGCTGCAGGCAGATGGGGACGAGGTGTGCTCCCGGGAGGCCACGGGCTGCAGGTGGCCCTCTGAGAGAAGCACCCCAGCTTGCCCAGGAAGGTTAGAGGCGGGGGAGAGCAACCTAGGGCGCCCCCTCGGAGCAGTGGGTGTGGGAAGAGGGGCGGGGACGGAGGGAACCCGCGATGGGAGGCGAGTGGGCTCTCAGCAGAGGCCAGCTTAGCCCGCGGGAGCTGCCTCTGAGCAGGGGGCGGGAGGGCAGTGCCGCCCTGTGGCTGCCGGGCTTCCCGGATCGCGGCTCTCCGCACACGGGTCGCAGGGTCCTGTGACTCTGTATCCCCTCCCTCACCCCGCCCCCCTCACGAGGCCGCGCCGCTGGGTGGCCTGTGTCGACGGGCAGAACCCCATCGCCCGCCCCTCTCAGACCCGCCTCTGCCCTCCTGCCTTGCCCTGCGCAGCTTGCGGCCCGGGGGCCTCGAAGGTCCCCGTGCACGCAGCCAGCGGCCTCTGCTGTGCCTGCTGCTCCTGCTGGGTCTGCTGCTGTGATCGGTAACCCTCGTGCAGACCACGCTGGGCACCTCCAGCACCCCAAGTCCGCGGGAGCGCACGCGGGCCCTGATGCGGGACTTCCCGCTTGTGGAAGGGTGGCTGCAGTGTGTGCGGGCTGCTGGGGGCCGGTGGGGGCCTAGCCTGGCCCTGGGCAGGGGAGGAGGTCCGGAGCATGTCGCGCTAGTGGGGAGGCTCCCTCACACCACCCCTGGATGTCCTCTCCATCATCTATGGATGTCCTTCCCTTTCTCTGTCATCCCCTCCCTGGTGGGAACCCCTCAGCCTAGGCTTCAGCTGCTCCTAGTATAGTCTGTGTGACAGTGTGAGGTGGGGGACCGCCAGGCTGGCCCAGGCCAGGCAATGTGTCCTGCCCGATCCCAAGACCTAAGGAGCCCACCCATTTGCCTTGACCTCCCTCCAGCCACACCAACATGCCCCTGGTCCTGAGGCAGTTTTACCACGATGGGCTATAGCATGGTAATCTGTGCAATTTCAGCCATGGCTAGACCAGCTTGGACAGGCTGAAAGACAGTCTCGTGGGTGGCCAGGTACCAAAGGGACACACAAGGTGCCACCATGGCTGCTGGGGAATGTGGGGCAGTTTGGAGGCCACAGAGACCACAGGTTAGTCACATTGGAACGAAGTTACCATAGTGACCTAGAAAGTGCCATGCCATGGATGCTGGGGGCTACAGGGGGCACAGTGAGCCCACCTGACGGGCTTCCAAGTACCACAGAAAAAGCAACGCATTACATGTGACTTCTGGGCACAGTGAGTGCTGTGCCAGCTGAGGAGGCTATGAGAAGCCCAAGGAGTTCCAAAGCCCAAACTAAGCCCTGGCCTTCCCTCAGTTCTGGTCAGCCTACGTCCCATGCCAGACCCACGAACGGGATGCTGTGCGCCTCACCCTGGAACAAATTGACCTCATCCGCCTCATGTGTGCCTCCTATTCTGAGCTGGAGCTTGTGACCTCAGTTAAAGGTAGACGGGGGACTTCCCTGGTAGTCTAGAGGTTAAGACTCCACGCTTCCACTGCAGGGGGGTCGGGTTTGATCCCCGGTGGGGGAACTAAGAGCCCTCATGCTGCGTGGCACGGCCAAAAAAAAGGTAAACAGACTGGTGGTAGTGGGTGTTAGGGACTTCAGTAAGCTACCCCTGCCTCTGAAAATGATCATCTGACCTACGTGCCCCCAGCTCTCAACAATACCCGGAAGTTGGCTTGCCTCACTGGTGTGGAGGGCGGCCACTCACTGGACAGTAGCCTCTCCATCCTGCATACCTTCTATGCGCTGGGTGTGAGCTACGTGACACTCACCCACACCTGCTACATGCCCTGGTGAGCACCTGAATATATTCAGGAAAAAACGCATTCGCCCTTTTTGGCCAACCAAACAAGCGGGCAATGCAAATCAACACTGCACAGAAGTCTCACTAGGCATCGGTCAAAAGGGCCATGCTGAAAAAGTGTAAAAACCAGAAATGCAGGGCAAGTCAAGGAGAAAAGGGAGCTTTTTTACGCTGATGGGCGTGATATAAATTGCCAACGGCCACTCTCGAAAATTGTATGGTGTTTCCTAAAACATCTAAAAAACAGAGCTACAGAGCACAGGGCACTTCCACTCATGGGCTTACATCTTGAGAAAACCAAAAATCGACAGGACACAGGCACCCCAAATTTTAGGGCTGCTGTGTTCACAAAATCCTCGACTCGGGTACACCTTAAGTATCTCATGAAAGAGAAAAATGGATAAACAAGTTGTAGTACTTATGTACAATGGAATATCACTCAGCCATGAAATCAATGTCCTAAGGCTAGTAGCAGCATAATGAGTGGATTTAGGTACGATGATTCTAAGAGAAATACGTCACACAGATAAAGAAACTTGTCATAGATATCAGTTATAGACGGAATGTAAAAATTACTACATGAACTAAATTACAAAACAGAACAGAGTCACACATTTAGAAAACACACTTATGGCTGCTTAAGGGGAAAGGTGAGGTGGGGTGATGCATAAAACAACAGTTTGAAATTAGCACAGATACCGTTCCATCAACCAAATATGTAATAGAGAAGACCTACTCATTGCTCAGTGAACTGGACTCAACACACCGTATTCACCACAGAAGAATATATCCGCGTAGTAAGAATCTTAAAAAGTATTTATTGATATTTCTCGGTAAGTGAATATAGTGGGTGTAAAGGGGCACAAACACAGCATTGAAAATCAGCTAAATCCCATTATAAATACAAATTACAAAAAAAAGCAAAGATAGTGAAAGAGAGAGAAATTCTTACAAAATTCGTTCAGTGGCTGTGATACAACCTGGATTGACCACATCTAGACCCACAGCTGGAAGAGACATAGGCTGGACACTCTTGGGGGCGACCGGATCGGTGAGGTTGCGTGAGCAAATGCAGACCCTTTAAAGTAATACTGCGTGCTACCCATTCCATGGGTCAGAAATCTCCAGGTTCAAGGGAATCTTCCTACAGCTAAAACATGCATGGGAAACCCAGAGGATGGTACACCATATGATCGGGAAACGTTTCTAAAACGCACCTAATTTTTCATCTCGTGGTGCTCGGGTTCGCCATTCCAGCTGCTTTACCAAAAAGCTCCCCACTTGGAGAATCAGCACCTTTAACCTCCTGTTTCGTACAGTTTGCAATTTGTCCAGAGGTTGAACGGGTAGAGGGGGAACCAATGAGAGATCAGCTCTAGGTGTTTGGACAGACACATGTCACTCTAATTTCCAATCAGGAAGAAGAATTAACCAAAGGCTCTGCCTGCCCCCCCGGAACCAGAATAGGGCCTGAAGCAATCCTGCGGTTTGGAGGCCAGCTCCCAAAAAGGCGAGTTGAAAAATGGATCTCAGAGGCACTAAAATTCACAAACCTGCAGGATAATAAATGATAACTTTCGTACCTTATTGAGGTAAGGCAACGAAGAGGATTTGAAAACAAGGCAGAATTGCAGGAAACCGTTTTCAAGAGGTAGATCGGAATCGCCTTTAAAGCACATGAAAAGCGGCAGAACTTCGACAATGATGCAGTTGGCCAAAAAGGGCGTACTTTTTTTTTCCTGAATATATTCAGGAAAAAACGCGTAGGCCCTTTTTGGCCAACCAAGCAAGTGGGCAATGCAAATCAGCACTACAAAGAAGTCTCACTTCGCATCGTTCAAAAGGGGTTTTACCATGTTTGAAATTCCAATATTTTAGCCTGACACGTTTTTGGATTTTAGGAAAAAAAATATTTTAAATGAGACAAAAAATCTTTTTTATGACCCAAAAAGACAGCAACAGTTTTATATTTTTATCTATTTCACTTGCACACAAAAGTCTCATGGGGTTATGTAAAGCAGTCCTGTTGGATGCTGTGCATGGTGCAAATATGGATTAAAGCTTTGGAATCTTAAGCTTCACTCACCTGAAACTTTTAAATTAGGATGCAAGCAATCCTTTCCAACATTTGAACAGAGAAAGACACTGTATTTATTTTATTAAGACACTGTCATAATCTGTCTTTTGCCCCAAGGAGAGAAACACCTGGCACTTCTATCAATGTGTTGTACAAAAATCTTTGAACACAGAGTGCAAGCAGAGGCTGATACAAGATGTGAAAGAAAAAAAAAAAGAGAGAGACCCCTGTGGCATTTTCTCCTAACTTATTGCAATCTCCCATTTAAAATGTGGGAATAATCAATCTTCTGAGGAAAAAGGCCCAAGGAAGCTTTTTGCTTTTGTGGAATAATGCAATGCCTAAAGATTTCATGAGGCAAGAAGAATTAATGAGAATGACCATGAGAAATCAAGGAAAGTCAGATCCATGGATGAAGTGATGTTTACCTCTGTGAATCAATGAGAAGTAGGAGCAAATGAAAAGAAAGCTGAATACAACATTTTCTGAATAAATGTAACCTTTCAGCTGTCATAGACAAATTAATGCTCACTATGATACAACATATTTAGTTCAGAAAGTTAACTTAAATTTAAAGCTTAACAATTAGATTTATTGAAGAAACGAAAACATATTTGTGGTTTAGAATATATAATGTGTTCTGCAACAGATAAGAAGATTACATAAATAAATAGAAATAAGACTAAATAGAGGAAAATAACAAATTAGATGTTATTAACATTAAAAACTGACACTCATCTAAAGAAAGAGGAGAGACAGAAAGAGAGAAGAACTTATATCAAGTATATATTTAAAACTCCTAAATAAGAAGTCTTCAGATGTTAAAAAAAAAAAAGTCTTCAATAAGAAGATAATGTAATAGCAAAGATGGGAAAAATATACCAAAAGATATTTCAAGAAAGAGAGTACAGAACGTTAAGTAAACATATCAAAAGATGCTTGGCCTCTTAGTAGTCAATTAAATGCAAAAAAGTCACACCTGGAATTATCACTCACCAACCAGAAAGTTCAAATGAAAATGACAGGTATTATCAAGTTTGACAAGAATGTGTGCAATCCTTGAATCTCATTCACTGCTGCTGAGGATGAAAAATCATACAAATGTTTTGAAAATATTTAGAAATATCTAAAAAGATAAACAGATGAAAGCTATGAGTCAAAAATTTTACTACTACATGTATATTGAACAATAATGTATACACATACCACCAAAGCTCAAGTTCTAGTATGTATATACCAGTGCAATTCTCAACAGACCCAAACTGAAAATCACTCATATTGTAATACATTTTGGAAAAAATTAATTAATAGTTAAATATTTACACTATGGAATCCTATGCAACAGTGTCAGTGCATGACAACAACAACAGGCAACCATATAGGCGTATTCATAAACAACATAAAATAAAAAAGCCCAATCCGAAAGTGATTTTACTGTGCCATTACATTTATATAAAATACAAAATACAGGTAAAGTGATCTTTTTGTTAGATACCAGAACAATATTAAACCTTAAGGGGAGTCACTAGAATTGGACAAGGGGGGCTCTGAGTATCTGGCAATTTTCTGTGTCTGTATCTAGAAGCTATGTATAGAGTGTATGCAGATTCTGAATTTTCTGAAATTTGTCATTTCCTTACAAACCATGCATATTTTTAGTTGTTTTTTATACATAACAAAAAGTAAAAATGATAGACTAGGGAAGGTAATTATATTAGCACTTTAATATCCATGCTTTTCAAGGTGGAAGTGAAAGGTATTAAATACTTGACATTGTGATTACTTCTTAAAAGTAAGGTGAAAATTTCAGATTAATAAATAAGACATACTTCTTCATATATCATCCTCAAAGAGGAGGGGTAGAAAGGAGTATTATTTTTTTAATTTAATATAGAACAGTTAAGATAGAAAATAATGAAAACAGACTAGGTTTAAAAAAGAGCACACTGGACTTCCCTGGTAGCTCAGTGGGTAAGAATTTGCCTGCCAATGCAGGGGACGGGGGTTCAATCCCTGGTCTGGGAAGATCCCACAGGCTGTAGAGCAACTAAGCCCGTGTGCCACGACTACTTGGCCTGCGTTCTAGAGCCTGCAAGCAACAACTACTGAGCCTGCGTGACACAACTACTGAAGTCCATGCACCTAGAGCCCATACTCCACAAGAAGAGAAACCACAGCAAGGAGAAACCCATGCACCACAATGATGAGTAGCCCCTGCTCGACACAACTAGAGAAACCCTGTGCAGCATCGAAGACCCAACACAACCATAAATAAATAAAATTAAGTATTGTGACTTGTGAGATGACTCACTCATGTGGCTGTAAGTAAGAGGCCTCAGCTCCTTGCCACATGAATCTCACCTTAGGGCTGCCTGAGTGTCCTCATGACATGGCATCTGGCTTACCCCAGGAAGAGTGATCTAGCAGAAACCAAAGCAGAAGCTCCAATATCTTTTATACCTTTGGAAGCTGCACTTTGTCATTTCTGCAATGTCTTATTAGTTAAAACATCAGCCCTTTTCAACTGTGAGGAGGCACACAGGTGCATGATGACTGGGAGATAATTAGGGTATGATTAGGGCCTTCTTGGAGGCTGGCTACCAAGGTGGCTGACTCACCGAACACTGAATTTTGTTTTCTTCACTGATGGAGAGAAAATGGTGAGTGAATCTCATTGGTGTTCTTTGAGATGTACCAAAGCTAGCTCTTGCTCTCACCCCCAGCTGTGTGGCTGAGAGGGTCTTGGTGCTCCAGCCGGGTGTCAGGCCTGTGCCTCTGAGTTGGGAGAGCAGAGTTCAGAATATTGGTCTACCAGAGACCTTGGGCACCTTGTAATATCAAAACGGTGAAAGCCTCCCAGAGATATCCGTCTCAATGCTAAGACCCAGCGCCACTCAAAGACCAGTAAGATCCCGTGCTGGACATCCAATGCCAAACAACTAGCAAGACAGGAATGCAGGCCCACCAATTATCAGAGAGGCTGCCTAAAATCATAATAGGTCACAGACACCCCAAAACACAACACCGGATGCGGACCTGCCCAACAGAAAGACAAGACCCAGACAAACCCACCAGAACACAGGCACCAGTCCTCTCCACCAGAAAGCATACACAACCCACTGAACCAACCTTAGCCACTGGGGGCAGACACCAAAAACAACGGGAACTACGAATCTTCAGCCTGCGTAAAGGAGACCCCAAACACCGTCCACAAAGCCAAATGAGAAGACAGAGAAACACAGAGCAGATGAAGGAACAAGGTAAAAACCCACCAGACCAAACAAATGTAGAGGAAATAGGCAGTCTACCTGAAAGAGAATTCAGAGTAATGATACTAAATATGATCCCAAATCTTGGAACTGGAATGGAGAATATACAAGACATGTTTAACAAGGACCTAGAAGAACTAAAGAGCAAACAAACAATGATGAACAACACAGTAAATGGAATTAAAAATTTTCTAGAAGGAAACAATAGCAGAATAACTGAGGCAGAAGAATGGATAAATGACCTGGAAGATAAAATAGTGGAAATAACTACCACAGAGCAGAATAAAGAAAAAAGAATGAAAAGAATTGAGGACAATCTGAGACACCTCTGGGACAATGTTAAACACACCAACATTCGAATATAGGGGTCACAGAAGTAGAAGAGAAAAAGAAAGAGACAGAGAAAATATTTGAAGAGATTATAGTTGAAAACTTCCCTAATATGTGAAAGGAAATCGTTAATCAAGTCCAGGAAGTGCAGAGAGTCCCATACAAGATACACCCAAGGAGAAACATGCCAAAACATATATTAATCAAACTATCGAAAATTAAATGCAAAGAAATAATATTAAAAGCAGCAAGGGAAAAACAACAAAAAACATACAAGGGAATCCCCATAAGGTTAACAGCTGATCTTTCAGCAGAAACTCTGCAAGCCAGAAGGGACAGGCAGGACATATTTAAAGTGAAGAAAGGGGAGAAGCTACAACCAAGATTACTCTACCCAGCAAGGATCTCATTCAGATTCGACAGAGAAATTAAAACCTTTACAGACAAGCAAAATCTAAGAGAATGCAGCACCACCAAACCAGCTTTACAACAAATGCTAAAGGAACTTCTCTAGGCAGGAAACACAAGAGAAGGAAAAGATGTACAATAACAAACCCACAACAATTAAGAAAATGGTAATAAGAACATACATATCAATAATTACCTTAAATGTAAATGGATTAAATGCTCCAACCAAAAGACATAGACTGGCTGAATGGATCTGAAAACACGACCGGTATATATGCGGTCTACAAGAGACCCACTTCAGACCTAGGGACACATACAGACTGAAAGTGAGGGGATGGAATAAAATATTCCATGCAAATGGAAATCAGAAGAAAGCTAGAGTAGCAATTCTCATATCAGACAAAAGAGACTTTAAAATAAAGACTATTACAGGAGACAAAGAAGGACACTACATAATCATCAAGGGATCAACCTAAGAAGAAGACATAACAACTGTACATATTTATGCACCCAATGTAGGAGCACCTCAATACATAAGGAAAAGGCTAACAGCCATAAAAGGGGAAATCGAAGGTAACACAATCGTAGTAGGGGACTTTAACACCCCTCTTTCACCAATGAACAGATCATCCAAAATGAAAATAAATAAGGAAACACAAGCTTTAAATGATACATTAAACAAGATGGACTTAATTGATATTTATAGGACATTCCATCCAAACACAACAGAATACACTCTTTCTCAAGTGTTTGAGGAACATTCTTCAGGATAGATCATATCTTGGGTCACAAATCAAGCATTGGTAAATTTAAGAAAATTGAAATTGTATCATGTATCTTTTCCGACAACGCTATCAAAATAGATATCAATTACAGGAAAAAATCTGTAAAAGAATACAACCACATGGACGCTAAACAATACACTACTTTATAACCAAGAGATCACTGAAGAAATCAAAGAGGAAATTAAAAAATACCTAGAAACAAATGGCAATGAAAACATGATGACACCAAACCTATGGGATGCAGCAAAAGCAGTTCTAAGAGGGAAGTTTATAGCAATACAATCCTGCCTCACAAAACAAGAAACATGTCAAATAAACAAGCTAAACTTACACCTAAAGCAATTAGAGAAAGAAAGAAAAAAAAACCCAAAGTCAGCAGAGGAAAGAAATCATAACGGTCAGATCAGAAATAAATGAAAAAGAAATGAAGGAAACAACAGCAAAGATCAAAAAAACTAAAAGCTGATTCTTTGAGAAGATAAACAAAAGTGATAAAACCATTAGCCAGAGTCATCAAGAAAAAAAGGGAGAAGACTCAAATCAATAAAATTACAAATGAAAAAGGAGAAGTAACAACTGACACTGCAGAAATACAAAGGATTATGAGAGGTTACTGCAAGCAACTATATGCCAGTAAAATGGACAACCTGGAAGAAATGGACAAATTCTTAGAAAAGCACAAACTTCCAAGACTGAACCAGGAAGAAATAGAAACTATAAACAAACCAATCCGAAGCACTGAAATTGAGACTGTCATTAAAATCTTCCAACAAACAAAAGCCCAGGACCAGATGGCTTCAAAGGCAAATTCTATCAAATAGTTAGAGAAGAGTTAACACCTAACCTTCTCAAACTCTTCCAAAATATAGCAGAGGGAGGAACACTCCCAAACTTATTCTATGAGACCACCATCTCCCTGATACCAAAACCAGACAAAGATGTCACAAAGAATGAAAACTACAGGCCAATATTACTGATGAACATACATGCAAAAATTCTCAGCAAAATACTAGCAAAAAGAATCCAACAGCACATTAAAAGGATCATACACCATAATCAAGCTGGGTTTGTCCCAGTGATGCAAGGATTCTTCAGTACATGCAAATCAATGTGATACACCATATCAAAAAACCTGAAGGATAAAAACCATATGATCATCTCAATACATGCAGAAAATGCTTTCGACAATATTAAACAGCCATTTATGATAAACCTCTAGAAAGTAGGCATAGAGGAAACTTTCCTCAACATAGTAAAGGCCATATATGACAAACCCACAGTCATCATTGTTCTCAATGGTGAAAAAGTGAAACCATTTCCACTAAGATCAGGAACAAGACAACGTTGCCCACTCTCACCACTATTATTCAACACACTTTTGGAATTTTTACCTACAACAATCAGATAAGAAAAAGAAATAAAAGGAATCCAACTCGGAAAAGAAGAAGTTAAGCTGTCACTGTTTGCCACTAGATGACATGATACTATATACAGAGAATCCTAAAGGTGCTACCAGAAACCTACTAGAGTTAATCAATGAAGTTTGTAAGGCTGCAGGATACAAAATTAATGTACAGATATCCCTTTTATTCCCATACACTAAAGATGAAAAGTCTGAAAGAGAAATTAAGGAAACACTCCCATTTACCCATGCAACAAAAGGAATAAAATACCTAGGAATAAACCTACCTACGGAGACAAAAGACTTTTACTCAGAAAACTATAAGACACTGATGAAATAAATCAAAGATGACACAAACAGGTGGAGAGATATACCATGTTCTTGGATTGGAAGAATCAACACTGTGAAATGACTATACTACACAAAGCAATCTACAGATTCAATGCAATGCCTATCAAAATACCAATGGCATTTTTCAGAAAACTACAACAAAATATTTCCCAATTTGTATGGAAACACAAAAGAGCCCGAACAGCCAAAGCAATCTTGAGAAGAAAAACAGAGCTGGAGTAATCAGAATCCCTGACTTCGGACTATACTACAAAGCTACAGTAATCAACACAGTATGGTACTGGCACAAAAACAGAAATATATATCAATGGAACAGGAGAGAAAGCCCAGAGATAAACCCAGACACATATGGTCACCTTATTTTTGATAAAGGGGGCAAGAATATAGAATGGAGAAATCACGGCCTCTTCAATAAGTGGTGCTGAGAAAACTGGACAGCTACAGGTAAAAGAATTAAATTAAAAGACTCCCTAACACCATACACAAAAATAAACTCAAAATGGATAAAAGACTTAATGTAAAGCCAGACACTATAAAATTCTTAGGGGAAAACATAGGCAGAACACTCTATGACATCAATCACAGGAAGATCCTTTTTGACCCACCTCCTAGAGAAATGGAAATAAAAATAAAAATAAAAACATGGGACCTAATGAGACTTAAAAGCTTTTGCACAGCAAAGGAAAATGTAAACAAGATGAAAAGACAACCCCCAGAATGGGAGAAAATATTTGCCAATGAAGCAACTGACAAAGGATTAATCTCCAAACTTTACAAGCACCCCCTGCAGCTCAATATCAAAGAAACAAACAAGCCAATCCATAAATGGGCAGAAGACCTATTAGACATTTCTCCAAAGAAGATGTACAGATTGCCAGGAAACACATGAAAGAATGCTCAACATCACTGATCATTAGAGAATTGCAAATCAAAATTACAATGAGGTATCATCCCACACAGGTAAGAAGGGCCATCATTCAAAAAATCTACAAACAATAAATGCTGCAGAGGTGTGGAGAAAAGGGAACCCTCTTGCACCGTTGGTGGGAATGTAAATTGATACACAGACACTATGGAGAACACTATGGAGGTTCCTTAAAAAACTAAAAATAGAGCTACCATATGACACAGCAATCCCACTACTGGGCATATACCTGGAGAAAACCATAATTCAAAAAGAATCATGTTCCACAATGTTCATTGCAACTCTATTTGCAATAGCCAGGACATGGAAGCAACCTAAGTGTCCATCAACTGATGAATGGATAAAAAAGATTTTGCACATCTTCAATATAAAATGGAATATTATCAGCCATAAAAATAAATGAAATTGAGTTATTTATAGTGAGGCGGATGGACCTAGAGTCTGTCATACAGAGTGAAGTAAGTCAGAAAGACAAAAACAAATACTGTATGCTAACACATATATATGGAATCTAAAAAAAGAAAAAAAATGGTTGGGAAGAAACTACGGGCAGGACAGGAATACAGACGCAGACGTAGAGAATGGACTTGAGGACATGGGGAGGGGGAAGGGTAAGCCGGGACGAAGTGAGAGAGTGGCATTAACTTATATATACTACCAAATGTAAAATAGATAGCTAGTAGGAAACAGCTGCATAGCATGGGGAGATCAGCTCAGTGCTTTGTGACCACTTAGAGGGGTGGGAAATGGAGGGTGGGAGGGAGATGCAAGAGGGAGGAGAAATCGGGATATATTTATATGTATAGCTGATTCACTTTGTTATACAGCAGAAACTAACACACCATCGTAAAGCAATTATAGTCCAATAAAGATGCTAAAAATAAATAAATAAATAAATAATTTATACCTCCCCCAAATTAAGTCTTTTTAAAAATAAATAAATAGGGCTTCCCTGGTGGCGCAGTGGTTGAGAGTCCGCCTGCCGATGCAGGGGACGCGGGTTCGTGCCCCGGCCTGAGAAGATCCCACATGCCACGGAGCGGCTAGGCCTGTGAGCCATGGCTGCTGAGCCTGCACGTCTGGAGCCTGTGCTCCGCAACGGGAGAGGCCACAACAGTGAGAAGCCCGCGTACCGCAAAAAATAAATAAATAAATAAATTAATTAATTAATTAATTAAAAAAGGGTACTCAATAACATGGTAACTCTAAACCTAAGTATTTTCAATACTACAGCAAAGGTAAATGGATTAATGTCTCCTATTAAAGTGTAATTTTTTATATTATGTGCAACTAAAAATTTTCCCCAATATACAGGTAAAATAAAATAATTAGAGAGGTGAAAACATTCCATGTATTTAAAAACAGTAAAACGATAAGCATATGATATGCATCTTAGATAAAGTAGTGTTTAATTTCAGAACAATTTGTCATTATTGTAACTACTACTATTATCCCAATTTCTTAAAAATATTTCAATACTTTTTCTATTTGAAAAAATACTTTAATATTTTTTTCTTTGCTCTTTTGTGGTCTAATACATGGTAAGTATTTAGCTGCTAACATAATTTTAAAATATATGTTGTTTTTTACAGCCAAACAAAGCGGAATCAAGAAGAAATAGATAACTTGAACAGACTGATCACTACAAGCAAAATAGAAACTGTAATTTACAAAAACTCCCTACCAACAAAAATCCAGGATCAGATGGTTTCACAGGCAAATTCTACCAAATATACAAAGCAAAACTTACACTGATTCTTCTCAAGCTCTTGGAAAAGATTGAAGATTAAGGAATACATCCAATGACATTCTATGAAGCCACCATCACCCTGATATCAAAACCAGATGGGGGGGGGACTTCCCTGCTGGCACAGTGGTTAAGAATCCATCTGCCAATGCAGGGGACATAGTTTCAAGCCCTGGTCCGGGAAGATCTCACATGCCGTGGAGCAACTAAGCCTGTGTGCCACAACTACTGAGCCTGTGATCTACAGCCCACGAGCCATAACTACTGAGCCTGATAGCCACAACTACTGAAGCCCACGCACCTAGAGCCCATGCTCTGCAAAAAAGAAGCCAGTGCAGTGAATAGCCCGCACACCACAATGAAGAGTAACCCATACTTGCCACAACTAGAGAGAGCCCGTTCACAGCAACAAACACCCAATGCATCCAAAAATAAATAAAGAAAGAAATTTACTGAAAAATAAAAAAACACAGATGGGGACTTTTCTGGTGGTCCTGCAGTTAAGATTTTGCCTTCCAGTGCAGGGGGTGTGGGTTCAATGCCTAGTGGTGGAGCTAAGATCCCACATGCCTCACAAATAAGAAACCAAAACATAAAACAGAAGCAATACTGTAACAAATTCAATAAAGACTTAAAAAAAAAACAACACAGAGAAAGACACTAGCAAAAAAGAAAATTGCGGGCCAATATCTCTGATAAATATGGATGCAAAAATTCTCAACTGAATATTAGAAAACCGAATCTGACAGCACATAAGAGGATCATACACCATGATCGTATTTGATTCACCCCCGTGTCACAAAGTTGTTTCAACATATGCCAATCAATCAACATGATACACTCCATCAACAAAGGAAAAACACAAAAAAATGATCATCTCAATAGATGCCGAAAAAGCATTTGAGAAACTTCAACATCCATTCATGATAAAAACGCTTACCAAAATGGGTATAAAGGAAACATATCTCAACATAATAAAAGCTATTTATGACAAAACCACAGCCAATATAATATTCAATGCTCATGACAAAATATCAAGGAAGCACGGAAAAGTGATGGAGGAGATGGAGAAACTTCTCAGTGTGCAGGTGCAGGATCAACATCAGCGCTAAATCCTGCTCAGCTTATGGTGATTCAAGAAAAAGCTAAAAGCCTTTATGACGACTTGAAGAAGAAACACGGGAAAGAATCAGAGGGCATATTTTTTAATGCCAGCCATGGCTGTTTTCATCGGTTCAAGGGTAGAGCCAACCTCAACAAGGTAAAAGTAAGTGGAGAGGCAGCAGGTGCAGATAGGGTAGCTGTCCAGGAACTTCCTGAAACACTTTGAGAAATTATTGATAATGGTGTGCATTTACCCAACCAGGTGTTTAATGTGGATGAGACACAACTGTACTGGAAGAGGATGCCAGACCGAAGTTACATCAGTAAGAAGGAAAAGTTGATGCCGGGCTGTAAAGCAGCAACAGATAGGCTAACTGTTGTTTGGTGGCAATTCTTCCAGTGATATGAAGCTGAAGCCTCTCTTAGTTTATCATTCAGAGAACCCAAGAACCCTTAAAAACATAGCCAATGACTCTCTTCCTATTGTGTGGAAGCGTAACCCCAAATCCTGGATTACACAGGCCACGTTCCAGGACTGGTTTTGCCAACACTTTATCCCAGATGTAGAGAAATATTGCTCGGAGAAGGACGTCCCAGAAAAACATTCTTTTGCTGCTTGACAATGCTCTGGGCCACGCCCCTTTCATGGATGACTTTTCCCAACGTCAAAGTAGTGCATCTGTCACCGAATACTGCATTGCTCATCCATCCTATGGACCAGGAAGTTATAGCGACTTTCAAGAAATATTATTTATGTCACACTTTTTGTCAGGCAGTAAAGGTAAGTGAGAAATCAGGAAGAACCTAGGGACAATTTTGGAAGGACTATAACATCTACAAGGCCATAAAAAACATTGACTTTGCATGGTGTGAGCGTATGTTGGTCACCATGAATGGGGATTGGAAGAACCTTTGCCCACAGTTTGTTCATGATGTTTGTGGACTTGAGAAGGCAGATCAGAAGTCTGAAGAGGTCTTCAGCAACGTAGTGACCCTCAGCGAGAAGCTGGAGCCAGATCTGAAAGAGGACAATTTCATTGAACTCCTTGCTGTGCAACATGAGGAGCTTACTGATGGAATTGGAGGCTCAGAGAAAGGATGAAGAGGGACAGGAGGAAGAAGAAGTAACTGAAGAACTGAAGAGATTCATGACACAGAAAATGCCAAGGGCATCTTCTAAATTTGAGGAGGCACTGTTAGTTTTGGAGGCACAGGGCTCGAACCTACAATGGTACCCAAAGGTGGCAGCAGCCATTCAGAATGCAAACCAGTGCTACTGTGTCATCATCTATGATGAGAAGAAACGAGCTACAACCCAGACATCAATGGAGCATTTTTTCAAGAGGGTAGATAGAATTAAATCCAGGAAGGAACCAGAACCTGTGTCATCAATGTCAGGTATAAGTGAAATTGGAGCTTGCCCCCTGTCTCCCACTGCTGATAATCCTTCACCTCTACCATCTCCCACCTCCTCTCCCTCCTCCGATCAGTAACTCTTCTCGCCTGTTCCCTCGATGCCAGCCCCAGTATCCCAGCTGTTGTACTGTATTACTGTATTTTTCAAGTTACTGTACTGTAAGACTAAAAATGTCTTCTTTGTTTTTGTGTTTGTTTCTTATATACTGTTTGTGTGAAAAGTATTATAAACCTATTATGGTACAATACCATATAGCCGACTGTGTAACCTGGGTACCTCGGCTAACTTTGTTGGACTTACAAACAAATTGGACTTACAAACGCACTCTTGGAACAGAACTTGTTCATACGTAGCGGACTTACAGTAAAAGCAAAAAAGAAACAGGAACTAATCAAACTTATAAGCTTTTGCACAGCAAAGGAAACCATAATCAAAATGAAAATACAACCTATGGGCTGGGAGAAAATATTAGCAAATGATGAGACTGACAACGGCTTAATTTACAAACTATACAAACAGCTCCTACAACTCAATAACAATAGAACAAATAACTCAATGGAAAAATGGGTAGAAGACCTAAATAAACATTTCTCTAAAGAAGACATACAGATAGCCAATAGGCACATGAAAAGATGCTCATCATCACTAATTATTAGAGAAATGCAAATCCAAATTACAATGAGGTATCACTTCACACTGATCAGAATGGCCATCATTAAAAAAAATCTACAATTAACAAATGCTGGATGGGGTATGGAGAAAAGGGAACCCTTCAGCACTGTTGGTGGCCATGTAAGTTGGTGCAGCCACTATGGAAAACAGTATGGAGGTTCCGCAAAAAAACTATAAAGAGAGTTGCCATATGATCTAGCAATCCCACTTCTGGACATATAGTTAGACAAAATTATAATTCAGAAAAATATATAAAACCCTATGTTCATAGAAGCACTATTTATAATAGCCAAGACATGGAAACAACCTAAATGTTCATTAAAAAGTGAATGTATAAAGAAAGTGTGGTATACGTATACAATAGATATTACTCAGACATAAAAAAGAATGAAATAATGCCATTTGCAGCAACATGGATGGACATAGAGATAATGATACTAACTGAGGTAAGTCATAAAGAGAAAGACAAATACCATATAATATCACTTACATGTGGAATCGAAAACAGGACACAAGTGAACATGTCAGCAAGACAGAAACAAACACACAGATATAGAAAACAGAGTTGTGGTTGCCAAGGAGAGAGTGATGGAAAGATTGGGAGTTTTGGAATAGCAGAAGCAAACTATTCTACATAGGATGGACAAGCCACAAAGACCTACTGTACAGCAGAGGAAACTATATTCAGTATCCTGTGATAAACCATAATGGAAAAGAATATATATATATATATATATATATATATATATATATGACTGAATCACTTTGCTGCACAGCAGAAATTAATACAATAATGTATAAAGGCTGCAGAGGGTGTGGAGAAAAGGGAACCCTCCTGCACTGTTGGTGGGAATGTAAACTGATACAGACACTATGGAGAACAATATGGAGGTTCCTTAAAAGCTAAAAATAGAACTACCATATGACCCAGCAATCCCACTACTGAGCATATACCCGGAGAAAACCATAATTCAAAAAGATACATGTATCACAATATTCACTGTAGCACTATTTACAATAGCCAGGACATAGAACCAACCTAAGTGTCCATCGACAGATGAATATAGAAAGAAGATATGGCCTATATATATAATGGAGTATTACTCAGCCATAAAAAGGAATAAAATTGAGCTATTTGTAGTGAGGTGGTTGGACCTAGAGTCTGTCATACAGAGTGAAGTACGTCAGAAAGAGAAAAACAAATACTGTATGTGAACACACATATATGGAATTCAGAAAAATGGTACTGACGAACCTAGTGACAGGGCAGGAATAAAGACACAGATGTAGAGAACGGACTTCAGGACACAGGGCTGAAGGGGACACAGGGACGTGGTGAGAGAGTAGCACTGACATATATACACGACCAAATGTAAAAGAGCTAGTGGTAAGCTGCCGCATAGCACAGGGAGATCAGCTCGGTGCTTTATGTCCCCCACAGGGGTGGGATAGGGAGTCTGGGAGGGAGCCTCAAGACGGGGGGATATGGGGATATATGTATACATATAGGTGATTCACTTTGTTGTAAAGCAGAAACTAATACAGTGTTACAAAGCAATTATACTCTAATAAACATGTATTTTAAAATACCACAACGTTGTAAATCAACTACACTAGAAAATATTTCTTAAGTGAAAAAGATTTTTTGAATGTATGTTTTATTGTGTGTGTGTACCACAGGTTCAATATATATGAATTATGTCAAATTGATTACATTGTTTTTCAAAATAAAGAATTTTTGATATTCTACATCAGCTGCATAATATAAATGCAGAAAAACTATATTATTTTTTTCTAAAGTTCAGAAATACCCATTTTGCTCATTCAGTATACTATAAACCACTAACTGTTAAAAAGGGATTCATGACCTCTTTCTTCCAAAGAAATATTTCTGCACTCACACAAGTTTAATAGAATGTTCCACCATGAACTGGCTTCCCACCTTAGAGACACGAGATTTGCATCCTGAAATCTCTTTCTTGCAAAAATGTCCAATTAGCATCCTAGCATTACAGAAAAGAAATACCTTTTGCCAGATCTCAAATTACATACAACTTTATCACGACATCATGTATGTTTTTTTCCCACACACACAGACTGCATTTTATTTTTACAAGAGAAAAATCAACTGACACCAAACATTGTAAATGGATGACCACAGCAAAAGCAACAATGATTGAAATGACCAAACATGAAACACACTCATACTATTGTCATAATATTGACATTCATTCCAGGAATCCTCCAAAGCTCCTTTATTTTGCAGTGAAAGACACCATGTCTTGTTTTTTTGTTTTTTGTTTTTTTGCAGTGCGCGGGCCTATCAGTGTTGTGGGCTCTCCCATTGTGGAGCATAGGCTCCGGACGCGCAGGCTCAGTGGCCATGGCTCACGGGCCCAGCCGCTTCGTGGCATGTGGGATCTTCCCGGACCGGGGCACGAACCCGTGTCCCCTGCATCGGCAGGCGGACTCTCAACCACTGCACCACCAGGGAAGCCTGACATCATATATATTTAAATTATCAGCACTCACCTGAGATCTTCAAAAATCAACAAAAACATAATTTTGTGCTCTCTTTCATTTATTCTGGTTCTAAGTGGTCATTTCTAAACGAAAGTATTTAAGTATGTTAACGTCATCTTATAACATCATATTTCAAATGACTACCGTCTCTCCAAAGATGCAATATGAGGAACTCATAATTAGGCTCTCCAAAGTTTTACTCTTTGAATCTGTATTACACTTCTGCTGAACTTCACACTGTTCATTATTCTCTGAGAATATTCTTTTTCTTGTACGCCCATCTCACATGCTCTTTCATTTCATGAAGTTTTTTCCTACAATTTTATGCCTAGTTTATTTCTGAGAAAATGCATTATTCTAGATTGATAATTATAGACACAAAGACTTCTATATAATTCCCTGAGAGTTTCAAAAACTTGTTCTTCCTTTTTTTAAAAATACCTAGATTCTGAAGCTCTCCACAAAGCATTACTAAAATTGCATTTACATAGTATCTACATATTAATCACACATGAATGCATTTACAATTGTATTATGCTTTATTGCTAATTTTGGAGCATAAACATAGCTGTCTTATTTACCACCCTCTTGGAAATCACTTTAATATTTGCACTTAGAACTTGAAAGAGAATGGATAAATAAAAACCTGAAGAATTTGCAAATACAATTTATATATTTCTCATAAAATTAGGTGATTATCTAACCTTTATCCAGAAAAAAGAAGAGCCCACATACTCTGCAGTCATGATACTCGAGAATGTGTGGTCTTCCAGCAGGAAAACATGCAGTAGTCCACGTGGCAGAGTTTACCTGTGGCCAGCTGGAGTTAGTGTCCTATGCATTCCTTACATGCAACATATCAGGAGTGGCCAAAGTGAATTTGTCAGTTGTGGCAATAAGTATAATGAAGATTTGTAGCAGGTCATGCTCATATATGCAGCACAGGTACAATCAACATTTTGCTCAATTCTGGTAGATCTAAATCTGTATCTGTTACCTTGTCTTTAACGAGGAAATGTCAGAACTGACTTACCAAAAAAAAGTGTTTTGTTTGTTTTAATTACAGTCACGGTGAGTAAGATATAGCTCAGAACAGCTAATGTGACTTAGTGATTCTCTCATCAGGAAATACAGTTTCTACTTCCCTGTTTATTCTCCACATCCTGTAGTAAGTTAAGTTTCAGTGAAAGATAAATCTACAGGGTGAAAAGAAAAGAAAACTTACATGTGTTGATAAGATCATTCTGACAGGTTTTACCATGTATGTCAGTGTTTCTGGTGATGAACACAAGCTAGAGCTCCGTACTCTGACATTTTCACTGATGTCATTCCCCTTGATCCTCAATTTGAAAGTGGATAAAAATGTTTTCTGTGTTTTCTTCTTTAAGAAATTAAATAAAGAATGCTGTCTAGACATGATCCTCTAATGACTCTCAGTCAGTGGTCATCAAGAGAAGAAAAGCACAGAATCTCATCCCCACAGAAGGGTGACATTCAGTCAGGTAAGAAAATTCTCCCCCAAATCAGAGCTTCATCTTTAACACTCAATCAAAGGCTTTCACAGGTTCTTCGTCACTCTGCACCCAGCCTTACCATATGGGATTGGCTCTGAGAATCTCACACCAGATGACTGACAAACATGTCATAGTACACTGATCTGGGACCAGATCCTGCCTCTCTTAATGATCTCCCGCAGGGACATTGCAATATTCTAGGATATTTCCGGGAGCCCTCTACTCTATACAGGTACACTTCCAAGTAGAAACAGAAGCTTTGATTCTCACTGGGACCCCTGCTCTGTCCCACCAACCTCTCTAGAAATATGATGTTCTAATCTCTCCTGATTAGAACATTGCACGGTCTCTCACTGTGCTCATTTAGTAAAGGTAAAAGAGAAACAAGAAAGAGCAAACTATGCAGGGAGCAATATATAAGATTCCTTTACTTAATGTATTTATCTGATATACACAAATATTGAGAAATATAGATTCATTTCATAACGGTCAAGAAAAGAGGAGGAGGAACCTCCATGCCAACAGTATATATAAATTGGAATCAATCCTGCATAAGCTCCAGCTAAAGCTTAGCTACGAGGTACTAACTCTTCTCATAAAGAAGCAATAGTTCTCCATCATTTGAAGCACACTGAGGACTCAGACAGCTGGACGCTGAGGGTGTAGTCTCCTCACTCGAATTCTGTACCTGCATCACAGAGCAATGAAATATTCCCAAAGAATTATTAAGGATGAGGTGGGGAGCCGAAATAAAAAAGATGAAACCACAGTCTGCCCTACCATCCGTTCTGCTGGATATTACCACCATCTTGGCCCAGTATGACCTTCCCACTTTTCTCTGGGCCTCCCTACTTCCCACCTCCATCCTCTCATTATATCTTACCTACACTTGGAAACGACTCTAGTTTTTCCACTGATCTTCATCAACAAGCAATCGAAATAGCAACTGTGTATATAACTCCTTAGAAACCTCAGGTGTGACTCAGTAATACATGACCTTCGAAGTCAAAAGTTTTCCTAATTCCCTTTATTATTATTTTTTCCAATTTCCATGTACTTACACTCTCAGGACCTCCACTGTTCTCAGGTTCGTCTTCCCTGCAAAATCTGTCAACTTAGACATAGACTTAAGTACCACCCTCTAATTATCTCCTAGGGAATCCAGTTTTTAAAAAAGCCTCAGCAAGCCTTATGGACTTTAGTAAAGACTCTTAAAGATAACCCATGGGAGATAGCAGTACACCCACAGATATCTATTTAATACACCCTCAGAGTAATTTTTTTTCTTTTTTATAAAGTCTCTTCTGTCCAATGAAGACTCTCAGCTCTTCTTCAACATATGCAGTGTCTCACCCTTCTGATTACTCTCTGCTGTATCCCAGGGCCACTCCCTTTCCTGATATTACATTCTTTCCCAATTTTGTATGTTAGTAACATCAAATAACATAAAGTATAACATGTTAATTATTATAAAGTGCACCGTTCAGTGATATTAAATACATTCATATTATTGGGAGATCAATATCGCCATTTATCTTTCTAATTCTTTTCTACGTTTTAAAACTGTAACTCTATATCCTTTAAACATAACTTTCCTTTTTGTTCCATAACCACCTGAAAAGCATCATTACCCTCCCAATTTCTATGGTTTTGACTACACTAAGTACCCCATATAATTGAAATAAGTAGTTGCATTGTTATGACTCACTAAAAGTCACAAAAATGGCATATTTGGTAGCTAAATTTCCTCAGGATTCATCCATGTTGTAGCATATTCCTAGATCTTTTCCTTCTTAACACTGAATAATATTGTATTATATGGGTATACCACACTTTGCTTATCCAGGAACTAGTGGATGAACATTTAGGTTGCTTTCATATTTTAGCTACTGTGATTATTACTGCTCTATACACTGGAGTACAAATATTACTTTAAGGCCCTGATTTCAATTCCTTTGGGTATACCTCATAGTAAAAATTTCCTGGATCATGTAGTAATTCTATTTTTCAATATCTGAAAAATTGCCATACTCTTTTGCAAAGCAGCTGTATCATTCTACATTCCCACTGACAGAACACAATGCTTCCAACCCCCTCACATCCTCACCAATACTTGTTTTCTGCTTGTGTATGTGTGTGTGTGCTTGTGTGTGTATGCATGCACACAAATATATAAACATGCATTTAATGATATGGAGCATCTATTCAAGTGCTTAGTCATTTGTACATCTTTTTGAAGAACCATCTATTCAAGTCTTTTATCTATTTTTGAATCAGGGTGTTTGCTTCTTGTTGAGTTGTAGGAGTTCTCTGTATATTCTGAATAGAAATCTCTTGTCACATAGATGGCTTTCAAATATTTTCTCCCATCTTGTGGGTTGCCATTTTATTCTGTTTACATTCCTTTGATACACTTTTTTTAAAATATGTATTGCAAATTGTTTACTTTTTTCTTAGCTGTACCTTTGTTGTTCCTTCGTTTCATATTGAGGAAATCACTGCCAAATACAATGTCATGAAGCTCTTCTCCTGTGTCTTCTTCTAAGACTTTTTATTTTATTAGGTCTTATATTTAGTTTTTTGATATGTTTTCATTAATTTTTGCATATGATGTTAGGTAAGGGTCCATCTTCCTTCTTTTGCATGTTGACAACAAGACTTCTCAGCATCATTTGTTGAAAATACTATCCTTTCTACTTTGAAAAGACTTGGCAACTTGTCAAAACCCATTTGGCCATATATCAGGGTTTATTTCTGGGTGTTCTATTCTATTCTATTGGTCTTGAATAAGGGAAAAAATAGTATAACCTATCCAGGTTGATGAAGAACATAAAGAAAGACCAGGACTGAGAATTAGGAGGGCAATATAAAAAAGCAGGGAGTAAAAGACAGTCTGAGAGAAGATCTTGTACTTGCAAGTTCATGGAAATATGATCATGTTAAATCACTAAACGCCTGACTTTGAACAATACCGTAAATGTGCTAGCAAGAAACGTTAACACTTACCCATCTCTGGGAAATACAGTATGGGCAAAAAGATAAAACTACACACAAATATATTAAAAAGGGAAGGGTTTTCATGGTGTGAGAATATTGTGGGATTTGAAATACAATTTACTTCTGTTCTACCATTGTCTCTAAAATTTATCAAAGTGTATATACAAGCAATTCCAATTCTGGTAATGTGCTTGACAGGTTTAATATGAACTTCAGCAGACCAGTAAATGTACATTCATAGTAGGACTGTTCCCTAATCCAAAAAACAAAACACAAAAACTGGAAAGACTAGAGTTCACTTTGTCAACACACATACAGATGCAGCGATGGTTAACGGTCCAAAAAAAGAAGGTGAGCATGGGTGCAAGAGGTTAATCCCCAGTCTGGTGTGGGGTGCAGAGTTTGAGGGTAAAACCGGTAGAAAATGCTTTTGTTCTACCCTTGATTTTTGAGGTATGGAAATTCACAGGTCACTACCTTCATTTCAAAATGAATGAATGCACTATTCAATTTTTTTAAAAACAGGAGAAGTAGACATGAGTGATAATAAATTTTAAACTGTCGCTAGTCAAATAAGATACTAAGAAAAATTAAATCATATGATTTAAGAATGAAGTGGAGAGATTGTCTAAGATGGTAGCATTCAAAGACCCAGAGCTTGATGCCTCTCATGGGCACACCAAAGTCACAACTGTTTACAGAAGAGCAATTGATGAAAAAGGCCGGGACCTACCATAAAAGATGTTTTAGAGCTAAAGATATAAGGAAGGCACCTCGGCAAGACAGGAAGGAAGGGCAAAATCTCAACAGAGTCAAGACCCATCCCCCCAGGTGGGTGGCCCACAGATGGGAGAATAATTACAATTTCTGAGGTGCACCCAGGTGGCAAGGGGTATGAACACAACATCAGGCTCCCAAGCCCAGGGACCCTGTGCTGGAAAGAAGGGTTCCTAGAAAGTTGGGCTTTGAAGACCAGTGGTGCTTATTTTCCAGAGAGCCAGAGGGTTGTGGGAAATAGAGATTCCACACTTAAAAGATGCTCACAGGGCTTCCCTGGTGGCTCAGTGGTTGAGAGTCCACTTGCTGATGCAGGGGACACGGGTTCGTGCCCCGTTCCGGGAGGATCCCACATGCCGCGGGGCGGCTGGGCCCGTGAGCCATGGCCACTGAGCCTGCACGTCTGGAGCCTGTGCTCCGCAACGGGAGAGGCCACAGCAGTGAGAGGCCCGCCTACTCCAAAAAAAAAAAAAAAAAAAAAAGCTCACAAAATCCCACATGACCCGAGAATCAGAACAGAAGCAGTCATTTGAACGGATCCTGGGTCACACCTACCTCCTGATCTTGGCGAGTCTCCCAGAGAGTCCAGAGGCAACTACAGCACAGCCTCAGGGACATAGACACTGGCAGCAGCCACTTGGGGGAGCTCCTTCTACCTCGTGGCCACTGGTACCAGCAAGCATAATTTCAGAGTCCTCCCTCTATCTTTTTAGCCTCAGGGTCTAGCCCTACCCATTTCCACCAGACTATAGACACAAGTACTAGGATGCTGCAGGCCAAGCAACTAACTGAGCAGGGGCATAGCCCCATCCACCAGCAAACAGGCTGCTTTCAGACCCTCTCAATGCACAGCTGCCGCTGGACATGGGCCCAGCAACCAAAAGCCCCAGGACCAGCCTCCACACCTAAGTGGAGAGGCACCAGCCCCAGAGTCCTTGGCCCCTCTGACAAGTGAGCCTGCTCTGGCCTTGGAATCAGTCTCACCGTCGGCAGGTGATTACTGCACAGGGACTGGATGGAGCTTGGACCTACCCAACAGCAAATCTGCTCTAGCAGTGGGATCAGCCTCATACACCAACAGGCACACACCAGCTCCAGGAATACCACAGCCCAGCAGCCTGTGTGACCAGAACACTCACTTGCAGCCCAGAAGCAGCCATGGACTCACTTGGGTCTTGACCCTGCCCATCAGAATGACAGCACAAGATTAGGGATACCCCAGACCCTGCAGATAGCTGTGTCAGGAACAGTGATCCAACACCAACTCTGAGACTCCTGGGCCCTGCAGCCAGAACTCAGGGCCTGTGTCTTCCTCCCAGTAGCCAGCATCACCCCAGTGACTGGGCACTAGCCCTGATATCACCTGGACTGCAATTCTACCCATAAGTGAACCAGCACTAGATTTGGTGTCCCACAGAGTCGTGCAGCCAACTGCCTTATGATTTAGCCTCACCAAGCAGCACAGACAGCCTCCATACAAGGCAGAGTCTGTCAAACAAGCAGTCTGGGGGCAGCCAAGCCTACCAGACCACCCACAGCAGTCAGCCCACCACAATAGAAGAGCCCAAGTAGCCAACATAGGGGGTACACCTAGAACATATAGTTCTAGTGACCAGGGGACAGTGGGCTTCTGGGACACATAGGACCTCTCCCACAAAAGGCCACTTCTAGAAGGTCAGGAAATGTAACGAACCTACTACATACATAGCAATAAAAATAGCAAGTTAAGAAAAATGAGGTGACACTGAAACACGATCCAAATGAAGGAACAAGATAAGAACTCAGAAGAAGATCTAAGTGAAGTGGAGGTAGCCAATCTCCTCAAAAAATACTTCAAGGTAATGACTATAAAGATGATCAAAGAACTCAGGAGAAGAATGGACGACCAGAGCAAGAAGGTAGAATTTTTTAAAAAAGAGTTAGAGCATTAAAGAACAACAAAACAGAGATGAGGAATACAATAACTGAAATGAAAAATACACTAAAAGGAAACTACTGTAGACTAAATGACACAGAGGAATGAATCAGAAAACTGAAGGACAGAGTACTGGCAATCACTGAAGATGAACTGTAAAACAATAGATTAAAATGAAATGAAGAAAGTTGAACAGACATGTGAAACATCAAGTGTACTAATATTTGCATTATACTGGTCCCAGAAGCAAAAAGGAAAGAGAAAGCAGTGTAGAGCATACCTGAAGACATAAGAGCTGAAAACTTCCATAACCTGGGAAAGAAAAGAGACATCCAAGTCTAGTAAACACAGTAAGGCCAAACAAAACAGGATCAACCCAAAGAGGACCACACCAAGACTCATTGTAATTAAAATGGCAAAAAAATAAAGATAAAAAGACACTATTAAAAGGAGCAAAGGAAAAGCAACAAGTTACAAACATGCGAACTTGCATTAAGTTATCAGCTGACTTTTCAGGATAATCTCTGCATGTCAGAAGGGAGTGGCATGGTATATTTAAAGTCATGAAAGGGAAAAGCCTATAACCCAAAATACTCTACCCAGCAAGGCTCTCCTTCAGATTTGATGGTGAGATCTAAAGTTTTACAGAGAAGCAAAACTAAAAGAGCACAGCATCGCCAAACCAGCTTTATGAGAAATCTTAAAGGGGCTTTTCTCAGTGAAAAAGAAAAGGCCATGACTGAAACATAAAAATTAGAAAAGGAAACTTACTAACGGAAAAACCTCATTGGATAAGGCAAATATTCAACAAAGGCAGTAAATCAAGCATGTACACAGCTAATAGGAAGGATGAAAGAAAACAGTAATAAAATCATCTATATTCACTATAAGAAGTTAAGGGACACACAAAACAAGTAGATGTAAAATATAAGGTCAAATTCAGTAACTGTGGGGGAGCAGAGTAACAATGCAGGGTTGTTAGTGTCCACGTGAAATTGAGAGCTCAGCAACTTAAATAATCACACACACACACACACACACACACACACACACAACTGAAAGAAATCCAAACATCATATTAAAGATAGTCCTCACATCACAGATGAATAAAAGGGGAAGAAAGGAACACTGAAGAAATTAAAGAGGGATTCTAAAAATACCCAAGAGAAATGAAAATGAACACACAGTGATCCAAAATCTATGGGACACAGCCAACGCAGTTCACAGGGGGAAGTTATAGTGATACAAGCTTATTCTTAGGAAACAAGAAAAATATCAAATAAACAACCTGACATTACACCTGAAGGAATTAGAAAAAGAAGAAAAAAACAAAACTCAAAGCTGTCAGAAAGAAAAAAATTAAGAAAACAATACCATATGCAATCACACTAAAAATAATAAGATAGCTAAGAACAAACACACCTAAGCAGGTAAAAGACACGTACTCAGAAATGTATCAGCCATTGGTGAAAGAAGTTGAAGGCAACAGAAAAAGATGAGAAAATATAGCAGGTGCATGGACTGGAAGAATTAATACTGTTAAAATAACCATACTGCCAAAGACAATCTACAGATTTAATGCAATCCCTATCAGAATACCAAAGCATTTTCATAGAACTTGAAAAAGTAATTTTAAAATTTGTATAGAAACACAAAGACCCCAAATAGCCAAACAATCTTGAGAAAGAACAGAGCTGGAGGCATCAGGCACCTTTACTTCAGATTATACTGCAAAGCGACAGTAATCAAAGAGCATCGGACCGGAGCAAAAACAGACACAAAGATCACTGGAATAGAATAGAGATCCCAGAAATAAGCCCACACACGTATATTTAATTGATTTATGACAAAGCAGGCAATATGGAGAAAGAACTGTCTCTTCAATAAGTGGTACTAGGAAAACTGGTCAGCTACATGGAAAAGAATAAAATTAGAGTATTTTAGCACACCGTATATAAAATTAACGCAAAACTGAATAAAGACCTAAATGTAGGACCATAAAACCCTGAGAGGAAAATACAGAACATTCTTCAACATAAATGATAGCAACAGTTTTGCGTTCAGTCTACTAAGGCAAATGAAACAAAAGCAAAAATAAACAAATGGGACTTCACTAAACTTAAAAGACTTTGCACAGCAAAGGAAACCAAAGACAAAATGAAAAGACAACCTGCTGAAGGAGAGACAATATTTGCACATGATAAGAGGTTAACACCAAAAAGATGACCAAGCAAGGGTTCATATCTAAACTACAGAAACAGCACATACAACTCAATATCAGAACTGCACCCAAAATATTTTTTTAAAAAATGAGAAGACCTGAATAGACATTTTTCCAAGGAAAAAATACAGATAGACAGCCAGAAGGCACAAAGATGCTAAACATAGCTAATCGGCAATAAAATGCAAATCAAAACTATGAGATATATCACCTCAGTCTTGTCAGAATGGCTGTCATCAAAAAGGTCACAAATAACAAAGGTTAGTGAGGATGTGGAGAAAGGGAAACTCTTGTAAACTCTTGATGTGAATGTGAAGTAGTGCAGCTACTGTGGAAAGAAGAATGGAGGTTCCACAAAAAACTAAAAATAGAACTACCATAATATCCAGCAATTTCCCTCTTGGGTATATCAGAAGAAAACAAAAACACTATTTAAAAAAAAAATAACTGCACACCAATGTTCATAACAGTGTTATTTGCCATAGCCAAGATATAGAGTCAAACTAAGTGTTCATCAGTAGGTTAGGGGATAAAAAATGATATTTATGATGACTTCAGCAAAAAAGGAAATGTTGCTATTTGCAAGAACATGGATGGACTTGGAGGGTATTGTGCTTAGTAAAATAAGCCGCAGAGAAAACAAGCCTGGTAGGTTATCACTTACACGTGGCATCTAAAACATTGAATAAAACAACAACAATGAAACAGACTCACAGATTAAAGAACAGACTAGTGGTTACCAGCAGCGAGAGACAGGGCGGAGCAGCAAAATAGTGGTAGGAGGTTCTGAGGAAGAATCCACTATGTGTAAAATCAATCATCTACAGTGACGTTCTGCATAGCATGGGGAATAGAGCCACTCTTTTATAATAAGTATAAATGGAGAAGAACCTAAACATTTATGAGTCACCATGTTGTACCTCTGAAGCTAATATAATAATGTAAATTAACTATAGATCAATAAAATATAAAGTAAGAAACAATAAAGGAGAGACAGATTATTAGATAGAAATCAATTAAATAAACACAAGTTTTGGAAATCAAGGAATTAAAAAACAACATGTAAGACAACATTGGCCTTTAAAGTGTACGATCTATTCATTTAAAAGAAATCATTTAAGTGGTGAAAAATGGTACCCATTCTCACAATTTTGTATGTCTATGATAAATTATTATCTACAAAAATATGTTACAAATATTCACTCAAAAAGAAAGAGAAAATTTGGATTAACCCATTTTAGTATACAAATTTAATATCAAAGTCTCTATGTAACATTGATGTGAATAAGTTCTGTTAGCCACTTCTAGTTTGTGATGTAAAATCTTTTAAAGCATAAAAATCAGCCTTTCTACATCATTCCATTAGACATACATAGAAGTTAAAAGAAATGAGAAGACAGAAACATCAACCAGGAAGGTGAATTTACTGAGAAACAGCCATTCGTTCTCCCTCCTCCTTTGCTTTTCCTCCTTTTCCAGGTCTCTTTCGGTTCCAATCAAGAGAAGTCTTGAGAATTCTGAGAATATTTCTTTGAGGGCTTCAAACCACCATACCTATGTCCTCTGCCACAACTACACACACGGGAACAAAAATAAACCTCTGCTATCTACTCATGTAGGAGAGATTCATGCAAAATAAACTCCTACATGGAGACCAACAGGTGAGTTTTCTACCTGTTCTTTATAATGTCCTTCCATTATAGTAAATCCCACACATTATGAGGCAGAAGGGGTTATGTGAGCTCTTCCTTGAAGTCAAAAACCTTGCATTCATTTCAAGTACCTGGTGATCATAGGGTACAGCCAGGGAAGGTGCCATCACCCTCGGGGGGGGCGGTGAATGGGTTTCCGCAACCATGCACCTCCTGATGAACAGATTCTGAAGAAACGAAGGGCGGTCACACCGCAGCC
Organism: Mesoplodon mirus; assembly: GCF_964341445.2. Taxonomy (NCBI): domain Eukaryota; kingdom Metazoa; phylum Chordata; class Mammalia; order Artiodactyla; family Ziphiidae; genus Mesoplodon; species Mesoplodon mirus. The sequence continues at coordinate 185,748,448 of NC_138980.1, forward strand.
AGCCTGTCAGACTGTCGGGCCACTGGGCAACCCCATCAGTCTGGAAGTGCCCCATAAGTTGCTCAAAGCAAAACTCTGCCCCGCCGTGAAGCCAGGCAATTTGGGCCAGAGAGTCAGAGGAGACCGGTAATCAACTCCTCCTCTCTGCTCACCTCCTTGGGGTTACAGCAACCCCATCTCCAAACCCAACTCTGATCCTGGAGTGCCAAGGTGGGAGCGCAGGTGGGCTCTGCCGGTGCTTCAGCGCCTTCTGGGAAGCCCCCTAGTTTGAATATGATTTGAGTTTGATCCTGAGAAACCATCAGAACTTCCCACCAGAGATAAATGAGGAGATTCTGGCCCTTATTAGTGCGCACGGTGAACCCGGTTGTCCTGGCTGTACTCGCCAACCCTCCTATTTTGCGCACCTATGTTTATCCACCTTCCTCCCTGTGAGTACCTTTGACTAACCCTGAGCTCAGACTCCTGACCTATTACAGTGACTTTTTCAGTCTTTCTTTAAAAATGTACAGGTAGGGCTTCTCTGGTGGCGCAGTGGTTGAGAGTCCGCCTGCAATGCGGGGGACACAGGTTCATGCCCCAGTACGGGAGGATCCCACATGCCGCGGAGCGGCTAGGCCTATGAGCCATGGCCGCTGAGCCTGTGCGTCTAGAGCCTGTGCTCCACGATGGGAGAAACCACAACAGTGAGCGGCCCGTGTACCGCAAAAGAAAAAAAAAAAAGGGACAGGTAATAAAATGAATTTAACCTAGAAGCAGCAGCTCAGTAAGGGAAATAAAATCATCAGAAGTTATCTAATCACAGCCACAGCCATCCAGGGCCCTGTCTTATCTGCTGGGGCATAAGAATGGGACCTTCCTAAACTTGAAGGGCATCCAATCAGATACGTTGATTACGCTCACCTCTGGCTCTTCCAGGGACTGCTAGGCAGTCTACCCAGTGTATACTGACTGCAAAACACGGTCATGGTTTTGAAACACCTATGCTCCAGGAAAGATTTTTGCGGTGCATGGGGAAGGTTTCTTTTTGACATCAAGCAAAAAATAAGTCACCAAGCCCTTTGAGCACAGGGCTTCTTAAGAGGGAAGTAGAAGGAAGGAATGGGCAGAAAACATGATCTCCTCGGAAGTGCAGGGCGTTTTTCCAAAAGAGTAGGATTTAGTCTCAGTTTAAGGAGAACACCTTTAAATAGCTGGGACAGCTCCAAACTGCAGTTTAGGGAACGAGTGCTCCAAAAGAACAGTGCTTTACAAGTCCTGGCCAGGCAGCAAGAGGATGAAGAGTTGGTTTTGCATAGTTTTGAACGCAGGAGTAAAGAAACCGAGGCATCTCTGACTAAAAGGGCCTGAGATCCTGTGGCATCAGTGGGTCAGTCAGTTGCAGGGGGCAGGGGGTGTGGGGGGCGATATTTCTCTCTCCACGTCTCCCAGGGCAGCCACCCCTCCCAACCCCACCCCCCTACTCCTTTCACCCTTCCTCCCTCCACTGTTGGGTCCCCAGGGACAGCACTTCTTATTTATTTATTTATTTTTTTTTTGCGGTATGCGGGCCTCTCACTGTTGTGGCCTCCCCCGTTGCGGAGCACAGGCTCCGGATGCGCAGGCCCAGCGGCCATGGCTCACGGGCCCAGCCGCTCCGCGGCATATGGGATCCTCCCAGACCGGGGCACGAACCCGTATCCCCTGCATCGGCAGGCGGACTCTCAACCACTGCGCCACCAGGGAGGCCCGGGACAGCACTTCTTAAGCTGGAGCGCTCAAGCACCATCTCTGCAGTCTGGATTCTTCCTGGAGCCTGGCAAGTTCTGGGACAGGAAGCCAGGTCTGCAAGGCCGCTGGGGTGCAGTCAGCCCTGGAGGTCTGGAGGGGAAATGGAGCCCTGAAGCCCACCCACGTCCTTGAAGCCGAGGGAGGAACACATCCTTCTAACAGTACTTCTCAGGGATCAGCATGCTCCCCACCCGACGGTGATCCATACTCACTTGAGGCAACAAGGACTGCCTCTAACTGGCCCCCTCGATTGCGCCTTAAGGGTCCTCGCACATGTGTGAGAGCGCAGGCCCTGGATCTCTTTAGTCAGCCTAGGCCAGTGCTGCCGGGGTCCCTCCAGTCCCATCCCCCAGCCCCTCCCTCTGGGGCTGTATCTAATAGAAGAAAGAGCACAGAGGAATTGGCTAAATCAAGGGACCTGGGAGCCTGGGTATGAGTCTGAAGACCGAGAACCTAAGGCACAATTACATATTATTGGAGACTCTTGTGGGGTGTGTGGGGTGAGGTTAGGAGGCTGAGAGGCTGAGTCGACCTGGTGAGTCCAGCCCCAGGACACCACACAGCCCCGTCCCCCCCTCCCTGCCATCAGACAAGGGGTGCCGCAACTCCAGCCGGGACTCTGCACTTCCCCCTCCCTGATTCTCCTCCAGAAGAGCAGGTGGTCCCGCTCTGAGGGCAGCGGCAAGACAACGGACCAAGTCCCGCCGCACTAAGGCACTCCTGGAAGCTCTTCCTGCACAGCAGTGGTGGCTTGGAGCAAACCCGAGCAGCGCCAAAGTTGGTCTCGTCCTGCAGCGGAGGGACGCAGGGTTTAAGCCAGCTGCCCTGGCTTTAAAGCAACCAGCCCCCCCTTTAAGTCAGGTGACCCGACTTTAAATCCCTGTGTGCCCCTCGAGCCTGCAACTTCAAAAGTTGGGAACTTCACTTTGATCCCAGCACCTCACATAGCTGAAGGCACACTAGTCACCCCCAAGCCTGGCTTAGAGGCAGGATATAAGGTAAGGGGATGGGCGTGCACTCATGGTGATGAGGGTGCACTTCATGTACCAGAAGGGTCCAGGCACCCTGGGGTACAGCTACCAGTGCACGGTACAGCAGCTCCCTGGCAAAGCTGGTGAGGCCCAGGGAGAGCAGGCACACCCATGCGTGCAGAGGTTCCAGGACGGGAGCTGGGGCACAGCCAGCCGGGAGGGTGTGAAAGTGGAGGATCTGAGCCTTTTGTGAAAGGCAGACACAGAGGATGGATGAGAAACAAAGACCAGATGAAATATGGATTTGAAAAACACACCCTGCTCTTGAAATTGGGGTGGGGGGCACCCCAGACTTGAGACTTCTTACTCCCCAGTACCTAGTGCTTTGGCCTTTGCCCAATTACTTATAAAATTTACTGATAATATCTAACCCATAGAATACCGCATTTGTAGTGGTATTGCATGTTAATGTTTCTATAGTGGAAAAATCGTTTCTACAAGAAACATGTACACTATCTGAAATCAATTAAAACCCCTCTTTATAAAGTACTATATTGGACTTCCCCGGTGGCGCAGTGGTTAAGAATATGTCTGCCAACGCAGGGGACATGGGTTTGAGCCCTGGTCAGGGAAGATGTCACATGCTGCGGAGCAACTATGCCCATGCGCCACAACTAGTGAACCTGCAGGCCACAACTACTGAAGCCCGTGTGCCTAGAGCCGGTGTTCCACAACAAGCACAGCAAGAGAAGCCACTGCAATGAGAAGCCCGTGCACCACAACAAAGAGTAGCCCCCGCTCGCCGCAACTGGAGAAAGCCCGCGCACAGCAACGAAGACCCAACACAGCCAATAATTAATTAATTAATTAATTAATTAATTAATTTTTTAAAGTACTATATCCTTCTGCACAACTTCTCTGGGAAGAACAGAGATGGCGTGGGAGAGTGAGAAAGACCAATATTTAGTGCACATCTCTCATGCAGGCGCTCTGCTGGCTCAGATACATTTATCCCCACTTTACAAAGGAGGAAATAAGCTCAGAGAGGTTTAGTAATTTTCCCAAAGCCAAACAGCTATTGAGTGGCAGAACCAAGATCTGAACCAAGTCTGTTACCTCCAAAGCCTAAGTCCTCATCACAACAAAACTCAATTAATATTTACATTTATCGAATTACATTGCAGTCTGGGGAGTTCTTGGCACAATCCTGAATAAGAGTGAGAAAGAAAGAAATAGCATTGTTCCTACAGTCAACCAAAATTTTTGGAGCAGCGGCTAGATGCCTGGTCCTTTTTGGGGTTCAGCAGTGATCACGACAGGAAAAGTCGTGCTTTCATGAACCATGTAGTGGGGAGGAGAGACGGGTGCAACTTGGGTGAGGGATTTCACCTTGCTGGGCCTCTGTTTTCTCATCTGGAAAATGGGATGGGTGTTCCTCATTTTCTGGGATTGTCCGGCTGGACATTCTCTGATTCCATAAGAAGCATTTGTTTTCCTGTTTCTTTAAAATTCATTCAAGCCATGAGCCATGATGCATGTTGTTAGCTGCTCCCCAAATCACTCTTCCCCACCCTTTTCCTGTGATCAGGTCTTTCCCGAAACATGACTCACAATCAGTCAAGTCACAGAACCTAAGGGGCACCCAGCAGAAAAATTCCAACCCTTGCTTCTCAGGAGCTCTGTGGTCTACCTGCCAGGTAAACTTAACTCACCTGGACAAGGTGGCCATCCCTGGTTTCACATCAACATGATCTCAGGCACAAACCTCCTTTTTTTCCATTTGGTCTTTAAGTTACTTGTTGAAACAACTGTACAAATATGACAAAGGTATAAAATCAGGCATCTTCTGCCCCCAGTGCCTACTAATACATGATGTTCTGCCACTTTAATGATACAGATAGAACATTTCAACATTCTGCTGCCCTCATCATTTGTCATTTTTGTTGATATTTCTATTGAATACATCTTTCAATATTTTAACGATGGAACATTTATTTAGGTTGCTCCAGACCCAGCCTTTAGTGGTAAGGGGTTTGTTGTCATATTTCTATTATGTTTCCTTTAAAAACCATTATCCTATTTAAATGGATTAAGTCAGTTCTACAGGCATGTATCTTATGATATTCATGAAGTTAATCCACAGAGGGCAGTGGTACAATTGATCACACTTGAGAACCTCCAGTAGCACAGTTAAGTGTACATAGTATCTACGTGTAAACCGAAGTACATGCCGAGTGAGATTCTCCTACCCTTTTCACTCTGTGCCCCTCAAGCCGGTGAGAAATGGAATATTTCTTGCCATCTCAGTAAACAAAGGATGTCACAGTCATCAGCCCTTGCAGCCCTCCAGTGTGAGCCGCGAGCCCTGAGGATCTCAGGATATGCAAATACAGAATGCAGGCCCCAGAGCGCTGAGGTGCATATGAAAGGAAGGGATTCAGGGAGCCCAGCCTCTGGCATCTCCGCAAACAAAGAAAAGCGCTGCATTCCTCACGTTGGGAGAGCCGGTTTTCCTTAGTTAACAATCACCTGCTGATGGTCCCCATTACCTGCGCCAGTGCCCTGCCCTGTCCCCTCCCCCGGTCCTTTAGCTCAGGGAGGAAGGAGGGCAGAGGGACTCCGCTGAATAAGGGGCCTGCGAGCCTCGGGAGGAGTTTTTAGCCGCCTTCCCCGCAGTCGGGGGGAGGCGCGCTGACGCTGCAGCCGGGCCCTGCGCCTCCCTTGCCCCGTTTCCCCTCAGGACACTCAGGCCGACGCCCTCCCCACGCCCCCCAGGCCCCGCGAGCCAGGCCGAGGGCAGGGGCGAGAGGAGGGACCGAAGTTCCCGGGACCAGACGCTGGGGGCCGCCCTTTCTGCACAGCAGCGGCGGGTGGCAGCGAACCCCTGCCCCTCAGAAGCTGGTCTTGCCCTGCCGCCCGGGCACCGTACCAGGCGGAGGGTCGGCGCCCACTTACCCGGCCCGCCGTCCGCACGACTGTCGCGGCTTCGGCCTCCAGGGCCCGTCCAGAGCCGGCAGCGTCAGTGAGGCCGCCCTCGCCGCGGGCTCCGGGGCAGTTCCGTGAAGGCGGAGGGAAGAGACCCCGAGCCGGGAGCTCCAGCTCTGCGGAAACGCGGGCTCCGTTCTGGGCGCAGCGGGTGGGACCGCTCTGCCCCGAGGCCTTCTGGGAGGGACGGAGGCGCCGGGGGAGGGAGCCGCCAGGAGCGCAGGGCCCCGTCGGGGGTCCTGGAGGGGCGGCCCGGCCTGAGGGCCCCGCCCACTGTGACCGCAGCCCAGGCCTTCTTCCTGGAGTCCTACACTACAGAGTTAGAAAGATACACGGTCTATGGTAAATATTCACAGATGACTGTTGCTGCTGGGCTTACTATCCTATTAAAGGCGTAAAATCCATAAAACACTTTAAGTTCAAAATTAAATATGAATTTTTACCTTTCTAATTATGTCTCTGCTCTTCACAATTGTCGTTAATGAATCAGAGACTGTGGCATCACTAGTTAAAAGTGAGCTTGTTAAAAAAATAGAACTCAGGCCCACCGGACCTACTGAATCACAATCTGAACCTTTACAATCTCCCCAGTGTACTTGTGCACACATGAATAGTTGAAAGGTACATTTCTACCTCGACGCGTCTTTTCTGTCTGAGAAATACACACATTTTATCCAATTTGATATAAATAAAACACTCAAAAATGCATATGCCTGTGTTGAAACCATCATTTTATCATTTCTTTTCCAGATAAGTATAGTCTCTATACTGGTTTTGTGGATCACATGCCACACTCTTTTCTTTTTCTTTTTTTTTTTTTTTACTTTTTTTTTTAATAACAAATTTAATCAGTTATACATATACATATGTTCCCATATCCCCTCCCTTTTGCGTCTCCCTCCCACCCTCCCTATCCCACCCCTCCAGGCGGTCACAAACCACCGAGCTGATCTCCCTGTGCTATGCGGCTGCTTCCCACCATCTATCTACCTTACGTTTGGTAGTGTATATATGTCCATGCCGCTCTTTCACTTTGTCACAGCTTACCCTTCCCCCTCCCCATATCCTCAAGTCCATTCTCTAGTAGGTCTGTGTCTTTATTCCTGTCTGACCCCTAGGTTCTTCATGACATTTTTTTTCTTAAATTCCATATATATGTGTCAGCATACAGTATTTGTCTTTCTCTTTCTGACTTACTTCACTCTGTATGACAGACTCTAGGTCTATCCACCTCATTACAAATAGCTCAATTTCGTTTCTTTTTATGGCTGAGTAATATTCCATTGTATATATGTGCCACGTCTTCTTTATCCATTCATCCGATGATGGACACTTAGGTTGTTTCCATCTCCGGGCTATTGTGAATAGAGCTGCAATGAACATTTTGGTATGTGTCTCTCTTTGAATTATGGTTTTCTCAGGGTATATGCCTAGTAGTGGGATTGCTGGGTCATATGGTAGTTCTATTTGTAGTTTTTTAAGGAACCTCCATACCGTTCTCCATAGCGGCTGTACCAATTCACATTCCCACCAGCAGTGCAAGAGTGTTCCCTTTTTTCCACACCCTCTCCAGCATTTATTGTTTCTAGATTTTTTGATGATGGCCATTCTGACCGGTGTGAGATGATATCTCATTGTAGTTTTGATTTGCATTTCTCTAATGAGTAAAGATGTTGAGCATCCTTTCATGTGTTTGTTGGCAGTCTTTATATCTTCTGTGGAGAAATGTCTATTTAGGTCTTCTGCCCATTTTTGGATTGGGTTGTTTGTTTTTTTGTTATTGAGCTGCATGAGCTGCTTATAAATTTTGGAGATTAATCCTTTGTCAGTTGCTTCATTTGCAAATATTTTCTCCCATTCTGAGGGTTGTCTTTTGGTCTTGTTTATGGTTTCCTTTGCTGTGCAAAAGCTTTGAAGTTTCATTAGGTCCCATGTGTTTATTTTTGTCTTTATTTCCATTTCTCTAGGAGGTGGGTCAAAAAGGATCTTGCTGTGATTTATGTCATAGAGTGTTCTGCCTATGTTTTCCTCTAAGAGTTTGATAGTGTCTGGCCTTACATTTAGGTCTTTAATCCATTTTGAGCTTATTTTTGTGTATGCTGTTAGGGAGTGATCTAATCTCATACTTTTACATGTCCCTATCCAGTTTTCCCAGCACCACTTATTGAAGAGACTGTCCTTTCTCCACTGTACATTCCTGCCTCCTTTATCAAAGATAAGGTGACCATATGTCCGTGGGTTTAACTCTGGGCTTTCTATCCTGTTCCATTGATCTATCTTTCTGTTTTTGTGCCAGTACCATACTGTCTTGATTACTGTAGCTTTGTAGTATAGTCTGAAGTCAGGGAGCCTGATTCCTCCAGCTCCGTTTTTCGTTCTCAAGATTGCTTTGGCTATTCGGGGTCTTTTGTGTTTCCATACAAATTGTGAAATTTTTTGTTCTAGTTCTGTGAAAAATGCCAGTGGTAGTTTGATAGGGATTGCATTGAATCTGTAGATTGCTTTGGGTAGTAGAGTCATTTTCACAATGTTGATTCTTCCAATCTAAGAACATGGTACATCTCTCCATTTGTATCATCTTTAATTTCTTTCATCAGTGTCTTATAATTTTCTGCATACAGGTCTTTTGTCTCCTTAGGTAGGTTTATTCCTAGATATTTTATTCTTTTTGTTGCAATGGTAAATGGGAGTGTTTCCTTGATTTCACTTTCAGATTTTTCATCTTTAGTATATAGGAATGCCAGAGAGTTCTGTGCATTAATTTTGTATCCTGCAACTTTACCAAATTCATTGATTAACTCTAGTAGTTTTCTGGTAGCATCTTTAGGATTCTCTATGTATAGTATCATGTCATCTGCAAACAGTGACAGCTTTACTTCTTCTTTTCCAATTTGGATTCCTTTTATTTCCTTTTCTTCTCTGATTGCTGTGGCTAAAACTTCCAAAACTATGTTGAATAAGAGTGGTGAGTGGGCAACCTTGTCTTGTTCCTGATCTTAGTGGAAATGGTTTCAGTTTTTCACCATTGAGGACGATGCTGGCTGTGGGTTTGTCATATATGGCCTTTATTATGTTGAGGAAAGTTCCCTCTCTGCCTACTTTCTGCAGGGTTTTTATCATAAATGGGTGTTGAATTTTGTCGAAAGCTTTCTCTGCATCTATTGAGATGATCATATGGTTTTTCTCCTTCAATTTGTTAATATGGTGTATCACGTTGATTGATTTGCGTATATTGAAGAATCCTTGCATTCCTGGAATAAACCCCACTTGATCATGGTGTATGATCCTTTTAATGTGCTGTTGGATTCTGTTTGCTAGTATTTTGTTGAGGATTTTTGCATCTATGTTCATCAGTGATATTGGTCTGTAGTTTTCTTTCTTTGTGACATCCTTGCCTGGTTTTGGTATCAAGGTGATGGTGGCCTCGTAGAATGAGTTTGGGAGTGTTCCTTCCTCTGATATTGTTTGGAAGAGTTTGAGAAGGATGGGTGTTAGCTCTTCTCTAAATGTTTGATAGAATTCGCCTGTGAAGCCATCTGGTCCTGGGCTTTTGTTTGATGGAAGATTTTTTATCACAGTTTTAATTTCAGTGCTTGTGATTGGTCTATTCATATTTTCTATTTCTTCCTGATTCAGTCTTGGCAGGTTGTGCATTTCTAAGAATTTGTCCATTTCTTCCAGGTTGTCCATTTTATTGGCATAGAGTTGCTTGTAGTAATCTCTCATGATCTTTTGTATTTCTGCAGTGTCAGTTGTTACTTCTCCTTTTTCATTTCTAATTCTATTGATTTGAGTCTTCTCCCTTCTTTTCTTGATGAGTCTGGCTAATGGTTTGTCAATTTTGTTTATCTTCTCAAAGAACCAGCTTTTAGTTTGGTTGATCTTTGCTATCGTTTCCTTCATTTCTTTTTCATTTATTTCTGATCTGATCTTTATGATTTCTTTCCTTCTGCTAACTTTGGGGGTTTTTTGTTCTTCTTTCTCTAATTGCTTTAGGTGCAGGGTCAGGTTGTTTACTCAAAATGTTTCCTGTTTCTTAAGGTGGGATTGTATTGCTATAAACTTCCCCCTTAGAACTGCTTTTGCCACGTCCCATAGGTTTTGGGTCGTCGTGTCTCCATTGTCATTTGTTTCTAGGTATTTTTAAATTTCCTCTTTGATTTCTTCAGTGATCACTTCGTTATCGAGTAGTGTATTGTTTAGCCTCCATGTGTTTGTATTTTTTACAGATCTTTTCCTGTAATTGATGTCTAGTCTCATAGCATTGTGGTTGGAAAAGATACTTGATACAATTTCAATTTTCTTAAATTTACCAAGGCTTGATTTGTGACCCAAGATATGATCTATCCTGGAGAATGTTCCATGAGCACTTGAGAAAAATGTGTATTCTGTTGTTTTTGGATGGAATGTCCTATAAATATCAACTAAGTCCATCTTGTTTAATGTATCATTTAAAGCTTGTGTTTCCTTATTTATTTTCATTTTGGATGATCTGTCCATTGGTGAAAGTGGGGTGTTAAAGTCCCCTACTATGATTGTGTTACTGTCGATTTCCCCTTTTATGGCTGTTAGTATTTGCCTTATGTATTGAGGTGCTCCTATGTTGGATGCATAAATATTTACAATTGTTATATCTTCTTCTTGGATCGATCCCTTTATCGTTATGTAGTGTCCTTCTTTGTCTCTTCTAATAGTCTTTATTTTAAAGTCTATTTTGTCTGATATAAGAATTGCTACTCCAGCTCTCTTTTGGTTCACATTTGCATGGAATATCTTTTTCCATCCCCTTACTTTCAATCTGTATGTGTCTCTAGGTCTGAAGTGGGTCTCTTGTAGACAGCATATATATGGGTCTTGTTTTTGTATCCATTCAGCCACTCTGTGTCTTTTGGTGGGAGCATTTAGTCCATTTACATTTAAGGTAATTATTGATATGTATGTTCCTATTCCCATTTCCTTAATTGCTTTGGGTTCGTTATTGTAGGTATATTCCTTCTGTTGTGTTTCTTGCCTAGAGAAGTTCCTTTAGCATTTGTTGTAAAGCTGGTTTGGTGGTGCTGAACTCTCTCGGCTTTTGCTTGTCTGTAAACGTTTTAATTTCTCCATCAAATCTGAATGAGATCCTTGCTGGGTAGAGTAATCTTGGTTGCAGGTTCTTCTCCTTCATCACTTTAATTATGTCCTGCCACTCCCTTCTGGCTTGTAGAGTTTCTGCTGAGAGATCAGCTGTTAACCTGTTGGGGATTCCCTTGTGTGTTATTTGTTGTTTTTGCCTTGCTGCTTTTAATATGATTTCTTTGTGTTTAACTTTTGACAGTTTGATTAATATGTGTCTTGGCGTATTTCTCCTTGGATTTATTTTGTATGGGACTCTCTGTGCCTCCTGGACTTGATTCACTATTTCCTTTCCCATATTAGGGAAGTTTTCAACTATAATCTCTTCAAATATTTTCTCAGCCCCTTTCTTTTTCTCTTCTTCTTCTGGAACCCCTATAATTCGAATTTTGGTGCGTTTAATGTTGTCCCAGAGGTCTCTGATACTGTTCTCAGTTCTTTTCATCCTTTTTTCTTTATTTTGCTCTGCATCAGTTATTTCCACTATTTTATCTTCCACCTCACTTATCCGTTCTTCTGCCTCAGTTATTCTGCTATTGATCCCATCTAGAGTATTTTTCATTTCATTTATTGTGTTTTTAATCAATGCTTGATTCATCTTTAGTTCTTCTAGGTCCTTGTTAACTGTTTCTTGCATTTTGTCTCTTCTATTTCCAAGATTATGGATCTTGGAAATAGAATCTTGGATCAGCTTTACTATCATTATTCTGAATTCTTTTTCAGGTAGACTGCCTATTACCTCTTCATTTGTTAGGTCTGGTAGGTTTTTATCTTGCTCCTTCACCTGCTGTGTGTTTTTCTGTCTTCTCATTTTGCTTATGTTACTGTGTTTGGGGTCTCCTTTTTGCAGGCTGCAGATTCGTAGTTCCCGTCGTTTTTGGTGTCTGTCCCCAGTGGCTAAGGTTGTTTCAGTAGGTTGTGTAGGCTTCCTGGTGGGGGGACTAATGCCTGTGTTCTGGTGGTTGAGGCTCGATCTTATCTTTCTGGTGGACAGGTCCACGTCTGGTGGTGTGTTTTGGGGTGCCTATGGCCTTATTATGTTTTTAGGTAGCCTCTCTGCTAATGGGTGGGGTTGTGTTCCTGCCTTGCTAGTTGCTTGGCATAGGGAGTCCAGCACTGTAGCTTGCTGGTCATTGAGATAAGCTGGGTGTTGGTGTTGAGATGGAGATCTCTGGGAGATTTTCGCCATTTGATATTACGTGGAGCTGGGAGGTCTCTTGTGGACTCGTGTCCTGAAGTTGGCTCTCCCACTTCAGAGGCACAGCACTGACTCCTGGCTGCAGCACCAAGAGCCTTTCATCCACCCGGCTCTTTTGGGGGGTCTGAGGTCTTCTGTCAGCGTTCAGTAGGTGTTCTGTAGGAGTTGTTCCACGTGTAGATGAATTTCTGATGTATCTGTGGGGAGGAAGGTGATCTCCGCGTCTTACTCTTCCGCCATCTTCCTCCGGGGCCAACTCATTGATTGAATTCTTAAGCCGCAGAATTTCTGTTTGTTTCTTTTTTAGAATTTCAATCTCTTTTGTAAAGTATTTCTTCTGTTCATTAAATTCACTTCTGAGCTGACTGAAATGCCCTTCTGATTTTCCTACAGCTTGTTGAGTGTCTGCGTGACAGCTATGTGCATTGTCTGTCATTTAGCCCGCAATACCCCGTGACTTTAAGTTTGGTTTCTGGAGAACTGCCACTTCTCTTTGTGGTACAGGGTCCTGGCTTCTCCCCGGCGCTGAGTGGGGATTCCTCCCCCGGCACGTTTGAAGTGGTGACAGGTTCGGAATTAGAGGCCTTTCCTTTGCCTTCCAGCAGGTGGCGCCATCACACAGGTTTTCGGCTTCTCCACCTGAGCTCCTCTGGCTATACTTGGGAATCTTCACCCTCCGCCCTCCGCCGCCTCTGTCGGGGGGTGTCGCCCGAGCCCCCGTCATTGCTTATTGTGCCTCCGGAGTCGCTGGTGCCCTGATGCTACCAGAGTCGCTGGCGTTACCACCTGGTTCCCCGGGGAAGATGAGCTCTGCCTTCGTGTCCGGGCCCAGGCCCCCAGCCGCGGGGGAGGGAGGTGGTGGGGGTCCGGTTAGAGCTGGCACCTCTTCCGCGTCTGGTGGTGTGAGGTTCACAGGCTCTGCTGCTGCGGTGAGGCGGGGGCTGGAGGGACGGGGTCACAGGCCCCGTTGGTGTTGCTGCCCGGTTACCTGTGGCCGCAGGTGCCGCTGCAGTCGGGATGCAGAGGCTTGTGCTCCGCCTCCCCTGCGGCCCCCGGTTCCCTGGGCCGAGGCTGCGATTCAGGCACCGCCTCCCCTTTTGCCCCGGTTTGGCCTCCCCTCTGTGTTCCTGCCCACCTTCCTAGACGTGCAGGGGTGTGGAATTCTCTCGTGCCCCCGTGTGTCGGGCAGAAGCACGTCTGTTAGTTGTGGATGTTTTACTGGTCATGGACTGAAGGGCAGGGACCCAGGCCACTTTCCCTGTCCCGTGTTGCTGACCTCTCCCACTGTCCCTGGACGGCCAGGCCGGCACAGCGTCCTCTGGCTGTTCTCCGCTGTGGACGGCAGTCACAGCCAGCCTGGTCCCTGCAAGGGGCACGATGACCCCCACATCCCCTCCCCCACATCTGGCTGCCTTGAACCCTCCGCAAAGGGTTCTGTCCAAGTCTCGATGCTTTTGTCGAAAATCCCAGCTGCAAGGACGGACCCGAGGAAGACAGGGCGCGTTTGTCCACACTGAGATCGCTTCAGTCCTACAGAAACTCTGCAGGAGCATCACCACGCTCCTACTCTCCTTCTTTAGTTTCCACACGCGGAGCCATTTGACCGCATGTGGGGACCCTCCCTCCCCCCCCATATGTCCATATCATTGTTCCTAGGGCCTCTTGGTGGGTGGAGCTAGGACATGTATGTGTGTGAGCACACGCACACTTACACACACACACTCCACACACGTGTTCACGTCCAAGTCTGTGGCTCTTGCTCTGCCCAATACGCCCCCCTGCCTTGGCGGGACTGAGTCTCTGGAGCCAGGGTCCGGCGGGGCATGCAATGACGCAGCACGGCCACAAGGGGCTGTGTTCTAGGGAAATCATATGATGGACGAAACACGCAAAGGTGTATGGAATGTTATGCACACACACGATTCAGGGCGTGGTAGTGAAGAGAACACACAGGTACCTACAGGGCAGCCTGAGAAATAGAACACGAGGGGCTCCAGGCCTGTCAAGAAGCAGAGGCCAGTGAGTGGCAGCTCCCTGCCCCCGAATCAGCTCTTCAGGGTCTATAAAGGCAGTTGGTTCTAGCAAGAACCAACCTGCAGAGGCCACGAACCCCACACTCCAGGGGGCGGTACCCTCCGCCCGCGAGAGGGGGGAACATCTCCGTAAATTGTTGGGGTTCTTCTGCAGGGAGCTGTCTCTTCTCCCCCATTTTTATTTTTCATCAATTTTTCACTTCTATCAGTGAATCCATTATGTACTTATATCAGTGTGGACTCACGGGTATTTATTTTACACTTTGGGGTCTAATGCAATACCCAGACGGTGGGCGGGGTGCCAGGAGGTGCTGCCCTGTGACCTCTCTCCCGGGTCTGGGAAACCGCCTGGTCTGGGGCGTGTGCGATGGCGCAGGACGGCCACCAGGGGGCACCCGAGCCTCGCCGTGTGGTCACTGCGGGGACTGGATGGTGTGTAGGGGTCGCGGCTGCACAGGCGGATCTGCCAGTGTGACCCTAACTACTGAGTCCTGACCAGCAGCCACGGCTGAGCCTGCCCTGCCCAGTGTGCCTGGCTACCTGCTTCTAAAATCGTCTTTTTTCCGCGGAGTGTTCACCTCAGTGTGTCAGGAATTGCATTTTGCTTTTATTTAATGTTATGTGTCCCCTGACCCAGTTCAAATGTTGAAGCCCTAACCTCCAGGACCTCAGAATGTGACTGCACTTGGAGATAGGGCCTTTAGAGAGGTGATCGAGTTGAAGTGGGGTTACTAGTGTGGGCCCTGATCCAGTCTGGCTGGTGGCCTCATAAGAGGATGACATTAGGACACAGACACGCACAGAGGGTGCCCACGTGAGGACACGGGAGAAGACGGCGTCTACACGCTACGGAGAGAGGCCTCAGGAGAGGCCGAGTGCTGACACCTTGATCTTGGACTTCTGGCCTCCAGGACAGGAAGGGAGAATCTGTAGTTTCTGTGCTCAGTGCGCGGTGCTAATTACAGCAGCCCGAGCAGACTAGAACATTCTCCTGCGTGGGGTCTGCTGGGATTCTCCAGCGTGCTGGGCCCGGTCTCTCAAGCCTTTGGACAATTCTGGGCCCTTGCCTCTCCGTGCGCCCACTTCTTCTTTGGAAGATGAGTCCGTGGTGTGGCATGTTTGCTCCAGTGTCCAGGGCACTTGGTGTTGCCGTCCGTGTCCTCTCTCTTAGCCTCTCTGTGCTGCCTTTACATTGTGTCTTTAACTTTTCCTCTATCACGAATTCTCGCTCCAGCTGTGTCCTGTGTGCTGTTTTGATTCCACTGTCAAACACCACCTTTTCCAGTTCTAGGACCTCTTTTCAAATCTATTGGTTTCTTGAACACTTTTATCTTATTTTGTCAGATTTGAATACATTCTTCAATTTAAAAAAAGCCCCTTCAGCTCACACCCTGCATGTTCTGAGTCTGATGGTTCTGATAACCGTCCTGAGATCTTACTCTGTGGTTCCTTGTTTCACCGATTCTCGTTTGAGGTGGCTTCTTGTTTTTGCTTCATTATGATTTTCTTTGTTAGTGGGCTTCCGTTCTCAGATCTCTATCTTGAGCCTTCTCTGAGGCTGAAGTCTCAGTGCCCCAAGTAGGCAGTCCCAGTGGGAGCAATGTTTGCATCTGCCAGGCCCCTCGCGGATCACCCAGCAGGACCAGCCATGTCGATGGCTGTCAGGATGTTTAGGGTCCCTGGAGGTTGAGTCCTGGCTCCTGCCTGCCCGGGGCTGTGGGGGGTTGGGAGGGGCCTTTCCCGCACCGGAGCCCCGGCAGAGCTGGACCGACTGCTTTCCTTGTTGCCTCCCTCTGGGTGTGGGTTTCCCAGTTCACCCCCGGGGGCCTGGCTTGCAGGGGTGTCTGTCTGCCTTGACTCCCCAGACTGATGGGCCCTGGCCTGGTGCCTCTCCCTGATCCATGCAGACCCCCTACACTAACCCTGGCCACAGGGCAGTGCCCTCCTCAGCACCCACCCCCGTACTCTCGGGCCATCTCAGCCGTCCATTCAGAAATCCCCCTGACCCTGATACAGACTGCGACCCACCCAGGTCCCAGACCCATGCCTAGGCTTGGTCCTGCCCTGTCGCAGATGGGCACTGGGCCTGGGTCTGGGTAACCACCCCCGGAGTGGTGCGGGGGCAATGCCTTGGGGTGGGGGTGGGAGCTTCCCGCCGCCTGGGCAGGAGAGCTGGTGAATCTCTGAGCAGCTGGACGGACCTGCTCACTTGGCCTAGAACTGAGTCCTGGCCTGGCCCAAGTGCAACCCTGAACCCCAGCCCTGGGGAAGCTCCAGGGGGACCCCTGACCCTGACCCAGGCTGCCCACGTGTTGCCCACAGAGCCGCCTCTCAGACCTCCGAGGTTGTGGGGAGGGTGCTGGTGACCCAGCGATGGCAGAACTGCGAAGGTGCAGGCTACGCCAGGGGGTGCCCAGCCTCGCTCTGTGGTCCCTGTGGGGACAACCCTGGTCTGGGAGGAGACAGGGCCTCATAGCTGGTATGTCCAGATGTCCTCCTAGGGGACACCCGGGAGTGAACGCCTCCCTGGGACCTGCTGCACATGACCTTGGGACAGGCTGCAGAATGGGGCCTGGGAGGTCACCCGTGGGGCACGTGGAGAGTGTCCTCACAACCTGCAGCGATAATACAGCAGCCCCAGCTGAGCAGGGAGCAGTGTGTGATCCTCAGTCCTTGCCCTCGCCCCTGGGCTGGGTCTGCAGTCCTCAGGACAGCTGACACACCTGCCGTGTCCACACCTGTCAACACAGGTGCCCAGGCACAGGGCCCGGCTCCCCACAGCGCAGGGCCCCCAGGTGTGCCTGGCGCCCGGTGTGACCCTTCCTGTAAGGGTGTTCCAAGGACCCCAAAGCTCACCTGCGCCGAAAGGACGTGGGGCGAGGATGGGGTCCAGGATGCACACGCTCTCTGGGCCCCAGGATGAACCCCGACACCCTTCTCCAGGTGGTGCTGGCCATGCCCTCTGCCCCCTGCCCGCCCAGGGGCCCCAGGTCTGGGCAGAGCCTCCTGCTGGCCCAGTGCATGCGATGCTGCTGGCGGCCACAGCGGGGCAGCAGAGCTCAGCGTGTTCCGGGACCGGATGTCCAGCTCACGGGGCCGCCCCGGGCGCCTGCACGGAGGCCAACCCCAGGCTCACCCGAGCCCGGCCCTAGGTCCCCTGACCCCAGCCCCAGGTTCAGCCTGGACCCTGTCCCCAGCGGGCCGAGCTTACTGGCAGTAGGTCACCCCTTGGTCCTGGGTCATTGGGGCTGTGGCGGCTGCACCTGTGGTGAGCGTCCACGGCGAGTGCAGCATTTGGAGAACTCAGGGGACGCTGGGCCCTGGACAGTGAGACTGGCGCTTGGGGGACAGGACGAGGGCACCCCCTCCTGGCCCCCTGTTCTGGCACCTCTGGGGTGGGGGTCCTGGGGGTTCTGGCAGGAGGGGGCGACCCCCCTGGTGCCTGCCAGGGGAGGGAGCCGGGGCCCGCGGGGGCCGCTCGGGTCTCCGGGATGGTGGTGGCGGGGCTGGGTTTGTGGGGAAGGGCTGTGAGGGACCCAGCCTGGAGGTGGACATGCTGGGCGACCTCCTGGAGCCGTTTCTCAAGCTTTCGCATCTGCACACACGTGGTCCCGTGGCCTTGTTCTGAGTGTGTTGTGTGTCTCTGCGGGTGCGTCCACCCCAAGCCCTGCCCTGCACAAGGCACCCCGGTTCTATGCACCTGAGAGCCCCCAGCCTCCCCATGGGTTACAGCTTGACGGGGAGAGTTACTGTTTGTCTAGGTTTTGCCCGTTTGTTGCCCGTCCTTCCCGGGCTGGCCACCACCAATGCTGAAGGAAGGTGCCCTGTAAGCCCAGGAAGTGAAACACCAAAGGGAAAAGCCACGGTGGGGACTGTTTCCATCAGCAGGGCACAGCGACCCCCTGAACGAGGTTGCTGGTGAAAACCACTAAAATGCTGGACTTAAGAAACCTAAAATGCTCACTTTTCTAAAACAAGGTGACCTGGCCAGAGGAGAGGGCCGGTGGGGGGAGGGGGCGGCAGGCGGTCCCATCCCAGGCCCACCGCGGACCTGGTCCTCCGGCAGCAGGACCAGGGGCTCCGCAGAGGGGAGGCGTGGGCGGCCAGCAGCCCAGGTCCAAGCAGCCCTGGCGGTGGACCTGCAGAGGGCTTCGTGAACGTCTTTCTGGGGAAACTTGCACGCCTGCTTGGGAGCAGGGCTCCCAGTTAATCCTAAAAGCAGGCAAGTGGGCCCGTGGAGAGGCCGGCCCTGCAGGGTCCCGAAGTCGTGGCCCCGCCGGGGGTGGGGAGGGGGCGGAGGCCCTGCAGCAGCAGAGGCTGGGGTCGCGGCGCCTCCCAGCCCTGCCGCCCGCTGGCGCCCCTTCTCCGAGACCCCCCTGCTCTCCCCGCGCGCACCCCCTCCGGTCCCGCCCAGCTCCCCGCGTCCCCTTCGGGACGCCTCTGGGCCCCGTCGCCTCCCCCGATGCCCCCCCCAGCCCGCCGAATTTGGGAGTGAGGTGGGGCGGTGACCGAGACCTCCGCGGGGGCGGCTCATCGTGTTTCAGAAGGTGACGTGGGACATGCGCAGAAGATGGAGGGGGCTGCTCTGTGCCTGAGCGCCCCTCCGCAGCCAGGACCCTCCAGAGCCCCCAGGGCCTTGTCCCCTTCACTTCAGTAAGACTGTGTCACCAACATGAGCAGTGTGTTTGCAGCATATGGTGTGGTTTCAAAGTTTTATCAGAGCAGCATTACAAATTAACATTTTTACCACTGAGAGAAAAACACAAAGTAACATAATTGTCCGAAACCATGCAGGAGAGTCTGGGGTGGGGCCAGGTGAGGGACCCTAGTTTAATTACAGGACCTGGTCCCTCCCCAGCCAGTCCTTGGGGGTGCCCCGTGGTTCCAGCATCCCCTGGCCCCTCCCGACCAGACCCCCGCCCCAGACTCTCTGGGGGGGCAGTGGCGGCGCCCGAGGGCCGGGGGGAGGTCCCAGGAAGGGAGCACCCCTGCAATGACTGAAAGCTCCGGCCTCGGGATCGATGGGGCTTGGGGTGATGGAGGGGAGGGAGCCCCGAGGGGCCTTCTGCCATGGGGCACGGGGGAGCCCAGGAGGAGGGAGAGCCTGGCACTCACCGCCCCTGGGGGACCCTCCTAAGAGCTGGCCTCGGCCTCCCGCTCGCCCGCCCCTCCCTCTCCGTGGTCCCTCCCTGGCCCCCAGAGCTTCTGTCCTTCCCTTTTCTGGGCACCAAACTCGATGAAGGGTGCTCACACGGCCTGCCCCTCCCACTCCCCTCTGCTCTTCCTTTTCTCTTAAAGAAAAAACCCTTCTTATTGTGAAATGTGGTATTCAGATAGAAGATTGCCCCAAACCAAGAAACACCCTAGAGCCACCGCAAGCCCCCGTGCTCCCACCCCAGGCAGCAGGGGTCCCCGCCCTGAAGGCCCCTTCCTCCCAAGGGCACCCCAGCCTTGTAGGTGTCACATTCCCGAGAGGACTCGTGCTCCTGTTGAGACCCCCGGAGCATGGGGGCTCGGGGGCTCAGGGTCCCAGTGCGGCCAGCTGAGCCCCGGCCCAGGCCTGGCCACCTGGGGGGCACGCTGTCCTGGGGCCCCGGGGGGTCAGGACCGCCCTAGCTGTGGCAGCAGGCAGGGGCACTGGGTGACCAGCAGGCTTCCTGGAGGAGCGTCCAGGCTGGACCGCGGGCTCTGTGTGAGGAGGGTGGTGACCACGTCTGCACCCGCTGGGCTTGGCCTGGGCCATGGCTCCATGCACAGACCCTGCCCTGAGACGCCCTCCACAGCGGGTGTGGGAGCCAGGGTGCTGAGGGTAGCTGGAGGGAGGGTGGCCATGGAGGAGGGCAGTGCCTGTCCAGGATTCACCCCGAGAGTGCTGGGGCCACGGGCAGCCGTGGTTTCTAGAACAATCTCCAAGGTGCAGATAGTACGAGGGTCGGTGTGGGGCCACTGAGCGGTGCAGGGCCTGGCGGTGGGTGGGCGAAGGTTCAGGGTCCAAGGGGACAAGGCCAGGTCAGCTGGACCACGAACCCTGGGTGCTCAGATGCGACGGGAAAAGCGCGTCCCCCCAGGGGACTGCCAGCCAGCTTCCTGTTTGTGTGTGTGAGTGAGTGTGTGCTCACGCCTGAGCTACCGCCGCACCCTGATCCTGACCACACACGTGTGCATGCCTGTCTCCTGTGTTGGTGGCACATGCCGGGTGTCTGAGGGGCTCTGGGTGGGCTGTGTGCACACCACGTGTGTCAGGGACCCCAGCCCCGGGCTCAGTCATGACAAGGTGTGTTCCCTTCTGAATGGACGTCACTGTGCAGAGCCCGGGTCCCGAGTTCCCTGAATGCAGCCCCGGCGCCAAGGGCAGTGCCTGAGACAGGTCTGGGGTCTCCGGGCTGAGCAGGGCTCTCCCGTGCTCCTCAGGGCTCACACTGGGCCTCCCAGCCCCCTCACCTGTGGCCATGATGACTGACTGTGTCTATCTGAGCCTGTGTGCTTGTGTGAGCCTGTGAGTCTGTGAGTCTGAGTGAGCCTGTGAGCCTGTGTGAGTGTGTGCCTGTGTAAGTCTGTGTTAGTCTGTGAGCCTGTGTGAATCTGTGTGAATCAGCATGTCTTTGAGAGCCTGTGATACTGTTCACATCTGTGTGCCTCTGTGGCCTTGTGAGGCTGTGTGAGGCTCTGTGCCTGTGTGAGTCTGTGTGATTCTGTGAGGCTGTTTGAGTCTTTGTGCCTGTGTGACTTTGTGTCAGTCTGTGCACCTGTGTGAGTCTGTATGAGCCTGTGTGAGTCTGTGAGCCTGTGTCAAACTGTGTGAGCCTGTGTGAGCCTGTATGAGTCTGTGTGAGTCTGGGTTAGCCTGTGTGCTTGTGTGAGTTTGTGCCTGTATGAGCCTTTACGACTCTGTGAGCCTGTGTAGGTCAGTGTGCCTGTGTGAGTATCTGTGAGCTTGTGTGAGCCTGTGTTAACCTGTGTGAGTCTGTGTGGGCTTGTGAGCCTGTTTGAATCTTTGTGTCTGTGTGAGCTTGTGTGAGCTTGTGTGACTCTGTGTTAGTCCTTGAGACTGTGTGAGACTCTCCGCCTGTGTAACTCTGTCAGTCTGTGTGAGCCTGTGAGCCTGTGTGAGCTTGTGAGCCTGTGTGAGTCTGTGAGCCTGTGTGAGCCTGTGAGAGCCTGTGAGCCTGTGTGAGTTTGTGTGCCTGTGTAAGTCTGTGTTAGTCTGTGAGCCTGTGTGGACCTGTGTGAATCTGTGTGCCTTTGTGAGTCTGAGTTTGCGTGAATCAGCGTGTCTTTGAGAGCCTGTGGACTGTTTATGTCTGTGTGCCTGTGTGGCCTTGTGAGCCTGTGTGAGCCTGTGTGAGCCTGTGTGAGCCTGTGTCAGACTGTGTGAGCCTGTATGAGTCTGTGTGAGTCTGCGTGAATCAGGTGCCTTTGAAAGCCTGTGAGCCTGTTTAGGTCAGTGTGCTTGTGTGGGCTTGTGAGCCTGTGTGAGTCTCTGTGTCTGTGTGAGCTTGTGTGATTCTGTGAGGCTGTTTGAGTCTTTGTGCCTGTGTGACTTTGTGTCAGTCTGTGCACCTGTGTGAGTCTGTGAGCCTGTGTGAGTCTCTGTGAGTCTGTGTGAGCTTTTGTGAGTCTGTGTGTCCATGTTCCTGTGTGAGTGTGTGTGTGCCTCTTGAGCCTGTAAGTTGTGAGTCTGTGTGTGTCTGTGTTCCTGTGTCAGTCTGTGTGCTTGTGTGGGCCTGTGTGGGCCTTCTGACTCGAGGGGCTTGAGCCTGTTCTTCCAGCCCTATGATTCTCTGAAACCTGTGTGTGTGTGAGGTTGTGTGAGTGCATATGTCTATGTGACTCTGTGACCTTCTGAGAGTGTGCCAGTGGCTGGCAGGGTGCCTTTGTGTGTGTGTCTGTGTGTCAAGGTGTGTCAGGGTGTCTGTTTGTTCATGTGAACACATGTTTACCTGAGAGGCCCCACGTGCCTGTGTGTGTGTTTGTGCCCGTGGGGTCTGTGGGTATATCTCTATGTCAACACCTCTTTGTGTATCCTGTAGTTTGTCTGAGTTTCTGAGTGTGTTTACATTTCTGTGTGTCTCTGTGTCTGCCTGTGTCTGTGTCTCTCTACGTGTCTCTGTACCTCTGTGTCTCTGTGGGTCTCTGTTTGTCTCTGTGTCTCTGTGCATTCTGTGTCCCTGTGTGTGTCCATTTGTGTGTCTGTGTGCCTGTGTGAGTCTGCATGGCCATGTTTGTGGGAGACTGTGTGTGTGTTGTGTTCAGTGTGTGTTGTGTGACCCCCGTCACTCAGGCCACACCCTGGGGGCTCTCCCAGGGCCCCCTCTCCCAACTGATGAGTCTTCCCTGCTGGGCCTGGGCCAGGCCGGGACCCTGGCAGATGTGGGCACCCCACCCTTGCTGGCCCTCCGGGGGTCTCAGTCTGCAGGACGATGGGACCAGAGGCCTCTTGTGTGTGGGGTCTCATGGGGCCTCCATGAGGCAGAGTGTGCAGGTTGACTGTGGAGTGGGCAGCCCCTGTTCTGGGCACAGCAGGGACAAAGGTTTGGAGGCAGGATGGGCCACGAGGGGCCGTGAGGCTGGAGCTGTGGGCTGGGTGGGACCAGGTCCTGGGCCAGGGGCTTCATCCCTGGCTGGCCTGCAAAGCCTACTTCCCCGGGTGCTGGGCCCTGTGGGGCTGTGCCTGGTCCCTCCCGTGCATGGGACCCCCTCCACCAGGCAGGCCTCTGGGAAGCGGCCTGGGTGCCTGGTCACTCTGGCCCGGCCATGGCACAGGCTTGGCCACCTGGGGGGAGGGGTGCCCAGAACGTGGGGGAGGATGGTCAGGAACCCTCCCCACCAGCTGGCCCAGCTGGGCCCCCTCCCCGCCGTCAACAATGCAAATGCCCTGGGGTCCTGGCTCTGCTGTTTCAGTCTCAGGGCAGTGGGGCTTTCCACCCTGGGCCCCACCTGCTCTGTGGCTCGTCCTTGGCCCGTTTTTAGAAACATTTGCAAGTGTGTTTGTGCTGTGTGTGGGGCGGGGGTGGGGCACAGCCAGCACCCTCGGGGCTTGTTTCTCAGACTGGGCTGGGGGAGGGGAGCCCACATCCAGCTTCCCCAGGGGGGCAGTGAGGGTCCCGGCAGGACCCCGGGCAGTGTGTGGAGCCCAGGCCTGAGTCGTGGCCTTAGTGGGGAAGCCCCTGTGGCTGGGATTCTCACCTGGGTGTGGCCCACGGCTGTGCCAGAGGGAATCTTCCAGAACCACAGTCTTCCTGGGCCAAAGGGACAGATAGAAAGTGAAGCTCAGTGACAGCAGGCCCCGGCTGCACACTCACATCCCAGGCAGGTGCACACACACACACACCAACACACGCGTGCACACACACTTGCCATGGCCCCAGCACTGACTGCCCAGGGGTCCTCCTCACCTGGGCTCTGTGTGGCAGTGCAGTCCCCTCACCATGGCCTCATGACTCTGACCTTGGTCCTGACCAGGGAGGCTGGAGAGGCCAAGGTGCCCGCTCGGCCAGCTTTCTCTGACCCCAAGTGCAAACCTCAGGGCCCACAATCCACTTGTGTGCGTGTGAGTATAAACATGTTGGTGAGCACGCAAGTGTGTGAAGATGCATGGCGTGAGCACGACCCACAAGTGTAGTGTGTAGGTGTGTGTAGATCTGTATAATATGTAGGTGTGCACAGGTGTTTGGGTGTGTAAGGTGTGTGTAGATGTGTAGGGGTGTGCACAGGTGTGTGTGCGCGCACGGGTGTGGGTGTGCAAGGTGTGTAGATGTGTGTGTACAGGTGTGTGGGTGTGCACAGGTGTGTGTAGATGTGTGTAGGTGTGTACAGGTGTGCAGTGGAGGCTCATGGCCAGCTCCCCTCACCTTCCAGGCCTGGCTCATTGTCACCCCCAGGACAAGACCTCTGGCTCTCCTCCGGGTCCCTGTGTGCCCCTCAGCCCCCTGGGGGCAGTGACAGGGCTGGGTGGGGGACCAGGCAGGGTGGGGCCTGTGCCACAGAGGAGGCTTGCATTTATGATGTGAGCACCGTGCTGAACAATGGCTGGGGTGTCCTGGGGCAGGTGTGGTGCACAGCCCTGTGCTAGGGCCTGTGTGTCTGTGCACGTGTGTGTCAGAAGGCCGGGGCTTGTGGAATTGCCCAGCTCCAAGCTGGCCTGGGCAGAGCCCCCAGACTCCCGGCCCCCAACAGAGGCTCCCACCCGAGGAGGGAGGGGTGGCGAGTGGGGGGCCGAGGAGACTCTCGGGGTCAGGGCCTAGCCAGGACTGGGTGGAGGCCCCGTGACTCGGCCCTGGGGGGAAGTGGGGGCCTCAGGGCAGGTGGCCCATGAATACACGCTCACCCCACTCACATACACACAGAGAAGCACACTGAGAGACACACACACTGAACACAACACCCACACCCGCTACACACTCACAAACAAAACACAGACACACGACACCCAAGCTCTCCCTCCCCCTCCCCCCACACACCCAGAGCACACTGACACACTCACACACACAGGATGAACATATAGACACCCACACACTCACACACCTACACCCACACTCACACATTCACACCCCCACACTCACACTCACACTCACACACTCACACCCACACTCCTCCCTCCAGGCCCTTGGGCCTCAGGGAGCCCCACTGAGGCTCTCTCAGGCCCGGCTACTTCCTCTGGGGCCGAGAACCTGCCCAGGTGTCTGCATCCACCGGCCCCACCGCTCACCCGCCGTGTACCCCCGTCCTGCCTCGGGGGTCCCATCTGGGAGGTGGGCACGTGCCCTCCGCTCGGGGAAGGCCCCGCACACACACGGTGCAGGAGCCCAGGGGCACAGGTCAGCTGGCAGCTGGGAGTGGCCGAGTGAGCCCTGGGTCAGAGCCGGGGGCCTGAGTGCAGGTGGGGGCAGAGCGGCTTGGGGACCCACCTGCGCCTCCAGGGTCCGACCCCCGAGGTCTCTGGGATCCCCTCGGCCCTCTGCCTTGTGTGCTGGCACTGTGCTTGCCAGGGCAGGCCTCCAGGCCTCGGGGAGAAACCCACAGGCCTGTCTGGGCCCTGAGCACGGGGCTGGCAGAAGGACCAGCGCCCAGGGGAGCTGGGAGGTGCTGGGACCCCGGGGCACTGGGACCCCAGTCCCGGGACTCAGGCCTGGGTCTGGTGCAGGGTCCCCCTCGAGGGGCTGACAGCCAGCGGCTCTGGGCCGGCTGCCCTTGGAGCCGGTGCTCAGAAGCCAGCAGAGCAGGGCAACCAGCACAGCTCAGCCTGAGGACAACGATGATGCTGCGGGGCCAACAGAACAGGGGGCTGGGGGCAACTTCCAGATGGCGGGGGTGCCCTGGAGGTGCCTGTGCGGGGCTGGTGTCTGTGGGAGGCTCTGGCCGAGGCTCATCCCGCCTGGCCCAGGAGCAGCCGGCGGGGGATGGGGACTGAGGGCAGAGGGGCAGTGAGGTGGGGGCTGGGGGGGGATGGTTTGCTCTGACTGAGCCCAGCTGCAGGGTGTGACCTGCTGGGACCCTGTCCCTCTGGCTGCGTGGAGAAGGGACCCAGGTCCAGGCGGAGGCAGGAACATGGGACAGGGGCCTCATGTCACTGAGGGTTTGAGGGGGTCTCTTTCTTCTCCATCCCATCACGTGTCAGCTGGGAACCCTCTGGAAGGAGCGGCGCCCTCAGCTACTGTCTGGCGATCGCAGGGCGTAAGGCGCCCTCGAATTCTTCACCAGTTTTCAGAGCAGCCAGTCAGTGTCTGGAGTCCGAGGGCCCGTGTGGAGCCTGCACTGCGGCCCCTGCGCCCACACGAGCGCGGCCTCCAGGTTCTCCTCCAGCCACGAGGCCTCCTCGGCCACCACCCAAGATGCCAGCCAGGCCGCCAAGGCCAGGAGGCCCCCTGCTCCTGCCACCCTTGCCGAGGCCGGCAGGCACCCAGGCCTCCACAGGCACCTCCATCCAGTGGGCCAGTGACACCGCAGCCACCCAGGCACGGGCCCTGGCCGCTGTCCTTCAAACACCAGTGCTGGGGTCTGTGCTTCCTCCCACCATCCTGGGCCCCTGGGTGCCGCGTCCTAGCTGGCCAAGGGCACAAGGGGCCGAGCAGACCTCTGAGTCTCACATTTTCCTCTGGGGAGGGACCTGCCTGGGGGGCTGCTGGGGGCTTCCCTGGGGGTCCAGCCTGTGCACTCAGTGCTGCGCTGGCAGGGCCGTTGGCGGGCTGGGGGCTGCCTCGTCAAGGTCTCTGGGCCCCGAGGCCAGGCCGTGACCTGGGCCCACTTCCCCTTTCAACCCCCCGCTCCCCCCAGGCAGGTGCGAGGCCGGCTCAGTTTCTCCCCAGGTTACTCATTTGGGGCAAACTTGGCCCCGGAGGGTACATGCAAATGCTGTTTGTTCCACACCGAAAAACAAGTCTCTCAGCCTCTGAGGATGTTTCCTGGAATAGCTTGTGCCAACCACCCACCTGCAGCTCCAGCCACCGCCCCCCCACCCCCAGTGTGGCAGGTTGGCCTAGGCCTCAGGAATCGGGGTCCTTGCACCCCCTCCCCCAGGGCAGAGCCCACCGGCCCACCCTGGGTCAGTGACCACCCTGTGCGCGGCGATCTAGTGAACTACAATTGTTCTCAGCTTGCTTGCATCTTTGTGACCCGGTCCCCCACGGGGCGACCCTCAGGCCCCAACACTGGGGGGAGGGTGATGGGGGTCGGGAGTGCGCAGAGAAGAGCGACCCTGTGGCCCAGACGCTGGCCACCCCGCTGGCCGGGCGGCCCCCGCTGAGACCCCAGGATGGCGAGGCCCCACAGGGCCAGGGAGCTGGCCTGAGGCCACACACAAGCCTGTGGGAGCCCAGGGTGGCCACAGCACCCGAGCCCCGTCCACCTGTCCCTCCCGTGACCCTGCCCTGCCCCGTCCTCATCCTCCTGTCCACACGCGGCTCCACTGGGGCCTCTGTCTCCGTCGCTCTCTGACTGTCCCCGTCCCTTCTCCTGACACCCAGGTCTCTCCCTGCCTCTCTCTCTCTCTGTTTCTCTTTGTTTCTGTCTCTCTCTTTCTCTCAGTGTGTCTCTCTGTCTCTGTCTCTGTTTTTATGTCCTATGTCTCTTTCTCTCTGTCTGTCTCTCTGTGTCTGTATGTCTATCTCTTTCTGTCTGTCTCTCTGTGTCTCTCTGTGTACCTCTTTGTCTCTGTTTCTGTCTCTTGTTCTCTCTCTGTCTCTCTGTATCTTTCTATCTCTGTGTCTCTCTGTCTCTGTGTGTGTCTCTCTCTCCCGCTCCCTCTCTCTGTGTGTCTGTTTCTGTGTCTCTCTTTCTCTCTCCCTCTGTCTGTCTCTCTATGTCTTTACCTCTGTCTCTCTCCCCCTCTGTTCATCTCTGTCTCTCCCTCTCTGTCTCTCTCTCTGTGTCTCTCTATCTCTCTGTCTTTCTGTATCTCTGTCTCTTTCTCTCCTGTCTCTTGTTCTCTCTATCTCTATGTTTCTGTGTCTCTCTGTCTCTGTCCCTCTCCGCCTATGTCTCTGTCTATCTCTCTGTCTCTCTGTGTCTCTATGTCTCTTTCTCCCTCTGTCTCTGTCTCTCCCCCTCTGTCCATCTCTTTCTCCCCATCTGCCTTTCTGCCTGTCTTGAGCTGGTGCATAAGGGGAGGACGTGAGAACCTGCACCCACTCCTGAGTGATCTGTGCTCCATGATCTTCAGGCAGTAGATGAGGGAGCTTCTCCTTTTGGAAGGTTCCAGACAGAAGGGGTGGGAGCCCTCACCTGTGATCCCTAATGAGACACAGTCCCAAGGCCAGCGGCGGACAGGGCTACCCTCTGGAGTTGGCGGCTCTGGCGGGC
Organism: Mesoplodon mirus; assembly: GCF_964341445.2. NCBI lineage: Eukaryota > Metazoa > Chordata > Mammalia > Artiodactyla > Ziphiidae > Mesoplodon > Mesoplodon mirus. The sequence goes on from NC_138980.1 coordinate 185,776,317, forward strand.
GAGGCTGGGGCCAGGCTGGGCAGTGATGGTCACGGCGCTGACGCCAATGCCCGCGGCTCCAGAGGGTTCCCCCAGAGGGCCCGAGGGTCCGAGGAGCTGGAGTGGCCCTGCCACCCCTCACCCCAGGGCTCCCGCCTCTACCTGGACCCCCATCTGGACCCCCAGCCCCCAGCCCCTGATGCTCCCACCTGGACATGCAGCCGTCACCCTGGTGTCCCCGCCCCGGCTCAGATCCCAGGTCTGTGCCCCACGCAGCAGCCACCCTGCAACTGGGCTCCATCAGAGCAAACCATCCCCCCCAGCCCCCACCTCACCGCTCCTCTGCCCTCAGTCCCCATCCCCCCACCGGCTGCTCCTGGGCCAGGCGGGATGAGCCTCGCACAGGCACCTCCAGGGCACCCCCGCCATCTGGAAGTTGCCCCCAGCCCCCTGTTCTGTTGGCCCCGCAGCATCATCGTTGTCCTCAGGCTGAGCTGTGCTGGTTGCCCTGCTCTGCTGGCTTCTGAGCACCAGCTCCAAGGGCAGCCGGCCCAGAGCCGCTGGCTGTCAGCCCCTCGAGGGGGACCCTGCACCAGACCCAGGCCTGAGTCCCGGGACTGGGGTCCCAGTGCCCCGGGGTCCCAGCACCTCCCAGCTCCCCTGGGCGCTGGTCCTTCTGCCAGCCCCGTGCTCAGGGCCCAGACAGGCCTGTGGGTTTCTCCCCGAGGCCTGGAGGCCTGCCCTGGCAAGCACAGTGCCAGCACACAAGGCAGAGGGCCGAGGGGATCCCAGAGACCTCGGGGGTCGGACCCTGGAGGCGCAGGTGGGTCCCCAAGCCGCTCTGCCCCCACCTGCACTCAGGCCCCCGGCTCTGACCCAGGGCTCACTCGGCCACTCCCAGCTGCCAGCTGACCTGTGCCCCTGGGCTCCTGCACCGTGTGTGTGCGGGGCCTTCCCCGAGCGGAGGGCACGTGCCCACCTCCCAGATGGGACCCCCGAGGCAGGGCGGGGGTACACGGCGGGTGAGCGGTGGGGCCGGTGGATGCAGACACCTGGGCAGGTTCTCGGCCCCAGAGGAAGTAGCCGGGCCTGAGAGAGCCTCAGTGGGGCTCCCTGAGGCCCAAGGGCCTGGAGGGAGGAGTGTGGGTGTGAGTGTGTGAGTGTGAGTGTAAGTGTGTGGGTGTGTGAGTGTGGGTGTGAGTGTAGGTGTGTGGGTGTGTGAGTGTGAGCATGAGCGTGTGGGTGTGTGAGTGTGAGCATGAGTGTGTGAGTGTGAGTGTGGGTGTAAGTGTGTGAGTGTGGGTGTGGGGTGAGGAGGTCTGTGGTCAGGGGCTCTGCTGTATACGTGTCTCTGTCGGGAGCAGGGTGTGAGTGTGTGAGGGGCTTACACGGATGCCTGTGCCCACCTCGCGGCCCTTTCTGTCTCTGCGTCACTTTGTCTCCTTCACCTATCCTCTCTGCATCTCTGTGTCTCCTTGTTTCTCTCTCTGTCCAGGTCTCATGTCTCCCCCTGTCTCTCCCTGCCGCATCTCTCCCCGTCTCTGTCTCTCCCAGCCCTGTCCCTGTCGCTGACCCTGGTACTGTCTCCCCTTGCTAATCCCTCCGTGTCCCTGTGTGTGGGACATGGGTCCTGCCGTGAGCCCTGTGGGCTGTTCCTGTCCTGGCCTGTGGCCCAGGGGGAAGCTGCTGGGGTCCCAGGGCGGTGCTGGCAGTGCCTGGCATAGGGGAAGAGGAGGGACAGGGTGCATGGGGCTCGGGGCCAGGCGAAGTCATTGCTGGACCCTACGATGCCAGCTCCCCACCTGGGCCTGGCTCTGTCGTGGGCTCAGACAACATGGGAGAAACACCCTGAAGGGTCCTGTAGCTGGCAAGAGCCCTGCTGGCCCAACCTGGGTGGGTGCCAGAATAACCTGTGCAGACCCTGGTAGAACCTAGGCTGACCCTGGCCTGACCCTGGCTGACTGTGTGTTGACCCTAGCTGACCCTGGCTGACTCTGAGCTGACCCTGTTGACACTGTTCACCCTGGCAGAGCCAGGTTGAACTTTGCCTAATCCTGGCTCACCTTGGGCTCTCTAAGGCCTGACTTTGGTTGACCCTGGCTGATCCTGGATGACCCTGGACTGACCCTAGTTACACTGGCTGATCCTAGGCTGACGTTGGCTATTCAGGGTGATCCCAAATGACCTTGGGAAGATCCTGGCTGACCTAGGCTGATGTGGGCTGGTACGGGGTTGGGGCTAGGGCCATCTGCAGGTCTCGGGGAACTCACTGCCCCCAAAGGGCTCTCCTGGGCTTTGGCCACTTGCCAGGCCCCAGGCCCAAGTGGCTAGGTCTCTGTTTTGGGACACGATTCTCAGAACAGCAGTCTGGCTGGGACACCTGGGCTAGCCTGTGCTCGCAATGACTCAGCCTGCCCATAGAGCTATTTTGGGTGTTTCAGCAGGTGACGAGGTGCAGGAGGCTTGAGAAGAAAGAGAAAAACAAGAGAACACAAACATCATTGCATCCCCCATCCTGCCTACACTCCTGCACCCAAGCCCTCCCCTTCTGGTAACCATGTGCCTGGTGACTGCCATGGACTGGGGTCTGGCTCATGAGCCTCAGCCCTGGGCCAATTTTCTTTCCATGAAGTTGGCCTGGCATCTACAAACACCTATGGGTACTGGAAGGGATGGAGCCAGGTGATGAGGCATCACCTCATTCTCCATCCAGTGCTCAGACCGAGAGGGTGTTGGGGCCCCTGGGAAGCTGTGCTTCCTCTGTGTGAGTGACTTCTTATGAGGGTCAGGACTCAGGATCTAAGATAAAGTGATGAAGCCAAAGAACGAGGGCTCCAGGATGAATGGACAGAATATGAGGGCCGGGCTGAGAGAGGAGAGGACACAGGTTTTAGGACCAGGCTCAGTGATCAGGACCAGGCCCAGTGATCAGGACCAGGACACAGTGATAAGGACCAGGGCCCAGTGATCAAGACCGGGGCCCAGTGATCAAGACAAGGGCCCAGTGATCAGGAGCAGGGCCCAGTGATCAGGACCAGGCCCAGTGATCAGGACCAGGGTCCAGTGATCAAGACCAGGGCCCAGTGATCAGGACCAGACCCAGTGATCAGGACCAGACCGAGTGATCAGGACCAGGCCCAGTGATCAATACCAGGGCCCAGTGATCAGGCCCAGGACCAGTGATCAGGACCAGGGCCCAGTGATCAGGATCAGGGCCCAGTGATCAGGACAGGACTCAGTGATCAGGACCAGGGCCCAGTGATCAAGACCAGGGCCCAGTGATCAGGACCAGGCCCAGTGATCAAGACCAGGGCCCAGTGATCAGGACCAGGCCCAGTGATCAGGAGCAGGGCTTAGTGATCAGGACCAGGCCCAGTGATCAGGACCAGGACTCAGGGATCAGGACCAGGGCCCAGTGATCAAGACCAGGGCCCAGTGATCAGGATCAGGGCCCAGTGATCAGGACCAGGCCCAGTGATCAGGACCAGGGCCCAGTGATCAAGACCAGGGCCCAGTGATCAGGATCAGGGCCCAGTGATCAGGCCCAGGCCCAGTGATCAGGACCAGGCTCAGTGATCAGGACCAGGACTCAGTGATCAGGACCAGGCTTAGTGATCAGGACCAGGACTCAGTGATCAGGACCAGGCTCAGTGATCAGGACCAGGGCCCAGTATCAGGACCAGGCTCAGTGATCAGGACCAGGGCTCAGTGATCAGGACCAGGCTCAGTGATCAGGACCAGGACTCAGTGATCAGGACCAGGCTTAGTGATCAGGACCAGGACTCAGTGATCAGGACCAGGGCCCAGTGATCAGGACCAGGCTCAGTGATCAGGACCAGGGCCCAGTGATCAGGATCAGGGCCCAGTGATCAGGACAGGACTCAGTGATCAGGACCAGGGCCCAGTGATCAGGATCAGGGCCCAGTGATCAGGACAGGACTCAGTGATCAGGACCAGGGCCCAGTGATCAAGACCAGGGCCCAGTGATCAGGACCAGGCCCAGTGATCAAGACCAGGGCCCAGTGATCAGGACCAGGCCCAGTGATCAGGACCAGGGCCCAGTGATCAGGAGCAGGGCTTAGTGATCAGGACCAGGCCCAGTGATCAGGACCAGGACTCAGGGATCAGGACCAGGGCCCAGTGATCAAGACCAGGGCCCAGTGATCAGGATCAGGGCCCAGTGATCAGGACCAGGCCCAGTGATCAGGACCAGGGCCCAGTGATCAAGACCAGGGCCCAGTGATCAGGATCAGGGCCCAGTGATCAGGCCCAGGCCCAGTGATCAGGATCAGGGCCCAGTGATCAGGACCAGGCTCAGTGATCAGGACCAGGACTCAGTGATCAGGACCAGGCTTAGTGATCAGGACCAGGACTCAGTGATCAGGACCAGGCTCAGTGATCAGGACCAGGGCCCAGTATCAGGACCAGGCTCAGTGATCAGGACCAGGCTCAGTGATCAGGACCAGGGCCCAGTGATCAGGACCAGACCCAGTGATCAGGACCAGGGCCCAGTGATCAGGAACAGGCCTAGTGATCAGGACCAGGACTCAAGGATCAGGACCAGGGCCCAGTGATCGGGATCAGGGCCCAGTGATCAGGATCAGGGCCCAGTGATCAGGACCAGGGCCGAGTGATCAGGACCAGGCTCAGTGATCAGGACCAGGGCCCAGTGATCAGGACCAGGACTCAGTGATCAGGACCAGGCTTAGTGATCAGGACCAGGACTCAGTGATCAGGACCAGGGCCCAGTGATCAGGACCAGGCTCAGTGATCAGGACCAGGGCCCAGTGATCAGGACCAGACCCAGTGATCAGGAGCAGGGCCCAGTGATCAGGACCAGGCCCAGTGATCAGGACCAGACTCAGTGATCAGGACCAGGACTCAGTGATGAGGACCAAGGCCCAGTGATCAAGACCAGGGCCCAGTGATCAGGGTCAGGTCTCAGTGATTAGGACCAGGGCCCAGTGATCAGGAACAGGACTCAGTGATCAGGACCAGAGCCCAGGGATCAGGACCAGGACTCAGTGATCAGGACCAGGGCCCAGTGATCAGGACCAGGACTCAGTGATCAGGACCAGGCCCAGTGATCAGGACCAGGACTCAGTGATCAGGACCAGCCTCAGTGACCAGGACCAGGACTCAGTGATCAGGACCAGGGCCCAGTGATCAGGACAGGCCCAGTGATCAGGACCAGGGCCCAGTGATCAGGACAGGACTCAGTGATCAGGACCAGGACCCAGGGATCAGGACCAGGGCACAGTGATCAGGACCAGGGCCCAGTGATCAGGCCCAGGCCCAGTGATCAGGACCAGGCCCAGTGATCAGGACCAGGGCCCAGTGATCAAGACCAGGGCCCAGTGATCAGGCCCAGGCCCAGTGATCAGGACCAGGCCCAGTGATCAGGACCAGGACTCAGTGATAAGGACCAGCCTCAGTGATCAGGACCAGGATCAGTGATCAGGACCACGGCCCAGTGGTCAGGACCAGGACTCATTGATGAGGACTGGAACTGAGTGATCAGGACCAGGGCTCAGTGATCAGGACCACGGTCCAGTGATCAGGACCAGGAATTAGTGATCAGGACCAGGGCCCAGTGATCAGGACCAGGACTCAGTGATCAGGACTAGGGCCCAGTGATCAGGAACAGGAATTAGTGATCAGGACCATGGTCCAGTGATCAGGACCAGAACTCAGTGATCAGGACCAGGGTTCAGTGATCAGGACCAGGGCCCAGTGATCAGGACCAGGACTCAGTGATCAGGACCAGGCCCAGTGATTAGGACCAGGACTCAGTGATCAGGACCAGGGCTCAGTGATCAGGAAAAGGGCTCTGTGGTCAGGACCAGGGCTCAGTGATCAGGACAAGGACTCAGTGATCAGGACCAGGCTCAGTGATCAGGACCAGGACTCAGTGATCAGGACCAGGGCTCAGTGATCAGGACCAGGGCTCTGTGACCAGGACCAGGGCTCAATGACCAGGACCAGGACTCGGTGATCAGGACCAGGGCTCAGTGATCAGGACCAGGGCCCAGTGATCAGGACCAGGACTCAGTGATCAGGACCAGGGCCCGGTGATCAGGATCAGGGCCCAGTGATCAGGGCCAGGGCTCAGTGATCAGGACCAGGACTCAGTGATCAGGACCAGGGCACAGTGACCAGGACCAGGAATCGGTGATCAGGACCAGGGCTCAGTGATCAGGACCAGGGCCCAGTGATCAGGACCAGGACTCAGTGATCAGGACCAGGGCCCAGTGATCAGGACCAGGGCCCAGTGATCAGGGCCAGGGCTCAGTGATCAGGGCCAGGGCTCAGTGATCAGGAAAAGGGCTCTGAGATCAGGACCAGGGCTCTGTGATCAGGACCAGGGCTCAGTGACCAGGACCAGGGCTCAATGACCAGGACCAGGACTCGGTGATCAGGACCAGGGCTCAGTGATCAGGACCAGGGCCCAGTGATCAGGACCAGGACTCAGTGATCAGGACCAGGGCACAGTTATCAGGACCAGGGCCCAGTGATCAGGATCAGGGCCCAGTGATCAGGGCCAGGGCTCAGTGATCAGGAAAAGGGCTCTGAGATCAGGACCAGGGCTCTGTGACCAGGACCAGGGCTCAGTGACCAGGACAAGGGCTCAGTGATCAGGACCAGGACTCAGTGATCACGACCAGGGATCTGTGATCAGAATCAGGACTCAGTGATCACCACCAGGGATCTGTGATCAGGACCAGGGATCTGTGATCAGGACCAGGGCTCAGTGATCAGGACCAGGACTCAGTGATCAGGACCAGAGCTCAGTGACCAGGGCCAGGGCTCAGTGATTAGGACCAGGACTCAGTGATTAGGATCAGGCACCAGTGATCAGGATCAGGCCCCAGTGATCAGGACCAGGACTCAGTGATCAGGACCAGGGTTACAGTGATCAGGATCAGGGCCCAGTGATCAGGACCAGGGCTCAGTGATCAGGATCAGGGCTCAGTGCTCAGGACCTGGACCCTGTGATTAGGACCAGGCCTCTTTGATCAGGACCAGGGATCTGGTTGCAGTTATTGTGAGAGGTCTTGCTTTACATTCTTTTTTGTGAAACCCAGCACTTGCCTTGAGCCTGCAAGACCACAGAACCAGCTGATGAGTTCTAGGCAAGGGGACCCCGTGCAGTCCCCTGAGACCCTGCCGTGGGGCCGGCATCCTTGTCTCCAGAGCCTCTGCCCCTCTCCTCCCCCTTCCGTCATTCAGAGTTTGAGAACTTCTGCCTTTGGGATCATTTATTGCACCAGGAAGGGCTTTGTGGGTGCGTGCATGGCTTCTGAGCAGCGCTGAGTTCTGGCATCCAGCTGGGCTCTCGGGAGGCTCCTCACGTTTCCTCCCTGCAAACACAAGAGGTGTCAGGGCCTGGGGGAACTCCAGAGGTGGATAGGGTCCTTGCCTGTGCTCCTTCTCCACCATGGCCTGGCTCCCATAGACTGGATGGAAAACATTGGCAGCCGCACCCAGGGAATCTGATGCCCTGACACTGCTGGGGCACATCCGTGCTCTGCCCCCAGGCCTGCCCAAGTCCTCAGTGTCTGGGGGGGGGCACCTCTCTGTAGGCCAGACTCCCATCAGGGGGGACAGGGGAGCTCTGTTGGAGCCCGGCACTCCTGCCCCCCTCAACCAACTGCTCGGCCTCCTCCTCCTCATTTATCCATCCACCCCCCATCCATCTCCCACCTGTGCCTGGCTGGCTCCTGCTCAGTACTGGGGGCCCTCTCGGCTGTCAGGCGGGCCCCGGAAGCTCGTCACAGTCAGCGCCGTGCTGTAGAAGAGGCTTAACAGGAAGAGGGTGAGCAGGGTGATGGTGGTGGGCCACAGGCTGGCTTCCAGTCTGTCCTCCTCGGGGCCTTCCTGCAGCAGGTCCAGCACCAGCCAGGGCAGCGGGTCCCGGTGACCTGTAAGACACTGAGGGCCTGCAAGGCCCGGGTCTGCGTGAGTGCGGGTCGAGCCTGTGCCCTCCCCGCTGGGAGCTCTCAGGCTGGGGACGCTGGCCGTGCGGGCGCCCTGTCTCAGGTCTGAGGCTGCCTCCTGGAGGGTGAGAGAGCAGGTGCCCAGGGAAGGGCTGGACCTTGCAGCTCTTGAGGCACCTCAGGCCTCGTATCTCTGGGGGTCTCAGGGCACCTCAGAGAGAGAGAGGGACATGGCAGGGCAGGAGGGTGGGCACCGTCTCTGCTGCTCCAAGGAGAGCTCAAGCCCAAGGCCTCCTGGATCCCAGCCCTACCTGTGAACTCAGCAAGCCTTCAGCAAGCCCTTACTCTTGGACCTTCTTGGCCTGGGCCCTGGATGGGACCAGAGAAGATCAGACATGCCCACCCTCAGGGTGCTCCAGGTCGAGACACAGATCTGGGTCTGTGGTTCATTGTGCCAAGGACCAGATGGATGAGACCAAGGGGCTCTGTTGCTGTCGAGCATGAGAAAGGCCCGGGTGAGAGTCACCAGCGCAGGCAACACTGCTGTCGTCAGGGTCCCCGGGCACAGACCTCCCATGTGAAATGGGGTTTGGACCAGCGTGTTCTATGCTGACACATCCAATCGTTCGTCCATTCACCCACCCATCCATGTAACCATTCGATTACCGACCCGTCTGTCCATCCGTCCATCTACTCATTCATCCATCCACCCCCGATCTGTCCATCTGTCCATCCATCCACTTCTCTGTCCTTCCATCTGTCCATCTGTTCATCCATCTATCTGTCTCTTCGACCATCCATTCATCCATCCATCCATCCACCTGTCCATCTATCCGTCCATCCATCTGTTTGTCCATTTGTCCATCCATTCATCATCCATCCATCCGTCCATCCACCCACCCATCCACCTGTCTGTCCATCTTTCCATCCATCATATGTCCTGTGACCCATCCACCTGTCTGTGCTGTCCATCTGCTGGCTCCACCCTCATATACTGTCTCTTCCGCCTCCCCATCTCTTTAGAAAGCTCCTCCTGCGGGCAGGTCCCGGTCCCTTGGTGGCTGAACCACCTTCTCTGTGGCAGCACTTCCCCAATTAATCCATTGCCCCCCATTGCCCTTTGGTGACTGGACTCTTGAGAGGGGAGCAGTGGCCAGGGTGGGCAGGGGTCCCCACCCCACCTTGGCCCTGGAAGCAGAGAGAGGCAGCCAGAAGGCTAGGTCCCCTGGGAAGGCCCAGAAGGTGTCTAAACAAGAGCAGGGGCCCCGCTGCCCCCTTGTGGGAGCCCTGGTGCAGGTGTCCCACGGTGGTCATGGGACTGTCCTTCTAGGTTCGGTCTCCCTGACCTTCCCTCCTGCCAGGAGCTCCAAGCAGAAGCTGTCTAGGGGCCCTGGGTGAGAGCTGTCTCTTCTGACCCCTCTCCACCCCTGCCCCCCACCCCATCTATGGCTCAGGAACGCATGGGAGACTTGAATTTGCGGACCAAGTGGGGAGCAGGTGATGCCTGAGAGAGGTCTCTCCAACTGATCCCTGAACTGTGCCCAGCTGGGTACACAGGGAGGCCTGAGGCCTGGAGGGACCTGGGGCAGCAGGTCTGGGCCCGGGGAGGACCCCCTGGGGGCTCGGGTGGGGACTCCTCTTGCCTTCCTGGAGCTGGTTCTGGGCTGTCAACTTCCTGCACCTGCAGGGCTCAGACGTGTGTGTGTGTGTGTGCGCGCGCGTGCCTGTGCGTGACCACGAACACGAGAGTACGTGTGCATGTGTGTGCGCCCCCGTGTACATGTGCAGAGCAGTGGGATGTGGGGTGGGGAAGGCTGTACCCAGGTGGGGTGGCCCCCTTTCCGTGCGGTCGGTGCGGCCGTCCTGCACTTCTGTGCGCTGTGCCCACAGAGGGCCCCTGGAATCCAGCCCTCTCCCTTCGCCACGCCTCCTGTGAGCCCCCCTCTGCGTGATGGCACCAGCCTCTTCTCTGGCCGCCAGGCTCCCCTCTCCCTCGCTCATGCCTCCCGGCTGCCCCTAGAGGCAGTTTCCTGAAATACAACTGACCAAGTCACCTGTCCCTGGGAACTTTCGTGGGGCCACTGCTCTCAGGACACAGGAGGCTGTGCCTGCCTCGCACATCTCAGCCCCAGTTCGACCCTCACTCCTGTGCTCACACTCATGCACGGCCATGAAGGCACATCCAGGGTCAGGCTGAGGGGAAACCAAGGCCTAGAGAAAGTCGGGGCAGGGGCTGCTCTTTCCTCCTGGGTCCTGCTCCCTCCTGGTGTGTGCAGACCCCGAGCACGGACAGATAGGCAGCCGGAGGGAAGCGCAGAGCTGCTTCAGGCGAGCATGGAGTTTATTCAAGGGGCGGGTGGGGCGGGGGCACGGCTCAGTAGCAGACGCCGTCCACCTCCGACATGACCACGGACACGTTCACGTGGGTGGGTTTACCCGCCAGGCGGTCGATGGTCTTCTGGGTGAAGGCCAGGGGCAAGGCCTCGTGGCCCACCATGCAGGAGAAGGTCTCCCCCTGCTTCCAGGCCTCGGCGTCCACGCGCAGCACGCTGGTCACGGCGAAGGTGGGCACACTCTGGCTGGGCTCGGGCAGGGGGCTCCAGGTCAGGTACTTCTTGCGGGGCAGCTCCTGGGTGCCCTGCAGCCACCGCACCAGCACATCCTTGGGGCTGAAACCTCGCACCAGGCAGGTCAGCGTCACCAGCTCGTTGAGGGCCAGCTCCTCCGACGGCGGCGGCAGCAGGTGGACCTCGGGCCGGAACATGTTCTCTGGAGGGCAGAGAGCAGGGTCAGGGGTCTGGGCAGGGAGGAGAGTGCCCCCTGCTCCCTGGGCACCCCGTGTGGGGGGTGGGCGGGAGCTGGAGGGCGGGGTGGGCTCAGGAGTGCACCTTGCGCGCTGTGGAGTGCCCAGCCACCCACTCGCGGGTCAGGGCCCACCTGGGCGTTTCTTGATGGTGGCGGTTAGCGGGCCCTTGGACTCGGGGTGGGTGGCGGTGCAGGAGAAGGACTGTTTGTTTTTCCAGGGATCGGTGCAGCCCGGCAGGACGCTGGACACGCTGAAGCAGCCGCAGGAGTCACGCTTGGGCAGCTCCTGGAAGGCAGCCTTCCCACCTGTCGGGTTCCAGGTGAAGGTGGCGCCCTTGGGGTCTCTCAGGCCACTCAGCGTACACGTGAGGCTGGCATTGGAGCTCAGGAGCAAGTCCTCAAGGGCCGGTGGTTGCAGGGACAGGCTGAGCTTGCACGGACACGGAATATCTGGAACTGAGAGAGAAGCCAGAGCAGGTCAGCAAGGCCCTCCGTCCGCCTCCCTGGCCTCCAGCCCCAGCCCAGGCCCCTCTTGGCCACCCCCCCGGCACTCAGCCACCTCTTGTCTGAGGGGAGTGCCCACAGGGATGCAGTGAGGGAGCTGGGTCAGGGTGGCACCATGGGGACCCCACCCCAGCCCGCCCTCTGACCTTGTTGGCAGGGCACATCCACGGTCTTGCTGGATCCGGAGAGGTGCTGCACCTGGCATCTCACAGACTTGTTGTCTGGGCACTGGTTGGCCGGCACGGTCAGCTGGCTACTCATGGTGTACAGGCCCCCGGCCTGAGCAGGGGGGAAGTTCCTGATGGTCACGCCCTCGCCGCTCTTGCTCCAGGTCACCTTCAGTGGCTCTGACGGGAAGAAGCCCTGGACCAGGCAGGCAATGACCACCTGCCCGGCTGGGTTGTCGCTCCCAAGGTTCAGTGGGAAGAGTCTGGGGCTGGTTTCAGGCACTGAAACACATGGTGTGCTGTGAGATGGCAGCCTTCGCGCTGACCAGACGCCCGACACAGCCCCACGAGGGCAGGATGACGCCTGCCTTTCCTTTACACACAGAAAGTCAGTGACTGCCCCAAGGTCACACAGCTTGTACGTGGTGCACCCGGGGTCGGCAGTGGCCACCTGAGTCCAGCTAAGCCATTTATGAACGTGCTCCTTGGGGCTCTGAGCACGTGGGCCACCCACGTTCCTCAAACGTGAGTCCTGGCTGTTGCACACGGCTCTCCCACTGACCAGCTGAGTCTGTGTGTACTGTCGGAGCCTCAGCTGCCCTCTGTGCAGTGGGCACGGTCATGCCCTTCCCCAGGGTATGGGGTACCATGAGAAATGGGCCCAGAGAGAGGGCAGAGAAAAGACAGAGCAGCCTGGGCTTGAAGCTGAGTCTGCATGGGGGCCAGTTTGTCTGTCCTGGGGCTCAAGCTGGGGAGGAGAGGGGACCTGAGACTTCTACGTTCCCCCTCCCACTTCCTGGGTAAAAGTCCCAGTCCAACCATCTCCCCCCTACAAAGCCCACCCCCACCCCATCCTCCTAAACTAGAGGTTGACTCCCATGGACTATGGGGACCTTGAGGCTGGAGGCCCAGGTTCCAAATCAGTCCTTCGGGGCTGCCCCCTGGAGAGCTGGGCTACAGAGGGCATGGTCTGCCCTTGACCTTTCACAGCTCCCTTCCTGTCAACTGGTGAAGGGAGAGGGGAGCATCACAGTTGCACCCTGAGGCTGCATGGCCCTTGTGTGCCCCCAAGAAACATAGGGGGCTGTCTGGCTGGAAACCAGGGCCCTGGGTGTGATCCATGTTCAACCCACTGTCTCCTGTTCACCTCAGGCACTAGCCCAGTCCACCCCAGTTCAGCCCAGCCTGGCCCAGCCCAGCTCGGCTCATTTCAACCCAGCTCAGGCTAGTTCAACCGAGCTCAGCCCAGCTCAACTCAGTTCAAACCATTTCAACCCAGTTCAGCCCAGCCCAGCTCAGACCAGCCAAGCTCAGCCCAGTTCAGCCCAGCTCAGCCCATCCAGCTCAGGCCAATTCAGCCCAGTTCAGCCCAGCTTAGCCCAGCTCAGTTCAGCTCAACCCAGTTCAGCCCAGCTCAGCCCAGCTCAGCCCAGCTCAGCCCAGCTCAGCCCAGCCCAGCCCAGTTCAGCCCAGCTCAGCCCAGCCCAGCCCAGCTCAGCCCAGCTCAGCTCAGCCCAGCCCATCCAGCTCAGGCCAGTTCAGCCCAGCCCAGCCCAGCTCAGCTCAGCTCAGCCCAGCCCAGCCCAGCCCAGTCCAGCTCAGCCCAGCTCAGCCCAGCTCAGCTCAGCCCAGCTCAGCCCAGCTCAGCCCAGCACAGCTCAGCTCAGCCCAGCTCAGCTCAGCCCAGCCCAGCCCAGCCCAGTCCAGCTCAGCCCAGCTCAGCTCTGCTCTGCTCAGCCCAGCCCAGTCCAGCTCAGCCCAGCTCAGCCAAGCCCAGTCCAGCTCAGCCCAGCTCAGCCCAGCTCAGCTCAGCTCAGCCAAGCCCAGCTCAGCCCAGCCCAACCCAGCTCAGCACAGCTAAGCCCAGCTCAGCACAGCCCAGCCCAGCACAGCCCAGCACAGCCCAGCCCAGCCCAGCTCAGCCCAGCTCAGCCCAGCTCAGCTCAGCTTAGCCAAGCCCAACCCAGCTCAGCACAGCTAAGCCCAGCTCAGCCCAGCTCAGCCAAGCCCAGCCCAGCTCAGCACAGCCCAGCCCAGCTCAGCACAGCTCAGCCCAGCTCAGCCCAGCTCAGCCCAGCTCAGCCCAGCCCAGCCCAGCGCAGCCCAGCTCAGCCCAGCTCAGCCCAGCTCAGCTCAGCCCAGCCCAGCCCAGTTCAGCCCAACTCAGCTCAGCCCAGCTCAGCTCAGCTCAGCTCAGCCCAGCCCAGCCCAGCCCAGCCCAGCTCAGCCCAGCTCAGCTCAGCTCAGCTCAGCCCAGCCCAGCCCAGCCCAGCCCAGCTCAGCCCAGCTCAGCTCAGCCTAGCCCAATTCAGCCCAGCCCAGCCCAGCTCAGCCCAGCTCAGCCCAGCCCAGTTCAGCCCAGCTCAGCCCAGCTCAGCCCAGCCCAGCCCAGCCCAGCCCAGCTCAACCCAGTTCAGCCCATTTCAACCCAGCTCAACTCAGCTAAGCCCAGTTCAGCTCAGCCCAGCCTGGCCCAGTTCAGCCTAGCTTGGCCCAGTTCAGCCTATCTTAGCCCAGTTCAGCCCAGTTCAACCCTGTTCAGCCCAGCTCAGCCCAGCTCTGCCTATTTCAGCCCAGCTCAGTCCAGCTCAGCCCAGCTCAGCTCAGCCCAGCTCAGCCCAGTTCAGCCCAGTTCAACTCAGCTCAGCCCAGTTCAGCCCAGTTCAGCGCAGTTCAACCCAGCTCAGCTCAGCTAAGCCCAGTTCAGCTCAGCCCAGCCCGGCCCAGTTCAGCCTAGCTTAGCCCAGTTCAGTCCAGTTCAACCCTGTTCAGCCCAGCTCAGCCCAGCTCTGCCTAGTTCAGCCCAGCTCAGTCCAGCTCAGCCCAGCTCAGCTCAGCCCAGCTCAGCCCAGTTCAGCCCAGTTCAACTCAGCTCAGCCCAGTTCAGCCCAGTTCAGCGCAGTTCAACCCAGCTCAGCTCAGCTAAGCCCAGTTCAGCTCAGCTCAGCCCAGCCCGGCCCAGTTCAGCCTAGCTTGGCCCAGTTCAGCCTAGCTTTGCCCAGTTCAGCCCAGTTCAACCCTGTTCAGCCCAGCTCAGCCCAGTTCAGCCCAGTTCACCCAAGCTCTGCCGAGTTCAATGCAGCTCAGCCCAGTTTGGCCCATTCTACCCAGCCGAGCCCAGCTCAGCTCAGCCCAGCTCAGCCCAGCCCAGCCCATGTGTACAGCACCCTGCTCTGTGTCTTCTGGGTTGGTGGTGGTCTGCCTTTCTCCCTCTTGTCTCTGTACTGGTACCTCTCTTCCATCCTCCCATCCCAGGAGGCCATAGTACGGCCTGGCTGTGGAGGAGATGAGGCCTGATCAGCTTCTGGGACCCACCTGCTCAAGGCTGCCAGAGGGTCCAACACGGCTGGGAGAGGCCCACGCCTTTTGGCCATGTGGCCATGCCCTGCTGGTCCCTGTGCCCGCCTGCCCAGAGGCGCTGGAGTGGGGAGGGAGAACCAGGCCTCGTCCAGGCCCGCTGATGGCCGTGTGGTCTCAGCTGACCCTTGCCCCGTTCTGGGCCATTTGCACTGTGAGGTGAGGCTGATGCTGGGAAGGGGCTGCGTGACGGTGTCTGGCCCACAGCTGGGGGTCACTCACCCACTTCCTGTCCCGCCAGTTGCGGCTGCGTGCCTCCACGTCATGTCTGGTTTGTGGTCTGGCTGTGGCGGTACCAGGTGTGTGTGGCCTGGGCTGTGGGACCCCCAGGAGCCTGGCCCTGGCCTGAGGCCATGTGGGTGCAGGCGGGTGCCGTGGTGGGGTGTGTCTCCACAGGGCGCCCACGGGGCTGGGCTGGGGGCCGAGGTGCAGAGAAGCAGAGGCTGAAGTAGACAGAGTCAGGGGCTTAGGGTCCCTGAGGTAGAAATAGTCCCCGAGGTGCGGATGGAGTGAGGGCCAGAGGGGAGGCTGCACAGGCCGGCAGGGGCGGGAGCCCCAAGGGACAGCCTCGCCAGAGTGACCGCAGTGAGCAGGCCCCACAGACCTTCAGGCCACAGGGTGGCTGTGAGGGTGGGGAGCCTCTCCCTCTCGGCCACGACCAGGGGCTGCCCCTCCTCCTCCAGCCTCAGCAGCAGCAGGGCCCTCGACTGAAGCTGGACAGGGGGTGTGGGTCCCCCCCAGCCTGGAGCCTGGAGTCCTGTGGGTCGGGGTGGCTGAGGGCCTGCCCCTGCCTGCATCCACCCAATTCCCTGCCCAGGGTTCTCCCACCCACGGGCCCTGCCGGCTGCCCAGCCGCTCGGCCCTCCCTGGTGCCCCTCAGGAGGTGGCCCCTGCCCGGGCACACGAGGGGCCGTGGGGCCTGGTTTGCACCTGCTTTCGCATGTTCATTCATTTCTTCACACCCAGAAGGTTCTGGAGCTACACACAGGCACCTGTGGTCCCCTCCCGGGAAGGACACCATTGGGGGGAGAGCTGCAGGCAGGTGGAGGGGGAAATCAGCATTTCCCTGGGGGAGGGGCGGGCCCAGGACGGGAGTTGGGGCAGGTGGGCTGGGAGGGGGAGATGGATGGCGGAAGGGCAGCCTGGGGCAGGGCACTGGGTGGGCAGACACACCTGGCTCGGTCAAGGGACTTCTGGGGTTTTATCACGGACCCCGGCACACTCACAGCATCGCCCACGAGGCGCACTTCCTCCCGGGCTGCCGGCCTCTGGTCCACCCCACGCCCGCCACTCTCACGAGCATGAGCAGCGCCTGCATCGTGGCTGACTGGCCCCGAGGATCCTTCCTTTTGCTGCCCGTGAGGTCCTGGGGCCCTGCACCTTCTGGGGGTCTGAAGCCCCGGGGTCCCCTGGAGCCGCCCCGAGGGAGCTGGAGGCGGGGGACTCGGGGTGAGTGCTGGGGCAGTGCCTGGTGGGAGTGTAGGAAGCAGAGGGCGGTGCGGGGCCAGGGGCCGCGCTCTCCTGAGGCTGGTGTCCCCCATGCAGACAGCACTGCCCTGCTGTGGGCACAGACGGGCACGGAATGGGGGGCAGAAAGAAAAGCTTGGGCTTGAAGCGGACGGCTGTGGGGCCTCGCACGGCCTGACGATCGCAGAGGGTGGGGGCAGGGCCTAAGCCCAAGCGGACACTGTTGATGAGACTGATGGGCACCTCTGGGATTCGGGACTCGTCGAGCGCGGGTCCAGTCGGGAGGGAAGAGCCGGGACCGGGCGAGTCCTCCCCGGGCTTCTTCAGAAGGAGGAGGGGCCTCGGCTTGGCCAAGGCTGACTGGCTGGTGTTGAGTGTCCTGGGGCCGCGACAAAGGACCTCACACTGAGGGGCTTGAAACAACAGAAATTCAGTCTCGCACTCTGCAGCCAGACGCCCGAGATCCAGGTGTCCCAGGGCCTGCTCCCGCCAGAAGCTCCAGGGGAGGGTCCTTCCTGCCCCCAGCCTCTGGTGGCCCCAGGCGTCCCAGGCATCACCCAGTCTCTGCCTCTGCCCTCATACAACCCCCTGCCCTGAGTCTGATCTCTCCTCCTCTGCCCCTTGTAAGGATACTTCTCGCTGGATTTGGGGCCACCTGGACAATCTCACCTTAAGATCCTTAACTTCAATCACACGTGCAAAGACCCTTCGTCTGAACGGGATCTCACCTTCACGGGTTCCAGGGCTTAGGACGCGGACATAACCTCTGGGCCTGGGAGCACCTTCCGCCCACTGTGGTGGGTTAATGAAGAAGAAAGAGGAGGAGGGACGGAGGGGAGCCCGAGAAGGTGGGGTCCTGCTGCTGGGAGGGCGTGTGCGGCAGGGCTGCTGGGTCTGGAGCCCGGCTGGCTGGCTGGGATCCATCCTCCTGCTCTTGGGCTGTGCTCCCACTGTGCCAGCCCCTCTAGGTGGGGTGACTGTCACTGTTCTCGGAGAGACAGCAGTGAGTGGTCCTGAAGTGGGATCTTAGTTCCCGGCCCAGGAATTGAACCCGTGTGTCCTGGATGAAAACCAGGAATCCTAGCTGCTAGACCACCAGGGGCCGGAGGCTAGGAGCAACGTTGCCCTGGCTCTTGCCCTGTTTGAAAGCAAGAATGTTTCAAGGAGGCAAAAACTGTAAAAAGCAGGTATAAAGTTTATTATTAGAAGCACAGCACAACGTGTGGGATAGAGAAGTAGCTTATTTAAGACAGGAGCAAGGCAGAGATACTCACCTGGAGAGAGAGGGTGTGGGCGTCCTCCCTGATGAGGCGCAGTAAAGGGATGGTCAGGTGGTTTGCACAGGGCAGTTCTCCTGGATTTTTGTCTCCCTCTGGCGCATTTCCTCGCCTCTTTTCCCACCTCTGACCTGTCCTAGGGCCCTCCCGACAAGTGTGTGTCTTTTTGACAAGAAAGATTCCAACGCAAAGGCTGACGGGAAGTTTGACCACACGTTATGGGGGGGCAGCCCCTCCCTTTTTGACCCCCGAGGAGGCTTCCTGCGCATGTGCAGTCGGGGAGCTTTCCCTGACCTCAGGAACGATAGACGTCGTCGTCTCATCTCTCCTCCAGCAGGGCTCAGCTCCTGCCACTGACTTTGTCCTGGGAGTGTCAGGGAAAACAGAGCTCCAGTTCACTCTGCTTGGCAAGCTCCAGCTGCTCAGCCCAGGGGCCCATCTATCTCCCAATTCACTACCTTTCTTCCCGACTTGGGGAAGATGCACGTTGTCCATGTGTGATGACGTCCAGCTCACAGGGGCCCACGTGGGCTGAGCCCTTGCAGCCCTCGTTCTGGATTCCATGGTGGGTCTCATGATCCGGGGTGCAAGTCAGAGAAAGGGGACGCTCAGCTCTGCCGCCAGGGGCTCCCAGCTCAGGAGGTGGGGAGGAAGGCCCCTGGACCTCGGCTTGAGAGCCGTGCAGGTGGGGCCAGCCCTGGGGCCTGGCTTCCGGAAACTGTGTGCGAGTCTGTGCAGGTGTGAGTGTGTGAGTGTCGGTGTGAGGGGGCCGAGCAGAGCAGGACTGCGCCCTGGACCTTGTGTGAATTGCTCTACTGCCCCTCTCATGTTCTATTGGAACCAAACACTCGGGCTTTCTGGACAAGCCTCAGAGTTGCCCAGTCCTGGGTTTTCTATGCCCGACCTCCACAGGCTTCATGGTCCGTGTTGGAGTCCATGGGAGGCCTGGTCTCCCAGCGCAGATGGCAGCTCTCAGAAGGGCCTTTGCCACAAGTGGACTCTCCTGTCAACAGAGTCTGGGCACTTGTATGCTGGGAAGGAGGCCACCGGGCCCTGAAGAATGGTCTTAACTGCTCACAGGTCCTCAAAGAGGCCAAGAGGGTCACTCACCGCCCCTAGTTTCCTCCTTTTTGTACCTTTCCTAATAATCGAAACCTTTTCTTCCTGTTATTGGCCACTCGGTTTTTCCTTTCTGTGAAGGACCCACTGCTCACATTTCTTTCTTTTCATTGGTTGCTGAGTGCTCTTTGTATATGAAGGAGTCCTGCCCTGTGTCACATGTGCTCATGTGCTCTGCCCCATTTCTGTTGCACTAGAGCCCCTTGTGGGCGGGCTTCTCCAGGTCTTTACCCTCAGGAGGAGGCTCAGCCCATGCCCACCACTGTGCTTGGCCAGCCGGCCCTCTCCCTGGTGCCTGTGGCTCCTGCCTTTGTGGCTCCCAGCTTTCTTCTCGAGGACGGTGGCGGCCAGCCCCAGACAGCTCTTGCTTGCTCATCAGGACGTCCGGGCTGGCGGGACGGGGCCTGAGGACTGGCCTGTCTGTGTGAGCTCAGTGGGTGGATGGCTGGGTGGTGACTGGGGCCCCAGGAGGCTGATGCTGGCCTCCAGCCTGGTGCTTGTGCAGCTGTGTTCCTGCGGCCTCCTGCACTGACCGCTGAATGAACCCCTCAGGGTTTGCCCATGGGGAGCGGAACTGTAGCCTTTACCTTCATGCGGGGAGGGGTGGTGAGTCTGGGCTGGAGGCCTGTAGTGCAGGCATGGTGGAGCCTGAACCGGGGTCTCTGTGGGCATTGAAGGACTCTTGAGGTGGAGCCTGGCTGGACACTTGGGTCCTCGAGGCCCAGAGCTGCCCTCTGCCCCCTTCCCTCTGGCCCCTTGTCCACGTCCTCGGAGGGGGGCACCTCCTGCTCCCAAGGTACCACAGGCACCTCCCCCAAGGTACGCTCAGGTGGCATGGGATTCTTTAATGAACTTTACTAGGAAAAGTTAGGAGAGAGGTCAGACGAGGGCACGGGGGATGGGGGCGGGTGCTGCAGGGCTGATTTGGCCACACTGCGGACCCCTTGGGAAGTGCCTTCTGCTGTGGGACCCTGCCTCACAGCCTAGGGCCCTGCCTGCAGCCCC
Organism: Mesoplodon mirus; assembly: GCF_964341445.2. Taxonomy (NCBI): domain Eukaryota; kingdom Metazoa; phylum Chordata; class Mammalia; order Artiodactyla; family Ziphiidae; genus Mesoplodon; species Mesoplodon mirus. Next base: position 185,795,934 of record NC_138980.1, read on the forward strand.
GAAAACTCCCTTGGCCTCTCCCCAGAAGGTCTGCTCTGCATCCTCATTCTGCACGAACGGGGCCTGGGGGTGGACAGCAGGGAGGGTGGGCACGGGACAGGAGCAGGGCATGGGGGGCAGCGCACTTGGACCTGGGGGCACGGAGGGCGGGACTGAGCCTGGGGAGTGAGCCCTTGGCTTGGTTGGGCTGGACTCAGATGCTGGATTGGGCTGGTGGGGACGCTGAGTCCTAGATTTGGCTCTGGGCTCCAGCATGGGCTGGGCCACGGGCTCCAGGCAATCACTGTGTTTCAGGGGTTGTTCAGTCAGAACCGGTGTGGGCCCAAGCGCAGGAGCCTGGGAGAAGCCTGGGGTGGTCAGCACCCACGCCCAGCCCAGGTCTCTCTGTGGAGGGAACAGATGCTCTTCTGGGACTTGCCCCAAAGTGGGGTGGGGTGGGGCTGTGATAGGCGGGCCCCCTGTTGCCTTCGACCTTGGGACTGAACTGGGGCCTCTTGGCGCCCATGTGCTGGTCGCTGGGCCTCTGGCTCTGGCCCCTTGGGGGCTGGTCTGCTCCTTCCTCCGGCCTGGGGTTGAGCTGGCAGCCTCGGGGACGCTCACACGAGGAGGGAAAAGGCAGGGCTCTGTGGCGTTCGTGTGGTCGCGGGAGGCCTGCGGCCGCTCCAGGAGGATGGCAGCCAGGACCCACTTCACCTGGAGGATGGCGTGCGTGAAGGACTCTGCCCGGCCGAGGCTCTCCCTCGCTCGGGGCGCCCCGCCCTGGAACGGGGCGTCCGTGCCCACCTTGCAGAGGGTGACGGCAGCACCGTAGCTCACACTAAGCAGGAAGAGCGCCACGAAGGTGAGGAGGCCGGTCCACGTCCCCTGCAGCTCATCGCTCTCGGCCTCCTCTGCACACAGGTCCTCCAGGGCCGGCTCTGTGGGTGTCAGCCGGTCAGCCCCCTGGCCTCGGGGTCCGACGGGGAAGACCAGGCCTGGCCGGCCTTAGGGAGTCGAGGGGACTGGGCCTGGCGCCCTGGTCCTGGGCAGTCCCTCCGTCTGGTCCCTCTGTGACTGCCCAGAGCCATCAGCCGGACCTGGAGGGTGGGGGGTTGGAAGCCCCCGAGCTGGCCGGCGGTCGTGGGGGGCAGCACCGTTCCCCTGCCCTCTGCTGTCCCTGCACTCTCGGGTGGCTGGCGTTTTCTCTGCCACCGTTTCTCCGGCTTTTCTCCTGACTGCTGGTCGCCCCTCTCAGCCCCGCGGGCCCCTCACCTCAGCTCCAGCTCTGCCCCACCCCGCTCCCTGCCCCGTGGCAGGCGGGGTCCCCTGGCCTGGGGAGCACCCATGTCCACCCACTGCATGGCCTGTGGCCGCCCAGTCCGGCCCCCTGGGCCCCGTTCCCGCTTGGCTCCGTTCTCACCAGCCAGGGGGCCCCTTGAAGAGCACAGGCCGGCCTCCCTGCCTGGAGCCCTCAGAAGGGGGTCTTGACCCGGGAGGGCCCCTAGGGTCCTCGGATCATCACAGTGGGCGCCCTGAGGGCTGCCCCTGGCCCCTGGCTCCTCCTGTCCTGCGGCTGGGCCCCTTCCTTCGCCAGCACAGCCTCTGCTCTGGGCTCGTGTTCAGGGTGTGGGCTGTGCACGTGCTGCTTTCTGTGTGGATGTGGTGGGTGCCTGTGTGCTCTCCATGTGTGTGTCTGTCTGTGTGTGTCCATGGGTGTGTCCACGTGTGTGTCCACGTGTGTCAGTATGTGTCTGTGTGTATATGTGTGTGTGTTCATGTCTGTGTCCCCATGTATCTGTGTCCATACGTGTCTGTGTATATCCATGTCTGTGTGTGTTTGTCCATGTGTATCAGAATGTGTCCATGTGTGTGTCCGTGTGTGTCCACACACATGTGTCTCTGTGCGCCTGTGTCCATATGTCTGTGTGTATCCATGTGTGTGTCCATGTGGGTCTGTGTGCCTGTTGGGTCTGTGTCCATGTGTATCAGTGTCTGTGTCCATATGTGTCCGTGTATATCTGTGTCCATGTGTGTCAGTGTGTCTGTCCATGTGTGTCTGTTCATGTGTATCAGTAGGTGTATCTGTGTGTGTTCATTTGTATGTGTTCATGTCTCTGTCCCCATGTGTCTGTGTCCGTGTGTGTGTCCATGTGCGTCAGTGTGTGTCTGTGTGTCCAACTGTCCATCTGTGGGGTGCAGCTGACAGGGAGGAGTTGGCTGCAGGAGGAAGCCATGTGGGGCGACGGGTGGGTCCAGGGACCCAGGTATGACGGGGAAGGGTTTGGGAGTGGCCTGGGAGCGAGGGCCTCGGGAGGCCACCTGTGAGTGTGTGTGAGATGCTACCAGCGGTTGGCAGTGCCGTGTGACTTGGGTGGGTGTGGAGCCCTGGCACCAGTGGGTATGACAGTGTGAGGGTGCGTGCGAGGGCTGGGAGCTTCCCTGGACCGATCAGGGTGGAGTGAGGCTGAGCAGCAAGATGGGGACACTGGGTCCCGACCCTGGCCTGGTGTAACCACGCAGGTAGGATGGGGGGTCAGAAGGCAGGGGTCAGAGGAGTGGGCTCCGCACTGGACCCTGTGCACGGTTGGCCCATTTGTGCCCAGGAGGTGACAGTGGAGGGACCTGTGTGTTGGTGCCAGTGCGGGGGTCTGACTCGGCCCGTGTCTCTACCTGGAGGGCCTGTGTGTGCGGCTGGACTTGGGAGCCTGGGGGCTTGTCTGTGTCCAGAGGGGCTGGCGGGAGGCTGGAGGTGGAGGCTGAGGAGCTCCAGGAGAGGCTGGGGTCTCTGTGGTCCCTCCCCTAGGACCACTCTTGGGCTCTTAGGGCTCCTTTGACTGGGTAGAGTCCATAGTGGGGTGGTGGGGAGGGCGTCTAACACAGACGGCGATGCTGGACAGAGCCGCGCCTCAGCCCCAGCCCCCACCCCGTGCTTCCCTTTCCTCGGTGCCAAGACACCGGTCCCTGCCCCACAGCTCCCCAAGGACGGGCACGCCCAGGGCTCTGACCAGGCACTGGAGTGTTTATTGACAATGGATGGAAGGTCTGGCCGGCCCCCTCCCCCGCCCCAGCAGGCTGGAGCCCTGGGATGGGGGGAGGGGGGAGGCCAGGCATCATTTACCAAGGTCGATGGACATGGATTTCTCGACCGTCCTCGAGCTGGGCAGCGCCTCGTGCGCCACCTGGCAGGTGAAGTTGCTTTTCTGCTCCCAGTCGGCCCCCCTGACCACCAGGTGGCTGTAGATGAAGAAGGCGGGGAAGGCGGACACGGAGTTGCGGACCTTGTGGGGCCTCGTGCTGGTGTACTGGTCCGCCTGCATCAGGGCGCCGTTCTGCAGCCACCGCACGGAGATGTCCGCGGGGAAGAAGTTCTGGATCAGGCAGGTGAGGGTGACCTCGCCCTCGGTCCTGAACTCCTTGGGTGGTGGGAACACGTAGACCTCGGGAACCATACGCTTGCCTGCAGACAGGTGTGCGGTCAGCCAGGCTCCACCTGGGGGGCCCGCCCACCTCCCCTCAGCCTGCGGCTCACCAGGGCCCTTGGAGATGGAGCGCAGGATCTCCTTGGGTAGGTGTGGGTGGGTCACTTTGCAGTAGTAGGTCTCGCCCTCAAGCCAGTCACTGACTTCCACCGGCAGGGTGGACGTGACGGTGACCGTCCCGTTGAAGTGAGTCTTGGTGACGAGCGTGTCTGGATCCACTCGATCCTTTTTCTCCGTGGACCAGGTCAGTGTCATGTCCTTGTCGCTGGCCAGGTCCACCACCAGGCAGGTGATCTTGGGTGACTTGTGGACGTACAGGTCGAGGGGCGTAGGTGGGCTCAGGTAGGTGCTCACACCACGGGGCTTGGACTCGGCTGTGTGTGGGAGGGGCTGAGTGAGGCTGAGTGTGCCCTCCTCTCTGAGTCCCCAGCGGCTGGGTGTTGGCGTGGGCGAGGGCCATACCTGTGCACCTGCGGGCGTGGTTGTCGTAGGTGAAGCCATAATAGGTGACCCGGCAGGTGTAGGTGATTTGGGACACCCACTGGCCCTGTGTGATGTTGAGCTCGCTGTAGGTGGAGGCCAGTTGGCCCTCCACCCTTTCGGGGCCGGTGTGCGGGAACACGTCTGTGGCCTCACGCCCGTCCACCAACCAGGTGACCTTGATTTTGCCTGGGGTGTAGCCGGAGATGCGGCACAGGAGCTGGATGGTGGTATGGGTGTCCCCACGGGGGTCGCAGGAGGAGTAAAAGAGCTGCACGGTGGGGTTGGTGAAGTTCTTGGCGCACCCTGGCGGCAGAGGCAGCAGGAGTGGGGTTGGCCTCTCCGAGCCCCCAGCCCTTCCTCCCTGTCCCTCCTGCCCGGCCTCCCCCTCCCCCTCTGGCTGTCTCGCGGGCTGGCCCAGACGTGGCTCACCAGTGACGGCCTTGGTGGCGGTGGTGTTGGACGCAGCGTGAGCCACACGGCAGGTGAACGTCTGCTTGGACCACTCGCCCGAGACTGTCACCTGGCTGCTGGTGGTGTAGAGGCTGGACTGCACGTTTTGGACGGCAGGGAAGGTCAGGGTGCTCCTGTTCAGGGGCGCTGTGTCCCAGGTCATGGCCACTGGCCCCGGGAAGTAGCCCGTGACCAGGCAGCCCAGCGTCACAGAGGTGGCATTGGTAGCGCTTGTGCACAGGAGCGCAAGGGGTAGACAGATGGGCCGTGGATGGATGCTGTGGGGACAGGACGCGGGTCAGTGCTGGCCTCAGGACCGTCACCCGTATGTGCCAGGCTAGCTGCTGGCTTTGGAGGGTGGGCTGTGGGGTGGAGGTGGGGAGGTCCAGTGCAGGGAACACCGGGACTCTGCTCCGGCTTTGGGGGACCGATGGCTCCTCCTGGGTCCTTTCCTCATCTCCTGATTCCACTAGGGACGCCCTCCAGTGAATCCTTGTGCCCCTGCAGAAGCAGTGGCTGTCACTGCCCTTGGCCAGGACTCCTGCCCTCAGCCCCAAGTGGGTGGACACGGGGCTCTTGCGTGGAGGTGCTAACCCACTCCCTGAGGTGGAGGCTCAGAGCCCGTAGCCCTCTGTTGGCACCCGGGGACCCAGGGAGAACCGCCCCCCCAGCCCAGGAGTTACCGGCCTACTCTCCTGCCCCCACTCATAGACCCCCACTGGAGATCAGGGACCCTGAGAACCCCAGTAGCCACCAGTCTGTCCCCTCTGCCCCACCCATAGCCCTGGGAACACAGGCCTGGGACACAGAGACCCCCAGGATCACCAGGCTGCTTTCCCACTCCTAACCCTAACTCAGACCCCCATCGGGGATCAGGGAGACCTCCAGGAACCGTCACGCTGGCCCTTCTGCTCCAAACCAAAGACCTCATAAGGGCCTGGGGATCCACAGGACCCCACTTCCCAGGAATCACCTTGTGTCCCTGCCCCACTCCAAAGTCCCTGTGGGCTTGCTGTGGGCGGATCCACGTGCCACCCACTGGACCCCTGCTACCTGCAGCCGTGGGTCAGCCTTCAGGTCCCTGAGCTGCTTTGCCATGGCTGCCCCTTCACCCCACCCTTCGGCTGACCAGCCCAGGCCCCCTGCTGCTCTACCCACCCTGCTGCCCCCCCAGGGGAGGCCGATTACAGGCCCCATGGAGAGAGGACAAAGACCCCTCAGAGCCCCCCTCAGTCCCCCTCCTCAGCCCTTCTCAGGCTCCTCTGGTTCCCATGCCTGTCTGCACATCCCCTGGCCTTGGAGCTCCGGACCCCAGCCCATCCCGGCTCTGTCTTCCACCTGACTCTATTCTGCCGGCTAGCCCAGCTGAGCACAGCCCAGATGACCTTGTGTCAGGACAGCTGAGACCAGCTGAGACAAAGCAGCTCGCGAGTACAGCCCAGCACCCCCTAACGAGTCCTGAGCATTTCAAGTCAGCTCAGCCCAGAACAGCCTGCCTTGATCCAGCCTGGCCCGCTTCAGCCCCTGACATCCCAACTCAAGCAAAGCAACTCATCTGAGCTGCGTCCACGTGGTTCATTTTAGTCCAATTTAACTGACTGAGCAAAGCTGGCCAGGATGACCCCACAGCCCACTCCACCCAGTTAATCCAGCTCAACCCAGCCCAGTCCAGCCCAGCTCAACCCAATGTAGCCCTACTCAGCTCAGCCCAGCCCAGCTCAGCCCAGCCCAGCCTAACCCAGTTCAGCCCAGCTCAGCCCAACTCAGCCCAGTTCAGCCCAGTTCAGCTCAGTTCAGCCCAGTTCAGCCCAACTCAGCCCAATTCCACCCAGTTCAGCTCAACTCAGCCCAGTTCAGCCCAGTTCAACCCAGTTTAGCTCAGCTCAGCCCAGTTCAGCTCAGCTCAGCTCAACAAAGCCCAGCTCAGTCCAGTTCAGCCCAGCTCAGTCCAGTTCACCCCAGTTCACCCCAGGTCAGCTCAGTTCAACCCAGTTCAGCTCAGCCCAGCCCAGCTCAGCATAGTTCAGCTCAGCCCAGCCCAGTTCAGCCCAGTTCAGCTCAGCTCAGCCCAGTTCAGCCCAGTTCAGCCCAGTTCAGCACAGCTCAGCCCAGTTCAGCCCAGCTCAGCCCAGTTCAGCCCAGTTCAGCTCAGTTCAGCCCAGTTCAGCCAAGCTCAGCCCAATTCCACCCAGTTCAGCCCAGCTCAGCCCTGCTCATCCCAGTTCAGCTCAGCTCAACCAAGCCCAGTTCAACCCAGTTCATCCCTGCTCAGCCCAGTTCAGCCCAGCTCAGCCCAGTTCAGCCCAGCTCAGCTCAGCCAACCCTAGCTCTGCCCCACCCCTCCGGGGTAGGCAAGCTCAGCAGAGAAGAGCCCAGCCCAGCGCATTCAGCCCAGGTGAGCCCAGATTGCCCCTTTTATCCCACCTAACTACGCTACTTGGGCCCCACTCAGCTGAGCCCAGTTTCTTCTGACAGCCCAGCTCAGTCCAGCAGAGTCCAGGTCCACCTAGTTCATCTGAGGACAGCCCAGCTGAGCCAACCTAGGATGGTTGAGTCCTGAGCTCTGCTCAGTTGGGGCAGCCTGCTCCCTCCCTGTCTATCCAAAGCAGCCTCGTCCAGGACAGCCCAGCTCGGCTCCACTGGCCCCACTGAGGACAGCCTCTCTCTAAGCCCACTTCACCTGGCTCAGTCCACCCAGCTTGGCCCAGAATCCCCTTGGCTCAGGGCAGCCCAGCTCACTTTAGCTCAGTGCACAGTCCCGCATGGCTGAGGACAGCCCTTCTGGCCAGTGTGGCCCAGCTGAGGCTGGGTTAGTTCATCTCCCTCCACAAAACTCCATCCACTCAAGCCAAACTTGGCCCAGCCCAGCCCTGCCTGGCCTACCCTCGTCAGGCTGGCTCAGGCCAGCCCAGCTCAGGCCAGACGATGTGGGCCCAGGCCTGCCTGCCATGTTGGCCAGCCTAGGGACTGAGCCCCACTGCTTCCCCCTGACCCTGGGCTGGCTGTCACCGTTTTTACTGGTTGTAGGCAGATCCACGCTCAGCCCAAGGTCCACGCCCTGTGTGTGACTCTTGCCCTGGCCCTGACCTGTCTGAGATTCTCGGCCCCTTGTTCTTCTCCAGGTCGGCTTCGAGTGCTCTCTTACTTCCCTGTGTCCCCATGCAGGGGGTGGGGACAGCTGCGAGACAAGCAGGGACCCAGAAGCTGGGTCCCCACTGGGCGGACAGTCCAGGTGTCTTCTCCCAGCAGTGGTCTGGGCAGCTCCAGCAGCGGGGTGCCTGAGGGGCTGGGGTCTTCTGTCAGGTGCCGTGGCTGGTGTGGCCCATCTGGCCCGTGGTGGCCGTCTGCAGGCTCCCAGGATAGGCTCCCCGATGAGGTGAATGGTTAGGAAGCATTGCTGTTATTTTTATGTCCAGACAATAGGGCCTGGGGCGGGGCGGGGCGGGGGGCGAGCGCTGCCTCAGTGCTCTCAGCTAAAAATGGGGTGGGAACCCCCAGGGGCCTCGGCAGCCCTGGAAGTTCCCTTCTCTCTCTCTGTTCTCGGGAAGTCGACCCAGTGACAGCCGGTCTCAGGTGAGGCTCCTCACTGTGGCCTCTTCCCTGGCCTCTGCCACCCGGCTCGTGATCTCCTTCCCTCGATGCCACGGGCTGACTTGGTGAGCAGCCGGCACACACTGTGGTCACCACGATGGCCCGGGAAGGGAGAGGGCACCAGGCACCGCCACCACTGCCCCCGAGGCGGCCCATGAGGGACGGTCCTGGCCGTTTTGTGCTTGAGAAGTTGAGGCCCACGTGGCCTAGGTGCCTGCTGTGGAGCACGGGGCTTTCTGAGCAGCGGTCTGGGGGCCGGCCCGGTGGGGCGGCCCTGGGTGCGAGTGTGAGAGGCTGTGGGTCCAGCTGGTCCTCTGGTGGCTTCCTGGGCACCCTGCCGGCCGGCAGTCTCATCCACTGTCTGCGAGCCAGCCTCCTGATCGCTGTCCTGCAGCTGGGCTCCCATCGGGGCTGCGACTGGGCTGTGTGGCCGGCAAGGGCTGGCAGGGGCCTGTGGGGAGGTGGGACATGGCTGTGAGCTTGGCAAGACCTCTGTAGCCACCGGACCCTGGGGTGTACCATGCCACCCTGTGCTGTTGTTGTCCATCAAGGTGTGGGGACCACAGAGTGGCCTTCGTAGAGGTGCCCACAGCATTCGACTCTGGTCTGTTGGGGCAGCCAGTCTACCATTGACGCTCCACGGGCATGTGCTGAGCCAGATGATGTGCTGAGTCTCGGCCTTGCCTCCATGCTGTGGATGTGTCCTGCAGGCCCGTGTGTCCCTGGAACCCCCCAAAGGCCCAGGTGCACACACAGGGAAGACCCCGAGAACTTGCAAGCTAGCTCATCAGCATGGGCTCCCGGGAGGTGACATGCAGTCTTCGGAGGGGGAGACGGCAGGACCCGTCCCCTGGGCCCAGGACTCCCAGGGCCGCCGCACGCAGGGGGGCTGTGCAGAGGTGAGCTGGCAGGCCTGCATGCTCAGGGGAGGATCTGGGCCTCTCGGAAGACCCCAGAGGGGCTGCTGGATGGCTGGGGAGGGGCCCCGAGGCCCCCAGGACAGATCGTCCTGGTCTGTCCCGCCCCACCCTTGGCCCCAGGGACAGATGCTGCATGGCAGGTGCAGGGGGAACGCCGAGTTCCCTGGAAGGACTCAAGGTTCTGAGAGAAACCACAGGGCAGGCAGAGCCCCACTGTGGAGCCTCCTGCCAGGTGGTGCCCGGCCCTGCGGCCTGTACGGTGTGAGTGTGTGGGGCTGGGGGCTTGGCCCGGCACCCCCTGCACTTCCTGCCCAGCTGTGGGCGTTCAACACTGAGGCCTTGTGCCCAGCCGGCCTCTCCCCCAGCTCTACCCTAGCACCCCAGGAGCCACTGGGCTGCCGGCACAGGGGCAGGGAGGGTAGGGGGGATGAGCCCTTGGTGCTGGAGGAGACTGGCTCCTGCGCCTGCTCAGCTGCAGGAAGGTAGCCAGGACCTGGCCAGACAGCCTGGGACGGGTGGACGTTCAGCCAAGGCAGTGTGAGGTCCCTCTGAGGCTGGGCCTCCCTGTAAGGGCCTATGGGGTAGCCAGGGGCCAATGCTGGCTCCGGCCAGTGGGTTGCTTGGAGGGAAGGCCAAGCTGCAGATGTTTCTGACCAGGACACTAACTGGGTGGCAGCATTAGCCTCCAGATCCCTCAGACTCAGCCAGGGGCTCACTGCCCTTGGTACCCATGGTGGGGGCTAGGCTCCAGAGTTCTCCTGGACAGTGAGACCAGCTGACCCCCTTGTTGTCCTTGGTTGTGGCCCCAAACATGGGCCCAAAGATGCTTCAATCCCCCCTCCCCGGCTTCCGTCCCCCAGGGCAGGCCTGGCTCCACTGCTGCCTGCTCCCTCTTGGGGCTGGCCCACCACCACCCAGGCCTCCAGACGTCCTCCACCCCAGGGAGGCCCCGCCTCTCCAGCTCCGTGCCTGTCTTCCCAGCAAGGACGCTGTCATCACACTCTCTGAAGTGTGCAGTGTGTTGTCTCTCTTCTAATTTAAATGCTCCCGTTACTAATGAGCTGAAGTATCTCTTCAGAGACTTGGGAGACATTTGGACGCGTCTGTCTCTGATCTCATCCTGCTTTCTGAAGAGTTTCTTGGCGAGTTCCTGGGAATTTGCAAGGCAGTCATCTCTAGGCGCCTGCCCCTTGCTAGTTTTAACCTTGGGATAAACGTCTCCTGGTCAACCCCCTGGTTGTTAATGCTGCTTATTGAGCCCTCCTTTAACAGAAGTTCTTGATTTCCACGTGGCAGATTCATCAGCTATTTACCCTATAGCTTGCACGTTTGGAGGCCGCCGTGTGAGCCTCCTGTGGCTGCAGTAACAAAGGCCCACAAACTTAGTGGCTTAAACCACAGAAATGGACTCTCACCCTCTGGAAGGCAAGAAATCCAAAAACAAGGTGTTGGCAGTGCCAAGCTGCCCTGAAGCCTCCAGGGCAGGGTCCTTCCTGCCTCTTCCAGCCCCTGCTGGCTACCTATATCACTCCAGTCTTTCCTCCACTTTCACATGGCCATCTGCCCTGTGTGTCATCTTCTCCTGTTATAAGCCACTGGACTTAACAATGCTTCTGAAATCTCGTGTGATCTAATCCCAAGATCCTTAACCTAATTACATTTGCAGGGACCCTATATCCAGACAAGGTCACATTCTGAAGTTCTGGGTGGACATACATCCCACCAGGCTGTTGCTGTGACTGTGCTCTGCCAGCCTTGCTAGTCCATTTCCTTTCAGCTATATTTAAAGTTAGCCTTTCAGATGTAAGTGTTTGATCCCAGCAGGCTCCACCACCACCCACTGTGCATATGGTGTGGAGTAGAAACCCAGGTTGAAGTTCTCCATGGAAGAAGCCAGTTTCCCCCCCACCTCAGAAGCTTTCCCGCTGCCTGAAGGCGCCACCCTCATTGTAGTCCACGTTCCTAGGAACGACCAGGCTATCTCTGAGTGCTCCCCTATCCCTTGGGTCTGGTAGTCTGTGCATGAGCACCATCCTTTTCAGTGATGGTTTTGTGTATGTGTTAACATTCAGGGGGACAGTCCCCCTGAAACCCCTCATCCTGTGCTTTTATTTTTCAAAATGGTCTAAGCTGTAAATGGATCTCACAAACAAAACAAAGAAACAAACAAAACCAACCCAGCTGGAATTTTGGTTGGGAGTACACTGTACTTCTTAGTCTGGGAGATAGATGACACTTTAATCTAACATGTCATTCTTTCCTTGACCAGTGTATCTCTCCAGCCATTCAGATTTCTTTTATATCCTTGAATAGAGTTCAATTTTTTTCTCAGAGGTCTTGGGCGTTCTTTCCCAGGTTATTCCTCCCATTGCTGTGACTTGTGCTCGGCTTTCTGTTACATTTTCTAGTAGGTTTTTGCTGACATAGAGGAACACAGCTGCTTTTGGTAAGTTGGTCTTGCATGGAAATTGTCCCGCTTTTCTTGTTAGTTCTAACAGTTTGTCTGCTGATTGTGTTGGCTTTTCCTTGGAAATGATCACATCATCTACAAATAATACCTCCTTCACATCTTTCCTTTCAATCTTAACAGCCCTGTTTCTTTTTCTTGTCACGTAGCATTGGCCAGGACCTCCAATAATCTATTAAATAAATATTTTCCAAACTGTTTTGACCACAATCTTTGTAAAAAAAGTGTCTTATATTATAATCTAATTCACATACACACATTATTTATATGTAACATATATTATGTATATTTATGTAACTGAAACAAAATTTTCATGAAAATATTTACCCTTGTTATGTACAATGCATAGACTTTTTTCTTTGTTTATTAAAGAGAGCTGCTGTAACTGTCTGATTTGATTTCACAATGCACAAATAGTTAAGCACATATCTGAGAAGCACTGCAAAATAGTGTGACAGAAGTGACAGGCGTCCTTGCTGTGTCCCTAATCTTATGGGAACACCTCTTAAAGTTTGTCTATCAAGTGTGTTCACTGTAGCTTTATTCCTTCTTTCCTACATTCTTTTGGGTTAATAAGTACTTCTTAGTACTTATTAGTTAATACTTAGTACATAGTAAGTACTTTAAGTACTTATTCCATTCTAACTTCTCTGGGGACTTCCCTGGTGTCTCAGTGGTTAAGAATCAGCCTGCCAATGCAGGGGACATGGGTTCAATCCCTGGTCCGGGACGATCCCACATGCCGCAGAGCAACTAAGCCCATGTGCCACAGCTACTGAGACTGCACTCTAGGGTCCATGCACCATAACTACTGAAGTCTGCTCACCTAGAGCCTGTGCTCTGCAACAAGAGAAGCCACCGCAATGAGACACCCGTGCACCACAATGAAGAGTAGTCCCTGCTCAAGAAAGCCCACGCGTAGCAATGAAGAGAAAGCCCATGCGTAGCAACAAAGACCCAATGCAGCCAAAAATAAGTAAATCAATAAATGTATAAAAAAAAAAGGAAATGAAAGAGGCATGACAACTGAAACAATGTGTGATCTAGGATTTCCTTTTTTTCTTTTCTTTTTTTTTTTTTTTTTTTTTTTTTGCGGTACGCGGGCCTCTCACTGTTGTGGCCTCTCCCATTGCGGAGCACAGGCTCCAGACACGCAGGCTCAGCGGCCATGGCCCACGGGCCCAGCCGCTCTGCGGCATGTGGGGTCTTCCCGGACCGGGGCACGAACCCGTGTCCCCTGCATCGGCAGGCAGACTCTCAACCACTGCACCACCAGGGAAGCCCTAGGATTTCCTTTTTCAAAAAAAATTTCTCTGTTGACTTTTAATAAATTTATATTTATTTATTTATTTATTTTTGGCTGTGTTGGGTTTTTGTTTCTGCGCAAGGGCTTTCTCTAGTTGCGGCGAGCGGGGGCTACTCCTCATTGCGGTGCACGGGCCTCTCACTGTCGTGGCCTCTGCTGTTGCAGAGCACAGGCTCCAGACGTGCAGGCTCATTGGTTGTGGCTCACGGGCCCAGTTGCCCCGTGGCATGTGGGATCTTCCCGGACCGGGGCATGAACCCGTGTCCCCTGCATCGGCAGGCAGATTCTCAACCACTGCGCCACCAGGGAAGCCCCTCTGTCGACTTTTTAGATAAGCCTCTTTGCATATGGATTCAGTGAATATGCTGTGCATCCTGAAGGCATCACAATGAACTTAGATTAAATAGTTGACTACCTCACATACGTCGTTAGAGCCTTGAGGAAGCACAGTTTCATTTATGACCTCATCTTTTGGGCTACTGTCATATAGTTTGCATCTGTACCTATTATAAATCCCACAACACTCTGTTAATAATTTTTACCTTAAACAATCAATTATCTTTTTAAGAAGCCAAGAGAAAAAAGATTAGTTTTTGCACTTGCATATTTTCCATCTCTGATGCTCGCCTTTCCATCCTGTAGATCCGAGTTTCCATTTGGTGTCATTTCCTTTCAGCACAAAGATTTTCTGTTAGCCTTTCCTTTACTGCAGGTCTCTTGGAAATGCACTCCCTCGGTTTTTGTGTATCTAAAAATGTCTATTACATATTCATTTTGGAACGATATTTTCTCTGGATATAGAATTCTGGGTTGAAACTCCCCCCTTCTATTGTTTCCTGGTCACCATTTTTTCTGACGAGAAGCCAGATGTAGTTTGTTCCCTGTATGTCGGTGTTCTTTCTCTGGCTGCTATCAAGACATCTTCTTTACCTTTGGTCTTCGTCAGTTTGCACAATGTGTCTCAGCATGGCACATCATGTTGTATTTATGGTTAGGAACTGGCTGAGCTTCTTAAATCTGTAAATTGATATTTTCATCACATTGGGAAATTTTGCTTTTTATCTCTTCAAAGACTTTTTCTGCCCCATTCTATCTCTTGTCCCTTTCTGGGACTCCAAAATTTTATGTATTTTCAAATGTTTCATAGTGCCTCATAAGACATTGAGTCTCTTTTCTTTTTTTGCAATATTTTTCTTTCTGTTCTTTGGATTGGATTAAAAGAACATTTTATTGATATATAAAATATATAGGTATTATATATGATCTATGTATTATATATAAATATATTTTACATACATAATACATTAGAATATCTATAATAAATATAGAATGTCTCTATATTGAAATGTAGTTTTCTGACCTTTCTTTTGCTTTCTCCAATCTGCTGTTAAGCTCATCAAGTGACTTAAAAAATTCAGAATTGTACTTTCTAGTTCTAGAATTTTTATTTGGTTCTTGTAGATAGTTTAAAATTTTCTGTAGAGGTTATCTAGACACTCATTATGAGCATATTTTCCTTTAAGATCTCTGAACATATTTATAATAGCTGCTTTAATGTCCTTGTCATAATTGGGTCTGTATCTGGGTCATCTTTGGATCATTCTCCATTGACTATTTTGTATTTTGACCATGGGTCACATTTTCTTATTTCTTTGCACATTTAGTAATTTTTTTTTTTTTTTGCGGTACGCGGGCCTCTCACTGTTGTGGCCTCTCCCGTTGTGGAGCACAAGCTCTGGACGCGCAGGCTCAGCGGCCATGGCTCACGGGCCCAGCCGCTCCGCGGCATGCGGGATCTTCCCGGACTGGGACATGAACCCATGTCCCCTGCATCGGCAGGCGGACTCTCAACCACTGCGCCACCAGGGAAGCCCCGTTTAGTAATTTTTGAATGTGTGCTGGGTGTGGTGGATGAAGTATAATCCAGAGTATGGATTTTGTACTCTTCCTCAGAGAAGTATTGATTTTTTTTGTCAGGAGGCAGTCAGCTTGACTGGATTCCAAAACCTGTCTGCCATGGGATTCTTTCTGTGGTTGGCAGTAGCTAATGTCTCCTCAGTTCTTTCAACCTCCTGCTTGTGGTTTTTCCCAGGCCCTCTGGAGTTTCCCCTACACATGCACAGGTAAGGGGACAGTCAAGGATTTGAGCAGAGTGTACATACAGAATTTGGGGGTTCCCCTTCTGTGGCTCCCTCCTTTTATGGACATCTCCCCTTAATTTCCAGCTGCCCTTGCAATGCAGCCCTGCATCCCATGATCTGACCCCTCGAGCCAGTGTGACTACAGTTCCTGTTCATGTTCTAGTTGTACCTGGTACCTGGTAAGGGTACATCCTCAGAGAAATATTTCAAGGGGATCATTTTCTCCTGTGTCTGCTTGCTTTCGGTCATTCCCCAGTGCCTTCAACTCCTCTTTTAAACCAGTTCCCCCCTCACCCCCCCCCCCGCCGCCAGGGCTTATAATTGCTATTTGAAAGGGATTAGTCTGGCCCAAGCTGCCTCACCTGTGGTGGAGTCAGAACTACTTTCTCTGATGTGGTTTTTCATTTTCATTTCCCTCGCAACCAGTCTGGTTCCTTTCAAATGTTTGAGGGCTCTTTGGACAATTTTTTTTTTTTTTTGGCGGTACACGGACCTCTCTCAGTTGTGGCCTCTCCCATTGCAGAGTGGGGCACGAACCCGTGTCCCCTGCATCGGCAGGCAGACTCTCAACCACTGCACCATCAGGGAAGCCCTGGACATCTTTTGTGAAACATCTGTTTAATTCTCTTTACCACTTCTCTACAGAATTGTTTGATTTTTCTGATTGATTTGCAGGAGTTTGCTATATATTCTGGATCTGTTTCTGTGAGTTGTATATGTTAATAGGAGAAATTGTGAAAGACTTGGAAATGGACCAAAGGGTTACTCCTTGTGTCTTCGGTGGAAAGCAAGGCATTGTCTTGCACACCCTTCAAGGTAATCTTATTCTACGGGCTCTATGATTTTCATTATCTTTGAGCTACTTCACAACTCTGTAAGCCATGGATAATTGATGGCAATGCAAATTCTCTTTTCTGGAAGGACGATTGATTCCTCTCCGCCTCCTATGTATAAACTCATTTCAGCATCCTTGATTCAACTATATACATGTAGTACTTTGAATTCTACTTTGAAGTGGGTGTAAACCATTAATTGAGTTAAATAAAATTGTGAGATGTGTTCTTTATGTATCTGTGTGAGAGTCATCATCAGACCATGTTTTGAAACCTATCATGTCACTGACATCTGCTCCCACTTGGCCCCACGTATCCTGGGTCCAGAAGTTCTGTGGCCAGGAGGGCAGGAGACCAGGTGTTGACAAGCAGACCCAAGGCAGCCACACCATTCCTCCAGGGCTCCGCTTCAGGGTGCTACCCCCAGGGGAGTTCACCCTGGCCCCGAGACTGGGCTGTTTCTTCTGTTGTAGGGCCTCATGCTCCAGCTTTCCATTCATAGCACTTATCCTGATGGTCCTTACGTCACTGTTTGTGGAATGATTTACTGGATGCCTGCCTTTGCCCTGCTCCCTCCTGTCCTTGAGGCCAGAGGCCACATCTGTGTTATTCACCACGGGGTACTCAGTGCCCAACGATGATGGCAGGGTTGCCGTCGGGTGAGTAGTTTGTCTGGTAGATAAATGGACGCCCCTTCACAGGACGTCCAGAGCTTCTGTCTCTCCAAACACCTCCAGGCTGGAGGGATGTCCTCAGGCAGCCTGTCCCCGAGGGCAGGAATCGGATGAGGAGGGTGCTGTCGAGTCTCTCTACGGGGTAGTGGGGGCAGTGGAAAGAACATGAGCTTTGGCTCCGGACGCAGATGAGGCCCTGGCGTCTCCCCAGAGGCAGGGTGTCCTCTCGGGCAGGGGCTTCCATGGTAAGATTGTGACAGTGACCCCCGCCTCTTGGGGCGCTGTGAGTGCGAAAGGAGAGGAAGTCCCTGTAAGGGTCAGAGTCACGGCCCCACTCAGCTGGTCACGGTCCCACTCAGCCGGGCCCTGCGTTCCGACATCGGTCTGGGCGTCGCTGTGGAGGTATTTTGTAGAGGTGGTAAACATCTACAGTCAGCGGGCTCCAAGTAGATGAGATGCCCCTGCATGATGTGGGCGGGCCTCTTCCAACCAGGGGAGGACAACAAAATTGAGACTTCCTGGAGAGGAAGGAATTCTGCCTCAAGACAGCAGCACCGACTCCCGCCTGAGCTTCCAGCCCGCTGGCCTGTCCCACAGATTTCAGAACTGCCAGGCAACCCTGCACAAACATGAGAGCCAGTTCCTTGAAAGAAATCCTGTTGTCTCTATATGTCGATATATGTATGTCATCTATATCTATGTCTATCTTTAGCTGAGTTTTAGCTCTGTCTATAGATGTACATATATACATATAGAGCTATATCATATGTATGTATGTATCTATTATCTGTCTATCATCTATCATAGATCTATCATCAATCATCTATCTATCATCTATCTATCTATATCTGTCATCTATGTTCTATTGGTTCTGTTTCTCTTGAGAACCCTGACTAATAGTCTCTGAAAACCCTGTAAAAGTCAGGACACCGTGTGCACGACAGATGTGGTTATTACATTTGTGCTTGTTGTCGAGTTTACTTCACTCAGTGGCATTTGAGGGTGGCTGTATCAGCCAGCTTTCACTTGGATGCACTGTGATCATAGCCCCCAGGTGAACAGGCTACGATGTCAGGGTCTATTTCTCTCTCGCTGCCGTGTTTGTTGCAGTTTGTCTGGGCTTCTCTGTTCTGGGATCCAGGACAAAGGAGCAGGTGCTTTCTGGAACTTGCCAATGTCAGGGCAGAGGGACGGAGCAGTGGTGGTCTGCACAGTGGACACTCCAGTGCATGCTCCTCAGCTGACGCAGAGCCAATGTGTGCTGAGTGTCCTTGTCCCCCAGGACAGAACCACAGAGGGTGGGCCGTGAGTGGTGGGGACAGTCATCGATGTACCCCCAGGATGAAGACACACTTGAGGAGCCCAGAGCCAGCTGCCTGACATCTGGGCCACCTCATCCTGTGCACTGTGCCCTCCTGGGTCTGTCTGTGTCACTGACGCTGCAGGCACCTTGCTTGGTCTGGTTCTCCCCACACCTGGCCGTGGGCAAGTTCTACAGCCCCCACTGGCCTCTCCCCCAGCCTGGTCCTCTGCAGCCTGCATTTGGAAAGAGCCCAGGGGTGACAGTGGGGGGGGGTGTCACGCAACCCCAAGTCATGCTGATGCTGTGACCAACTCCTCCACCTACCGGCCCCCAGCCCCAGCCCCAGCCCCTGCCCACATCCGTGCTGGTCGGGGCCGGGTCTGGGCAGGCCCTGGCTGTGACTTTACAATGGTGATCCCAGCCTGGACAGCAGGCTGACGGATCCACAGGGATGACGGGGAGACGGGTGCCCAGCCTGGTCCCTCTCTCGTGCTGCGACTCAGCCACGTCTGGGGGTGCCCGTAAGAGCCTCTTTGGGGAGGCCAGGCTGCACTCCCTGCGCCCTCCCCTGCAGGCTGACTGTCCCTGTGACTCTGGGCGGGCCTGGTGAAGTGGTAGCAGCAGGGCTCCACACGACCCCCAGTCCCGGCCTGGCCCGTCCCCAGGCCCGCCCCATGCAAGCTGAGCACACGTGGGGGCTTCAGCAGCACGCGTGCCCAGAGTCTTGCGTGCCTACACCCCACGGTGGCGGTGGCGGGTCCTTCCTGCATCTCACCAGCCCTGCAACTGCTCTGCCAGCCCACCAGGGTCCTGGGGGTGGGGGGCACCTGGCCAGGGGTTTCCTGTCTCAGGTCGTCCGGCTGCTCCAACAAGGCACCACACACATATGGACGGCAGACAGTTGCCCTCACTGTTCTGGGGGCTTGAAGTCCAAGGTCATGGAGCCGACAGGTTCGGTGTCTGGTGAAGGCCACTTCCTGGTTCACAGATGGCATCGCCCTGCTGTGTCCTAACGTGGAGAAGGACTGGAAGCTCTATAGGGTCCCTACAGGGACACTAATCCCACTCACAAGGGGTCACCTGATGACCTCATCAACCCCCCAAAGCCCACCTCCTAACGGCATCATATTAGAGGCTTAGGGCTTCAATGTATGAATTTTGGGGGAAATATTCAGTCCATTGCATCGCCTTCTCATCCCCTCCTCCACCCATACCAACCATTCTGTCTTGGACCCCACAGACACCACACCACGGACATCACACCACAGATGCCACAACGGGATTCCGAGTTCAGACTGACAGTGTCTCCCTTGGTGAGGGAGGAGGCTGGGACCGGGTGGTGGCCCAGGGGTGCAGGCGTGTGTGTGCGTGTGCAAGACACAGATGGAGGTGTGTGGTGGTGAGGTGAGACACTGACAGGTGTGTGTGGAGCTCATGGTCTGGGGGGGGCTCTAGGGGTCAGGAGGCAATGGGAGGCTGATCTCAGGCTCACACAGGGGCAGCCTGAGGGGCTCAAGGGCAGGCGTCGCCACTGGGCTTCGGGGTGCTCGGGGGGTATGGAGAAGTGAGGGATGCCGTGTGGTGTGGCACTGCTGGGGGGTGAGGGTGGGAGCCCTGGGGCCCAGTGTGGGGCAGTTCTCGAGGAGCCCAGAGGCAGCCGTGCCAGGTACGGTATTCAGTTAGGAGGCTGTGGGGGCGGCCCTCGTGTGACCACCCTGGCATTCCTGCGGGGCGGGCCGGCTAGCGGCTGATTTTTGGTCAGGGGGATGGAAATGAGGGACAGGGCCCAGGGCTGGGCAGGCTGTGCTGCCCTCAGGCAAGTTCAGCTTCTTGGTTACATGTTTAGGGGGACGGAAATGCTGGGTGTAGGGTGACCCCCAGGTCCATCACCTGGAGTCCCCATGGAGCCCAGCAGGCAGAGGGGCTCCTGTGCCAGCGTGCCCAGCGTGCCTGGTAGGGACCCCGAGGGCCAGATGTTCTCCTGGACACTGCTGTCCACGCTCGGCCGTCCTGTTTGCCGCCCCTCCTGGCCTCCCCGTTTGGTGCAAGGACCCCTGAGCAATGCAGTCCCTTCCCTGCATACCATTCTCTCTGTGTCAGCCTCTGTCTGTCTCTCTCTCCCAACAGGAAGCTGGCCTGGCACATTGGACGGCCTTGGGGAACAGTGTCCATGCTGACCAGACTCTGGCAGCCGGTCTGGGGGGCTGTCCTGCTGGTCCCCTCGCCCTGAAATGCTGCAACAAACACAAGCGCAGCTTCTAGCAGCCCGAGGCCGCGTCCCCGGGATGAGCCAGCCCCCCTGAAATGCCGGGCTGAGGGAGCCCAGCACGGCCAGAACCCGACCCAGACGCCGGCCCACTTTTTTGGAGCTTTTACTGAGAAGGGCCGACAGCTGTGGATCCTGACTCTGCCCTCTGGGGAGGGTTGTGTCTCCTCTGAGGTGGAATCACCAGGAGGGATGGGTCCCTGGTCTCTGTGAGGGCGGAGTCCTGACCCATCCCTGCATCCTTGCCCACCGGCGGGCACAGCGGCCTCATGGCATCTGCACGGCCACCCTTCCTGGTCCCTCACCGGAGCCCCTGGAGCCCCACTCCTGCTCTCCTGTGACACACTGGTCACCTCTGTGCAGCCAGCTGAGTTCAGTGCCCCCCGGACACCCTCCCCTCCTGCGGTCCTTCTCGCTGCCCAGTCTGTCCTGAGCGCTGAGCCAGGTCTGCCTCTGCTCCCCTTTGGCAGCCCCTCCCCACCGCTGCCCCTCCTGGCCTGGCTTCCTGGCCTTCCCTCCTGGTCCTCCTTTCTCACACCCAGCTCGGCTGTTTTGGGCTGAATTGTGTGCCCCAAATTCCAGTTTTGAAGCCCGGACACCCAGGACCTCAGAATGTAACTGTATTTGGAGATGGGGTCTGTAAAGATGTGATGATGCAAACTGGGGTCTCCAGGGTGGGCCCTAATCCAGGCTGACTGGCGTCCTTTAAAGAGGAGGACATTA
Source organism: Mesoplodon mirus (assembly GCF_964341445.2). Classification (NCBI taxonomy): domain Eukaryota; kingdom Metazoa; phylum Chordata; class Mammalia; order Artiodactyla; family Ziphiidae; genus Mesoplodon; species Mesoplodon mirus. The sequence continues at coordinate 185,816,549 of NC_138980.1, forward strand.
GGACAGAGACACGCACCGAGGGACGGCCACGTGAGGACACGGGAGAAGACGGCGTCTACACAGCACGGAGACAGCCCTCAGGAGAAGACAGCCCTCAGGAGAAGCCAGCCCTGCACCTCCTGGATCTGGGATTCCAGCTTCCAGGGTGTCAGACAGTGATGTCTGTTGTCAAAGGCCCCCTGTGGTGTCTGTTACAGCCTCCTGTGCAGACACACCCAACACGTGCGACATCCCTGTGGCTCCCCCAGGCCCCTGGCTCGCCCCTGCGCCCACAGGCCAGGCGGGGACCCCAGGCTTGGGTGGTGTGTGGGGGAGACCGACTGTGGATTTCACGAGGGTAGGCGGCGTGCTAACCTAGGGAGACTTCTCAGCGAGCTAGGCGATTGTAAAGAACGCTTTATTGTCATTAAAAAAAATGAAGAGACAGCGAAGAGCATCAACGGGCTCCAACATTCAGAAAAGGAGAAACGCCTCCCAGGCTGCGGTGACCTGGACCTTCTTTTCCGTCCGGGGAGCAGCTCCTCCACATGTGGATGCTGACTGTGCTTTTCTGCAGAGACTGGAGAGTTGGTACTGGGCCCTGAGGCGGGGGCCCGGCGTCGGAGGCTGGCCCTACGCGGGTTGCGCCTCTCACCCCCACCCCGGTGCAGGCGGAGCTCCTGCTGTACGTGACTCAGGCCTTTGGCTGCAGGATGGGCTGGCCGTGCCTTCTGCCTTCTTCTCCGGGAGCCCCTCCAGCTCAGCCCGCGGGGCACCAGGTCAATAGTGTCCTCTCCGGGAGGCCGGTCTGGCTGGACCTTACCTCCTCCCGTGCTGGGGCTCCCGTGCCGGCCTCAGGCCCAGGACCTGCTCTGAGCAGCGTCCTCGGTGGAGGTGACCTGAGGGACTGTTAGCGGCACCTGCAGAAGGTCTCCTGCTGGGAGAGACGGGCGCTGAGGGGGGCGGTTTCCCTCCAGCATCTGTCACAGGCCCTCCTCCTGGGGACCCTGCATCTGGAGCCTGGCTGGGACAAGAGGCAGTGGGTGGTCCCTGTGCAGAAGCCCGGACGCCGGCCTCCTCCTCTTTCAGGGGGACCCCCAAGCCGACCCGGGCGTTCCCAGTGTTCCCTGGGGCCCCGGAGGTGTCCTGCGGGGACATCAGCTCAGGGTGGGCATCACGTGCAGTCCACTCAGGTCTGTGAGGGGGGTAGGGGGCAGGTTGTAGTGGCCATGAGACCAGAGGCCGGGAGAGCAGGTGAGGGTGCTCGTGAGCTCGGAGGCTGGCGAGGTCAGTGGGCGGAGGAACAGGCCTGGCACAGGCTGAGCGGCACAAGGGGATGGACGTGGTCCTACAGGTCTGGGGCGGCCCTGGACGCAGCCCGTCATGAGCACTAGGCGCCCTGGCCGATCATGTTTCTGTAGTCGGGGACGATCGTCTGCTTTAGCTCCACCACCGATGAGAAGATCCACTTCACCTGAGGGGCGGTGGGGGTGAGTGCAGGCTGGAGACCACCCAGGCTGCCCCCCAGGGCCTGACCCCCAGTCCCTGGGCCGATGGACAACGAGGGGTTCCAGTGGGGACAGGAGGCCATGATGGCGACAGTGAGGGAGAGTGTGGGACAATGAGGGAAGGTGAGGGACAGTCATGGAAGGTGTGGGGTCAGTGAGGGGACAGTGAGGGAACTTGAGGGACAGTGAGGGACCAGGGGCCAGGTGCAGACACAGTGGGGACCGCGAGGGCACAGCGGGGCCGACCCGCCCACCTTGAAGAGGGTCACGGTGGCGCTGTAGCACACGCTGAGCAGGAAGAGGGTGATGAAGATGGAGATGGTCGTCCACAGCCCGTCCAGCTCCCCGTCCTGGGCGTCAGCACAGGCCTCCTCCTCTAGGAGCAGTTCTGCACAGGGAGGGCGGGGTCAGTGCTGCGCCTGCCCCCGGGGGGCGGGGGGGGGGCGCTCATCGGGGACTCACAGCGCGGCTCCCACTGTGGCGCGGAGGTGGCGGGATGCCCCGGGTGGGCCGGGCAAGAGGCACCTGAGGACAGTTGCTGGGCACCAGCCCCAGCCCCCCATTCCTCCAGCCTGGGCCCCCGTCTCGGCCTGCCCAGTGTGTCCTGCTCCCTCTCCTGTGCTGTGTGCTGAGCTGGGGCCCTTGTGGGGAGGGTGCCTGGACCCCCTGGCAGGACAGTGGCTCAGGCCCTGGGCTCCTCTCCTGCTGGGGGCCAGACCCGGAGGGCTGGAGGGTCAGCAGAGCATGTGGGCCCTGCCCCTACTGGGCTCTGTCCCGTGGGTGTTGGAGGGTGGGGACCAGGCTGGGGTCTATGGTGAGGGCTCATGAGACCCAGCTCTGAGGTCGGGTGTGGGTCTGTGTGGCTGCCATGTGGGAGGGCCCGTGTGCAAGGCCCGCGGGTGTGCACGTGGTGTTGTGGTGTGTGCACTGCACACGTGTACGTGGGCAGGTGAGTGCATGTGGATGAAGGCAGTGGTGTGCCGGCTGGTGTGACTCAGTGGGGGGTCTGTTTTCAATGGCTCTGGGCTCGGTGTCCACGGGTGCGTGTGGAGGGTCCCCCCCGGGCACTCAGGGCCGCTTGCCTCTGCCCCTTTTGGGCACAGGGATGAGTGTCCCCACGAGTGCCAAGGCCTGGTCCCCGGCAAGGACAAGCAGGGTAGAGCCACCTGGCCTGAGGGGGGGGGCTGATCTCCCGTGCCCGACCGTGAAGGAGGGCCATCCCCCTACCCCGTGCCGCGTGTGGCCCCCGTGGGGCCCAGAACCGGCACGCGGACTCTGGAGCCAGGGACAGGAACATGGGGACGAGGACGGCCAGTGTCCCACAGCTTGGGCTGCAACAGGGGCGGGAAGAAGTGGGCACTCATTCTCCTGAGGGTCTCTGGTGGGCTTCTCTCGTTCCGGGCACACACTCGAGCCCCAGCAGCTGCTGGGTGGAGGGCGGCCGGAGCAGCTGTCGCCTCCAGGAGAGGCCCTCCCCGGCCTCGGGCAGCCCCCAAGCGGCCTGCGCAGACCCGCACACTCTGGGTCCGGCCCTGAGTGGGGTCAGCTCTCCCGCATTGCTGCTGACACCTGTGACCCAGAGCCGGGTCCACCCCTGCCCCTCGCAGGCCCAACGTGCCCCGGGGCTCTGCTCGGAAAGAACCATGACAGCATTGCGGGGCCCAGGGCGGCGCTGGGTGCTTTATTTCACAGCGCCCGGGAGGAATGTACACAGGGCTGGGGTTCAGGTGGCCTCACTGGGCCCTGAGAGCCCAAGGGGAGGGAGGGCTCGCTGGGGCAACAATGCCGTGTGGCTCATTTACCCGAAGACTTGGAGATGGACTTCTGCGTGTTGTGATTGTGTAGAGCCTCGTGCAAAACTACACACGTGTAGGTGTCTCCCTGCTGCCAGCTCTTCTTGTCCACCCTGAGCTTGCTGTACAGGAAGAAGGACCCGTCGGTGTCCAGCTGGGGTGGGGTCGTGCCGTACTTGCCCTCTGACTCTGGCTGCCCGTTTCTCTGCCACTCCACGTCGATGTCGCCCGGGTAGAAGGCGGTGACCATGCAGGTTAAGCTGACTGAGGTCTTGGCCAGCTCTTCCTGTGGTGGGGCCAGTACATACACCTGTGGCTCCTGGGGCTGCCCTGTGGGGAGAGGTATGGCTGTTAGCACGATGGTCACTGCTCTTGGCCCCAGGGACCCTCCTACGCCCGTCCACCTGACCCACCTTTGGCCTTGGAGATGCTCCTCACGATGGGGGCTGGGAGGCCTTTGTTGTTGACCTTGCACTTGAACTCCTTTCCCTTCAGCCAGTCCTGGTGCTGGATGGGCAGGGCGCTGACCACATGGTAGGTGCTGTTGAACTGCTCCTCCCTTAGCTTCGTCTTGGCCGTGTGCACCTCTACAGCGTCCACGTACCACGAGAACTGGATATCGGGGTCCTCCTTGCTCACATCCACCACCATGCAGGAGACTTCCGGTGTTCGGGTTATTGTGAGGGTGTCCTTGGGTTTCGGGGGGAAGATGAAGACGGATGGTCCTCCTGGGAACTGAGAGGCTGGTCGGGGAGACACAGTGGGGGGTCAGCCCCTGGGTGGACTTCCTCTTAGGCACCCATCCACCCCCCCACACACCCCAGTGCCATGCCTGGGCAAGGTCCACCTCCGAGGGGCGGAGGCTGAGGCCGGCTCACTTACGTGGGCATTTGGGACACCTGGAACAGGGGTTTGGCCCGTTGATTTCTGCAGAGAACAGACTGGAGGTTACCGGGGCTGGGGATGGCCCGGGGCTGGGCTTAGGGCAGGGCCAGGTTTTGGCAGGTGAGACCTGTGCCCGCCTCTGTGGGCCCAGGGGCTGGGGGAGGCGTCCAGCCTGTGCCCACACTGGACCTGGTGGAAATGCCCAGAGGACCCCCTCCCTAAGCCTGGGAGGCCTTCAGGTGAGGGAGAGAGACATGCCTCCCATGACACCCTGGGCGGGATTCACCATCCCTGGTGTGCGGTCTGTTCAGGTGGGAAGGCTGACCCCAGGTCTGTCCCATAGTGGACACCCTCCCTGCGCCCGTCCTCTCACCGATGCGCTTGTCCACCTTGGTGCTGCTGGCCGGGTGGGCTACGTTGCAGGTGAAGGTCTTGCCGGACGAGGTGCTGGCCAGCACGGTCACAGTGCTGCTGAGAGAGTACAGCCCCGAGGACCCTCGGACGGATGGGAAGGTGTGCACACCGCTGGATTGGGTGCCCGAGTTCCAGGTCACAGTCACCGGCTCAGGGAAGTAGCTCGAGACCAGGCAGCCCACGACCACTGTGGAACTAGGTGTGTCCCCACAGCTGGGAGGCAGAGGGTAGACTGCCGGGGCCGTGGTGGAGGCTGTGAGAGAGGAGGCCGTGTGACTGCCAGGGCCTCACCCCTGCGAGGGTCCGGGCAGGGCATCAGGTGTCCAGGCCTGGGGCACCGTTGTGCCCAGAGACTATGTGATTCCAGAGTTTCTGAAGGCCAGCGGCCTGGCATGGTCTCTGCCACTGTGGTTCTCTGCCTTTGCAGCTGTGGGTCCTGGACTCAGCAACCCAGTCAGGGCTGGGTGACCACCTGGATTAAAGTCCCGTGGGCCCCAGTCCCCCTGTGGGTCCCTGGCCTGATCAGGCCCTCGGTCTTAGCCCTGAGCAGTGGCTACTGCTCCGAGCCCACTGCCCTGCTCTGTTCCTGTCCCCTTTTCCTGGCCTGCTCTTTGCCACCCAGGGCCTCTGTGTTCTGGATCACTCTGCCCATTGGCATCCCTGGGAACCTTGCTGTGCCCTCGTCATTTTCTCCCGCACGGTGCTAGCACCCCAAGCACCATTCCCCAGCTGGACCTGTCCCCTCTGAACCGGGTCTGATTAACCCAGACCTGCAGCCCCCTTAGAGCTCTGAAAGGGCCCCTTGTTTCCCCTCAGCCAGGTCCACTGCCCTGTCAACCCCACCTCACTTTGGCACGTCGTAACCTCGTGTCTCAAGCCCTGACAGGCACCTGGAATACTGGGGACCCTGGGCCCATGAAATGTAGCCCATCAGGTCCCCTCAGTGATGCCCGTGCCCCTTCAGCCTCAGAGACCTTCCCTCCCATGGTCGTCTCTCCACCCGGCCTTGCCGTCCACCTGGCCCCTCCCACCAGACCAAAGCACCTTTAGCTCAGCCCCTCGTCCCCTGACCCTGGGGCTCGTGGGCAGGCCCTGCCCTCCCAGCCCCCTGCTGCCCTGTACATCCCCGCCTGATCCCCTGAGCTCCCCCTGTGCCCGGCCTTACCAGCCCCCTGAGCTCCAGCAGAAAGGCTGCTCTGCTTTCTCTGTGCACTCAGGTTCCCCTCCTCTAGATGTTCCCTCACCTGCCTCCAGCCCCTCATCCTGGCCCCTCAGCTGAGCCCGGGCTTCCTGTCCATCGAGTGTCTGGCCTCTGCCCATCTGAGCTCCGGTTCACCATCTCAGGCCTGAGTCCTCCCTGCCCTTGTGTCCCTTCTACCCGGCCCTGGGCCCTCAGCACAGCCCAGGGGGACCCCCAGCCCGATGTCCTGTAGGACTCCCTGCTCTGCCCCCACTGCCAGCTGCCCTGCGTCCTGCCCTCCCAGCCCCCTTGGCTCAGGTCTCTGGGCTCAGCTCACGGATGCTGTGTCCTCATGTCACCTGCTCACCTGGCGTTGGACTGACCACTGTCCCTGGAGTGCTGGGCACACAGCACCAAATGGCCCTTGCACCCTATGACACTTGCCGACTCAACTGCTCACCCCAGTACCTGGTTGGCTGAGGTCCTGGGCAGGTCCCTGCCCTCCCAGCCCCAGGCTCACCTACACTAGATCTACCTGCTCACCCAAAGCTCCCAGGGAGCCCCCTGCCCTCCCAGCCCCAGGCTCACCTACACTATCTGTACCTGCTCCCCCAATGCTCCCAGGCCGCTCCCTGCCCTCCCAGCCCCAGGCTCACCTGCAGAAGCTCTACCTGCTCCCACAAAGCTCCCGGGACATCCACCTGCCCTCCCAGCCCCAGGCTCACCTACACTAGCTCTACGTGCTCACCCAAAGCTCCCAGGGAGCCCCCTGCCCTCCCAGCCCCAGGCTCACCTGCAGAAGCTCTACCTGCTCCCCCAAAGCTCCCAGGCCGCCCCCTGCCTTCCCAGCCCCAGGCTCACCTACACCAGCTCTACCTGCTCCCCCAAAGCTCCCAGGGAGCCCCCTGCCCTCCCAGCCCCAGGCTCACCTACACTAGCTCTACCTGCTCCCCCAAAGCTCCCAGGGAGCCCCCTGCCCTCCCAGCCCCAGGCTCACCTACACCAGCTCTACCTGCTCCCCCAAAGCTCCCAGGCAGCCCCCTGCCCTCCCCGCCCCCTGCTCACCTGCTGCCTCCATGCCACTTGTCCCTGGAGCTCTGGCCCTCAGCACCCATGCCCTCTGGCCCACCCCGGGCCCTCACCCTAGTGCAGCTCCACTCCCGCCTCCTTCCCTTCCTGGGGCTGAGCTCTCTTCTCTGGAGTCGCTAGGTGCCCACCCTGTCTCCGGCCCACTCTCTCCTGGCAGAGACCCTGTCCCACCGTGGGCCCCTCCCAGAGGAGCTCCTGGCCTTCCGAGCTTCACCCTCCTCTCTCTCCCACCACCCGCAGGATCCTCCTTGGTCGCTTCTCCCTCCAGTTGCCGGGTCACCTGCCCTCTGCCTCCCCGCTCCCTGCCCCCAGCCCCTGCTCCCGGCCCTCAGGCCCTGGCTCCGCTCGCCCCTCGTGTAGCCTGTGCAGCTGCGTGCTCAGCCTCTGTGCGGCCAGCTCTGCGCACACAGGAGCCCAGGCCAGCCCTGCCTGCTGTGCTCCCAGCGCTCCCGCTGCCCTGGGCCCCGGCGCCAGCCCAGAGCCCACCGCCACCCCGGCTGCCACTGCCCTGAGATCCAAGCCGGCCCCACTGTCCTGGGCAGGACCCTCAGCCACCCCCCACCCCCAACACGGGGGGCCTTTCCTTCCCCTGTGCCGAGCCAGCATGCTCCCTCTGTCCTTGCTCAGACCCACCTGTCCATCCTGGCCTCGTCCTCAGCCCCAGCCCCTGTGCCCGCAGCACATCCTGCTGAGCGAAGCCCTGAGGCTCCCATCCCCAAGCCTATCATGTTCCTTGAAGGCCCAGCAGCCCCGCCGAGCTCTGCCGCCCCTGGGTTTCCAGCCTTGTTGGTGTGGACATGCCCCTGCCCGGCTCCCTAGTCCCTGCCCTGGGCCAGCACTGTGACCCCTGGGCAGCCCGCCTTCCCCGTGCCCGCTTTGCTGCTGCAGCCGCTCTGTGTGGTCCCCGAGGTCAGTCTTCCCTCCATGGCTCCCATTCCACTCCTTTGTCCTGATCCTCTCAGACCCCACTCACCAAGTGTTGGGGTGGTGGACTCGCTCCCCTGCAGCCCAGGGCTCCACGCCCCCTCCCTGCTCTGGCCCCAGGAGCATGTGGCTCTTCAGGGCTGTGCTCTGTGTCTGCAGCCCTGCTTCCTAGGACTGGTAACCAGTTCCTGGATGTGTGAACTCCTTGACCACAACCCTGCAAATATGAAGAAGTGGATTGAAACCGTGTGGCACGACCTGCTTCCTGAAGTTCCCTTTTCTTCTGGGTGGTTTCTGTCTCAGAGGGCCTGGGGGAGTCCAGATGCAGCCGGGGTGTCTCTTTTGGGTGTGTGTGTTGTGGTGAGCGGTGCCCTTGGACCCAGGGGACAGAGTGAGCACCCCAACTGTCACAGCTTTCCACCTTCTGCAGAGATTGTGCCTGGTTTGCCCACCGCAGTCCGGGTACCGGGCCCCTCGCCTGAGCCTTCTGGGTGTCCTTACCATGGTGGGCACCTCTCCTGACCCTGGACAGTGTGTGGTTGGGCTCAGCCTGCAGCCCAGCCCCTGCCTCGTCCTGCCTACCTGCCTTGGTGGCCTCCCCTCCAGACCTCTGTTTTCCGACTCTTCCCTCCTCCTCTCCCTGGCTCCATCCATGGCCCAGATATCTGACCAAAGGCCAGTGTCACGTGCACGGTCAGAGGGCAGTTGTTACCCCGGCCACAGCTGTCCCCCGGAGGACAGAGTTCACGATGGTCACTGGGGCCCGAAAATGGCCATCTAGGTGAGACAGAGCGTGCAGCCTCTCCACTGCTGTGTGTGGGCCTAGACTGGTCGTCCCATATTTGGGGGACACTGACCCTCAGTTTCTCGTTTGAGTGCTGCAGTGGACCCTACACCCTGTGTGTGCCCCCTGGGCCATCCCGTAACTTCAGCATTAGGTCTGGGATTGGGGACCCGAGAGACATCGTAGCCCCCAACCCAGAAGTGCCATGGGTGGAGATCTTGTTCTCGGAGAGACAGCAGTGAGCGGTCCTGAAGTGGGATCTTAGTTCCCGGCCCAGGAATTGAACCTGGGTGTCCTGGATGAAAACCAGGAATCCTAGCTGCTAGACCACCAGGGGCCGGAGGCTAGGAGCAACGTTGCCCTGGCTCTTGCCCTGTTTGAAAGCAAGAATGTTTCAAGGAGGCAAAAACTGTAAAAAGCAGGTATAAAGTTTATTATTAGAAGCACAGCACAACGTGTGGGATAGAGAAGTAGCTTATTTAAGACAGGAGCAAGGCAGAGATACTCACCTGGAGAGAGAGGGTGTGGGCGTCCTCCCTGATGAGGCGCAGTAAAGGGATGGTCAGGTGGTTTGCACAGGGCAGTTCTCCTGGATTTTTGTCTCCCTCTGGCGCATTTCCTCGCCTCTTTTCCCACCTCTGACCTGTCCTAGGGCCCTCCCGACAAGTGTGTGTCTTTTTGACAAGAAAGATTCCAACGCAAAGGCTGACGGGAAGTTTGACCACACGTTATGGGGGGGCAGCCCCTCCCTTTTCGACCCCCGAGGAGGCTTCCTGCGCATGTGCAGTCGGGGAGCTTTCCCTGACCTCAGGAACGATAGACGTCGTCGTCTCATCTCTCCTCCAGCAGGGCTCAGCTCCTGCCACTGACTTTGTCCTGGGAGTGTCAGGGAAAACAGAGCTCCAGTTCACTCTGCTTGGCAAGCTCCAGCTGCTCAGCCCAGGGGCCCATCTATCTCTTACCCCAAATCTCCCCTGAGAGACGTGAACCCTGTGATATTTTATTGGGAAGATGAAGGGTGAACGTCTGTCTTCTGCAGCTTCTTCAGGTTGGCATGGGGCTCACAGATCCTACCTAGTTGGGGGTCATGGAGCTCTTGCTCCGTTTTATTAAGGGGCCCCAGGGTGACTTCTGTTGTTATTTTGACAGGATCTATTCTGAGGAATGACTGGAATCTTTGCATTATTGTCATCTTGTCTAGAAGACTGCTGTGTTCTAGAGAGAACAAACTAAACAAGTTGGTTAAAAGAAGGCAGGGGTCAAAGATCGGTAAAAGAATTATTGTAACCAGGGGCCCAAGTAGGAGTAAGAACCAGGTTATGTTTCATAATATTTTTTTTTTTTTTGCGGTACGCGGGCCTCTCACTGCTGTGGCCTCTCCCGTTGCGGAGCACAGGCTCTGGATGCGCAGGCTCAGCGGCCATGGCTCACGGGCCCAGCCGCTCCGCGGCATGTGGGATCTTCCCAGACCAGGGCACGAACCCCTGTCCCCTGCATCATCAGGCAGACTCTCAACCACTGCGCCACCAGGGAAGCCCCTTGTAACATTTTTTGATGGTAGTCCAGGTAGTGTCAGTGCTTGGGTTACCCTGTCCAAAGGAATGGAGCATTTGGCACGGTTATATACATTTTTTTAAAAGTTTTTTTTCTGATGTGGACTATTTTTAAAGTCTGTATTGAATTTCTTACAATATCGCTTCTGTTTTGATTTTTTGGCCACAACATCTTTTTTATTAGCCCATTGTGATTGATGTAGGTGTAACAGACCCAGTTAGAAGTAGTTGGACAATGTGAACGTTAATAGACAAAATCCATCTCATTTCTTTTCAGGAGAATAAGTCTGAAAACCAGTCTGGACCTGGCATTTCGAAGAGACTTGTAGCCACTTATCTGGTTTTATCTAAGTAGGTTTTAATGCTTAATGTGGTATTAACACATAAATAACAGGAGCTATTTGTCATCATACATGTTTTTTCATCTTGTTACCATCTGATCTAAAGCAATTTCATTGTCTAAAATGTAATAGGTACAAGAAGAGACCTTGCAAACGTAAGGCTGCAGTTACTAGCTGCCAGCTGGTGTTGTCTTGAGACTAGCTGAGGGCCTCACATCTGACACAGCTCATAAAGCTTAAGTTCTCAGCAATACAAGGACTGGCTGAAATCATACCCATAGTGTCACCTAGTACTACCTTGGATGTCTGAACCACAGTTCTTCTATCTTGACTTTTAATTGTAGTTTTTTCCTTAATAGCCCAAACTGTTGTCACCATTAATGATTTTAGTGTTTTTCTAGTATGAGAAGATGCAAGAATTTTGGCCCTTAAAAATCTACCTGAGAATATGTATCTGAAGGCCTGTTCTGTCAGTTTTCCCCAGAGCACAGAGTGCCTCTTTCCTGAACTCCACCTTGAACTCCATTCAGGGGATGTTGAAGGTTAGCAGCCATAGTGGCTCATGATTTAATCCTGGTAGAGGTAGGCAACAGGTGCTCGTTTCCAGTTGGCAGGGTCCCTTCATGGTCATGAATTTGACCAAGGTTTGGGGGGCATTTCATGACCATTTTGTCTCACAGTGCTAGAAATGCTCATTCCCAGTTCTGGCAAAGATTTCTTTGACAGGCCACTCAATGTGCTGTTACTGAAGTAGGCCTTATTAACAGTGGCCAAAAGTCTCTGGACCACCTGTCTTCCTAGTCTCTTATGGTCCAGGAAACTCTTCCCTCTTGTTGTTTCTTCCCATACCAAGAGTTACACTATTACAATCATTGATCTCATATGGGACTATATATTATCATTTTATCAGAGGCTCAGTCATACATTTGGTAATGTAAGAAAGAATGATTTTGTAAAACAGGCAATAAAAAATAAAATAGTTAGCAGTATTAGTAAGGTCATAAGTAAGAATGTATTAGTAAGGTCATAAGTAAGAATGTAAGTCAAGAACTTCCATTAGGTGCAGCCCAGTATATCCCCAGGTTGTCTGACTTAGTCTGTTTTTTCTAGTATTACTAGGCTGGTTCCTTTAAACTTAAATGACCATAGCCTGGTGTTAATCTCCTGTTTGTAGATAGTGGAGATCTTTATCCAAAGACTGATTACGAAGTTAAGCTTCAGGAACAAACTTAGAGTGTCCTTTTAATAACTTAATTAACTCTTGTAGCAATATAACATAACAGCAAGGGACCATCTGGGAAGTGGGTTTTAGTAAACACCTTAGTTAACAAATCTAGAATTTAATATTTAGTGAAACATAATCTTCTTTTTTTTTCTCCCTAAAGTACCCTCATCTCCATTAAACACAGCCAAATCAAGACTAATTTTTTTTAATCTTTATTGGAGTATAATTGCTTTACAATGGTGTGTTAGTTTCTGCTTTATAACAAAGTGAATCAGTTATACATAGACATATGTTCCCATATCTCTTCCCTCTTGCGTCTCCCTCCCTCCCACCCTCCCTATCCCACCCCTCTAGGTGGTCACAAAGTACCGAGCTGATCTCCCTGTGCTATGCGGCTGCTTCCCACTAGCTATCTATTTTACGTTTGGTAGTGTATATATTTCCAAGCCACTCTCTCACTTGGTCACAGCTTACCCTTCCCCCTCCCCATATCCTCAAGTCCATTCTCTAGTAGGTCTGTGTCTTTATTCCTGTCTTACCCCTAGGTTCTTCATGACATTTTTTCCCCCTTAAATTCCATATATATGTGCTAGCATACTGTATTTGTCTTTCTCTTTCTGACTTACTTCACTCTGTATGACAGACTCTAGGTCTATCCACCGCATTACAAATAGCTCAATTTCGTTTCTTTTTATGGCTGAGTAATATTCCATTGTATATATGTGCCACATCTTCTTTATCCATTCATCCGATGATGGACACTTAGGTTGTTTCCATCTCTGGGCTATTGTAAATAGAGCTGCAATGAACATTTTGGTACATGACTCTTTTTGAATTATGGTTTTCGCAGGGTATATGCCCAGTAGTGGGATTGCTGGGTCATATGGTAGTTTTATTTGTAGTTTTTTAAGGAACCTCCATACTGTTCTCCATAGTGGCTGTACCAATTCACATTCCCACCAGCAGTGCCAGAGTGTTCCCTTTTCTCCACACCCTCTCCAGCATTTATTGTTTCTAGATTTTTTAATGAGGGCCATTCTGACTGGTGTGAGATGATATCTCATTGTGGTTTTGATTTGCTTTTCTCTAATGATTAATGATGTTGAGCATTCTTTCATGTGTTTGTTGGCAGTCTGTATATCTTCTTTGGAGAAATGCCTATTTAGGTCTTCTGCCCGTTTTTGGATTGGGTTGTTTCTTTTTTGTTATTGAGCTGCATGAGCTGCTTATAAATTTTGGAGATTAATCCCTTGTCAGTTGTTTCATTTGCAAATATTTTCTCCCATTCTGAGGGTTGTCTTTTGGTTAGATCACTCCCTAACACCATACACAAAAATAAGCTCAAAATGGATTAAAGACCTAAATGTAAGGCCAGAAACTATCAAACTCTTAGAGGAAAACATAGGCAGAACACTCTATGACATAAATCACAACAAGATCCTTTTTGACTAATTTGTTTGTAAAATAAGTCTGGCCCATTGACCACATAGGCTCCTCCATACTGACTCTGGTGTAATTCCTCAGGAGTCTCAGACTAAATTCACAAAAGGCCTCTCAAGGCAGAGAAAGCCATGCCAAAGTCCTGCCATCACATTTTGCCTGGTGGATTTCTCTCTTCTAGAGGTCCCCCAAATATTTGGAGATTCCTGTACGTGTCAGGAGACAGTCTTTTGTATTTACCTGATAAGGCTGCTCATAACCAAGTGTCTCCAATTTCTGGAGGGACAAGTCAGAGAGAAAAGAAAAATGTTTTCATTTGATCCACAGGTGTAAATCACCTAATTGTCATAAACCATAAGTAGCTTGAAGAGAAGGGCTTCTCTATATCTGAAAAACAAAGATTAGAAGCCAGTAATATGTCAGGCAAAAATCATAAAAATCATAATCATATTTAGCAGTTCGTTGGATCCCATGTAATTGGTTTTGGTTTTGTTTGAGTACAGTTTTTCCATTAGTTTTATTGACCTTGCCTGATGGTAGAGGGTGATAGTGACGGTGATAATTTTAAGAAATTTGTAAGGTTTTTGGTTAAGGCTTATATGATTTGTCCAGTGAAGTGGTTGCCTTGATCACTGGAGATTATAGAAAGTGTACCCCCAGTGGAAAACACATTTTCTAACCATTTCCTCTTTCATTGTGAAGGCATCAGCCTTGCAGCCAGGGAAGGCTTTAAGCCATCAAATAAAAAATGAGGCTTGCCAGGGAGCCGGGAGAAGCCAGACAGCCATCTTGGATTTCCCGTAGCCCTGACTACTTAATTTACAGTTATTGTTGACCCGTTTCGATTTCTCTGATTTTGGAGTAGACCGCTGCCATGCTACAAGGGCGTCAGGATGGCAAGTCTGACAATGAGGGGTTAATCTTTGTGTAGAAGTGGAATGAATTTTATCTGCATGTGCCATAATCTTTACAGGCTCTGTTGTTATTACCTTTTATTTGACAGTTTCTCCTGTAATTTAATCTGTCAAATAATCCCAGTTAGTTTAATATATATTTTTTGAGATGCTCCAGGGGCCTTCTGAAGCACCTCAAAGTTAGCTGGAGATCAGAAGAACTTTAATTAGAATTTGACTCTTAGGAATTTTGTTAAAAATATCAAAAAGTTTTAAAACACTTAGTCAAATAGAATCGTAGGTCATTGTGAAATAATATTTATTCAACCAAAGTGACAAAAGATTTTAAAAGCAAATATAAGTCACTTAAAGGCAAATAAATTCATATAATCTGTTACCAAAGGCAGCTTTCCAAGGAAACTTTGTTCTCTTAATAGAGAGAGAAAACCAAATTCCAGTCTTCATATCTTCTATCACTGACAACATATATTCTACTTGCTTCACACACCGAAATATTTCCCTTATCCTTTTAAAAAAATATTTATTTATTTATTTATTTGGTTGTGTGGGGTCTTAGTTGCAGCAGGCAGCCTCCTTAGTTGTGGCATTTGAACTCTTAGTTGTGACATGCATGTGGGATCTAGCTCCCTGACCAGGGATCGAACCCAGGCCCCCTGCATTGGGAGTGCGGAGTCTCATCCACCATGCCATCAGGGAAGTCCCTCCCTTATCCTTTTAGTAGCTTTAATGATGTATTATAATTTTTAACCCTTAAAAACCTTAATCTCTAGTGAAAACCAAGAAGAAAGCAATTGTGAACTGTTTGTCATGTTGGCATTTTCTGATTAACAACCTTAAGAACATATTCCATAACCTCTAAAAACATGCACTTCCACAAAGCACAATTTCTTTTCTCAGTGTGGTACAAGGCATGTGTCTAATAAAGCCAAACATCTTTAGTTTCCCTCTTGTAAGAAGACAAAAGGTAAATTTACATTTGTTCAGCAATCAATATTCCAGTATTTTATCTTAAAAATGATTTAGACCTTTATTGAGTTCTTCTCATTTGACCTGATTTAGCAAAGCTCTAAAGTTTCAAGTTGCCAAAAATCTGGAAAAACTAAAACATAATTATTTCCAAAGTGTACAAACGTTGTAAGAGATTCAACACTGAATATTTCCCAGATCATGTGAACCTGAAATTTATTTAGCTTAGTATCTCTTCTATTTAGAATTGCTTGATTTGTAAGTGCTTACTTTTAAAAAGCCAAGTAAATAGAGCTTATTGACAAATTAACCTCAGCAATATTATCCAAAGACAAAGACACATACTGAGGCATAAATATATCCAGACAGATATCTCATAGTTTCCACTTGAGGTTTAAATGCCTCTTTGTCTCTCTCTCTCTCTCTCTCTTTTTTTTTTCTTGGCTTGAAGTTCTACTAATTAATCCAAGGCCGAAGTCTCAGGCAAAATGGGCTATGTCTGTATTTCAAGGACAGCATAAGAGTTAATTTCAAGTTTTCCCCTAGGCATATTTTTGTTCTCTCAGGGTCAGAATTCTGAAAAAAAGTGTTTTAATGAGCTAGCTTTCTCTAACTGCACATGCAAAAAGAACCAGTTTTGTAATTTCAAAAGAGTTTTACCTTAACCAACTTTCTCCGGAGTCTAAAGAATATTGTGGCCATCCAGTGTCAAAAAAAATCGTCTTTCTTTTTCTGTAGTCATAGTTTCATAGCTAAAATATAGACCAAATATTGCTCAAATTGGCCCTAATAACAGGGGCAGGCTGGCTGATACACTGTCCCATCAGGGGTTGTCCCTCTGGGGAGGTGGGGATCTTAGTTGGACCAGAAGAAACTGGAGGGAATTTGCATGAGTGGGAGAAGCTTGGTTTCCCCCATGAGAGCTGGGTGCGGGGTGGTGGTGGTTAAAAGAGGATCGTTTAGAATGTCAGGAGAGTGGTTTTTTTTTTTTTTTTTTGATTCCTCAGGCTTTTGATTAGAGGAGCCACATAGAGCAGGGTTATGATAAATGGCCATAAAGGCCTGAACATAGGGAAGCTCAGTGCATTTCGCCATCCTGTGGCAAAAAGATCTAACTGTAAGCAACACATTTTAGGCCATTTTCCCAACCCCCAACTTATATAAAGGCCAGGCAGTGTTACAGCAAAACCTAAGCTTCCCCTTTCTCAGCCCATCTGGCTTAGAAAGGGGATCCTCCCATGTTGAATAACCTGCAACCAAGAACAGTGCTCCTAGAGATGAAGGCCAGCACCCTGGAAACAGTAGTAGGAGGCGCCTGACGGACACTCAGAGGGCCTGGGTTCCCTTCTCTCATCTAATGGGGTGTGGGGTGCCCTCTACTCCCCCACTGATTTCTTTTCTTTTCCTTTTTTTTTAAAAAAAGATCTTTACTGGAGCATAATTACTTCACAATACTGTGTTAGTTTCTGTCGCACAACAAAGCGAATCAGCCATCTGCATACACATGTCCCCATATCCCCTCCCTCTTGAGCCTCCCTCCCACCCTCCCTGTCCCACCCCTCTAGGTCATCGCAAAGCACCGAGCTGATCTCCGTGTGCTATGCGGCTGCTTCCCACCAGCCAACGATGTTACATTCGGTAGTGTGTATATGTCGATGCTACTCTCACTTTGCCCCAGCTTCCCCTTCCCACCCCATGTCCTCAAGTCCATTCTCTACATCTGCCTCTTTATTCCTGCCCTGAAACTATGTCCATCAGTACCACTTTTTTTTTTTTAAAGATTCTCTATATATGTGTTAGCGTACGGTATTTGCTTTTCTCTTTCTGACTTACTTCACTCTGTATGACAGACTCTAGCTCCATCCACCTCACTACAAATAACTCAATTTCATTTTTTTTATGGTTGAGTAATATTCCATTGTATATATGTGCCACATCTTCTTTATCCATTCATCCGATGATGTACACTTAGGTTGTTTCCAGCTCCGGGCTATTGTAAATAGAGCTGCAGTGAACATTTTGGTACATGACTCTTTTTGAATTATGGTTTTCTCAGGGTATATGCTCAGTAGTGGGATTGCTGGGTCATATGGTAGTTCTATTTTTAGTTTTTTAAGGAACCTCCATACTGTTTTCCATAGTGGTTGTATCAATTTACATTCCCACCAACAGTGCAGGAGGGTTGCCTTTTCACCACACCCTTTCCAGCATTTATTGTTTCTAGATTTTTTTGATAATGGCCATTCTGATCGGCATCTGGTGACGCCTCATTGTAGTTTTGATTTGCATTTCTCGAATAATTAGTGATGTTGAGCATCTTTTCATGTGCCTCTTGGCCATCTGTATGTCTTCCTTGGTGAAACGTCTATTTAGGTCTTCTGCCCATTTTTTAACTGGATTGTTTGTTTTTTTGATATTGAGCTCCATGAGCTGTTTGCATATTTTGGAGATTAATCCTTTGTTGTTTCATTTGCAAATAATTTTTCCCATTCTGAGTGTTGTCTTTTTGTCTTGTTTGTGGTTTCCTTTGCTGTGCAAAAGCATTTAAGCTTCATTAGGTCCGATGTGTTTATTTTTGTTTTTATTTCCATTACTCTAGGAGGTGGGTCAAAAAAAATCTTGTTGTGATATATGTCAAAGAGTGTTTTTCCTATGTTTTCCTCTAAGAGTTTTATAGTGTCCGGTCTTACATTTAGGTCTTTAATCCATTTTGAGTTTATTTTTGTGTATGGTGTTAGGGAGTGCTCTAATTTCATTTTTTTACATGTAACTGTCCAGTTTTCCCCGCACCACTTATTGAAGAGGCTGTCTTTTCTCCACTGCATATTCTTGCCTCCTTTGTTGTAAATTAGGTGCCGATATGTGTGTGGGTTTATCTCTGGGCATTTTGTCCTGTGCCATTGATCTATATTTCTGTTTTTGTGTCACTACCATACTTGTCTTGATTACTGTAGCTTTGTGGTATAGTTTGAAGTTGGGGAGCCTGATTCCTCCAACTCCAGTTTTCCTTCTCAAGATTGCTTTGGCTATTCGGGGTCTTTTGTGTTTCCATACAAACTGTAAAATTTTTTCTTCTAATTCTGTGAAGAATGCCATTGGTAGTTTGATAGGGATTGCATTGAATCTGTAGATTGCTTTGAGTAGTAGAGTCATTTTCACAATGTTGATTGTTCCAGTCCAAGAACGTGGTATATTTCTCCATCTGTTTATGTCATCTTTGATTTCTTTCATCAGTGTTTTATAGTTTTCTAAGTAAAAGTCTTTCGCCTTCTTAGGCAGGCTTGTTCCTAGGTATTTTATTCTTTTTGTTGCAATGGTAAATGGGAGTGTTTCCTTAATTTCTCTTTCGGACTTTTCATTGTTGGTGTATAGGAATGCCAGAGATTTCTGTGCATTAATTTTTTATCCTGCAACCTTATCAAATTCATTGATGAGTTCTAGTAGTTTTCTGGTGGCATCTTTAGGATTTTCTATGTATAGTATCATATCATCTGCAAATAGTGACAGTTTTACTTCTTTTTTTTCCAATTTGTATTCCTTTTATTTCTTTTTCTTCTCTGATTGCTGTGGCTAGGACTTCCAAAACTATGTTGGATAAGAGTGGCGAGAGTGGACATCCTTGTCTTGTTCCTGATCTTAGAGGAAATGCTTTCAGGTTTTCACCATTGAGATTGATGTTTGCTGTGGGTTTGTCATATATGACCTTTATTATGTTGAGGTAGGTTCCCTCTATGCACATTTTCTGGAGAGTTTTTTTCATAAATGGGTGTTGAATTTTGTCAAAAGCTTTTTGTGCATCTAATGAAATGATCATATGGTTTTTATTCCTTAATTTGTTAATATGGTGTATCACATTGATTGATTTGCATATACTGAAGAATCCTTGCATCCCTGCGGTAAATCCCACTTGATCATGTTGTATGACCCCTTTAATGTGCTATCAGATTCTGATTGCTAGTATTTTGTTGATGATTTTTGCATCTATGTTCATCAGTGATATTGGTCTATAATTTTTGGTTTTTTGTGATATCTTTTTCTGGTTTTAGTATGAGGATGGTGGTGGCGTCATAGAATGAATTTGGGAGTGTTTCTCCCTCTGCAATTTTTTGGAAGAGTTTGAGAAGGATGGCTGTTAGCTCTTCTCTAAATGTTGATAGAATTCGCCTGTGAAGCTATCTGGTCCTGGACTTTTTTTTTTGTTGGAAGATTTTTTTTGGTGTTGTTGTTGGAAGATTTTTAATTACAGTTTCAATTTCATCACTTGTGATAGGTCTGTTTATATTTTCTAATTCTTCCTGGTTCAGTCCTGGAAAATTGTAACTTTCCAAAAATTTGTCCATTTCTTCAAGGTGGTCCATTTTATTGGCATATAGTTGTTTGTAGTAGTCTCTTATAATCCTTTGTATTTCTGCTGTGTCAGTTGTGATTTCTCCTTTTTCATTTCTAATTTTATTGATTTGCGTCCTCTCCCTTTTTTTCTTGATGAGTCTGGCTAAGGGTTTATCAATTTTGTTTATCTTCTCAAAGAACCAGCTTTTAGTTTTATTGATCTTTGCTATTGTCTTCTTCATTTATGCTCTGATCTTTATGATTTCTTTCCTTCTACTGACTTTGGATTTTCTTTGTTCTTCTTTCTCTAGTTGTTTTAAGTGTAGGGTTAGATTGTTTATTTGAGATTTTTCTTGTTTCTTGAGGTGAGATTGTATTGCTATAAACTTCCCTCTTAGAAATGCTTTTGCTGTGTCCCATAGGTTTTGGGTCGTCTTCTTTTTATTGTCATTTGTTTCTATGTATTTTAAAAATTTCTTGTTTGATTTCTTCAGCGATCTCTTGGTTATTTAGTAGTGTACTGTTTAGCTTCCATGTATTTGTGTTTCTTTACAGTTTTTTTCCTGTAATTGATTTCCTATCTCATTGTGTTGTGGTCAGAAAAGATGCTTGACACGATTTCAATTTTCTTAAATGTTCTGAGTCTTGATTTGTGACACAAGATGGGATCTATCCTGGAGAATGTTCCATGTGCACTTGAGAAGAAAGTGTATTCTGCCGCTTTTGGGAGGAATGGTCTATAAATATAAGTCAGATCGATCTGGTCTATTGTGTCAGTTAAAGCTTGTGTTTCCTTATTTATTTTCTGTTTGGATGATCTGTCCGTTGGTGTAAGTGGGGTGTTAAAGTCCCCTACTATTATTGTGTTACTGTCGATTTCTCCTTTCATGGTTGCTAGTATTTGCTTTATGTATTGAGATGCTCCTATGTTGGGTGCATAAACACTTAATAATTGTTATATCTTCTTCTTGTATAGATGCCTTGATCATTATGTTGTGTCCCTCCTTATCTCTTTTAATAGTCTTTATTTTAAAGTCTATTTTATCTGATATGAGTATGCTGCTCCAACTTTCTTTTGATTTGCATTTGCATGGAATTTTTTTTCCATCCCTTCACTTTCAGTCTGTGTGTGTCCCTAGGTCTGAAGTGGGTCTCTTGTGGACAGCATATATAAGGGTCTTGTTTTTGTATCCATTCAGCCAGTCTGTGTCTTTTGGTTGGGGCATTTAATCCATTTACATTCAAGGTTATTATCGATATGTATGTTCCTATTCCCATTTTCTTAATTGTTTTGGGTTTGTTTTTGTGCACCTTTTTCTTCTCTTGTGTTTCCCACTTAGAGAAGTTTCTTTAGCATTTGTTGTAAAGCTGGTTGGTGGTGCTGAATTCTCTTAACTTTTGCTTGTCTGAAAAGCTTTTGACTTCTCCATTGAATCTGAATGAGATCCTTGCTGGGTAGAGTAATCTTGGTTGTAGGTTTTTCTCTTTCATCACTTTAAGTATATCCTGCTACTCCTATCTGGCCTGCAGAGTTTCCACTGAAAAATCAGCTGATAGCCTTATGGGGATTCCTTTGTATGTTATTTTTTGTTTTTCCCGTGCTGATTTTAATATTTTTTCATTGAATTTAATTTTTGTTAGTTTGCTTAATATGTGTCTTGTTGTGTTTTTCCTAGGGTTTATCCTGTATGGGACTCTCTATGCTTCCTGGACTTGGGTGACTATTTCCTTTCCCAAGCTAGGGAAGTTTTCAACTATAATCTCTTCAAATATTTTCTCAGACCCTTTCTTTTTCTCTTCTTCTTCTGGGACCCCTATAATTTGAATGTTGGTTTGTTTAGTGTTGTCCCAGAGGTCTCTGAGATTGTCTTCAATTGTTTTCATTCATTTTTTTTTTTTATTCTGCTCCTTGGCAGTTTGTCCACCATTTTGTCTTCCAGCTCACTATTGGTTCTTCTGCCTCAGTTATTCTGTTATTGACTCCTTCTAGTGTATTTTTCATTTCAGTTATTATGTTGTTCATCTCTGTTTGTTTGTTCTTTAGTTCTTCTAGATCTTTGTTAAATATTTCTTGTATTTTCTCAATGTGTGTCTCCATTCTATTTCTGAGATTCTGGATCATCTTTATTATCATTACTCTGATTTCTTTTTCAGGTAGATTGTCTATTTCTTCTTCATTTATTTGGTCTTGTAGGTTTTTACCTTGCTCCTTCATCTGTGACATATCCTTTTGCCATGTCATTTTTTTTTTTTTTAATGAGTGGAATTGTGTTCCTCTCTTACTGGTTGTTTGGCCTGAGGCTTCCAACACTGGAGTTTGTAGGCTATTGGGTAGAGCTTGGTCTTGGTGCTGAGGTGAGGAACTCCGTTGCGACCTCACTCTGATGAATATTTCCTGGTGTCTGAGGTTCTCTGTTAGTCCAGTGGTTCTGACACGGAGCTCCCACTGCAGGAGCCTTGGCCTGACCTCAGGCTTGTGTACCAAGATCCCTCAAGCCACCTGGGGCAGCAAAAAATAAAACAACAGCAACAATAACAAAGTAAAAAATAAAGTTAGGCTAGGAAACTAACAGATATGTTGGGAAGAATATAAAAACAAAAATATAGATGAATCAACAACTGGAAGGTACAACAGTACCACAATAGTAAAAAAGACGAGGAGGGGAAAAAAAAGAGGGTGGGGGAGACCTTGGCTGTGGAGGGCTGGGCCTAAGCAAGGGTGAGGTTTGGGCAGTGGGCGGGGCCAATGCTCAGGACCCACAGGGCTGGAAAAGGCCCTGGGGGCTGTGGGAGGTGGGGCTTAGGCTCAAGTAACAGAAGGGGCCCCGGTGTGCCCCCCACCCCTGGTCTCAGAGGGCAGGGACCTCAGCTGGGAGCCCAGTAGGCTTCCTGGGTTCGAATGTGTGGGGCAAATGCCCTCCTCTCCTCTCCTGCTCCTCTGGTCTGGGGTCTGGAAGGGCCCCTCCCACCTGCCTCTCCTGATCCCCTGGCCTCCCTCCTATGCCCCCAGGACCCAGGCAGACTGGATGGGGTATTGGAGTGGGGGGAAGCAGCTTGAGAGCTCAGCAGTCTCCCCGGCCGAGTGGGCCAGGCGATCGCCCTCCACTCCTCTCCTGCTCTTCCTCTTCCCAGAGAGTCCCTCCCACCTGCGTCTCCTGATTTCCCTGGCCTCAGGGGCACCAGTCCTTTCTGGCCTCCACTTCTCCTCCTTCCTCGGTCCCCCTATGTCCTACCGGTTCACTCTGGGGTTCCTCCCATCTCCTTGGGGGTCACTGTCCCCCACCAGCTGCTGGCAGGTGTCCTTGTTGTGGGGAGATGCTAACTCTGCATCTTGCCCCACCTCCATCTTGACTCCACTCCCTCCCCCACTGATTTCTAACAAGATGTCTCTGGTCATCCTTGGTACCTTGCACAAAGTGTCCTCCTTTATTACCTGGAGAGGACATTTGGACCAGTGTAGAGCAGTTGCCATGATGTTTCTGGTGGTGGGGGGTGGGGATCTGTTGTCTATCCTTGAGACTGAGCGCTGTGGCCTGCTTGAATGTGGCCAGCCTAATAGGCTGGACATTGCGGTGTATGGGCTTCCAAGGCCTGGAGTGAAAGGGGAGCTCCTGGAGGAACTGCAGTTGGCCACTCTGGAAAGTGCCATGGGGGTCAGGACTTGAGGATTTTATCTGACACTGACAACAGTGGGCTTGCCTGCGGCCAGGGTGCAGTTAGTCCTTCCTGAAGAGGGTGTTAAAGTATTAGGTAAAAAAGAAAGCTTGCTGTGCAAGTAAGGTGGGAAAGAAAATCAGAGAAGCGTGGGAGAGACAGTGAAAGTCAGGAGTTTCCAGCCAGCAGTTTGGACGAGACCCGCAGTTTACCTTGAACTTCCGTGTTTTGGCACCAAATGATCTCGGAGAGATAGCAAGGAGCAGTCCTGAGGCAGGATCTTAGTTCCCTGCCCAAGAATTGTACCTGGGTATCCTGGATGAAAACCAGGATCCTAGCTGCTAGTCCAGCAGGGCTAGAGGCTAGAAACAAAGTTGCCCTGGTTCTTGCACCATCTGAAAGCAAGAGTGTTTCAAGGAGGAAAAACTATGAAAAGAGGTACAAAGTTTATTATCAGAGACACAGCACTACATGAGGGAGAGCTCATAGAGAAGTAGTTTATTTATTTAAGACAGAAGCAAGGCAGAAATACACACCTGGAGAGAAAGGGTGTGGGCATCTTCCCTCATGAGGAGGAGAGCCGTAAAAAGTGATTAAAATCACTTATATAGGACAGTCCTTCCAGGTCTTTGTTTGCCTCTGGCCAATTATCTTGCTTATTTTCCCACATTTGACCAGTCCTAGGACCCTCTCTGATAAGCATGTGCATCTTTTTGCTGAGATGGATTTCAGCCTAAAGGCTAAAACAGGAAGTCTGACAACATCAGAGGGAGTGAACATTGTAGGAGAAGCCATTAGATGTGGAACAGGATCGGTGTCACCCTCTGGACAGTCAGTCACTGGCTCTGCAAGCTGCACTCACAACTCCCTGGTGTTGCTCACAAAGCACATGGATCTATGTAAGCTCTGCTTAACTCTGCATTAATGAAGAGTCTGGAAAAAACCTGCCCACAACCTGGCTCAATCCTGACTTGACCCGACCTGTTGCAACTGAGTCTCCTGGGCCCACCCCTGCTCACTTCTCTATTTGGCACTTCCTTCTGTCATTGCTGAGGACGCCCACACCCTTTCTCTCCAGGTGCTGGTGTGGCCACCATGTGCCCGGATCTCATGCCCACTGTCCCGGGATCATGATGGTTGCTGCTTGCAGGGCAGAGACACGGTGCCCATTCCACCTTCGAAGTTCTGCTTCCAGAAGGACTTTTTACTTATTGATGGGCAAGTCCAGGTTGAATCCAGAAAACATAAGCCCCTGGAGGCCTTTCAGGTGGGAATTGATGTCACCCAGGAAATCAAACGTGTATAAAATTGTAACAAGAGCAGGCGAAGTGTTATCAGGTGAGATGGTCACTGAGGCTCAGGGGGCCCAGGGAAGCTCATGATCTTCTGCCCCAAGAGGTTGCTCAGACTTTGGATGGGAACACTCACTCAGAGCTTCAAAGAAATATCCCTCAACATGATAAAGGCCACATATGACAAACCCACAGCTAACATCATTCTCAATAGTGAAAAGCTGAAAGCATTTCCTCTAAGATCAGGAACAAGACATGGATGTACACTCTTACCACTTTTATTCAACATAGTTTTGGAAGCCCTAGCCACAGCAATCAGAGAAGAAAAAGAAATAAAAGGAATCCAAATTGGAAAAGAAGAAGTAAAACTGTCACTATTTGCAGATGACATGATACTATACATAGAAAATCCTCAAGACAGTACCAGAAAGCTACTAGAGCTCATCAATGAATTCGGTAATGTTGCTGGATACAAAATTAATACACAGAAATCTGTTGCATTTCTATACACTAACAATGAATGATAGAAAGAGAAATTAAAGAAACACTCTCATTTATGATCACATCAAAAAGAATAAAAAACCTAGGAATAAACCTACCTAAGGAGACAAAAGACCTGTACTCCGAAAACTATAAGACACTGATGAAAGAAATCAAAGATGACACAAACAGATGGAGAGATATACCATGTTCTTGGATTGGAAGAATCAACATTGTGAAAATGACTGTTCTACCCAAGGTAATCTACAGATTCAATGCAATCCAGATCAAATTACCAATGGCATCTTTCACAGAACTAGAACCAAAAATTTTAAAAATTGTATGGAGACAGAAAAGACCCTGAATAGCCAAAGCAATCTTAAGAAAGAAAAATGGAGCTGGAGCAATCGGGATCCCTGACTTCAGACTATACTACAAAGCTACAGTCATCAAAACAGTATGGTACTGGCACAAAACCAGAAATATAGATCAATGGAACAGGATAGACAGCCCAGAAATAAACCCACACACCTATGGTCAATTAATCTATGACAAAGGAGGCAAGAATATACAATGAAGAAAAGATAGTCTCTTCAATAAGTGGTGCTGGGAAAACTGGACAGCTACATGTAAAAAAATGAAATTAGAAAATTCTCTAACACCATGGACAATAATAAACTCAAAATGGATTAAAGACGTAAATGTGAAACTGGATACTAGAAAACTCCTAGGGGAAAACATAGGCAGAACACTCTTTGACATAAATCACAGCAAGATTTTTTTGACCCACCTCCTAGAGTAATGGAAATAAAAACAAAAATAAACAAATGGGACCTAATTAAACTGAAAAACTTTTGCACAGCAATGGAAAACCATAAACAAAACAAAAAAAGAACCTACAGATTGGGAGCAAATATTTGCAAACCATGCAACCAATAAGAGATTAATCTCCAAAATGTATATACAGCTCATATGGCTCAATATAAAGAACAAAGAACCCAATAGAAAAATGAACAGAGTATCTAAATAGACATTTCTCCAAAGAAAACATACAGATGGCCAAAAGGTAAATGAAAAGATGCTCAACATTCCTAATTATTAGAAAAATGCAAATCAAAGCACAATGAGGTACCAACTCTCACCAGTCAGAACGGCCATCATCAAAAACTATACAAACAATAATGCTGGAAAGGATGTGGAGAAAAGGGAACACTCTTACACTGTTTGTGGGAATGAAAATTGGTGCAGCCACTATGGAGAATAGTATGGGGGTTCCTCAAAAACCTAAAAATAGAGCTACCGTATGATCCAGCAATCCCACTCCTGGGGATATATCCAGGAAAACCATAATTCAAAAAGATACATGCACCGCAGTGTTCATTGCAACACTGTTTACAATAGCCAGGACATGGAAGCAACCTAAATGCCCATCGACAGATGAATGGATAAAGAAGATGTGGTACATATATACAATGGAATATTACTCAGCCATAATAAAGAATGAAATAATGCCATTTGCAGCAGCATGGATGGACCTACAGATTACCATACTAAGTGAAGTTAGTCAGACAGAGAAAGACAAATATCATATGATATCACTCACATGCGGAATCTAAAAAAAATGATACAAATGAACTTACATACAAAACAGTAATAGACTTCACAGACATAGACAACAAACTTATGGATACCAAAGGGGAGAGGGGAGGGGAGGGATAAATTAAGAGTTTGGGATTAACATATACACACTACTCTATATAGAATAGATAATAGCCTATAAGGGAAAAGAACCTGGAATAGCTACATGTATATGTATAATTGAGTCACTTTGCTGTACAACTGAAACTAACACAGCATTGTAAATCAACTATATTTCAAAAAAAAAAAAAAGAAATGTCCCAACACTCCTCGTGGTGTGGTTTGTGTGCCCTTCAGGGTGCCTGCAGGCCCGGCTGTGTGACCAGTCCTGTGAGGAAGAGGAGGCAGGGTCCTCTGCCAGCATCTGTCTCTGCGCAGTAGAGCACGGTGGTCAAGCACGGTGCTCCCTGTCCTGGTGCTGCTCTGGCCTCGTGGCCGTCCCATCAACCCCTTCTCTGCTCATTTCCATGGGCGATCACCTCCCTGCCCAGGCCCGAATGCCAACTTCACCTTTGTCTCTGTTGTGTCCAGGTCTCGGGATGCATTTGGGGCTGTTTGTCACTGTGACCCTGAGCTATTGTCACGAGAACTTGTGTCTCCTAAAACACTGGAAATGTTTTAATGGGAAAAGGAGAGGCTGTTTATTCTGAGCTGCTGCAGCCAGGGAGCCGTGCCCAGCTGGCTGGGCAGCGACTCGGGCAGCAGGAGAGTGGGTGGCTTTGAGGCTTTATTATGTGTATGTGGCTTAATTGTTACTATATACATATAACACTATGCCCATGTAAGGGCCTATAACATACTTATTATATCATGTGTGTGTTAGCATGTTAAAATATTTTCTGTGTATAGAAAGCTTCTTTATAGGAAAAAGAGTGCCTCCGGTGTCCTGATGGGGGCTGCAGGGCTGGGGAAGCTGGACAGCCGACAAGACGCAGGCACCCCTGCGATGGCTGAAGCACATCCGGTTTTCTCTGATTGGTCCTCAGTCAGAAGCGAGGACAAAGAACGTGGAAGCCGTGGGTTATTGATCAAGCCCCGCCCGTGGGAAGTGTGTCACAGGGCGGTTGTAGGGCTTCCTGGGCTGTCACTAGAGATGGACGTCTGACTTCCTGCAGGTCTAGCACGGAGGGTTAGGTTTAGGTTAGCATGGAGGGAGCAGGCTGTTTCCTGGGCTGGATCCTGTGATGGTGGCTGGGTGTCCTGGGCTGTTGGCTGCATTCTTGGGTCAGAGTTCCATCTTTATATATGGTTGGCCAGGTACAGGTGTAAATTGAGTATCCCACCACAGCTCTGGCCTAGTGTCTTGTGAATGAGAATGTTCTTGAAGACCCCTTGGGATTTATCCCATGCATCCCCCCTCCCCCGCCCCAGCACAGATCCCCAGGGCACCTCTCCGCATCCAGCTTACATTACAGTGCATCTCCCCTCCCTCCCAGATCCCCAGATCCCCAGTGCATCTTGCCCGCCTCCAGAGCAGTTCCCCAGGGAGTGTCAGTGTGTCAGGGCCGAGCAGAGCAGGACTGCGCCCTGGACCTTGTGTGAATTGCTCTACTGCCCCTCTCATGTTCTACTGCAACCAAACACTCGGGCCCTCTGGACAAGCCTCAGAGTTGCCCAATCCTGGGTTTTCTATGCCCAACCGCAGCAGGCTGCATGGTCCGTGTCGGAGTCCATGGGATGCCTGGTCTCCCAGCGCAGATGGCACCTCTCAGAAGGGCCTTTGCCACAAGTGGACTCTCCTGTCTACAGAGTCTGGGCACTTGTATGCTGGGAAGGAGGCCACCGGGCCCTGAAGAATGGTCTTAACTGCTCACAGGTCCTCAAAGAGGCCAAGAGGGTCACTCACCGCCCCTAGTTTCCTCCTTTTTGTACCTTTCCTAATAATCGAAACCTTTTCTTCCTGTTATTGGCCACTCGGTTTTTCCTTTCTGTGAAGGACCCACTGCTCACATTTCTTTCTTTTCATTGGTTGCTGAGTGCTCTTTGTATATGAAGGAGTCCTGCCCTGTGTCACATGTGCTCATGTGCTCTGCCCCATTTCTGTTGCACTAGAGCCCCTTGTGGGCGGGCTTCTCCAGGTCTTTACCCTCAGGAGGAGGCTCAGCCCATGCCCACCACTGTGCTTGGCCAGCCGGCCCTCTCCCTGGTGCCTGTGGCTCCTGCCTTTGTGGCTCCCAGCTTTCTTCTCGAGGACGGTGGTGGCCAGCCCCAGACAGCTCTTGCTTGCTCATCAGGACATCCGGGCTGGCGGGACAGGGCCTGAGGACTGGCCTGTCTGTGTGAGCTCAGTGGGTGGATGGCTGGGTGGTGACTGGGGCCCCAGGAGGCTGATGCTGGCCTCCAGCCTGGTGCTTGTGCAGCTGTGTTCCTGCGGCCTCCTGCACTGACCGCTGAATGAGCCCCTCAGGGTTTGCCCACGGGGATGGGGATTGTTGCTTTTACCTTCATGCGGGGAGGCGCGGTGAGTCTGGGCTGGAGGCCAGTGGCGCAGGCGTGGTGGAGCCTGAACCGGGGTCTCTGTGGGCATTGAAGGACTCTTGAGGTGGAGCCTGGCTGGACACTTGGGTCCTCGAGGCCCAGAGCTGCCCTCTGCCCCCTTCCCTCTGGCCCCTTGTCCACGTCCTCGGGGGGGGCACCTCCTGCTCCCAAGGTACCACAGGCACCTCCCCAAGGTACGCTCAAGTGGCATGGTATTCTTTAATGAACTTTACTAGGAAAAGTTAGGAGAGAGGTCAGACGAGGGCACGGGGGATGGGGGCGGGTGCTGCAGGGCTGATTTGGCCACACTGCGGACCCCTTGGGAAGCGCCTTCTGCTGTGGGACCCTGCCTCACAGCCTAGGGCCCTGCCTGCAGCCCCGAAAACTCCCTTGGCCTCTCCCCAGAAGGTCTGCTCTGCATCCTCATTCTGCACGAACGGGGCCTGGGGGTGGACAGCAGGGAGGGTGGGCACGGGACAGGAGCAGGGCATGGGGGGCAGCGCACTTGGACCTGGGGGCACGGAGGGCGGGACTGAGCCTGGGGAGTGAGCCCTTGGCTTGGTTGGGCTGGACTCAGACGCTGGATTGGGCTGGTGGGGATGCTGAGTCCTAGATTTGGCTCTGGGCTCCAGCATGGGCTGGGCCACGGGCTCCAGGCAATCAATGTTTCAGGGGTTGTTCAGTCAGAACCGGTGTGGGCCCACGCGCAGGAGCCTGGGAGAAGCCTGGGGTGGTCAGCACCGACGCCCAGCCCAGGTCTCTCTGTGGAGGGAACAGATGCTCTTCTGGGACTTGCCCCAAAGTGGGGTGGGGTGGGGCTGTGATAGGCGGGCCCCCTGTTGCTTTTGACCTTGGGGCTGAGCTGGGGCCTCTGGGCGCCCGTGTGTGTGTGTGTGTGTGTGTGTCTGTGTGTGTGTAAGACACAGATGAAGGTGTATGGTGGCAAGGTGAGACACTGACAGGTGTGTGTGGAGCTCATGGTCTGGGGGGGCACTAGGGGTCAGGAGGCAGCGGGAGGCTGATCTCAGGCTCACACAGGGGCAACCCGAGGGGCTCAAGGGCAGGCGTCGCCACTGGGCTTCGGGGTTCTCGGGGGGCATGGAGAAGTGAGGGATGCCGTGTGGTGTGGCACTGCTGGGGGGTGAGGGTGGGAGCCTTGGGGCCCAGTGTGGGGCAGTTCTCGAGGAGCCCAGAGGCAGCTGTGCCAGGGACGGTATTCAGTTAGGAGGCTGTGGGGGCGGCCCTCGTGTGACCACTCTGGCGTTCCCACAGGGTGGGCCGGCTAGTGGCTGATCGTTGGTCAGGGGGATGGAAATGAGGGACAGGGCCCAGGGCTGGGCAGGCTATGCTGCCCTCAGGCAAGTTCAGCTTCTTGGTTACATGTTTAGGGGGAGGGAAACGCAGGGTGTAGGGTGACCCCCAGGTCCATCACCTGGAGTCCCCATGGAGCCCAGCAGGCAGAGGGGCTCCTGTGCCAGCGTGCCCAGCGTGCCTGGCAGGGTCCCTGAGGGCCAGATGTTCTCCTGGACACTGTTGTCCACCCCTCGGCCGTCCTGTTTGCCGCCCCTCCCAGCCTCCCCGTTTGGTGCAGGCCCCCCTGAGCAATGCAGTCCCTTCCCTGCATACCATTCCCTCTGTGTCTGCCTCTGTCTGTCTCTCTCTCCCCCACAGGAAGCTGGACTGGCACATCGGATGGCATTGGGGCACAGTGTCCATGCTGACCAGACTCCGGCTCCCGGTCTGGGGGGCTGTCCAGCTGAGCCTTGGCCTGGGGCTGTCGAGTGGCGGCCTCCTCCCCTCGCCCTGAAAGGCTGCAACAAAATTAAGCGTGGCTTTCAGCAGCCCAAGGCCACGTCCCCGGGATGAGCCAGCCCCTGGGAAATGCAGGGCTGAGGGAGCCCAGCATGGCCAGCAGCCGACCCAGACCCCGGCCCACTTTTTTGGAGCTTTTACTGAGAAGGGCCGACAGCTGTGGATCCTGACTCTGCCCTCTGGGGAGGGTTGTGTCTCCTCTGAGGTGGAATCACCAGGAGGGATGGGTCCCTGGTCTCTGTGAGGGCGGAGTCCTGACCCATCCCTGCATCCTTGCCCACCGGCGGGCACAGCGGCCTCATGGCATCTGCACGGCCACCCTTCCTGGTCCCTCACCGGAGCCCCTGGAGCCCCACTCCTGCTCTCCTGTGACACACTGGTCACCTCTGTGCAGCCAGCTGAGTTCAGTGCCCCCCGGACGCCCTCCCCTCCTGCGGTCCTTCTCGCTGCCCAGTCTGTCCTGAGCGCTGAGCCAGGTCTGCCTCTGCTCCCCTTTGGCAGCCCCTCCCCACCGCTGCCCCTCCTGGCCTGGCTTCCTGGCCTTCCCTCCTGGTCCTCCTTTCTCACACCCAGCTCGGCTGTTTTGGGCTGAATTGTGTGCCCCAAATTCCAGTTTTGAAGCCCGGACCCACAGGACCTCAGAATGTAACTGTATTTGGAGATGGGGTCTGTAAAGATGTGATGATGCAAACTGGGGTCTCCAGGGTGGGCCCTAATCCAGGCTGACTGGCGTCCTTAAAAGAGGAGGACATTAGGACAGAGACACGCACAGAGGGACGGCCACGTGAGGTCACGGGAGAAGACAGCGTCTACACGGCACGGAGACAGCCCTCAGGAGAAGCCAGCCCTGCACCTCCTGGATCTGGGATTCCAGCTTCCAGGGTGTCAGACAGTGATGTCTGTTGTCAAAGGCCCCCTGTGCTGTCTGTTACAGCCTCCTGTGCAGACACACCCAACACGTGCGACTTCCCTGTGGCTCCCCCAGGCCCCTGGCTCGCCCCTGCGCCCACAGGCCAGGCGGGGACCCCAGGCTTGGGTGGTGTGTGGGGGAGACCGGCTGTGGATTTCACGAGGGTAGGCGGCGTGCTAACCTAGGGAGACTTCTCAGCGAGCTAGGTGATTGTAAAGAACGCTTTATTGTCATTAAAAAAATGAAGAGACAGCGAAGAGCATCAACGGGCTCCAACATTCAGAAAAGGAGAAACGCCTCCCAGGCTGCAGTGACGTGGACCTTCTTTTCCATCCGGGGAGCAGCTCCTCCACATGTGGATGCTGACTGTGCTTTTCTGCAGAGACGGGAGAGTTGGTACTGGGCCCTTAGGCGGGGGCCCGGGGTCGGAGGCTGGCCCTACGCGGGTTGCGCCTCTCACCCCGACCCCTGTGCAGGCGGAGCTCCTGCTGTACGTGACTCAGGCCTTTGGCTGCAGGATGGGCTGGCCGCGCCTTCTGCCTTCTTCTCTGGGAGCCCCTCCAGCTCAGCCCGCGGGGCACCAGGTCAACAGCATCCTCTCCGGGAGGCTGGTCTGGCTGGACCTCACCACCTCCCGCGCTGGGGCTCCTGCGGCGGCCTCGGGCCCAGGACCTGATCTGAGCAGCGTCCTCGGTGGAGGTGACCTGAGGGACTGTTAGCGGCACCTGCAGAAGGTCTCCTGCTGGGAGAGGTGGGCACTGAGGGGGGCGGTTTCCCTCCAGCATCTGGCACAGGCTCTCCTCCTGGAGACCCTGCATCTGGAGCTTGTCAGGGACAAGAGGCAGGGGGCGGGCCCTGTGCAGAAGCCCGGACGCCGGCCTCCTCCTCCTCTTCGAAGGGGACCCCCAAGCCGACCCGGGCCTTCCAGGTGGTCCCTGGGGCCCCGCAGGTGTCCTGCGGGGACATCAGCTCAGGGTGGGCATCACCTGCAGTCCACTTGGGTCTGTGAGGGGGGTGGGGGGCAGGTTGTGGTGGCCACGAGACCAGAGGCCGGGAGTGCAGGCGAGGGTGCTCGTGAGCTCGGAGGCTGGTGAGGTCAGCGGGCGGAGGAACAGGCCTGGCACAGGCTGAGCGGCACAAGGGGATGGACGTGGTCCTACAGGTCTGGGGCGGCCCTGGACGCAGCCCGTCATGAGCACTAGGCGCCCTGGCCGATCATGTTTCTGTAGTCGGGGACAATTGTCCGCTTCAGCTCCACCACTGATGAGAAGATCCACTTCACCTGAGGGGCGGCGGGGGTGAGTACAGGCTGGAGCCCACCCGGGCCACCTCCCAGGGCCTGCCCCCCAGTCCCCGGGCCGATGGACAGCGAGGGGTTCCAGAGGGGACAGGAGGCCATGATGGGGACAGTGAGGGAGAGTGTGGGACAGTGAGGGAAGGTGAGGGGACAGTGCGGGGACAGTCAGGAAAGGTGAGGGACCGTGAGGGACAGTGAGGGACAGTCAGGGGACAGTGAGGGGACAGTGAGGGAAAGTGAAAGACCATGAGGGGACAGTGCGGGGACAGTCAGGGAAGGTGAGCGGTCAGTGAGGGGACAGTGAGGAACAGTGAGGGACAGTGAGGGACAGTGGGGGACAGTGAGGCACAGTAGGGGACAGTGAGGGGACAGTGAGGGGACAGTGAGGGACAGTGAGGGAAGGTGTTGGGTCAGTGAGGTGACAGTGAGGGACCGTGAGAGACAGTGAGGGACAGTCAGGGAAGGTGAGGGGTCAGTGAGGGGACAGTGAGGTACAGTGAGGCACCATGAGGGCCAGTGAGGGACCGTGAGGAACAGTGAGGGAGAGTGAGGGACCGTGAGGGACAGTGAGGGACATTGAGGGACAGTGAGGGGACTTGAGGTACAGTGAGGGGACAGTGAGGGGTCAGTGAGTGACCGTGGGGGACAGTGAGGGGTCATTGAGTGACCGTGAGGGACAGTGGGGGACAGTGAGGCATAGTAGGGGACAGTGAGGGGTCAGTGAGTGACCGTGAGGGACAGTCATGGAAGGTGAGGGGTCAGTGAGGGGACAGTGAGGGAACTTGAGGGACAGTGAGGGACCAGGGGCCAGGTGCAGACACAGTGGGGACCACGAGGGCACAGCGGGGCCGACCCGCCCACCTTGAAGAGGGTCACGGTGGCGCTGTAGCACACGCTGAGCAGGAAGAGGGTGATGAAGATGGAGATGGTCGTCCACAGCCCATCCAGCTCCCCGTCCTGGGCGTCAGCACAGGCCTCCTCCTCTAGGAGCAGTTCTGCACAGGGAGGGTGGGGTCAGTGCTGCGCCTGTCCCCGGGGGGCGGGGGGGGGCTCATCGGGGCCTCGCAGTGCGGCTCCCATTGTGGCGATTAGGTGGCAGGATGCCCCGGGTGGGCCAGGCCAGAGGCACCTGAGGACAGTCGCTGGGCACCAGCCTCAGCCCCCCATTCCTCCAGCCTGGGCCCCCGTCTCGGCCTGCCCAGTGTGTCCTGCTCCCTCTCCTGTGCTGTGTGCTGAGCTGGGGCCCTTGCGGGGAGGGTGCCTGGACCCCCTGGCAGGACAGTGGCTCAGGCCCTGGGCTCCTCTCCCGCTGGGGGCCAGACCCGGAGGGTGGGAGGGTCAGCAGAGCACATGGACCCTGCCCCTGTTGGGCTCTGTCCTGTGGGTGTTGGAGGGTGGGCACCAGGCTGGGGTCTACGGTGAGGGCTCATGAGACCCAGCTCTGAGGTCGGGTGTGGGTCTGTGCGGCTGCCCTGTGGGAGGGCCCGTGTGCAAGGCCCGTGTGTGTGCACATGCGTGGGTGTTGTGGTGGGTGCACTGCACACGTGTACGTGGGCAGGTGAGTGCATGTGGATGAAGGCAGTGGTGTGCCGGCTGGTGTGACTCAGTGGGGGGTCTGTTTTCAATGGCTCTGGGCTCGGTGTCCACGGGTGCGTGTGGAGGGTCCCCCCCGGGCACTCAGGGCCGCTTGCCTCTGCCCCTTTTGGGCACAGTGATGAGTGTCTCCACGAGTGCCCAGGCCTGGCCCCCGGCAGGGTCAAGCAGGGCAGAGCCACCTGGCCTGAGGGGGGGGCCCTGATATCTCATGCCCGATGGAGCAGCACGGCCATCCCCCCACCCTGGGCCGCGTGTGGCCCCCGTGGGGGCACAGAACCGGCACGCGGACTCTGGAGCCAGGGACAGGAACATGGGGACGAGGACAGCTAGTGTCCCACAGCTTGGGCTGCAACACGGGCGGGAAGAAGTGGGCACTCATTCTCCTGAGGGTCTCTGGTGGGCTTCTCCCATTCCGGGCACACACTTGAGCCCCAGCAGCTGCGGGGTGGAGGGCGGCCGGAGCAGCTGTCGCCTCCAGGAGAGGCCCTCCCCGGCCTCGGGCAGCCCCCAAGCGGCCTGCGCAGACCCGCACACTCTGGGTCCGGCCCTGAGTGGGGTCAGCTCTCCCGCATTGCTGCTGACACCTGTGACCCAGAGCCGGGTCCACCGCTGCCCCTCGCAGGCCCGACGTGCCCCGGGGCTCTGCTCGGAAAGAACCATGACAGCATTGCGGGGCCCAGGGCGGCGCTGGGTGCTTTATTTCACGGCGCCCGGGAGGAATGTACACAGGGCTGGGGTTCAGGAGGCCTCACTGGGCCCTGAGAGCCCAAGGGGAGGGAGGGCTCGCTGGGGCAACAATGCCGTGTGGCTCATTTACCCGAAGACTTGGAGATGGACTTCTGCGTGTTGTGATTGTGTAGAGCCTCGTGCAAAACTACACACGTGTAGGTGTCTCCCTGCTGCCAGCTCTTCTTGTCCACCCTGAGCTTGCTGTACAGGAAGAAGGACCCGTCGGCGTCCAGCTGGGGTGGGGTCGTGCCGTACTTGCCCTCTGACTCTGACTGCCCGTTTCTCTGCCACTCCACGTCGATGTTGTCCGGGTAGAAGGCGGTGACCATGCAGGTTAAGCTGACCGAGGTCTTGGCCAGCTCTTCCTGCGGTGGGGCCAGTACATACACCTGTGGCTCCTGGGGCTGCCCTGTGGGGAGAGGTATGGCTGTTAGCACGATGGTCACTGCTCTTGGCCCCAGGGACCCTCCTGCGCCCGTCCACCTGACCCACCTTTGGCCTTGGAGATGCTCCTCACGATGGGGGCCGGGAGGCCTTTGTTGTTGACCTTGCACTTGAACTCCTTTCCCTTCAGCCAGTCCTGGTGTTGGATGGGCAGGGAGCTGACCACACGGTAGGTGCTGTTGAACTGCTCTTCCCTTACCTTCGTCTTGGCCGTGTACACCTCTTCATCGTCCACGTACCAGAAGAACTCGACATCAAGGTCCTCCTCGTCCACGTCAACCACAACGCAGGTGACCTCGGGTGTTTGGGATATTGTGAGGGTGTCCTTGGGTTTCGGGGGGAAGATGAAGACGGATGGTCCTCCTGGGAGCTCAGGATCTGGTTGGGGAGACACGGTGGGGGTCAGCCCCTGGGTGGACCTCCTCTTGGGCACCCATCCATCCCCTCTCCCAAGCCCCAAGGCCACGCCTGGGCGAGGTCCACCCCCGAGGGGCGTAGCGTGCAGCCGGCTGACTTACCTGGACATTTGGGACACTTGTGGCATTCGGGACACTTGTGGCATTCAGGACACTTGGGAAATGGGTCAGGTTTGAAGCCATTGATCACTGCAGAGAACAGACTGGAGGTTACTAGGGCTGGGCATAGGGCAGGGCCAGGTTTTGGCAGGTGAGACCTGTGCCCGCCTCTGTGGGCCCAGGGGCTGGGGGAGGCATCCAGCCTTGCCCACAGTGGATCTGGTGGAAATGCCCAGAGGACCCCCTCCCTGAGCCTGGGAGGCCTTCAGGTGAGGGAGAGAGACAGGCCTCCCATGACACCCTGGGCGGGATTCACCATCCCTGGTGTGTGGTCCTTTCAGGTGAGAAGGCGGACCCTGGGCCTGTCCCGTAGTGGACACCCTCCCTGCGGCCCGTCCTCTCACCGATGTGCTTGTCCACCTTGGTGCTGCTGGCCGGGTGGGCTACGCTGCAGGTGAAGGTCTTGCCGGACGAGGTGCTGGCAGGCACGGTCACAGTGCTGCTGAGAGAGTACAGCCCCGAGGACCCTCGGACGGATGGGAGGGTGTGCACGCCGC
Source organism: Mesoplodon mirus (assembly GCF_964341445.2). Classification (NCBI taxonomy): domain Eukaryota; kingdom Metazoa; phylum Chordata; class Mammalia; order Artiodactyla; family Ziphiidae; genus Mesoplodon; species Mesoplodon mirus. Next base: position 185,853,275 of record NC_138980.1, read on the forward strand.
TGGATAGGGCGCCCAAGTTCCAGGTCACGGTCACTGGCTCAGGGAAGTAGCTTGAGACCAGGCAGCCCACGGTCACTGTGGAGCCAGTTGTGCCCCCGCAGGTGGTATCCAGAGGGTAGACTGCCGGGGCTGTGGTGTAGGCTGTGAGAGAGGAGGCCGTGTGACTGCCAGGGCCTCACCCCTGCGAGGGTCCAGGCAGGGCATCAGGTGTGCAGGCCTGGGGCATTGCTGAGCCCAGCAACCATGTGCTTCCAGTATGTCTGAAGACCAGCCCCCCGGCATGGCTGTCTCCCACCCCAGGTATCTGCGTCTGCAGCTGTGGACTCCAGACCCACCTGGAGGCCAGTACTGGGTGACCACCTGGATTAGAGACCCCTGGGGCCCCTACCCTCCTGTGGGTGTCTGGCCTGATCAGGCCCTTGGTCTGAGCCCTGACCAGTGGCTACTGCTCCCGGAGCCCACTGCCCTGCTGCCGCAGCCTGGCAAGGCCTCTGCCACCCACTGCCCTGCTCCGCTCCTGTCCCCTTGTCCTGGCCTGCTCTTTGCCACCCAGAGCCCGTGTGTTCCGTATCAGCTCTGCCCATCGGCATCCCTGGGAGCCTTGCACCGCCCCTGGCCTTCTCCTCCTGCAGGGTGCCAACACCCCAAGTTGCATTCCCCGGCTGGACCTGTCCCCTGTGACCCTGCTCTGCTCAGCCCAGGTATGCAGACCTGTCTGAGCCCCAAAAGAGCCTCTCATTTCCCCTCTGCCAGGTCTGCTGCCCTGCCAACCCTACCTCGCTTTGGCACGTTCACCCCTCCTGTCCCAGCTCCTACACTCTCCTGGAAGAGGGTTGGGACCCTGGGTACAAGAACTGCGGCCAACTGGATCCCCTCAGGGTCGCCCGTGCCCCTTCAGCCCCAGAGACCTGCACTCCACCCGGAGACCAGTTTCCCTCTCCACCTGGCCTTGCCATCCACAAAGCTCCTCCCAGCAGACCAGGGCTCCCTTTTCCTTGGCCTCTCTTCCCCTGACTCTAGGGCACCTGGGGCAGGCCCTGCCTTCCCAGCCCCGGCTGCCCTGCACATCTCTGCCTGCTCCCCTGAGCTCCCCCTGTGCCCGGCCTTACCAGCCCCCTGAGCTCCAGCAGAAAGGCTGCTCTGCTTTCTCTGTGCACTCAGGTTCCCCTCCTCTAGATGTTCCCTCACCTGCCTCCAGCCCCTCATCCTGGCCCCTCAGCTGAGCCCGGGCTTCCTGTCCATCGAGTGTCTGGCCTCTGCCCATCTGAGCTCCGGTTCACCATCTCAGGCCTGAGTCCTCCCTGCCCTTGTGTCCCTTCTACCCGGCCCTGGGCCCTCAGCACAGCCCAGGGGGACCCCCAGCCCGATGTCCTGTAGGACTCCCTGCTCTGCCCCCACTGCCAGCTGCCCTGCGTCCTGCCCTCCCAGCCCCCTTGGCTCAGGTCTCTGGGCTCAGCTCACGGATGCTGTGTCCTCATGTCACCTGCTCACCTGGCGTTGGACTGACCACTGTCCCTGGAGTGCTGGGCACACAGCACCAAATGGCCCTTGCACCCTATGACACTTGCCGACTCAACTGCTCACCCCAGTACCTGGTTGGCTGAGGTCCTGGGCAGGTCCCTATCCTCCCAAACCCCTGTTCACTTGCACAAGCTCTCCCTGTTCCCCAAAGCTCCCAGGGCAGTCCCATCCCCTCCCAGGCTCCTGATCACCTGCACAAGGTCTACATGATTCCTCAAAGCTCCTGGGGCAGCAGCTTACTCTTCCACCCACCATGCTCAGCTGAAGAAAATCTACCTGCTTCCCCATGCTCCCAGGCCGACCCCTGCCCTCCCAGCCCCAGGCTCACCTACACCAGCTCTACCTGCTCCCCCAAAGCTCCCAGGCAGCCCCGTGCCCTCCCAGCCCTGTGCTCACCGACAATAGCTCTACCTGCTCCCCCAAAGCTCCCAGGCAGCCACCTGCCGTCCCAGCCCCAGGCTCACCTACGCCAGCTCTACCTGCTCCCCCAAAGCTCCCAGGCAGCCCCCTGCCCTCCCAGCCCCAGGCTCACCTACACCAGCTCTACCTGCTCCCCCAAAGCTCCCAGGCAGCCCCCTGCCCTCCCAGCCCCAGGCTCACCTGAAGAAGCTCTACCTGCTCCCACAAAGCTCCCAGGGAGCCCCCTGCCCTCCCAGCCCCAGGCTCACCGACACCAGCTCTACCTGCTCCCCCAAAGCTCCCAGGCCGCCCCCTGCCCTCCCAGCCCCAGGCTCACCTGCAGAAGCTCTACCTGCTCCCCCAAAGCTCCCAGGGAGCCCCCTGCCCTCCCAGCCCCAGGCTCACCTACACCAGCTCTACGTGCTCCCCCAAAGCTCCCACGGAGCCCCCTGCCCTCCCAGCCCCAGGCTCACCTACACTAGCTCTACCTGCTCCCCCAAAGCTCCCAGGGAGGCCCCTGCCCTCCCAGCCCCAGGCTCACCTGCACTATCTCTACCTGCTCACCCAAAGCTCCCAGGCCGCCCCCTGCCCTCCCAGCCCCAGGCTCACCTGCAGAAGCTCTACCTGCTTACCCAAAGCTCCCATGCAGCCCCCTGCCCTCCCAGCCCCAGGCTCACCTACACCAGCTCTACCTGCTCCCCCAAAGCTCCCAGGCCGCCCCCTGCCCTCCCAACGCCAGGCTCACCTACACCAGCTCTACCTGCTCCCCCAAAGCTCCCAGGCCGCCCCCTGCCCTCCCAGCCCCAGGCTCACCTGCAGAAGCTCTACCTGCTTACCCAAAGCTCCCACGCAGCCCCCTGCCCTCCCAGCCCCAGGCTCACCTACACCAGCTCTACCTGCTCCCCCAAAGCTCCCAGGCCGCCCCCTGCCCTCCCAGCCCCAGGCTCACCTACACCAGCTCTACCTGCTCCCCCAAAGCTCCCAGGCCGCCCCCTGCCGTCCCAGCCCCAGGCTCACCTACACCAGCTCTACCTGCTCCCCCAAAGCTCCCAGGCCGCCCCCTGCCCTCCCAGCCCCAGGCTCACCTGCAGAAGCTCTACCTGCTTACCCAAAGCTCCCACGCAGCCCCCTGCCCTCCCAGCCCCAGGCTCACCTACACCAGCTCTACCTGCTCCCCCAAAGCTCCCAGGCCGCCCCCTGCCCTCCCAGCCCCAGGGTCACCTACACCAGCTCTACCTGCTCCCCCAAAGCTCCCAGGCCGCCCCCTGCCGTCCCAGCCCCAGGCTCACCTACACCAGCTCTACCTGCTCCCCCAAAGCTCCCAGGCAGCCCCCTGCCGTCCCAGCCCCAGGCTCCCCGACACCAGCTCTACCTGCTCCCCCAAAGCTCCCAGGCCGCCCCCTGCCCTCCCAGCCCCAGGCTCACCTGCAGAAGCTCTACCTGCTCCCCCAAAGCTCCCAGGCCGCCCCCTGCCTTCCCAGCCCCAGGCTCACCGACACCAGCTCTACCTGCTCCCCCAAAGCTCCCAGGGAGCCCCCTGCCCTCCCAGCCCCAGGCTCACCTACACTAGCTCTACGTGCTCACCCAAAGCTCCCAGGGAGCCCCCTGCCCTCCCAGCCCCAGGCTCACCTACACTAGATCTACCTGCTCCCCCAAAGCTCCCAGGCCGCTCCCTGCCCTCCCAGCCCCAGGCTCACCTGCAGAAGCTCTACCTGCTCCCACAAAGCTCCCGGGACATCCACCTGCCCTCCCAGCCCCAGGCTCACCTACACTAGCTCTACGTGCTCACCCAAAGCTCCCAGGGAGCCCCCTGCCCTCCCAGCCCCAGGCTCACCTGCAGAAGCTCTACCTGCTCCCCCAAAGCTCCCAGGCCGCCCCCTGCCCTCCCAGCCCCAGGCTCACCTGCAGAAGCTCTACCTGCTCCCCCAAAGCTCCCAGGGAGCCCCCTGCCCTCCCAGCCCCAGGCTCACCTACACTATCTCTACCTGCTCACCCAAAGCTCCCAGGCAGCCCCCTGCCCTCCCAGCCCCAGGCTCACCTGCACTATCTCTACCTGCTCACCCAAAGCTCCCAGGCAGCCCCCTGCCCTCCCAGCCCCAGGCTCACCTACACTATCTCTACCTGCTCACCCAAAGCTCCCAGGCCGCCCCCTGCCCTCCCAGCCCCAGGCTCACCTGCAGAAGCTCTACCTGCTCCCACAAAGCTCCCGGGACATCCACCTGCCCTCCCAGCCCCAGGCTCACCTACACCAGCTCTACCTGCTCCCCCAAAGCTCCCAGGGAGCCCCCTGCCCTCCCAGCCCCAGGCTCACCTACACCAGCTCTACCTGCTCCCCCAAAGCTCCCAGGCTGCCCCCTGCCCTCCCAGCCCCAGGCTCACCTGTAGAAGCTCTACCTGCTCCCCCAAAGCTCCCAGGCCGCCCCCTGCCTTCCCAGCCCCAGGCTCACCTACACTAGCTCTACCTGCTCACCCAAAGCTCCCAGGCTGCCCCCTGCCCTCCCAGCCCCAGGCTCACCTACACCAGCTCTACCTGCTCCCCCAAAGCTCCCAGGCAGCCCCCTGCCCTCCCCGCCCCCTGCTCACCTGCTGCCTCCATGCCACTTGTCCCTGGAGCTCTGGCCCTCAGCACCCATGCCCTCTGGCCCACCCCGGGCCCTCACCCTAGTGCAGCTCCACTCCCGCCTCCTTCCCTTCCTGGGGCTGAGCTCTCTTCCCTGGAGTCGCTAGGTGCCCACCCTGTCTCCGGCCCACTCTCTCCTGGCAGAGACCCTGTCCCACCGTGGGCCCCTCCCAGAGGAGCTCCTGGCCTTCCGAGCTTCACCCTCCTCTCTCTCCCACCACCCGCAGGATCCTCCTTGGTCGCTTCTCCCTCCAGTTGCCGGGTCACCTGCCCTCTGCCTCCCCGCTCCCTGCCCCCAGCCCCTGCTCCCGGCCCTCAGGCCCTGGCTCCGCTCGCCCCTCGTGTAGCCTGTGCAGCTGCGTGCTCAGCCTCTGTGCGGCCAGCTCTGCGCACACAGGAGCCCAGGCCAGCCCTGCCTGCTGTGCTCCCAGCGCTCCCGCTGCCCTGGGCCCCGGCGCCAGCCCAGAGCCCACCGCCACCCCGGCTGCCACTGCCCTGAGATCCAAGCCGGCCCCACTGTCCTGGGCAGGGCCCTCAGCCGCCCCCCACCCCCAACACGGGGGGCCTTTCCTTCCCCTGTGCCGAGCCAGCGTCCTCCCTCTGTCCTTGCTCAGACCCACCTGTCCATCCTGGCCTCGTCCTCAGCCCCAGCCCCTGTGCCCGCAGCACATCCTGCTGAGTGAAGCCCTGAGGCTCCCATCCCCAAGCCTATTATGTTCCTTGAAGGCCCAGCAGCCCCGCCGAGCTCTGCCGCCCCTGGGTTTCCAGCCTTGTTGGTGTGGACATGCCCCTGCCCGGCTCCCTAGTCCCTGCCCTGGGCCAGCACTGTGACCCCTGGGCAGCCCGCCTTCCCCGTGCCCGCTTGGCTGTTGCAGCTGCTCTGTGGGGTCCCCGAGGCCAGTCTTCCCTCCGTGGCTCCCATTCCACTCCTTTGTCCTGATCCTCTCAGACCCCACTCACCAAGTGTTGGGGTGGTGGACTCGCTCCCCTGCAGCCCAGGGCTCCACATCCCCTCCCTGCTCTGGCCCCAGGAGCATGTGGCTCTTCAGGGCTGTGCTCTGTGTCTGCAGCCCTGCTTCCTAGGACTGGTAACCAGTTCCTGGAAGTGTGAACTCCTTGACCACAACCCTGCAAACACTAAGAACAGGACTGAAACCCAGCGGCATGGCTTGCTTCCTGAAGTTCCCTTTTCTTCTGGGTGGTTTCTGTCTCAGAGGGCCTGGGGGAGTCCCGATGCCACAGAGATGCATTATTTTGGTGTGTGTGTTGTGGTGAGTGGGGCCCAGGGACCCAGGGGACAGAGTGGGAACCCCAGCCATCACGGCTCCACCCTCCTGAGGGAATATGCCTGCTCGGCCCACAGCACCCTGGGTAATAGGCCCCTCGCCTGAGCCTTCTGGGCCTCCAAACTGTGGTGGGCACCACTCCCACCTCCTCCAGCACAGATCCCCAGGGCATCCTGCCTGCCTCTGGAGCAGATCCCCAGAGAGTGTTGGTGTGAGGGGGCCGAGCAGAGCAGGGCTGTGCCCTTGACCTTGTGTGAATTGCTCTACTGCCCCTCTCATGTTCTATTTGAACCAAACTGGACAGGCTTGTCTCTGGACAAGCCTCAGAGTTGCCCAGTCCTGGGTTTTCTATGCCCGACCTCCACAGGCTTCATGGTCCGTGTTGGAGTCCACGGGAGGCCTGGTCTCCCAGCGCAGATGGCAGCTCTCAGAAGGGCCTTCGCCACAAATGGACTCTCCTGTCAACAGAGTCTGGGCACTTGTATGCTGGGAAGGAGGCCACCGGGCCCTGAAGAATGGTCTTAACTGCTCACAGGTCCTCAAAGAGGCCAAGAGGGTCACTCACCACCCCTAGTTTCCTCCTTTTTGTACCTTTCCTAATAATCGAAACCTTTTCTTCCTGTTATTGGCCACTCGGTTTTTCCTTTCTGTGAAGGACCCACTGCTCACATTTCTTTCTTTTCATTGGTTGCTGAGTGCTCTTTGTATATGAAGGAGTCCTGCCCTGTGTCACATGTGCTCATGTGCTCTGCCCCATTTCTGTTGCACTAGAGCCCCTTGTGGGCGGGCTTCTCCAGGTCTTTACCCTCAGGAGGAGGCTCAGCCCATGCCCACCACTGTGCTTGGCCAGCCGACCCTCTCCCTGGTGCCTGTGGCTCCTGCCTTTGTGGCTCCCAGCTTTCTTCTCAAGGACGGTGGTGGCCAGCCCCAGACAGCTCTTGCTTGCTCATCAGGACATCCGGGCTGGCGGGACGGGGCCTGAGGACTGGCCTGTCTGTGTGAGCTCAGTGGGTGGATGGCTGGGTGGTGACTGGGGCCCCAGGAGGCTGATGCTGGCCTCCAGCCTGGTGCTTGTGCAGCTGTGTTCCTGCGGCCTCCTGCACTGACCGCTGAATGAGCCCCTCAGGGTTTGCCCACGGGGATGGGGATTGTTGCTTTTACCTTCATGCGGGGAGGCGCGGTGAGTCTGGGCTGGAGGCCAGTGGCGCAGGCGTGGTGGAGCCTGAACCGGGGTCTCTGTGGGCATTGAAGGACTCTTGAGGTGGAGCCTGGCTGGACACTTGGGTCCTCGAGGCCCAGAGCTGCCCTCTGCCCCCTTCCCTTTGGCCCCTTGTCCACGTCCTCGGGGGGGGCACCTCCTCCTCCCAAGCTACCACAGGCACCTTACCCAAGGTATGCTCAGGTGGCATGGGATTCTTTAAGGAACTTTACTAGGAAAAGTTAGGAGACAGAGGTTGAACTGATTCCTGTGCTGGGCTCATCTATCTCGTACCTCAAATCACCCCTGAGACATGTGGACCCCAAGAATCTTTATTGGTAGGATGTAGGGCAATGTCCCTCTTCTGTAGCTCCTTCAGGCTGGTACTGGGCTCATGGACCCTCCGTACCTGGGGCCACAGAACTCTCACTGCCTTGTTAAGGGGCCCCAGGGTGAGTTTTGCTGCCACGCTGACAGGATGTGTTTCAGGGAGCGGCTGAAATCCCCGCATCACCATCATCTTGACATGGAATTGCCGTAATCTAGAGGAGACAAATCTTTCTAAGACGATAAACAGACAAGAGGAGAAGAGGAAAGATAGAGGTTCAAGGTCCTATGAGTGGTAGGAACCGAGAGAACCAGGACCAGGTGAGAGCCATCCCTGGGATGCCTGCTCCCTGAGTTGAGAGGTCTCAGATAAGAAGCCCTGAGTATCTTTTTGGACTTGACCTGTTTGGTTTACCCAAAGCCAGCGCTGTTCCTTTAACATGGCGCACATTCCCCCTTGGGCCGTGGCTAGCATGTTGATGGCCTTCTCAGGGGTCACTGTATCTGCAGAGATGTGGTTAGGGATAGGTTCTAGCTCCCTCTTTTCTTTAGCCTCAGTTAGGGTCAAAATAAGGGGTTTCTCAGGGTCTCCTAATCATAATATGACCCCAAGGAAGCTCAGAAGATCTCTCCCCAGCAGTGGGGTGGGGCTTCCGGGGACAACCAGAAAGGCATGCGAGCTCAAACGCTGTTGAAGCTGGCAAACGAGAGGCTCAGTGAAGTAACGGGTGAGAGGCTTTCCATCGACACCAGTTACAACGCAGCTTTTAGAGGAAAGAGGCCCAGCGTGAGAAATTAGGACAGAGTAAGAGGCTCCCGTATGGACTAAAAAGTTGATCTTCCTACCTGCCACGTCAAGAATGCCCGGGGCCCCTTGATGGAGACGGACATCTCGTTGGGGGGAGCTGCCAGAATCCCCGGGCTGACTCAGTTGTCCAGCATGGCCATCCCAGGAGCAGGAACCCCCCTTCCCCTTCGGGACCGAGGGCAGTCCCACCCTGATGACCGTCTGCTTGCAGACTGGGCATGGCCTGGGGGGCTCCTTCTGGCATTCATGGGTCCAATGGCCAGTCGACTTGCATTTGAAGCATTCCCCTTTCCTGGTCTTACTTCCGGACTGATGGTTGAACTTTTCTGTGTCCTTTGGGTTCTCCCGAGGTTGCAAAACATGGCTGACAGCAAGGGCTGTCAGCTGAGCTTGAGCTTTGACCTGCCTTTACTCATGCTGGGTTCTTTCTTCCCCCTCCGGCTGGTCTTGATTATTAAATACCCCAAAGACCACCTCTACGAGTTGGTGCATAGGGGTTTGTGGGCCTAATTGTGACTTTTGGGGTTTTTGCCTAATATCAGGGGCAGACTGGCTGATGAAATGTTGTCCCAGCAGGGACTGACCCTCAGGAGTGAAGGGGCCTATGTTAGTAAAATTTCTAAACACCTCCAGAAGCCATCATGAAGAAGAGCTGCGTTTTCTTCTTTCTCTTGGGTCACTTCCTTGACCTTTTCATGGCTGACTGGCTTCCTAAAGTACTTTCTCGTTCCTTCTAATAGGCATTGGACCATGTGGCTCCTGGCCTTCGTTCCCCCACTGCCCACCACCCCTGGGAACTATAATCCCAAACAGGCTCTTGATGGGGGACTGTGTTCCCACCCCCATCATAAATGTAGAGTTGGTGCCTGGCGAGCTGGTCAGCATGCCCCTGGTCTGCTGTCCAAATCCTTTGTTTCTCCTCATGGGTACAGTAGGTAGACAATACTATTTGGAGGTCCTTCCAAGTTAAATCAAAGGCCGGAGTTAGTGCTTGAAGTCCTTCAGCAAACCTACTAGGGTCTTTAGAAAATCGGCCCAGTCTTGGTTGCATTGGGCTAAAGCGGGTAGGGAGAAGGGCACGTGGACTCTGATTGTGCCTTTGCCATTTGCCCCTTGCCCAGAGGGCATAATCTCCCCGATCCTAGATGGTGGGAAGTTCCACTGCAGGTTACCCAGTAAGACTAGCTTTTCCATCCTGGGGTACCAGTGGGCGTGGAGGGGCACAGGGAGGCTAGGTTTGGGTTTGGTTTTGGTCAGGGACATATGGAGAAGTAGGGCGCTCAGAGTAGGAGAGGTTTGCTCTCCCCGCAAGAGTCGTGCAGGGTTAAAGGAGGGTCATCTAGGATGTCGGGGGAGCTCTTTGACTCCCTAGGCCTCTGATTTTAGGAGCCGCACAGAGCGGGATTCGGGGAAAGGGCCACGAAGGCCTGGACACAGGGAACCTCAGTCTATTTTCAAACCTGGGCCAATAAAGATCCAATTGCAAGATAGTATTATAATTCTGGGCCATTTCTCTCCATCCCCCCAACTCATATAAACGCCAGGTGGTGTTACAGTAAAACTCAAGTTTTTCTTTTCTTAGCCCCACTCAATTAAAAAGCTTCCAATTCTTAAGGATCCATCCCAGATGTGTTCCTTCTGGTTTAGAAGGGGTCCTCCCATGCTGAGCCACCTGCAGCCAAGAACAAAGAGGCTCTCCTAGGAATTAAACCCGGCGCCAGAAACATTTACCACGAGGCTTTAATCTGGAAGGGGTCCAGGGCTTCCCCTAGATCCCCCTCGATCCTGAACCAGACATCTCTGGTGGAACGTAGTTTCCTGCATGGGCAGTCCTCCCATATTGCCTGGGGAGGACCTTTTGATTAGGGCAAAGTGGTTGCCAGGACTTTCCTTAGGGATGATATTTTGATTAAATCCTTTTTTTTGTTTTGTTTTTGTTTTTGTTTTTTTTTGCGGTATGTGGGCCTCTCATTGTTGTGGTCTCTCCCGTTGCGAAGCACAGGCTCCGGACGCGCAGGCTCAGCAGCCATGGCTCACGGGCCCAGCCGCTCTGCGGCATGTGGGATCTTCCCGGACTGGGGCACGAACCCGTGTCCCCTGCATCGGCAGGCGGACTCTCAACCACTGCGCCACCAGGGAAGCCCTTGGCTATATCTTTGCTGGGGTGTATCGCCCCGGACCGGGCATCTAAAAGATTCAGGACGTGGGCTGCGTGGAATCAACCAACCCAGTCTTTTGCTGGGAGGGAATAAGTTGCCAGGGCCTGAAGAGAAGGGGTTCCAAGAGATGAAGAAAAGAACTCTTGGAGGAATTGGAGTTGGGTGCAATGTAAGGTGGCATGGAGGTCAGGGCCTGAGAGTCGGAGGTGTCAGTATTCCTGTAAGGGGTCAGTGGACAGAGGGCGAGGTGGATGACCAGGAACACAAGAGTCCAAGACCACTCGCCCTGTTTTCCTAGCAGCTAAAATAAGTGCTACACAGACCTGTGAATTCTACCTACATAGCACAACGCTTGGCAAGGATGGGGGAAGTGAAGAAGAGACCCCTGTGCAAGTAAGGTAGGAAAGAAAGCCCCAGAAGAGGATCCCAAAAGCAATTAGGAGAAAGGCTCATGAGGCTCCTTCATGGCTGGAGAACGTGTTTCTATCAGACCCTGGAGGATGGTGTCCACTGTCACTCAGAGTGTGACTTGAAGCTACGTGGCTCGGGGAAACCCCAGCCATCCTCCGAAAAGGGGAAGCATAACACGATGGATGGACTGAGATCATGGCCCAAGAGCCTTAGAAAAGGCAGAGTGTGGAAGGCGGAGAGAGAACTCAGGGGTCTCTAGCCGCAGCTGCACGAGGCCTACGATCTACCTTGAATCTGGGGATCCGAATCACGGCACCCAAATGAATCTGGTGATGGAGTAGCTGGAAGATGGACCTTGGTCCTTGTCTTCTTTGAAGAAAGAATTTAGGAAAGAGACCAAGATTGTGAAATGGAGACTGTGTTTACTAGAAGGAAGGTAAGAGTGGAAGAGCACACGGGGAACTTGGAGTGAGTCATGTGCCGTAGGGGTGGCTTGGGTTGCTTACATGGGGACGGTTTTCCAGGTGGTCTCTGGCCAATCATCTCGAAGTGTCAGCAGGAGAGTGGTTGCAGCTGCTCAGCCTGGAGCCCATCTCTCTCCTATGTCAGGACGAGGGCACGGGGGATGGGGGCGGGTGCTGCAGGGCTGATTTGGCCACACTGCGGACCCCTTGGGAAGCGCCTTCTGCTGTGGGACCCTGCCTCACAGCCTAGGGCCCTGCCTGCAGCCCCGAAAACTCCCTTGGCCTCTCCCCAGAAGGTCTGCTCTGCATCCTCATTCTGCACGAACGGGGCCTGGGGGTGGACAGCAGGGAGGGTGGGCACGGGACAGGAGCAGGGCATGGGGGGCAGCGCACTTGGACCTGGGGGCACGGAGGGCGGGACTGAGCCTGGGGAGTGAGCCCTTGGCTTGGTTGGGCTGGACTCAGATGCTGGATTGGGCTGGTGGGGACGCTGAGTCCTAGATTTGGCTCTGGGCTCCAGCATGGGCTGGGCCACGGGCTCCAGGCAATCACTGTGTTTCAGGGGTTGTTCAGTCAGAACCAGTGTGGGCCCAAGCGCAGGAGCCTGGGAGAAGCCTGGGGTGGTCAGCACCCACGCCCAGCCCAGGTCTCTCTGTGGAGGGAACAGATGCTCTTCTGGGACATGCCCCAAAGTGGGGTGGGGTGGGGCTGTGATAGGCGGGCCCCCTGTTGCCTTCGACCTTGGGGTTGAGCTGGGGCCGCTTGGCATGTGTGTGTGTGTGTATAAGACACAGATGAAGGTGTGTGGTGGCAAGGTGAGACACTGACATGTGTGTATGGAGCTCATGGCCTGGGGGGGCACTAGGGGTCAGGAGGCAGCGAGAGGCTGATCTCAGGCTCACACAGGGGCAACCCGAGGGGCTCAAGGGCAGGCGTCGCCACTGGGCTTCGGGGTGCTCGGGGGGCATGGAGAAATGAGGGATGCCGTGTGGTGTGGCACTGCTGGGGGGTGAGGGTGGGAGCCCTGGGGCCCAGTGTGGGGCAGTTCTTGAGGGACCCAGAGGCAGCCGTGCCAGGGACGGTGTTCAGCTAGGAGGCCGTGGGGCCGGCCCTCGTGTGACCACCCTGGCGTTCCCGCGGGGCGGGCCGGCTAGAGGCTTATCGTTGGTCAGGGAGGTGGAAGTGAGGGACAGGGCCCAAGCTGGGCAGGCTGTGCTGCCCTCAGGCAAGTTCAGCTTCTTGGTTATATGTTTAGGGGGAGGGAAACGCAGGGTGTGAGGTGATCCCCAAGTCCCTCACCTGGAATCCCCATGGAGCCCAGCAGGCAGAGGGGCTCCTGTGCCAGCGTGCCCAGTGTGCCTGGCAGGGTCCCCGAGGGCCAGATTTTCTCCTGGACACTGCTGTCCACCCCTCGGCCATCCTGTTTGCCACCCCTCCCAGCCTCCCCATTTGGTGCAGGGCCCCCCTGAAATGCTGGCCTGAGGGAGCCCGGCACGGCCAGAACCTGACCCAGACGCCAGCCCACTTTTTTGGAGCTTTTACTGAGAAGGGCCGACAGCTGTGGATCCTGACTCTGCCCTCTGGGGAGGGTTGTGTCTCCTCTGAGGTGGAATCACCTGGAGGGATGGGTCCCTGGTCTCTGTGAGGGCAGAGTCCTGACCCATCCCTGCATCCTTGCCCACCGGTGGGCACAGCGGCCTCATGGCATCTGCACGGCCACCCTTCCTGGTCCCTCACCGGAGCCCCTGGAGCCCCACTCCTGCTCTCCTGTGACACACTGGTCACCTCTGTGCAGCCAGCTGAGTTCAGTGCCCCCCGGACGCCCTCCCCTCCTGCGGTCCTTCTCGCTGCCCAGTCTGTCCTGAGCGCTGAGCCAGGTCTGCCTCTGCTCCCCTTTGGCAGCCCCTCCCCACCGCTGCCCCTCCTGGCCTGGCTTCCTGGCCTTCCCTCCTGGTCCTCCTTTCTCACACCCAGCTTGGCTGTTTTGGGCTGAATTGTGTGCCCCAAATTCCAGTTTTGAAGCCCGGACCCCCAGGACCTCAGAATGTAACTGTATTTGGAGATGGGGTCTGTAAAGATGTGATGATGCAAACTGGGGTCTCCAGGGTGGGCCCTAATCCAGGCTGACTGGCGTCCTTAAAAGAGGAGGACATTAGGACAGAGACGCACAGAGGGACGGCCACGTGAGGACACGGGAGAAGACGGCGTCTACACGGCACGGAGACAGCCCTCAGGAGAAGCCAGCCCTGCACCTCCTGGATCTGGGATTCCAGCTTCCAGGGTGTCAGACAGTGATGTCTGTTGTCAAAGGCCCCCTGTGCTGTCTGTTACAGCCTCCTGTGCAGACACACCCAACACGTGCGACTTCCCTGTGGCTCCCCCAGGCCCCTGGCTCGCCCCTGCGCCCACAGGCCAGGGGGGGACCCCAGGCTTGGGTGGTGTGTGGGGGAGACCGGCTGTGGATTTCACGAGGGTAGGCGGCGTGCTAACCTAGGGAGACTTCTCAGCGAGCTAGGTGATTGTAAAGAACGCTTTATTGTCATTAAAAAAATGAAGAGACAGCGAAGAGCATCAACGGGCTCCAACATTCAGAAAAGGAGAAACGCCTCCCAGGCTGCGGTGACGTGGACCTTCTTTTCCATCCGGGGAGCAGCTCCTCCACATGCGGATGCTGACTGTGCTTTTCTGCAGAGACTGGAGAGTTGGTACCGGGCCCTGAGGCGGGGGCCCAGGGTCGGAGGCTGGCCCTACGCGGGTCGTGCCTCTCACCCCCACCCCTGTGCAGGCGGAGCTCCTGCTGTACGTGACTCAGGCCTTTGGCTGCAGGATGGGCTGGCCGTGCCTTCTGCCTTCTTCTCCGGGAGCCCCTCCAGCTCAGCCCGCGGGGCACCAGGTCAACAGCATCCTCTCCGGGAGGCCAGTCTGGCTCGACCTCACTGCCTTCCGTGCTGGGGCTCCTGCGGCAGCCTCGGGCCCAGGACCTGATCTGAGCAGCGTCCTCGGTGGAGGTGACCTGAGGGATCGTTAGCGGCACCTGCAGAAGGTCTCCTGCTGGGAGAGGCGGGCGCTGAGGGGGGCGGTTTCCCTCCAGCATCTGGCACAGGCCCTCCTCCTGGAGACCCTGCATCTGGAGCTTGTCAGGGACAAGAGGCAGGGGGCGGGCCTTGTGCAGAAGCCCGGATGCCGGCCTCCTCCTCCTCTTCGAAGGGGACCCCCAAGCCGACCCGGGCATTCCCGGTGGTCCCTGGGGACCCGGAGGTGTCCTGCGGGGACATCAGCTCAGGGTGGGCATCACCTGCAGCCACTTGGGTCTGTAAGGGGGGTGGCGGGCAGGTTGTGGTGGCCACGAGACCAGAGGCTGGGAGTGCAGGCGAGGGTGCTCGTGAGCTCGGAGGCTGGTGAGGTCAGCGGGTGGAGGAACAGGCCTGGCGCAGGCTGAGCGGCACAAGGGGATGGATGTGGTCCTACAGGTCTGGGGCGGCCCTGGACGCAGCCCATCGTGAGCACTAGGCGCCCTTGCTGATCATGTTTCTGTAGTTGGGGACGATCGTCTGCTTCAGCTCCACCACTGATGAGAAGATCCGCTTCACATGAGGTGCGGCGGGGGTGAGTACAGGCTGGAGCCCACCCGGGCAACCTCCCAGGGCCTGCCCCCCAGTCCCCGGGCCGACGGACAGCGAGGGGTTCCAGGGGGGACAGGAGGCCATGATGGGGACAGTGAGGGAGAGTGTGGGACAGTGAGAGAAGGTGAGGTACAGTGAGGGACAGTTAGAGGACAGTGAGGGGACAATGAGGGACAGTGAGGGGACAGTGAGGGACAGTGAGGGACAGTGGGGGACAGTGAGGCACAGTAGGGGACAGTGAGGGACAGTGAGGGAAGGTGTGGGGTCAGTGAGGTGACAGTGAGGGACTGTGAGGTACAGTCAGGCACCATGAGGGCCAGTGAGGGACCATGAGGAACAGTGAGGGACAGTGAGGGACTGTGAGGGGCAGTGAGGGACATTGAGGGACAGTGAGGGGACTTGAGAGACAGTGAGGGGCCAGGGGCCAGGTGGAGACACAGTGGGGACCGCGAGGGCACAGCGGGGCCAACCCGCCCACCTTGAAGAGGGTCACGGTGGCGCTGTAGCACACGCTGAGCAGGAAGAGGGTGATGAAGATGGAGATGGTCGTCCACAGCCCGTCCAGCTCCCCGTCCTGGGCGTCAGCACAGGCCTCCTCCTCTAGGAGCAGTTCTGCACAGGGAGGGCGGGGTCAGTGCTGCGCCTGCCCCTGGGGGGTGGGGGGGGGGCTCATCGGGGACTCACAGCGCGGCTCCCATTGTGGCGCGGAGGTGGCGGGATGCCCCGGGTTGGCCGGGCAAGAGGCACGTGAGGACAGTCGCTGGGCACCAGCCCCAGCCCCCCATTCCTCCAGCCTGGGCCCACGTCTCGGCCTGCCCAGTGTGTCCTGCTCCCTCTCCTGTGCTGTGTGCTGAGCTGGGGCCCTTGCGGGGAGGGTGCCTGGACCCCCTGGCAGGACAGTGGCTCAGGCCCTGGGCTCCTCTCCCGCTGGGGGCCAGACCCGGAGGGTGGGAGGGTCAGCAGAGCACGTGGACCCTGCCCCTGTTGGGCTCTGTCCTGTGGGTGTTGGAGGGTGGGCACCAGGCTGGGGTCTACGGTGAGGGCTCATGAGACCCAGCTCTGGGGTCGGGTGTGGGTCTGTGCGGCTGCCCTGTGGGAGGGCCCGTGTGCAAGGCCCGCATGTGTGCACACGCGTGGGTGTTGTGGTGGGTGCAGTGCACACATGTACGTGGGCAGGTGAGTGCATGTGGATGAAGGCGGTGGTGTGCCGGCTGGTGTGACTCAGTGGGGTGTCTGTTTTCAATGGCTCTGGGCTCGGTGTCCACGGGTGCGTGTGGAGGGTCCCCCCCGGGCACTCAGGGCCGCTTGCCTCTGCCCCTTTTGGGCACAGTGATGAGTGTCCCCACGAGTGCCAAGGCCTGGCCCCTGGCAGGGACAAGCAGGGCAGAGCCACCTGGCCTGAGGGGGGGCCCTGATATCTCATGCCCGATGGAGCAGCATGGCCGTCCCCCCACCCCGGGCCGCGTGTGGCCCCCGTGGGGGCACAGAACCGGCACGCGGACTCTGGAGCCAGGGACAGGAACATGGGGACGAGGACGGCCAGTGTCCCACAGCTTGGGCTGCAACACGGGCGGGAAGAAGTGGGCACTCATTCTCCTGAGGGTCTCTGGTGGGCTTCTCCCATTCCAGGCACACACTCGAGCCCCAGCAGCTGCAGGGTGGAGGGCGGCCGGAGCAGCTGTCGCCTCCAGGAGAGGCCCTCCCCGGCCTCGGGCAGCCCCCAAGCGGCCTGCGCAGACCCGCACACTCTGGGTCCGGCCCTGAGTGGGGTCAGCTCTCCCGCATTGCTGCTGACACCTGTGACCCAGAGCCGGGTCCACCGCTGCCCCTCGCAGGCCCGACGTGCCCCGGGGCTCTGCTCGGAAAGAACCATGACAGCATTGCGGGGCCCAGGGCGGCGCTGGGTGCTTTATTTCACGGCGCCCGGGAGGAATGTACACAGGGCTGGGGTTCAGGAGGCCTCACTGGGCCCTGAGAGCCCAAGGGGAGGGAGGGCTCGCTGGGGCAACAATGCCGTGTGGCTCATTTACCCGAAGACTTGGAGATGGACTTCTGCGTGTTGTGATTGTGTAGAGCCTCGTGCAAAACTACACACGTGTAGGTGTCTCCCTGCTGCCAGCTCTTCTTGTCCACCCTGAGCTTGCTGTACAGGAAGAAGGACCCGTCGGCATCCAGCTGGGGTGGGGTCGTGCCGTACTTGCCCTCTGACTCTGGCTGCCCGTTTCTCTGCCACTCCATGTCGATGTCGCCTGGGTAGAAGGCGGTGACCATGCAGGTTAAGCTGACTGAGGTCTTGGCCAGCTCTTCCTGCGGTGGGGCCAGTACATACACCTGTGGCTCCTGGGGCTGCCCTGTGGGGAGAGGTATGGCTGTTAGCACGATGGTCACTGCTCTTGGCCCCAGGGACCCTCCTGCGCCCGTCCACCTGACCCACCTTTGGCCTTGGAGATGCTCCTCACGATGGGGGCTGGGAGGCCTTTGTTGTTGACCTTGCACTTGAACTCCTTTCCCTTCAGCCAGTCCTGGTGCTGGATGGGCAGTGCGCTGACCACACGGTAGGTGCTGTTGATCTGCTCCTCCCTTAGCTTCGTCTTGGCCGTGTGCACCTGTACATCATCCACGTACCAGGAGAACTGGATATCAGGGTCCTCCTTGCTCACGTCCACCACCATGCAGGAGACTTCCGGTGTTCGGGATATTGTGAGGGTGCCCTTGAGTTTCGGGGGGAAGATGAAGATGGACGGTCCTCCTGGGAGCTGAGGGGCTGGTCAGGGAGACACGGTGGGGGTCAGCCCCTGGGTGGACCGCCTCTTAGGCAAGGACAAGCAGGGCAGAGCCACCTGGCCTGAGGGGGGCCCCTGATATCTCATGCTCGATGGAGCAGCACGGTCGTCCCCCCACCCTGGGCCGCGTGTGGCCCCCGTGGGGGCACAGAGCCGGCACGCGGACTCTGGAGCCAGGGACAGGAACATGGGGATGAGGACGGCCCCCCCACTCCCCAGTGCCACGCCTTGGCAAGGTCCACCTCCGAGGGGTGGAGGCTGAGGCCGGCTGACTTATGTGGGCATCTGGGACACCTGGAATAGGGGTTTGGGCCGTTGATTTCTGCAGAGAACAGACTGGAGGTTACCGGGGTTGGGGATGGCTCGTGGCTGGGCTCAAGGAAGGGCCAGGTTTTGGCAGGTGAGACCTGTGCCTGCCTCTGTGGGGCCCAGGGGCTGGGGGAGGCATCCAGCCTGTGCCCACACTGGACCTGGTGGAAACGCCCAGAGGACCCCCTCCCTGAGCCTGGGAGGCCTTCAGGTGAGGGAGAGAGACAGGCCTCCCGTGACACCCTGGGTGGGATTCACCACTCCTGGTGTGCGGTCCGTTCAGGTGGGAGGGCTGATCCCGGGTCTGTCCCATAGTGGACACCCTCCCTGTGGCCCGTCCTCTCACCGATGCGCTTGTCCACCTTGGTGCTGCTGGCCGGGTGGGCTACGTTGCAGGTGAAGGTCTTGCCGGACGAGGTGCTGGCCAGCACGGTCACAGTGCTGCTGAGAGAGTACAGCCCCGAGGACCCTCGGACGGATGGGAAGGTGTGCACACCGCTGGATTGGGTGCCCGAGTTCCAGGTCACAGTCACCGGCTCAGGGAAGTAGCTCGAGACCAGGCAGCCCACGACCACTGTGGAACTAGGTGTGTCCCCACAGCTGGGAGGCAGAGGGTAAACTGCTGGGGCCGTGGTGGAGGCTGTGAGAGAGGAGGCCGTGTGACTGCCAGGGCCTCACCCCTGCGAGGGTCCGGGCAGGGCATCAGGTGTCCAGGCCTGGGGCACCGTTGTGCCCAGAGACTATGTGATTCCAGAGTTTCTGAAGGCCAGCGGCCTGGCATGGTCTCTGCCACTGTGGTTCTCTGCCTTTGCAGCTGTGGGTCCTGGACTCAGCAACCCAGTCAGGGCTGGGTGACCACCTGGATTAAAGTCCCGTGGGCCCCAGTCCCCCTGTGGGTCCCTGGCCTGATCAGGCCCTCGGTCTTAGCCCTGAGCAGTGGCTACTGCTCCAAGCCCACTGCCCTGCTCTGTTCCTGTCCCTTTGTCCTGGCCTGCTCTTTGCCACCCAGGGCCTCTGTGTTCTGGATCACTCTGCCCATTGGCATCCCTGGGAACTTCGCAGTGCCCTCGTCATTTTCTCCCGCACGGTGCTAGCACCCCAAGCACCATTCCCCAGCTGGACCTGTCCCCTCTGAACCGGGTCTGATTAACCCAGACCTGCAGCTCCCTTAGAGCTCTGAAAGGGCCCCTCGTTTCCCCTCAGCCAGGTCCACTGCCCTGTCAACCCCACCTCACTTTGGCACGTCGTAACCTCGTGTCCCAAGCCCCGACAGGCACCTGGAATACTGGGGACCCTGGGCCCATGAAATGTAGCCCATCAGGTCCCCTCAGTGATGCCCGTGCCCCTTTAGCCTCAGAGACCTTCCCTCCCATGGTCGTCTTTCCACCCGGCCTTGCCGTCCGCCTGGCCCCTCCCACCAGACCAAAGCACCTTTAGCTCAGCCCCTCGTCCCCTGACCCTGGGGCTCATGGGCAGGCCCTGCCCTCCCAGCCCCCGGCTGCCCTGCACATCCCCGCCTGCTCCCCTGAGCCCCCCCTGTGCCCGGCCTTACCAGCCCCCTGAGCTCCAGCAGAAAGGCTGCTCTGCTTTCTCTGTGCACTCAGGTTCCCCTCCTCTAGATGTTCCCTCACCTGCCTCCAGCCCCTCATCCTGGCCCCTCAGCTGAGCCCGGGCTTCCTGTCCATCGAGTGTCTGGCCTCTGCCCATCTGAGCTCCGGTTCACCATCTCAGGCCTGAGTCCTCCCTGCCCTTGTGCCCCTTCTACTCGGCCCTGGGCCCTCAGCACAGCCCAGGGGGACCCCCAGCCCGATGTCCTGTAGGACTCCCTGCTCTGCCCCCACTGCCAGCTGCCCTGCGTCCTGCCCTCCCAGCCCCCTTGGCTCAGGTCTCTGGGCTCAGCTCACGGATGCTGTGTCCTCATGTCACCTGCTCACCTGGCGTTGGACTGACCACTGTCCCTGGAGTGCTGGGCACACAGCACCAAATGGCCCTTGCACCCTATGACACTTGCTGACTCAACTGCTCACCGCAGTACCTGGTCTGCTGAGTTCCTGGACAGGTCCCTGTCCTCCCAAACCCCTGTCCGCCTGCAGAAGCTCTGCTCCCCCAAAAGTCCTGGGACAGCTACCTGCTCTCCCAGCCCCAGGCTCACCTCCACAAGCTCTACTGCTTCCCGAAAGGTCCATGGCAGCACCCTGCCCTCCCAGCCCCGTGCTCACATGCACAAGCTCTACTGCTCCCCAAAAGGTCCCAGGGCAGCACCCTGCCCTCCCAGCCCCGTGCTCACCTGCACAAGCTCTACTGCTCCCCAAAAGGTCCCAAGGCAGCACACTGATCTCCCAGCCCCAGGCTCACCTACACCAGCTCTACCTGCTTCCCCAAAGCTCCCGGGCAGCCCCCTACCCTCCCAGCCCCCTGCCACCTGCTGCCTCCCTGCCACTTGTCCCTGGAGCCCTGGCCCTCAGCACCCATGCCCTCTGGCCCACCCCCAAGCCCTCACCCTAGTGCAGCTCCACTCCTGCCTCCTTTCTTTCCCAGGGCTGTATCTGGTGACGTGGAAGATAAAATAGTGGAAAAAACTACTGCAGAGCAGAATAAAGGAAAAATAATGCAAAGAACTGAGGACAGCCTCAGAGACCTCTGGGACAACATTAAACGTACCAATATTTGAATTATAGGGGTACAGAAGAAGAAGAGAAAAAGAAAGGGACTGAGAAAATATTTGAAGAGATTATAGTTTAAAACTTCCCTAATATGGGAAAGGAAATAGTTAATCAAGTTCAGGAAGCACAGAGAGTACCATACAGGATAAATCCAAGGAGGAACACGCCAAGACATATATTAATCAAACTATCAAAAATTAAATACAAAGGAAAAATATTAAAAGCAGCAAGGGAAAAACAACAAATAACACACAAGGGAATCTCCATAAGGTAAACAGCTGATCTTTCAGCAGAAACTCTGCAAGCCAGAAGGGACTGGCAGGACATATTTAAATTGATGAAGGAGGAAAAACTGCAGCCAAGATTACTGTACCCAGCAAGGATCTCATTAAGACTTGATGGAGAAATTAAAACATTTACAGACAAGCAAAAGCTGAGAGAGTTCAGCACCACCAAACCAGCTTTACAACAAATGCTAAAGGAACTTCTCTAGGCAAGAAACACAACAGAAGGAAAAGGCCTACAATAACGAACCCAAAACAATTAAGAAAATGGGATTAGGAACATACATATCAATAATTACCTTAAATGTAAATGGACTAAATGCTCCCACCAAAAGACACAGAGTGGCTGAATGGATACAAAAACAAGACCCATATATATGCTGTCTACAAGAGACCCACTTCAGACCTAGAGACACATACAGACTGAAAGTAAGGGGATGGAAAAAGATATTCCATGCAAATGGAAACCAAAAGAAAGCTGGAGTAGCAATTCTCATATCAGACAAAATAGACTTTAAAATAAAGACTATTAGAAGAGACAAAGAAGGACGCTACATAATGATCAAGGATCCATCCAAGAAGAAGATATAACAATTGTAAATATTTATGCACCCAACATAGGAGCACCTCAATACATAAGGCAAATACTAACAGCCATAAAAGGGGAAATCGACAGTAACACAATCATAGTGGGGGACCTTAACACCCCACTTTCACCAATGGACAGATCATCCAAAATGAAAATAAATAAGGAAACACAAGCTTTAAATGATACATTAAATGAGATGGACTTAATTGAAATTTATAGGACACTCCATCCAAAAACAACAGAATACACATCTTTCTCAAGTGCTCATGGAACATTCTCCAGGATAGATCATATCTTGGGTCACAAATCAAGCCTTGATAAATTTAAGAAAATTGAAATTGTATCAAGTATCTTTTCTGACCACAGCGCTATTAAACTAGATATCAATTACAGGAAAAGATCTGTAAAAAATACAAACACATGGAGGCTAAACAATACACTACTTACTTAATAACGAAGTGATCACTGAAGAAATCAAAGAGGAAATAAAAAATACCTAGAAACAAATGACAATGGAGACACGATGACCCAAAACCTATGGGATGCAGCAAAAGCAGTTCTAAGAGGGAAGTTTATAGCAATACAATCTCACCTTAAGAAACAGGAAACATCTCGAATAAACAACCTGATCTTGCACCTGAAACAATTAGAGAAAGAAGAACAAAAAACCCCCCAAAGTTAGCAGAAGGAAAGAAATCACAAAAATCAAATCAGAAATAAATGAAAAAGAAATGAAGGAAACAATAGCAAAGATCAATAAAACAAAAAGCTGGTTCTTTGAGAAGCTAAACAAAATTGATAAACCATTAGCCAGACTCATCAAGAAAAAAAGGGAGAAGACTCAAATCAATAGAATTAGAATTGAAAAAGGAGAAGTAACAACTGACACTGCAGAAATACAAAAGATCATGAGAGATTACTACAAGCAACTCTATGCCAATAAAATGGACAACCTGGAAGAAATGGACAAATTCTTAGAAATGCACAACCTGCCAAGACTGAATCAGGAAGAAATAGAAAATATGAATAGACCAATCACAAGCACTGAAATTAAAACTGTGATTAAAAATCTTCCATCAAACAAAAGCCCAGGACCAGATGGCTTCACAGGCGAATTCTATCAAACATTTAGAGAAGAGCTAACACCTATCCTTCTCAAACTCTTCCAAAATATAGCAGAGGGAGGAACACTCCCAAACTCATTCTACGAGGCCACCATCACCTTGATACCAAAACCAGACAAGGATGTCACAAAGAAAGAAAACTACAGGCCAATATCACTGATGAACATAGATGCAAAAATCCTCAACAAAATACTAGCAAACAGAATCCAACAGCACATTAAAAGGATCATACACCATGATCAAGTGGGGTTTATTCCAGGAATGCAAGGATTCTTCAATATATGCAAATCAATCTACGTGATACACCATATTAACAAATTGAAGGAGAAAAACCATATGATCATCTCAATAGATGCAGAGAAAGCTTTTGACAAAATTCAACACCCATTTATGATAAAAACCCTGCAGAGAGTAGGCATAGAGGGAACTTTCCTCAACATAATAAAGGCCATATATGAAAAACCCACAGCCAACATCATCCTCAATGGTGAAAAACTGAAACCATTTCCACTAAGATCAGGAACAAGACAAGGCTGCCCACTCACCACTATTATTCAACATAGTTTTGGAAGTTTTAACCACAGTAACCAGAGAAGAAAAGGAAATAAAAGGAATCCAAATTGGAAAAGAAGAAGTAAAGCTGTCACTGTTTGCAGATGACATGATACTATACATAGAGAATCCTAAAGATGCTACCAGAAAACTACTAGAGCTAATCAATGAATTTGGTAAAGTAGCAGGATACAAAATTAATGCACAGATATCTCTGTCATTCCTATACACTAATGATGAAAAATCTGAAAGTGAAATTAAGAAAACACTCCCATTTACCATTGCAACAAAAAGAATAAAATATCTAGGAATAAACCTACCTAAGGAGACAAAAGACCTGTATGCAGAAAATTATGAAACTGATGAAAGAAATTAAAGATGATACAAATAGTTGGAGAGATATACCATGTTCTTGGATTGGAAGAATCAACATTGTGAAAATGACTCTACTACCCAAAGCATTCTACAGACTCAATGCAATCCCTATCAAACTACCACTGGCATTTTTCACAGAACTAGAACAAAAAATTTCAAAATTTGTATGAAACACAAAAGACCCCGAATAACCAAAGCAATCCTGAGAACTAAAAACGGAGCTGGAAGAATGAGGCTCCCTGACTTCAGACTATACTACAAAGCTACAGTAATCAAAACAGTATGGTACTGGCACAAAAACAGAAAGATAGATCAATGGAACAGGATAGAAAGCCCAGAGATAAACCCACGCACATATGGTCACCTTATGTTTGATAAAGGAGGCAGGAATATACAGTGGAGGAAGGACAGTCTCTTCAATAAGTGGTGCTGGGAAAACTGGACAGGGACATGTAAAAGTATGAGATTAGATCACTTCCTAACACCATACACAAAAATAAGCTCAAAATGGATTAAAGACCTAAATGTAAGGCCAGAAACTATCAAACTCTTAGAGGAAAACATAGGCAGAACACTCTATGATATAAATCACAGCAAGAACCTTTTTGACCCACCTCCTAGAGAAATGGACATAAAAACAAAAATAAACAAATGGGACCTAATGAAACTTCAAAGCTTTTGCACAGCAAAGGAAACCATAAACAAGACCAAAAGACAACCCTCAGAATGGGAGAAAATATTTGAAAATGAAGCAGCTGACAAAGGATTAATCTCCAAAATTTATAAGCAGCTCATGCAGCTCAATAACAAAAAAACAAACAACCCAATCCAAAAATAGGCAGGAGACCTAAATAGACATTTCTCCAAAGAAGATATACAGACTGCCAACAAACACATGAAAGAATGCTCAACATCATTAATCATTAGAGAAATGCAAATCAAAACTACAATGAGATATCATCTCACACCGGTCAGAATGGCCATCATCAAAAAATCTAGAAACAATAAATGCTGGAGAGGGTTTGGAGTAAAGGGACCACTCTTGCACTGTTCGTGGAATGCAAATTGATACAGCCACTATGGAGAACAGTATGGAGGTTCGTTAAAAAACTACAGATAGAACTACCATATGACCCAGCAATCCCACTACTGGGCATATACCCTGAGAAAACCATAATTCAAAAAGAGTCATGTACCAAAATGTTCATTGCAGCTCTATTTACAATAGCCAGGACATGGAATCAACCTAAGTGGCCGTCAACAGATGAATGGATAAAGAAGATGTGGCACATATATACAATGGAATATTACTCAGCCATAAAAAGAAACGAAATTAAATGATTTGTAGTGAGGTGGATGGACCTAGAGACTGTCATACAGAGTGAAGTAAGTCAGAAAGAGAAAGACAAATACTGTATGCTAACACATATATATGGAATCTAAGAAAAAGAATGTCATGAAGAACCTAGGGGTAAGACAGGAATAAAGACACAGACCTACTAGAGAATGGACTTGAGGATATGAGGAGGGGGAAGGGTAAGCTGTGACAAAGTGAGAGAGTGGCATGGACATATATACACTATCAAATGTAAAATAGATAGCTAGTGGGAAGCAGCCGCATAGCACAGGGAGATCAGCTTGGTGCTTTGTGACCACCTAGAGGGGTGGAATAGGGAGGGTGGGAGGGAGGGAGATGCAAGAGGGAAGAGATATGGGAACATATGTATATGAATAACTGATTCACTTTGTTATAAAGCAAAAACTAACACACCATTGTAAAGCAATTATACTCCAATACAGATGTTAAAAAAACCAAGTTGATAAATATGTTAACAACTCATTAAAAAAAGACTTAAATGTAAGGCTGGACACTATAAAACTCTTAGAAGAAAACATAGGAAAAACACTCTTTGACATAAATCACATCAAGCTCTTTTTTTGACCCACCTCCTGGAGTAATGGAAATAAACCCAAAAATAAACAAATGGGACCTAATGAAATTTAAAAACTTTTGCACAGCAAAGGAAGCCATAAATAAGACGAAAAGACAACCCTCAGAATGGGATAAAATATTTGCAAACAAAGTATCAGACAAAGGGTTAATCTCCAAAATATACAAACAGCTCATGGAGCTCAATATCAACAAAACAAATAACCCGACTGAAAAATGAGTGGAAGACCTAAATAGACATCTCTCCAAAGAAGACATACAGATGGCCAAGAGGCACATGAAAAGATGCTCAACATCACTAGTTCTTAGAGAATTGCAAATCAAAACTACAATGAGATATCACCTCACACCAGTCAGAATGGCCATCTACCAAAAATCTATAAACAATAAATATCGGAGAAGGTGCAGAGAAAAGGGAACCCTCTTGCACTCTTGGTGGGAATGTAAACTGATAGAGCCACTTTGGAGAACATTATGGAGGTTCCTTAAAATCTAAAAATAGAATTACCATATGAGCCAGCAATCCCACTACTGGGCATATACCCTGAGAAAACCATAATTCAAAGAACACTTCCCTTGTGGCATAATGGTTAAGAATCCTCTTGCCAATGCAGGGGACACGGGTTCAATCCCTGGTTCGGGAAGATCCCACATGCTGCAGGGCAACTACGTCTGTGTGCCACAACTTCTGAGTCTGCACTCTAGAGCCTGCGAGCCACAACTACTGAAGCCCATGCGCATTAGAGCCTGTGCTCTGCAATGAAGAGTAGCCCTCTTTTGCTGCAACTAGAGAAACCTCGTGCAGCAATGAAGACCCAGTGCAGCCAAAAAAAAAAAAAAAAAAAGACACATGTACCCCCAATGTTCATTGCAGCACTATTTACAATAGCCAGGACAACCTGAATGTCCAATGACTGATGAATGGATAAAGATGTTGTACATATATATATACAATGGAATATTACTCAGCCATGAAAAGGAACAAAATTGGGTCATTTGTAGAGATATGGATGGACCTGGAGTCTGTCATACAGAGTGAATTAAGCCAGAAAGAGAAAAACCAATGTCATATATTAACACATATATGTGGAATCTAGAAAAATGGTACAGATGAACTTATTTGCAGGGCAGAATAGAGATGCACACATAGAGAACAGACATGTGGACATGGGGGGGGAAGGGGAAGGTGGGACAAATTGGGAGATTAGGATTGACATATATACACTAACATGTGTAAAATAGATAGCTAGTGGGAACATGCTATAAAGCACAGGAAGCTCAGCTTGGTGCTCTGTGACGACCTAGATGGGTGGGATGGGGGTGGGGAGGGAGGTCTAGGAGGGAGGGGATATATGTATGCATAGAGCTGATTCATTGCATTGTACAGCAGAAATCAGCACAGCATTGTAAAGCAACTATACTCCAACAAAAATATAAAGTATATGAGAAGTTGTGCACAGGTTATATGCAGACCCTACCCCATTTTACATAAGGGAATTGAACATCAGTGAATTTTGGTATCTGAGGGCATCCTGGAATCAATCTCCCAGGCACCCCAAGGGGGCGACTGTGCAAAAATTAAGGGCCCTTCTCTTTGAGTGAGATATTCATGTGAACCTGGTGCCGCCCCGGCGTCTTTCTGCTGTGATCCTGGGTGCGACCCCCGGGGTGTGCTGAGTGTGTGTTTCCCGCTCTGAGCCCCCATTTCTCTTGGCCACAAGTACACAGTGACATGGTGTATCCCGACCCAGTTTCTCGGCCTAGCTCACCATCTTTGGATCCCAGAACAGCCTCAGCCTGTCTCGGCCTTTTGGGCGGAGTGCGGGGGGCCAAGCCTGGTGGGCGGAATCCTCTAGCTTCCCAGCCCCACACGCCGCCTGGCAGGGACGTGCCCCCCATGCAGCTTCACTGTGAGAGCCTTGAACCAGTACCTTCTGCGTTCCCTAAGGTCGTCCCCAGGCGTGTGGGGTGGACAGGCACTCAGGGGTCCCGTCATGCGTCACCCCCCAAGTCCACCTGGAAGAAACACGTGGAATCATGTCCATCTGATTCCACGTAATAGAACATTCTAGAAGCACTGAAGGGGCTCATGTGGGGGTGGCCTCTACCCTGCAGTGTCTGCCCCTGATGGCGGGAGTGGGCTGTCTTCCTGAACGGGAGGCCTGCTGTGGTCTGCTCAGGTGACCCCGCCAGCCCACCGGCTATGGTTCCCTCCTGGATCAGCTGCAGGCCTGGCCCCAGCCTCTCTCCAGGTGGGCTGCTCTGTAACCCTCCCTCAGGCTGTGTGACCACCTGCCCCACCGCCCCCTCAGGCAGCCTCTTCCCTGGCCGAGGGTGGGTCAGCTTGTGGGGAGCACCGGCTGGAGGGAGATGGGAGGTAGGCCCGAGCTGCCTGGCTCTCTCCCCGCAGGGCCAAGAGCTGCCTCCTTCTGCTGATTGCGAGGGGCCTTCGGGTCTGGGGGGGGCTTGCTGTTATCGGGGATGGGGACACGCCCACCGCCGCAGGTTCACCAGCTGGGTCCTGTAATTCAGACAGGGCAGGTCACCCAGAGGGAGCAGCCAGAAGGTTAGGAACGCGCGCACGGAGCTCAGGATGAGTCCCGGCAGGAAGGTTAGCACTGTTCTCGACAAGTGACAAGACAGAGGAAGGGGACTTCGAGCTCCTGGGGCCGGGTACGTGGGAAGGCAGATGCGGGTGTGGGGAGGCATGAATCGGGCTTAACCTGAACACCCCCCAGTGGTGACGGGCTGATAAGGGCCTGCTGCGCCCTGAGGAATCGCCCTGCCCTTCCCGGTGGAAGGTGGGAGGCGAGGATTTCTCTTGTGTTTGCTTTTTAACTTGCCCACGGCTCAAAATAATTCTTACCTCAGAGGGGCACGTCTGGGGCCGCCCACGCTCGGCCCGCACCCGCGTCAGCAGGCGCTCCCCCCACGGCTGCTCTCAATCCAGTAAGCGTGGGCGGGGGCCGGCTCCCAGGGCTCCCGCTGGGCCGCACCCAGAGTCTTGAGAATCAGAAAACCCCGTCCCCGCCCCATCCCTGTAGAGTTTGACGACCCGGGTGCCGTTAGCACCCCCTTGGGCCGGCCCCTCCGCCCGTCACGTGGATGCAGCGGAGGCAGAGTTAGGCCTGGTTCCCCGACCCCCGCTGCACCCCGCCTCCCACGATGGGGCACCGGCCCCCGCGGCAGAGTCCACCCTGGGCTGAGACCCGCCAGAACACGCAAGCAGGCTGCTTGGTGGGCGATGGCGGCCGCACGGTGGGTGGGCTGTGTCCTGGAGCAGCGAGGCTGCTGAGTCCGCGGTGGGACCCGTAGACGTGCAGGGGCGCGCAGGGCGGTCGCGCATTTACAGAAGAAACAGACGCGGAGCGCTTATGTTCTTGCGCTCCCAGCGGCAGGAGCCGCAGGTGGAATCGGCCAAAGGTTGGCCAGATGCTGCTGCCTGGGTCTTGCTCCCCCGGCTCCCTGGGGGTGGGGGGTCTCTCCTGGTGCAGAGGGGGCCCGCAGCTCACCGGGAAGGAAGGTGTGGGCGCGGGAGGGGCTGCCGAGGACTGAGGAGCAGTGGCCGGGGGAGGTTCCGGGAGAGAACGTGGGTTAACCGCCCCCACCCCCACCCCGGGGCTCACAGACGGCTCTGCCGCTGAGGTTTGTTGTCTGGTGACTTCTGCCTGACTTCAGAGCACTCACCATCGCCTGGTGGAGGCTCCTGCCCAGCTAACTGGGCTGGAATTTGCCAGGCGTGGCACTGTGGTTAGGACAGTGGCTCCGTGATGTGTGAGCCCTTCCCCAAGACGGCGCAGCTGTCCTGAAGACAGTGACACGTATCGCGGTGCAGGACCAGCGGTGACCAGGAGGAGAACGCAGCCTTTTGGCTGTGACCTTTGTGACTGGGCGTGGGCGTGGGGCGTTGATGGGTCCCCTCCCTCTGCCTCACGCATGGAAGGTCGCCACATTCCTCCTGACAGCGGGACTCACCTCCACAGCCAAGCCAAGTGCAAGGGCCCCGGTAACACAGTATTCTTTCCTAGGGGAATCTCTACATTTTGTCTCTAAAGGTGGAGAAGGGCTCCGGCTGCCCATAGCAGGACCACACGGAGGCCGCCTTCTCGAGAAGCTCGTGTGGCTGGTGGCACCCAGTGCAGATTACAAGTGCCCGCTCCACTTTTCAGCAGGTTTGTGACACCCATCGTCCTTCATATCCAAGATGCTGTGCCTTCCACGTTGCTCTATTACTTTACGCACCATTTAGAAAGAAAAATGCCGCCCAGGGAACAGAACAGACCCAATGCTTAAAACTTAGCATTTTCACACTGTATGTATGGAAACATGGCCTTTAGACTTAACCAGGCATTGGTGCTGGGCTCTCGATCTGGCTTTCCAGTGTAATTTTGACCCCCTCTTCAGGAGTGCTGCTAAGTGCATTGGACCTGCCCTCCCATCCTCTCTGGAGTCAGTTGGTTCCTTTGGGTTAGAAGAAAACTCCATTGTGTCTCAGGATGTATTAGTCTCCAGGGAAACGGAATCAATAGGATGTATCTATGTCTGTACCTATATCTGTATCTGTCTCTGTATCATCTGTATCTAGAAGGAGATTTATTATAAGGCAGTGGCTCACACGATGATAATCCACAATGTGCAGGGTGGCCCTCAGGCTGGAGACCCAGGGGAGCTGACGAAGAGTTCAGATCTGAGGGCCGTCTGCTTTAGCTTGATGAGAGAGGATGTCTGGAGGGAAATTTTTTTGAGATTCTACATGTCTGAGAATGTCTTTATTCTACGCTTACATTTTATTATCAGTTTGGGTGCAGAATTCTGTTAGAAATAATTTTTCTTTGCATAGCTTAGGCCATCTGATTGCACGTCCCCCTCAGCGACAGAACATTCTAGAATCACCTAAGGAGCTCAGGTAAGGGGTGACCTCTCCCCACCCAGGTCCACCTCCAAGTGCTGGAGTGGAGCAAAGGCAATGTGATGGAGAAGGGGTAGTCTTTTCAACAGATGGTGCTGAAACATCTGGATATCCACATGCACAAAATGAACCTAGGTGTAGACTTAACAGCAGTCACAAAATTAACTCATTGACCTAAATATAAAACATAAAACTACGGAACTTCTAGAAAATAGCAGAAAATCTAGGTGATCGTGGTGTTGGCAATGAGTTTTTAGATACGACACCAAAAGCACACTTCATGAAAAAGAAAAATTCATTAGCTGAACTTACTTAAAATGAAAAATGTCTGCCTGTGAAAGACACTGTCAAGAGAATGAAAATACAAGCCACAGATGTCTAGAAACATGCAAAACACGTAGTTGATAAAGCGCTTGTATCCAAAATGTGCAGAGCCCTGTTAAAATTCAACAGTAAGGAAACAACCCAATTTAAAAATGAGCAAAAGATCTGAGCAGAGCTCTCACCAAAGAAGACTTACAGACACAGATAAGTATATGACAAGATGCTCCATATCACATGTCATTAGAGATTGCAAATTAAAACAGCAGTGATATACCACTACACATCTTTAAAATGGTGAGAATCTGGAAACAAGGAACACAAATCCTGACAATTCCAAATGCTGGTGAGGCTGTA
Organism: Mesoplodon mirus; assembly: GCF_964341445.2. Classification (NCBI taxonomy): domain Eukaryota; kingdom Metazoa; phylum Chordata; class Mammalia; order Artiodactyla; family Ziphiidae; genus Mesoplodon; species Mesoplodon mirus. The sequence continues at coordinate 185,884,308 of NC_138980.1, forward strand.
GAGCAGCAGGAACTCTCATCCACTCCTGGTGGGAATGCAACATGGTGCAGACAGTGTGGAAGACAGCTTGACATTTTCTTAAAAATCTACACATAATCTTACCATACAAACCAACAATCACACTCCTAGATGTTTATCCAAACGAGCTGAAAACTTATGTCCTCCTCAGAACCTGCGCACAGATGTTTATAGTTGATAAATGTTTATAGATGCTTTATTCATAATTGCCCAAACTTGGAAGCAACCAAGATGTCCCTCAGTAGGTGAGTTGGATTAATAGTGTGGTACATCCAGACAATGGGATAGTATTTTGCAATAAAAAGAAATGAGCTAATATCTGTTTCTGATGAATCGATCCTTTCATCATTGTATAATGTCCTTCTTAGTCTCTTGTGACTGTTTTTGACTTTAAAGTCTGTTTTGTCTAAATGTGCCTGTCCCAGCTCTCTTTTGTTTACCATTTTCATGGAATACCGTTTTCCATCCCTTCACTTTCAGCCCATGTGTGTGTTTAAATCTAAAGTGAGTCTCTTGTGGACAGCACATAGTTGGGTCTTGTTTTTCCTCCATTCAGCCACCCTATATCTTTTGACTGGATAATTTAACCGTTTACTTTTAAAGTAATTATTGGTAGGGAAATGCCTACTATCACCATTTTGTTAATAGTTTTCTCTCTGTCTTGTAGTTATTTTGTTCCTCTTTTTCTTTCTTGTTGCCTTACTTTGTGTTTCATTGATTTTTTTGGGGGGGGGGCTGCATCGCACTGCATGCAGGATCTTAGTTCCCTGACCAGGGATTGAACCTGCGCCCCCTGCACTGGAAGCAGGGAGTCTTAACCACTGGACTGCCAGGGAAGACCCCGTGTTTCATTGATTTTTTTTGTGGTGATATTCTTTGATTCCTTTGTCGTTCAATGGGTATAAAGTTTCAGAGATGCAAACTGAGTTAAGTTCTAGGATCTGTGATACGATATAGTTCCTGAGCTAACAACACTGCCCTGTGCACCTCAACATTTTTTAGAGAGAAGATCTCATGGTAAGTGTTCTACACACACACACACACACACACACATACACACACACATACACACACATACACACACACATATACACACACACACACACACACACACACACACACGCCTCTCCAAAACAATAAACCCAGAGGCACAAGGAAACTTTTAGAGGTAATGGATATGTCTGTTACCTTGATTGTAGTGATGGTTTCATAGGTGTATGCATGTGTCCAAACTCATGTATACATTAAATACATGCAGGTATTTTATATATCAATTATACCTCCATAAAGCTGTTAAAAAAGAAGTTAATAAAAAATAAATAAGCTATTAAGCCACAAAAACACATGGAGGAATCTTAAATGCATATTGCCAAGTAAAAGAAGCCAATTGGAGAAGGCTACATGCTGTGTGATTCCAACTATATGATTTTCATAAAGGCACCTCTATACAGACAGAAAAAAGATCATTGGTTGCCAGGGACTTGCAGGGGAGGGGTGAGGAATGAATAAGTGAAGTACAGGGAATCATCAGGGCAGTAAAATTATACTGTTGATACTGAATTTGTGGCTACATGGGCAGCAGCTTAAACAGCATATCGGACCAAGGCAGTTCCATGGACAGTAGCCTGGGGGCCTCTGGATGCAAATGACATTGTACATTTGTCAAAACTCATAGAGTTGTACACATAAAGTAACTACTGTAGTACCATAATGTTAACTATAGACTTCAGTTAATAATAATATATTAATATATTAATATTGGTTCATCATTGATAACAAATAGAGCACACTGATTCAAGATATTAATAATAGGTGAGACTGTGGGTGTATGTGGGGTGCACTGGAGTATAGGGAACTCTCTGTACTTCCTGCTCAATTTATCTGTTAACCTAAAACTATTCTAAAAGAACAAAATCTGTTTTTTAAAAAAATATCATTATGCTGTGCAGAAAAACAAAAGCAGGACCATGGACAGTAGCTTAAACAGCCGGCTGGACCACGTCAACACCACGGACAGCAGCCTCGAAGGCCTTGGGTACAAACATGGCACAGCCGTCGTCTGATGTGGAAAAAGCAGCATCGTGCACAGCAAAGTGGCCCTATGTAAGGGAGTTTCAGATTAAGAAAGCATTCTGGACCATCGTGCCATGACCTCATGTGTCTTAGGGCATAAACCATGTCCATTTTTGTAACCTGATGGCCCAAGTTCTTGGAGTCACGCATGCATGGACCATGAGTGCCCCACAGAGAAGAACAGATTGATCCCGGGTAGGGTAGGTGGAATTCTAAGATGGTTTCTTATTTTGATATGAAATTTGTATCTATATATAAATATATTAATATAAATATATTTAAAGTATAGTTGATTTACAATATTATATTAGTTTCAGATACACAACATAGTGATTAAATATTTTTATAGACTATACTCTATTTAAAGTTATTATAAAATATTGGGTATATTCATTGTGCTGTAAAATATATCCTTGTAGCTTATTTATTTTATACATGGTAGTTTGTACCTCTTAATTCCCCACCCCTATCTTGCCTCTCTCCCCAATTCCTCTCCTCACTGGTAACCACTAGTTTGTTTTCTATATCTGTGAGTCTGTTTCTCTTTTGTTATATTCATTCATTTGTTTTAATTTTTAGATTCCACATGTAAGTGATAACATACAGTGTTTGTCTTTCTCTGTCTGACTTATTTCACTTAGCATAATACCCCAGTGATCCATCCATGTTGCTGCAAATGGCAAAATTTCTTTCTTTTTGATGACCAAATAATATTCCATTGTAAATATATACAACATCTTCTTTATTCATTTGTCTGTTGATGGACACAGGTTGCTTCCATATCTTGGCTATTGTATAAATAATGTTGGTAAGAACATTGGGGTTCATGTGTCTTTTCAAATTATTGTTTTCAGTTTTTTGGTGTATATCCCCAGGAGTGGAGTTGCTGGATCATATAGCAGTTCTATTCTTAATTTCTTGAGGAACCTGCACACTTTTTTCCATAGTGGCTGTACCAATTTACATTCTCACCAACAGTGTAGGAGGGTTCCTTTTTTCCCATATCCTCACTAACATTTGTTATTTGTGGTCTTTTTGATGACAGCCATTCTTACAGGGGTGAGGTGATATCTCATTTTAGTTTTCTTTTTTGCGGTACACAGGACTCTCAATGCTGTGTCCTCTCCTGTTGCGGAGCACAGGCTCCGGACGTGCAGGCCCAGTGGCCATGGCCCACGGGCCCAGCAGCTCCAAGGCACGCGGGATCCTCCCAGACCGGGGCACGAACCCATGTCCCCCGCATCAGCAGGTGGACTCCCAACCACTGTGCCACGAGGGAAGCCCTCATTTTAGTTTTGATTTGCATTTCTCTGATGATTAGGAATATTGAGCATCTTTTCATGTGCCTATTTTTTACTCCCCTTCTCCACTTTTCATGTTTTTTTATGTCATATTTTACATCTTCATGTTCATCCCTTAAGTGTTTATTGTAGTTACAGTTGATTTTATATTTTTTATCTTTTAATCTTCATACTAGCTTATTTAAGTGGTTGATCCTCAGCCTTTTCTGTATATTTGCCTTTATTAGTGGGATTTTTCTTTCCTGTAAATTCTTACTTCTTGTTGTAGCCTTTTCTTTTCCCCTTAAGGAAGACCCTTTAACATTTCTTTTAGGGTTGATTTAGTGTTGATGAACTCTTTTAATTTTTGCTTGTCTGAGAAGTTCTTTATCTCTCCTATTCTAAATGATAATCTTGTTGGATAGAATATCCTAGGTTGTAGGTTTTTCCCTTTCAGCACTTAAAATATATCATGTCACTCCCTTTTGACCTGTGAAGTTTCTGCAGAAAAATCAGCTGGTAACTTTAAGGGGGTTCCTTTGTATGTGACTCTTTGTTTTTCTCTTGCTGCCTTTAGAATTTTCTTTATTTTAACTTTTGCCAATTTAATTATGATACATCTTGGTGTGAGACCTCTTTGGTTTGTCTTGTTTGGGACTCTCTATTCTTCCTGTACCTGAAAATCTGTTTCCTTCTTCAGGTTTGGGAAGTTTTCACCGATAGTTTCATCAAATACATTTTCAACCCCCTTCCTCTCTCTCTTCTCCTAGGACCCCTATAATGAACATTTTAGTATTCTTGTTGTTGTCTCAGAGGTCTCTTAAACTGTTCTTATTTTTAAAAAATTGTTTTTCTTTTTGCAGGTCTGATTGAGTGATTTCCATTATTCTATCTTCCAGATCATTTATGCATCCTTCTATATCACCTAATCTGCTATTAATTCCTCCCAGTGTTTTAAATTTCAGTTATTGTATTCTTCAGCTCTTACTGGTTCTTTTTTTTTTAAAATAAATTTATTTATTTATTTATTTTGGCTGTGTTGGGTCTTCATTTCTGTGCGAGGGCTTTCTCTAGTTGTAGCGAGCGGGGGCCACTCTTCATCACTGTGTGCAGGCCTCTCACTGTCGTGGCCTTTCTTGTTGCAGAGCACAGGCTCCAGGCGCGCAGGCTCAGTAGCTGTGGCTCACAGGCCCAGTTGCTCCGCGGTGTGTGGGATCTTCCCAGACCAGGGCTCGAACCCGTGTCCCCTGAATCGGCAGGCAGATTCTCAACCACTGCACCACCAGGGAAGCCCTCTTTTTTTAAAAAAAATATTTATTTATGTTTGGCTGTGTTGGGTCTTTGTTGCTGCACACGGGCTTTCTCTAGTTGAGGCAAACGGGGGCTACTCTTCGTTGTGGTGCATGGGCTTCTCACTGCGGTGGCTTCTCTTGTTGCAGAGCAGGGGCTCTAGGTGAACAGGCTTCTGTAGTTGTGGCTTGTAGGCTCAGTAGCTGTGGCTCACAGGCTCTAGAGTGCAGGCTCAGTAATTGCAGCACACGGGCTTAGTTGCTCCACGGCGTGTGGGATCTTCCAGGACCAGGGATCGAACCCGTGTCCCCTGCATTGGCAGGCGGATTCTTAACCACTGCACCACGAGGGAAGTCCAGACTGGTTCTTTTTTTATATTTTCTAGTTCCTTGTAAAAATTCTCACTGTGTTAATCTATTCTTTTCCCAAGTTCAGTTAACATTCTTATTACTAATGCTTTGAATTCTTTGGCACATTGTTTGTTTCATTAGCTGTTTTTTCAGGGGTTTTCTCTTGCTCTTTCAATGGAGACCAGTTACTCTGTCTTTTAATTTTGCTTAACTTTCTTTGTATCTATGAGATTAGGTGAAGCAGTCACCTATCCTGGTCCGAAAGGGGTATCCTTGTGTGGGAGTGTCCCTATGCAGTCTGTGTGTGCCCAGTGCCTTTGATGGGAGAGCTGGCTCTGATGTGAGCATGGGTCATGTCTCCCTCCAGGGTGTGCTGGCAGCTACCACCTTGGTGGGAGGTGGGGCTGGAGATGGAGGGGCTAGAGCCCAAGCCAGGTGTGAGCCAGAGCTTCTCCTTTGTTCAGTGGTCAGCAACGCCCTACTGGGGAAGGGTCAGGTCTCAAGCTGCTGGGGCAGAAGCCCTGAGGGTCGAGTCTGATCTGGTTCTGGTCCCTCTAAGTGCGCACTCTCCCCCCTCCCAGCAACGGTGCCTTCACCTCGAGGAGAACAGAGCTGGAGCAAGAGGGGCCAGAGTGGGTGCCCGTTGTGGGCCAGGCTGTACGCTGGGACAGTCCTTGCACCCCAGCGGGCCCGAGACAGCTCCCAGTCCGCCACCTACACACGTGTGGGCAGTGGCCGCTAGCACCCCATTCACATGCGGAGCCTGCCCTGTTCCCCCAACTCCACGCTCTCCTTGGCAACAGCAGCCTTTGCCCTAGTGGAGAGCTGCGCCAAAGAAAGAGAGGCTGGAGCAGGTGCCCAGTGTGGGCGGGGCTTGCAGTGGGGCTGTCGCTGGAAACTGGCCAGATCCCTGGAGGTTTCCAGTCTCCTCCCTCCGCCTTGTTCCCAGGAGTGCGTGCTGCGCATGAACAGAGTCCAGGCTTCTTCAGCCCTCCTCTTAGGCCCACTGGTTTTCAAACCAGCTAAGGGGACTCGTATTCCTGGTGCAGGACCCCAGGGCTGCGGAGCCCAATATGTGGGTCGAAGTGCTCTCTCCCCGGGAGGATCTCCAAGACTGTATAAACCTCCTCCTCTTCTGTGTCCCTCCTAAGGAGCGGTTCCCGACCCAGTCACTCCTCTTCCTTTCCTACCTGACTCCGTGTGGACCTTTCTTGCAGCCTTGGTTGTACATCCTGCCAGCCTCCAGTGAGTCTTCAGTGGGAACTGCTCTACACGCAGATGTGATTTTGATGTGCTCGTGGTGGGAGGGGAGCTCAGGGTCCTCCTACCCCACCATCTCCATCTCCTCCTCCTTTAACCAATTCTTTTCTTTTTTCCACCCTCCCACTCCCCTACCATCGGACATAAGATGTGTTAGTGGTGATTTACTGTATCACAGTGTGTAAGTTTCAGGATACCCAAAGTTGAGTGTTATTCATCAAGAAGAGAAATGAACATCCCCCAAAGATATTTAAACTGATATGTTGGACTTCATCTCCTCTTTCTGGAGGAATGTTTTAAGTTGAATGTGAGATAATTTCACTGAATTAGGTGGAAGATAATATTGCTTTTTTTTTTAAATTTGGAAACTAAAAGTGGTCCAAAGTGGTTGACAAGGAGTGGTTTGTGGCGGTTTTGGTCTGTGTCAAGTTTCTGAGCTCTAACTGGACTTCTTAGACTGCCGTTCCCTGTGTGTCCCCCTAGATTAGGGTCGGTCATAAAAAGTTTACAGTTTTTGGAAAGCAAGCATGAAGCAGCCGTCCTGGAAGGCGGGTGCAGAGCCCCAGTGCTGCCAAGGCCCATGCGTCTTGTCGCTGACCTGCACACTCACTTTGTTAGTGTGGAGATGCTGCTTCTGCAGCCCCTGCAGATACCCTTCAGGTTGTCTGAGTCCTGGGCCAGGCAGAGGTGCAGCTCCATCCTGAGGGTCACAGGTGTGAGAGAGACACAGGCTCCAGATTTTCCTGAAGGGTTTCAGTTTCTTTATGAGTTAGTTTTCTCTTGCTTTCCTCTACTTAAAATTAAAAAAAAACTGTCATAAAATACGCATAGCAAAATTTACCATGTTAAACCTATGTACAGTTCAACGTGTACAATGATGTTAAATTCATTCATAATGTGGTGCAACCATCACCACCATCCATCCCCATCACTCTTTTCATCTTGTAAAACCAAGATTCTATACCCATTAAACAATAATCCCCTATTCTCCCCCCACCTCCCACCTGGTAACCACCGTTCTACTTTCTCTTTCTGTGAATTAGACAACTCTAACTACCTAAATATAAGTGGAATCATACAGCATTTATCTTTTTGTGACTAACATTTCACTTAGCATAATGTCATCAAGGTTCATCCAAGTTGTAATGTATGTCAGGATTTCTTTCCTTTTTAAGGGGGATAATATTCTATTGTATGTATATACCACATTTTGCTTATCTATTCATCCATCCATGGACACTTAAGTTACTTCCACATTTTAGCTGTTGTGAATAATGTTGCTGTGAACATGGGTATAAAAGTATCTCTTCAAGACCCTGCTTTCAATTCTTTTGGGTATATACCCAGAAGTGAAATTGCTGGATCATATGTAGTTCTTTTTTAAATTTTTTGAGGAACTTTCAAGCTGTCTTGCACAGCAGCTATGCCATTTTACATTCTCACCAACAGTGCACAAGGGATCCAGTTTCTCCATATCCTTGCCAACATTTGTTATTTTCTGTTTTTTAAAAAATCATATCTATTCTAAGGTGTGTGTGAGGTGGTATCACATTGTTGTTTGGATTTGCATTTCTCTAATGATTTGTGATACTGAGCACCTTTCCATGTGCTTGTTGGCCATTTATATATTTTCTTTGGAGAAATGTTAATTCAAGTCCTTTGCCCATTTTTGCATCAGGTTAGTTATTTTTTTGTTGTTGTATTTTAGGAGTTCTCTGTGTATTCTGGGTATTAATTCCTTATCAGGAATTTGCAAATATTTTCTCCCATTCTATGGGCTGCCCTTTTATTCTGTGGATAGTGTCTTTTTTAATTTTAACATCTTTATTGGAGTATAATTGCTTTACAATTTTGTGTTAGTTTCTGCTATATAACAAAGTGAATCAGCTATATGTATACATATGGGGTTAGTGTCTTTTGATGCATGAAATTTAAAAATTTTCATGAAGTCTAATTTGTCTGGTCTTTTCTTTTGTTGCCTATACTTTTGGTGTCGTATCCAAGAAATCACTGCCAATTTTAATGTTGTGAAGCTTTTGCCCTGTGTTTTCCTCTAAGAATTTTATAGTTTAAAGTCCTACATTTAAGTCTGATCCATTTCCAGTTAGTTTTTGTATACAGTGTTAGACAAGGGTCCAACTTCATTCTCTTGCATGTGAATATCCAGTTTCCCAGTACCATTTGTTGAAAAGATTGTCTTTTCCCAATTGTATGCTCTTGGCACCCTTGTCAACAATCATTAGATCATATATGTGAGGGTATATTTCTGGACCATATTTTATTCCATTGGGCTATGTCTGTCTTTATGCAAGTACCACACTGTTTTGATTACTGTAGCTTTGTAGTAAGTTTTGAAATTAGGAGGTGTGAGTCCTAAAACTTTGTCCTAATTTTTCATGATCATTTTCACCATTTGGGGGTCCTCTGAGATTCTGTATAGATTTTAGGATGGGCTTTAAAAATTTTTTTCTAAAAACAATGTAATTGGGATTTTTAAAAATTTATTTTATTTTTATTTTTATTAGTTTCTGCTTTATAACAAAGTGAATCAGTCATACATATACATCTGTTCCCACATCCCTTCCCTCATGCATCTCCCTCCCTCCCACCCTCCCCATCCCACCCCTCCAGGCGGTCACTAAGCACCGAGCTGATCTCCCTGTGCTCTGCGGCTGCTTCCCACTAGCTATCTACCTTACATTTGGTAGTGTATATATGTCCATGCCTCTCTTTCGCTTTGTCACAGCTTACCCTTCCCCCTCCCCATATCCTCAAGTCCATTCTCAAGTAGGTCTGTGTCTTTATTCCCGTTTTACCCCTAGGTTCTTCATGATATATATATTTTAAATTCCGTATATATGTGTTAGCATATGGTATTTGTCTTTCTCTTTCTGACTTACTTCACTCTGTATGACAGACTCTAGGTCTATCCACCACATTACAAATAGCTCAGTTTCGTTTCTTTTTATGGCTGAGTAATATTCCATTGTATATATGTGCCACATCTTCTTTATCCATTCATCCGATGATGGACACTTAGGTTGTTTCCGGCTCCGGGCTATTGTGAATAGAGCTGCAATGAACATTTTGGTACATGTCTATTTTTGAATTATGGTTTTCTCAGGGTATATGCCTAGTAGTGGGATTGCTGGGTCATATGGTAGTTCTATTTTTAGTTTTTTGTTTGTTTGTTTGTTTGTTTTTGCGGTACGCGGGCCTCTCACTGTTGTGGCCTGTCCCGTTGTGGGTCCAGACACGCAGGCTCAGTGGCCATGGCTCATGGGCCTACCGCTCCATGGCACATGGGATCTTCCCGGACCAGGGCACGAACCCATGTCCCCTGCATCGGCAGGCGGACTCTCAACCACTGCGTCACCAGGGAAGCCCTATTTTTAGTTTTTTAAGGAACCTCCATACTGTTCTCCATAGTGGCTGTACCAATTCACATTCCCACCAGCAGTGCAAGAGTGTTCCCTTTTCTCCACACCCTCTCCAGCATTTATTGTTTCTAGATTTCTTGATGATGGCCATTCTGACTGGTGTGAGATGATATCTCATTGTAGTTTTGATTTGCATTTCTCTAATCATTAATGATGTTGAGCATTCTTTCATGTGTTTGTTGGCAGTCTGTATATCTTCTTTGGAGAAATGCCTATTTAAGTCTTCTGCCCATTTTTGGATTGGGTTGTTTGTTTTTTTGCTATTGAGCTGCATGAGCTGTTTATAAATTTTGGAGATTAATCCTTTGTCAGTTGCTTCATTTGCAAATATTTTTTCCCATTCTGAGGGTTGTCTTTTGGTCTTGTTTATGGTTTCCTTTGCTGTGCAAAAGCTTTGAAGTTTCATTAGGTCCCATTTGTTTATCTTTGTTTTTATTTCCATTTCTCTAGGAGGTGGGTCCAAAAGGATCTTGCTGTGATTTATGTCATAGAGTGTTCTACCTATGTTTTCCTCTAAGAGTTTGATAGTTTCTGGCCTTACATTTAAGTCTTTAATCCATTTTGAGCTTACTTTTGTGTATGGTGTTAGGGAATGATCTAATCTCAAACTTTTACATGTCCCTGTCCAGTTTTCCCAGCACCACTTATTGAAGAGGCTGTCCTTTCTCCACTGTACATTCCTGCCTCCTTTATCAAAGATAAGTTGGCCATATGTGCGTGGGTTTATCTCTGGGCTTTCTATCCTGATCCACTGATCTATCTTTCTGTTTTTATGCCAGTACCACACTGTATTAATTACTGTAGCTTTGTAGTAAAGTCTGAAGTCAGGGAGCCTGATTCCTCCAGCTCCGTTTTTCGTTCTCAAGATTGCTTTGGCTATTCGGGGTCTTTTGTTTTTCCAAACAAATTTTGAAATTTTTTGTTCTAGTTCTGTGAAAAATGCCAGTGGTAGTTTGATAGGGATTGCATTGAATCTGTAGATTGCTTTGGGTAGTAGAGTCATTTTCACAATATTGATTCTTCCAATTCAGGAGCATGGTATATCTCTCCATCTATTTGTATCATCTTTAATTTCTTTCATCAGTGTCTTATAATTTTCTGCATACATGTCTTTTGTCTCCTTAGGTAGGTTTATTCCTAGATATTTTATTCTTTTTGTTGCAATGGTAAATGGGAGTGTTTTCTTGATTTCATTTTCAGATTTTTCATCATTAGTGTACAGGAATGCCAGAGATTTCTGTACATTAATTTTGTATCCTGCTACTTTACCAAATTCATTGATTAGCTCTAGTAGTTTTTCGGTAGCATCTTTAGGATTCTCTATGTATAGTATCATGTCATCTGCAAACAGTGACAGCTTTACTTCTTCTTTTCCAATTTGGATTCCTTTTATTTCCTTTTCTTCTCTGATTGCTGTGGCTAAAACTTCCAAAACTATGTTGAATAAGAGTGGTGAGAGTGGGCAGCCTTGTCTTGTTCCTGATCTTAGTGGAAATGGTTTCAGTTTTTCACCATTGAGGACAATGTTGGCTGTGGGTTTGTCATATATGGCCTTTATTATGTTGAGGAAAGTTCCCTCTATGCCTACTTTCTGCAGGGTTTTTATCATAAATGGGTGTTGAATTTTGTCAAAAGCTTTCTCTGCATCTATTGAGATGATCATATGGTTTTTCTCCTTCAACTTGTTAATATGGTGTGTCACATTGATTGATTTGTGTATATTGAAGAATCCTTGCATTCCTGGAATAAACTCCACTTGATCATGGTGTATGATCCTTTTAATGTGCTGTTGGATTCTGTTTGCTAGTATTTTGTTGAGGATTTTTGCATCTATGTTCATCAGTGATATTGGCCTGTAGTTTTCTTTCTTTGTGACATCCTTGCCTGGTTTTGATATCAAGGTGATGGTGGCCTCGTAGAATGAGTTTGGGAGTGTTCCTTCCTCTGATATTGTTTGGAAGAGTTTGAGAAGGATGGGTGTTAGCTCTTCTCTAAATGTTTGATAGAATTCGCCTGTGAAGCCATCTGGTCCTGGGCTTTTGTTTGATGGAAGATTTTTTATCACAGTTTTAATTTCAGTGCTTGTGATTGGTCTGTTCATATTTTCTATTTCTTCCTGATTCAGTCTTGGCAGGTTGTGCATTTCTAAGAATTTGTCCATTTCTTCCAGGTTGTCCATTTTATTGGCATAGAGTTGCTTATAGTAATCTCTCATGATCTTTTGTATTTCTGCAGTGTCAGTTGTTACTTCTCCTTTTTCATTTCTAATTCTATTGATTTGAGTCTTCTCCCTTCTTTTCTTGATGAGTCTGGCTAATGGTTTGTCAATTTTGTTTATCTTCTCAAAGAACCAGCTTTTAGTTTGGTTGATCTTTGCTATCGTTTCCTTCATTTCTTTTTCATTTATTTCTGATCTGATCTTTATGATTTCTTTCCTTCTGCTAACTTTGGGGGTTTTTTGTTCTTCTTTCTCTAATTGCTTTAGGTGCAGGGTCAGGTTGTTTACTCGAAATGTTTCCTGTTTCTTAAGGTGGGATTGTATTGCTATAAACTTCCCCCTTAGAACTGCTTTTGCCACGTCCCATAGGTTTTGGGTCGTCGTGTCTCCATTGTCATTTGTTTCTAGGTATTTTTAAATTTCCTCTTTGATTTCTTCAGTGATCACTTCGTTATCGAGTAGTGTATTGTTTAGCCTCCATGTGTTTGTATTTTTTACAGATCTTTTCCTGTAATTGATGTCTAGTCTCATAGCATTGTGGTTGGAAAAGATACTTGATACAATTTCAATTTTCTTAAATTTACCAAGGCTTGATTTGTGACCCAAGATATGATCTATCCTGGAGAATGTTCCATGAGCACTTGAGAAAAATGTGTATTCTGTTGTTTTTGGATGGAATGTCCTATAAATATCAACTAAGTCCATCTTGTTTAATGTATCATTTAAAGCTTGTGTTTCCTTATTTATTTTCATTTTGGATGATCTGTCCATTGGTGAAAGTGGGGTGTTAAAGTCCCCTACTATGATTGTGTTACTGTCGATTTCCCCTTTTATGGCTGTTAGTATTTGCCTTATGTATTGAGGTGCTCCTATGTTGGATGCATAAATATTTACAATTGTTATATCTTCTTCTTGGATCAATCCCTTGATCGTTATGTAGTGTCCTTCTTTGTCTCTTCTAATAGTCTTTATTTTAAAGTCTATTTTGTCTGATATAAGAATTGCTACTCCAGCTCTCTTTTGGTTCCCATTTGCATGGAATATCTTTTTCCATCCCCTTACTTTCAATCTGTATGTGTCTCTAGGTCTGAAGTGGGTCTCTTGTAGACAGCATATATATGGGTCTTGTTTTTGTATCCATTCAGCCACTCTGTGTCTTTTGGTGGGAGCATTTAGTCCATTTACATTTAAGGTAATTATTGATATGTATGTTCCTATTCCCATTTCCTTAATTGCTTTGGGTTCGTTGTTGTAGGTATATTCCTTCTGTTGTGTTTCTTGCCTAGAGAAGTTCCTTTAGCATTTGTTGTAAAGCTGGTTTGGTGGTGCTGAACTCTCTCGGCTTTTGCTTGTCTGTAAACATTTTAATTTCTCCATCAAATCTGAATGAGATCCTTGCTAGGTAGAGTAATCTTGGTTGCAGGTTTCTCTCTTTCATCACTTTAATTATGTCCTGCCACTCCCTTCTGGCTTGTAGAGTTTCTGCTGAGAGATCAGCTGTTAACCTGATGGGGATTCCCTTGTGTGTTATTTGTTGTTTTTGCCTTGCTGCTTTTAATATGATTTCTTTGTGTTTAATTTTTGACAGTTTGATTAATATGTGTCTTGGCGTATTTCTCCTTGGATTTATTTTGTATGGGACTCTCTGTGCCTCCTGGACTTGATTCACTATTTCCTTTCCCATATTAGGGAAGTTTTCAACTATAATCTCTTCAAATATTTTCTCAGCCCCTTTCTTTTTCTCTTCTTCTTCTGGAACCCCTATAATTCGAATTTTGGTGCGTTTAATGTTGTCCCAGAGGTCTCTGAGACTGTCCTCTGTTCTTTTCATTCTTTTTTCTTTATTTTGCTCTGCATCAGTTATTTCCACTATTTTATCTTCCACCTCACTTATCCGTTCTTCTGCCTCAGTTATTCTGCTATTGATCCCATCTAGAGTATTTTTCATTTCATTTATTGTGTTTTTAATCAATGCTTGATTCATCTTTAGTTCTTCTAGGTCCTTGTTAACTGTTTCTTGCATTTTGTCTATTCTATTTCCAATATTATGGATCTTGGAAATAGAATCTTGGATCAGCTTTACTATCATTATTCTGAATTCTTTTTCAGGTAGACTGCCTATTTCCTCTTCATTTGTTAGGTCTGGTAGGTTTTTATCTTGCTCCTTTACCTGCTGTGTGTTTTTCTGTCTTCTCATTTTGCTTATGTTACTGTGTTTGGGGTCTCCTTTTTGCAGGCTGCAGATTCGTTGTTCCCGTTGTTTTTGGTGTCTGTCCCCAGTGGCTAAGGTTGTTTCAGTAGGTTGTGTAGGCTTCCTGGTGGGGGGGACTAATGCCTGTGTTCTGGTGGTTGAGGCTCGATCTTGTCTTTCTGGTGGACAGGTCCACGTCTGGTGGTGTGTTTTGGGGTGCCTATGGCCTTATTATGTTTTTAGGCAGCCTCTCTGCTAATGGGTGGGGTTGTGTTCCTGCCTTGCTAGTTGCTTGGCATAGGGTGACCAGCACTGTAGCTTGCTGGTCGTTGACTGAAGCTGGGTGCTGGTGTGGAGGTGGAGATCTCTGGGAGGTTTTCCCTGCTTGATATTATGTGGAGCTGGGAGGTCTCTTGTGGACTCGTGTCCTGAAGTTGGCTCTCCCACTTCAGAGGCACAGCACAGACTCCTGGCTGCAGCACCAAGAGCCTTTCATCCATCCGGCTCAGAATAACAGGGAGAAAAAGCAGAAAGAAAGAATTAGTAGAAGAAAGAAAGAGAGAGGGAAAGAAAGGAAGAAGGGAAGAAAGGAAGGAAGGAAGGAAGAAAGAAAGAAAGGAGGGAAGGAGGGAGGAAGGATGGAAAGAGAGAAGGAAAGAAAGGAGGGATGGAGGGAGGAATGAAAGCAAAAGGAAGAGTGAATGGAAGAAGGGAGGGAGGGAGGGAGGAAGGAAAGAAAGAAAGAAAGACAGGAGGGAGGGAGGGAGGGAGGAAAGAAAAAGAAAGTGGAAAGAAGAAGGGTGGGAGGGAGGGAGGGAGGAAAGAAAAGAAAGAAGGAAAGGAGGAGCGGAGGGAGGGAGGGAGGAAGGGGAGGCAGGAAAAAAAGAAAGAGCAGGTAAAGTAAAATAGAATAAAGTATGAAATATAGTAGCGTTATTAAAATTAAAAAGTAATTATTGAAAAAAAAATGGACCGATAGAACCCTGGGACATATGGTGGAAGCAAAGCTATACAGAGAGAATCTTACACAGAAGATTACACATACACATTCACAAAAAGAGAGCAGGGGGAAAAATCAAAAATCTTGCTCTCCAAGTCCACCTCCTCAATTTGGGATAATTCGTTGTAAAAAGAGGAAAAGGGCGAGAAGTCTGAAATCTTGCTCTCTAAGTCCACCTCCTTAATTTGGGATAATTCGTTGTAAAAAGAGGAAAAGGGGGGAAAGTCTTAAATCTTGTCCTCAAAGTCCACTTCCTCAATTTGGGATGATTCGCTGTCCATTCATGCACTCCACAGACGCAGGGCACATCAAATGGACCATGGAGCTTTAATCTGCTGCCTCCGAGGCTGCACAGAGAGATTTCCCTGTCTCTGCTCTCACAGCTCCCGGGTCTCAGCCTTGGACCTGGCCCCGCTTCTGCGCATAGGTCGCCGGAGGGCGTCCGTTCTTCGCTCAGACAGGACGGGTTTAAAGGAGCCGCTGATTCGGGGGCTCTGGCTCACTCAGGCAGAGGGGAGGGAGGGGCGCGCAGTGTGGGGCGGGCCTGCGGCGGCAGAGGCCGGCGTGACGTTGCAGCAGCCCCTGGCGCTCCGTGCGCTTTCCCGGGAAAGCCGTCCCTGGGTCCCGGGACCCCGGCAGTGGCGGGGTGCACAGGCTCCCCGGAAGGCGGGGCGGACAGTGACCCGCGCTCGCACACAGGCCCCGCGGCGGCGGCAGCAGCAGCCCCAGCGTCCCACGCCCGTCTCCGGGGTCCGCGCCTTACCCGCGGCTCGCGCCTGTCTCCGGCGCTTCCCCAAGCAGCCCTCTTAATGCCCTCTCCTCGCGCACCAGGAAACAAAAGGGAAAAAAGTCTCTTGCCTCTTCGGCAGCTCCAGACCCTTTCCCCGGACTCCCTCCGGGCTAGCCGTGGTGCACTAACCCCTTCGGGCTCTCTTCCTGCCGCCAGCCCCAGTCCTCTCCCTGCGCTCTGACTGAAAGCCGATACCCGAGCCTCAGCTCCCAGCCCTGCCCGCCCCGGCGGCCGAGCAGATAAGACTCTTGGGCTGGTGTGTGCCTGAGGGCACCGGTCCTCTGTGCCAGAATCTCTCCACTTTGCCCTCCGTACCCCTGTGGCTGCGGTCTCCTCCGCTACTCTGAAGCTTTCTCCCTCCGCCACCTGCAGTCTCCGCCCGCGAAGGGGCTTGTAGTGTGTAGAAACCTTCCCTCCTTCACGGCTCCCTCCCACTGGTGCAGGTCCCGGCCCTATCCTATTGTCTCTGTTTCTTCTTTATTTCTTTTGCCCTACCCAGGTATGTGGGGAGTTTCTTGCCTTTTGGGGGGTCTGAGGTCTTCTGTCAGCGTTCAGTAGGTGTTCTGTAGGAGTTGTTCCACGTGTAGATGAATTTCTGATGTATCTGTGGGGAGGAAGGTGATCTCCGCGTCTTACTCTTCCGCCATCTTCCTCCGGGCCTATATTTCTGTTTCTGTGCCAGTACTATACTGTCTTGACTACTATAGCTTTGTAGTATAGTCTGATGTCAGGGAGCCTGATTCCTCCAACTCCATTTTTCTTTCTCAAGACTGCTTTGGCTATTAGGGGTCTTTTGTGTTTCCACACAAATTGTGAAATTTTTTGTTCTAGTTCTGTGAAAAATGCCAGTGGTAGTATGATAGGGATTGCATTGAATCTGTAGATTCCTTTGGGTAGTACAGTCATTTTCACAATGTTGATTCTTCCAATCCAACAACATGGTATATCTCTCCATCTATTTGTATCATCTTTAATTTCTTTCATCAGTGTCTTATAATTTTCTGCATACAGGTCTTTTGTCTCCTTAGGTAGGTTTATTCCTAGATATTTTATTCTTTTTGTTGCAATGGTAAATGGGAGTGTTTTCTTGATTTCACTTTCAGACTTTTCATCATTAGTGTATAGGGATGCCAGAGATTTCTGTGCATTAATTTTGTATCTGCTACTTTACCAACTTCATTGATTAGCTCTAGTATTTTTCTGGTAGCATCTTTAGGATTCTCTATGTATAGTATCATGTCATCTGCAAACAGTGGCAGCTTTAGTTCTTCTTTTCCAATTTGGATTCCTTTTATTTCTTTTTCTTCTCTGATTGCTGTGGTGAAAACTTCCAAAACTATGTTGAATAATAGTGGTGAGAGTGGGCAACCTTGTCTTGTTCCTGATCTTAGTGGAAATGCTTTCAGTTTTTCACCATTGAGGATGATGTTGGCTGTGGGTTTTTCATATATGGCCCTTATTATGTTGAGGAAAGTTCCCTCTATGCCTACTTTCTGCAGGGTTTTTATCATAAATGGGTGTTGAATTTTGTCAAAAGCTTTCTCTTCATCTATTGAGATGATCATATGGGTTTTCTCCTTCAATTTGTTAATATGGTGTATCACGTTTATTGATTTGCGTATATTGGAGAATCCTTGCATTCTTGGGATAAACCCCACTTGATCATAGTGCATGATCCTTTTAATGTGCTGTTGGATTCTGTTTGCTAGTATTTTGTTGAGGATTTTTGCATCTATGTTCATCAGTCATATTGGCCTGTAGTTTTCTTTCTTTGTGACATCTTTGTCTGGTTTTGGTATCAGAGTGATGGTGGCCTCTTAGAATGAGTTTGGGAGTGTTCCTCCCTCTGCTATATTTTAGAAGAGTTTGAGAATGATAGGTGTTAGCTCTTCTCTAAATGTTTGATAGAATTTACCTGTGAAGGCATCTGGTCCTGGGCTTTTGTTTGTTGGAAGATTTTTAATCACAGTTTCAATTTCAGTGCTTGTGATTGGTCTGTTCATATTTTCTATTTCTTCCTGGTTCAGTCTCAGAAGGTGGTGTTTTTTTTAAGAATTTGTCCATTTCTTCCAGGTTGTCCATTTTATTGGCATATAGTTGCTTGTAGTAATCTCTCCTGATCCTTTGTATTTCTGCAGTGTCAATTGTTACTTCCCCGTTTTCATTTCTAATTCTATTGATTTGAGTCCACTCCCTTTTTTTCTTGATAAGTCTGGCTAATGGTTTATCAATTTTGTTTATCTTCTCCAAGAACCAGCTTTTAGTTTTATTGATCTTTGCTATCGTTTCCTTCATTTCTTTTTCATGTATTTCTGATCTGACCTTTATGATTTCTTTCCTTCTGCTAACTTTGGGGTTTTTTTGTTCTTCTTTCTCTAATTGCTTTAGCTGTAAGGTTAGGTTGTTTATTTGAGATGTTTCTTGTTTCTTAAGGTAGGATTGTGTTGCTAAAGCTTCCCTCTTAGAACTGCTTTTGCTGCATCCCATAGGTTTTGGGTCGTCGTGTTTTCATTGTCATTTGTTTCTAGGTATTTTTTGGTTTCCTCTTTGATTTATTCAGTGATCTCTTGCTTCTTAAGCAGTGTGTTGTTTAGCCTCCATGTGTTTGTATTTCTTACAGATTTTTCCTGTAATTGATATCTAGTCTCATAGTGTTGTGGTCGGAAAAGATACTTGATACAATTTCAATTTTCCTAAATTTACCAAGGCTTTTTTTGTGACCCAGGATATGATCTATCCTGGAGAATGTTCCATGAGCATGTGAGAAGAATGTGTTTTCTGTTGTTTTTGGATGGAATGTCCTATAAATATCAATTAAGTCCATCTTGTTTAATGTATCATTTAAAGCTTGTGTTTCCTTATTTTTTTTTCATTTTGGATGATCTGTCCATTGGTGAAAGTGGGGTGTTAAAGTCCCCTACTATGATTGTGTTACTGTTGATTTCCCCTTTTATGGCTGTTAGTATTTACCTTATGTATTGAGGTGCTCCTATGTTAAGTGCATAAATGTTTAGAATTGTTATATCTTCTTCTTGGTTTGATCCTTGATCATTATGTAGTGTCTTCCTTTGTCTCTTCTAATAGTCTTTGTTTTAAAGCCTACTTTGTCTGATATGAGAATTGCTACTCCAGCTTTCTTTTGATTTCCATTTGCATGGAATATATTTTTCCATCCCCTCACTTTCAGTTTGTATGTGCTCCTAGGTCTGAAGTGAGTCTCTTGTAGACAGCATATATACAGGTCTTGCTTTTGTATCCATTCAGCCAATCTATGTCTTTTGGTTGGAGCATTTATTCCATTTACACTTAATGTAATTATCGATATGTATGTTCCTAATCCCATTTTCTTAATTGTTTTGGGTTTATCATTTTAGGTCTTTTCCTTCTCTTGTGTTTCCTGCCTAGAGAAGTTCCTTTAGCATTTGTTGTAAAGCTGCTTTGGTGGTGCTGAATTCTCTTAGTTTTTGCTTGTCTCTAAAGGTTTTAAGTTCTCTGTCAAATCTGAATGAGATCCTTGCTGGGTAGAGTAATCTTGGTTGTAGGTTTTTCTTCTTCATCACTTTAAATATGTCATGCCACTCCCTTCTGGCTTGCAGAGTTACTGCTGAAAGTTCAGCTGTTAACCTTATCGGGATTCCCTTATGTGTTATTTGTTGTTTTTCCCTTGCTGCTTTTAATATTTGTTCTTTGTCTTTAATTTTTGATAGTTTGATTAATATGTGTCTTGGCATGTTTCTCCTTGGATTTATCCTGTACAGGACTCTCTGTGCTTCCTGGACTTGATTGACTATTTCCTTTCCCATATTAGGGAAGCTTTCAACTATAATCTCTTCAAATATTTTCTCAATCCCTTTCTTTTTCTTTTCTTCTTCTGGGACCCCTATAATTCGAATGTTGGTGTGTTTAATGTTGTCCCAGAAGTGTCTGTGACTGTCCTCAGTTCTTTTCATTCTTTTTTCTTTATTTTGTTCTGCAGTAGTTATTTCCACTATTTTATCTTCCAGGTCACTTATCGGTTCTTCTGCCGCAGTTATTCTGCTATTGATTCCTTCTAGAGAATTTTTAATTTCATTTATTGTGTCGTTCATCACTGTTTGTTTGCTCTTTAGTTCTTCTAGGTCCTTGTTAAATGTTTCTTGTATTTTCTCCATTCTATTTCCAAGATTTTGGATCATCTTTACTATCATTATTCTGAATTCTTTTTCAGGTAGACTGCCTATTTCCTCTTCATTTGTTAGGTCTGGTGGGTTTTTGCCTTGCTCCTTCATCTGATGTGCTTCTCTGTCTTCTCATTTTGGTTAACTTACTGTGTTTGGGGTCTCCTTTTCGCAGGCTGCAGATTCGTAGTTCCCGTTGTTTTTGGTGTCTCTCCTCAGTGGCTAAGGTTAGTTCAGTGGGTTATGTAGGCTTTCTGGTGGAGGGAACTGGTGCCTGTGTTCAGGTGGATGAGGCTGGATCTTGTCTTTCTGTTGAGCAGGTCCACGTCTGGCGGTGTGTTTTGGGGTGTCTGTGGCCTTATTATGATTTTAGGCAGCCTCTCTGCTAATGGGTGGGGTTGTGTTCCTGTCTTGCTAGTTGTTTGGCATAGGGTGTCCAGCACTGTAGCTTGCTGGTCGTTGAGTGGAGCTGGGTGTTGGTGTTGAGATGGAGATCTCTGGGAGATTTTCGCCGTTTGATATTACATGGAGCTGGGAGGTCTCTTGTGGACCAGTGTCCTGAAGTTGGCTCTCCCACCTCAGTGGCACAGCCCTGAGGCCTGGCTCGAGCACCAAGAGCCTGTCCTCCACACAGCTCAGAATGAAAGGGAGGAAAAAAGAAAGAAGAAGATAAAATAAAATAAAATAAAATGAAGTTAGTAAAATAAAAAATAATTCTTAAGAAAAAAAATTCTTTAAGTAAAACAAAAAACAAAAAACAGAAAACGGACAGACAGAACCCTAGGACAAATGGTGAAAGCAAAGCTATACAGACAAAATCTCACACAGAAGCATACACATACACACTCACAAAAAGAGGAAAAGGGAAAAAAATTAATAAATCTTGCTCTCAAAGTCCACCTCCTCAATTTGGGATGATTCGTTGTCTATTCATGTATTCCACAGATGCAGGGTACATCAAGTTGATTGTGGAGCTTTAATCTGCTGCTTCTGAGGCTGTTGGGAGAGATTCCCCTTTCTCTTCTTCGTTCGCACAGCTCCCGGGGCTCAGCTTTGGATTTGGCCCCGCCGCTGCGTGTAGGTCGCCGGAGGACGTCTGTTCTTCGCTCAGACAGGACGGGGTTAAAGGAGCCACTGATTCGGGGGCTCTGGCTCACTCAGGCTGGGGGGAGGGAGGGGCACGGAGGCGGGGCGAGCGTGCGTCGGCAGAGGCCGGCGTGACGTTGCACCAGCACGAGGCGTGCCCGTGTGTTCTCCTGGGGAAGTTGTCCCTGAATCCCGGGACCGTGGCAGTGGCGGGCAGCACAGGCTCCCAGGAGGGGAGGTGGGGAGAGTGACCTGCGCTCGTACACAGGCTTCTTGGTGGCTGCAGTGGCAGCAGCAGCCCCAGCATCCCACGCCGGTCTCTGGGGTCTGCGCTTTCAGCCACGGCTCGCGCCCGTCTCTGGAGCTCCTTTAAGCAGCGCTCTGAATCCCCTTTCCTCGCGCATCAGGAAACAAAGAGGGAAGAAAAAGTCTCTTGCCTCTTCGGCAGGTCCAGACTTTTCCCCGGACTCCCTCCCGGCCAGCCGTGGCGCACTAACCCCCTTCAGGCTTTGTTCACGCCGCCAGCGCTCCGACCGAAGCCCGAGCCTCACCTCCCACCCCCGCCCGCCCTGGTGGGCGAGCAGACAAGCCTCTCAGACTGGTGAGTGCCGGTCGGCACCGGTCCTCTGTGTGGGAATCTCTCTGCTTTGCCCTCCGCACCCCTGTGGCTGCGGTCTCCTCCGCGGCTCCGAAGCTTTCCCCCTCCGCCACCCGCAGTCTCTGCCCGCGAAGGGGCTCCTAGTGTGTGGAAACCGTTTCTCCTTCACGGCTCCCTCCCACTGGTGCAGGTCTCGGCCCTATCCTTTTGTCTCTGTTTATTCTGTTTTCTTTTGCCCTACCCAGGTACGTGGGGAGTTTCTTGCCTTTTGGGAGGTCTGAGGTCTTCTGCCAGTGTTCAGTAGGTGTTCTGTAGGGGTTATTCCACGTGTAGATGTATTTCTGATTTATTTGTGGGGAGGAAGGTGATCTCCGTGTCTTACTCTTCCGCCATCTTGAAGCTCTCCTGTTATTTTTAATAGTTATTATTTTTTTATATTCTGCATTTTTTCTACTTAGAAGGTCATCATGCTTTAACATATTTTTGTTCTTGCTGAGTCCACCAAGACCTCTAGTACAATGTTGCTTCCAACAAATTCTCTTTAAGAAAAAATATTTAAAGGTTTTTGGTAGATTAACCTTGTCAGGCCAAAGAATTCCATTGCATTTTTAATTTGCCCAAAGTTTTATATCATAAAAGAGTGTTAAATTCTTTAAACTTTTTTTTCTGTACTTTGGAGATGATCTTAAATTTTCTTTCCTTTAATATGTTAGTGCTTTGAATGACAATGATAGATTTTGTAATGTTAAACTATCCTTGTCTTTTTGAGATTAACCTGACTGGGTCATGGTGAATTATCTGTTTTTTATAAGGAGCAAAATTATTTGCTAATATTTTCTTTGGAATATTTGTATCTGTTTCATGAATGAGACCGTCCCACAATTTTCTTTCCCATGCTATCCTTGTCTGGCTCTGGATTAAGGATACATTGACTTATAGAATGAATTGGACATTATTCCTGCTTTTTCACTTTTTGCGAGTTTCTATAAAATTTGAATGATTTTTAAAAATTTGATGAAACATGGCCCTGGCATTTTTATTTGAAAAGATTTTAAACTACTTCAACTTATTTAATTAATATGGTACTATTGAGCTTTTCTATTGAGTCATTTTTGATAAGATACTTTTCTAGGATTTTAAAATTTTACCTAAATATTAGTGCAATACATTTATTTATTATATCCTCTTACTACTTTTTTATCAATAACTAATTTTAATCCCTCTTTTTAAATATATTTTTAAAAATTTAAATTTATTTTTGGCCGCGTTGGGTCTTCATTGCTGCATGCAGGCTTTCTCTAGTTGCGGCGAGCAGTGGTTACTCTACATTGCAGTGCATGGGCTTCTCATTGCAGTGGCTTCTCTTGTTGTGGAGCATGGGCTCTAGGTGCGCGGGCTTCAATAGTTGCAGCACGTGGGCTTAGTAGTTGCAGCACGTGGGCCCTAGGGCACGCAGGCTCCAGTAGTTATGGTGCGTGGGCTCAGTAGTTGTTGCTCGCGGGCTCTAGAGCACAGGCTCAGTAGTTGTGGCACATGGGCTTAGTTGCCCCACGGCATGTGGGATCTTCCATGGCTTGAACCCGTGTCCCCTGCATCGGCAGGCGGCCTCTCAACCACTGAGCCACCAGGGAAGCCCTATTACATATGTTTTTATTTTTTGCCATCTCTCTTCTTTCTTGTCTAGTTTCCTCAGAGGTCTGCCCCTTTTAAGAAACAATTTTGAATTTGTTGTCCCTCTTTGTTGCTTCTTTTCTTATATTTCATTGATTTTTTTGTTTATATGTTTATTATCTACTTCCTTCTTTCTTTGTGTTTACTTTGCTGCTCTTTTCCCAACTTTAAAACTTGGACTCTATTAATTCAGTGCTTTCTCCTTTCCAGACATTTAAGGCCATGGATTTTTCTTCTGATTTGACCCATGAGACATATGGAGTTCAATTATCCTTTTGTCCTGGATGTGTTTCTCATTCGCAGTGCTGTCAGAGAATTTGACAGTGTGCCTTTAACATTTTGCAGTTTACCTGTGGCCCAACAGGTGTTGAGCTTTACAGGTCAGCTATGTGTTCGGTGAGAGTGGGGCTGGCTGGACCACACTGGTGGACCCTGCTCTTAGGCCTTGAGCCCAGTCTAGCCAGGTCCCTGCCACCTCGCCATTGAGACTGCTCTTGGGAGGCCACCTGGATCCCCTCAGCCTCTGCCAAGACCCTTCAGGAGCAGGGATGCTGTGCAGCTCTCCCTCCACACAGCACCCCTTGTGGTGTCCCTGCCAGTCCTGGGCGCTGACCCTGCCACGTGCTGGGCCCCAGTTGGGTCCTCCGCCTCTGAGTGCTTCCCAAGCTGCTAAGTCCTGGCTGCATCGATGCTGTGATGCAGGAGGCCCTGGGGCCACTCTATCTCCACAGGCCCTCAGCCTTGCCTCTAGACATGTGTGTGATCTGAGTGCTTCTCTTTGTGCACCCCCCTCCCTTCAGGACCTCTGCACAGAACCCCAGGGCCCCTTGTCTTCCACCCTCCCTCCTGCACAGCCTGCTGTCCAGTGCAAGATTGAAAAGCACCACCCCCCAAATGCCTTCTGGGGCTTCCCATCGCCCCAGAATAAAGCCCAGAGCTCAAACAGGGCTGGCATGGCCCCTGAGGTCAGCCCTGATCTGTCTCCTGACCTCCTTCTCCCCAGACTTCCATCTGCTCACGCAGCCCTGCTGGCCTTCCCACTGCTTCTTGAACTTGCCAAGCCATTTCTGCCCCTGGATCTTTTTACCTCCTGCTCCTTCTGTGAGGATGCACCTCCCCAACCCCGTGCAGACCCTGCATCCTCTAAGACCACACCAGGCACTGAAGTGCCTGTCCTTGCCTGGCTGCCTTGTCCTTCGTAGAGTGTTGATCAGTTTCTAATTATATTGTTCGTCCCCCATCAGGACAGTGGTGCCATGTGCAGTCACGCAGTGTGTGTCTCCACCTTAACACCTGTGTGGCATGCAGTGAGTCAGCTTGAATAGTTGCCACCTGATGGATGGTCTGCTGTTGATAGTCACTTTTCTTTGATTACTTGTGACTTTTGACAATTTCATGTGTTTTATTGGTTATTTGTTGTTTACAACTCACTGGAAATGATCTCCCCCTCCTCACCTTCTGCTGAAAACTTTTCCTTGAAGTTTGTCCCATTCACGTTTTTTTCAACATTCATTTAGTTGGACTCTGTGATGATTAATTTTATGGATTAACTTGACTCGGCCACAGGACCCAGATATTTGGTCAAACGCTGGTCCAAAGGGTGAAGGTATTTGAAAAATGGGATTAACATTTAAATCAGTAGATGTTGCATAAAGTAGATTGTCCTATGTGGGTGGGCCTCATCTAATCAGGTGAAGGCCTTAAGAGAAAAAAACTCGAGGTTCCCTGAGGAAGAGGGGATTTGCCTCTGGACTCAAACTGTGGCATCAACTCTTCCCTGGGTCTCTGGGCTGCTGGCCCGCCCTACAGATTTTGGACTCTCCAAATCTTAACAATCACAGGACCCAATTCCTTAGACTCTCCCTCCCCCGCTATCTGTATATCAATATATGCATGTACATTCATCTCTCTATCTCGTATATTTATTCTCTGAAGAACCCTGACCGATACAGACTGTTTTTCATGTTATATACTTCAGCCACTCTCTCTCCCATAGTATTTAACTTTGTTTATTATGATTTTATCCTCATAGATTAAAATTTTTTCTTTCTGTAGGCAAATCTATCAATGTTATTTTTAAAGTTCCTGGCTGTGGTGTCATTCTGAGAAAATGCCTATTCACCCCAGCAGAGCATAAATAATTTCCCAGAATTTCCTCTGGTCTGAGTTTTGATTTGCATCGAATGCTGGTCCTGACGGTGAGAGCAGGGCTCCTGTCTCTTTGCTCCTTCCATCTCCCAACTCTCTTCTGAGGTCTTGTCCTGGTCATATGTCTTCTAGAATAAACTCAACAAACACGGGCCTGCTGTGGGCCAGGAACAGACACGGGCCGTGGCTGGAGAGCACAGCCTGGTTTCTGCCCAGGCCTGGGGAGGCTTCATTCCCAAGCCTTGGGGAGCAGGACTGGCTGAGACCCTTTCCCCCAAGCACCAAGGGAGGGGCAGGCAGTTGGGCCCCAGGCAGGTGGCTGGGAAATGAATCCCACACCACGGGGCCAGGATTGTCAAGCCTTGATTTAAGTATGGGAGGACAGATGTGTGCTGTTTGTCACCACAGCTGGAAACAGATGTTTCTGCCCTGGGAGGAGGGTGTCCAGGCAGGCGGGGGCTGCGGTGACTCGGGCGAGCTGCAGAGAAAGCGGAGACAACGGCCCTCGGCTGCATGTCGCAGGGCTGAGCAGAGGCCAGGGCTGTGGTGCCAGGAAGGCCACAAACACAGCCTTGTCAGGGGAAGTGGCCGAGCCCGGGGCCCGGAGCTGACACATGCCTCCTGCAGAGAGGCCTCTGTAGTGGCAGAGGTGGACTGATGGTTATTTAAGATAAACAGGGAGATCAGCTTGGTGCTTTGTGACCGACTGGAGGGGTGGGATAGGGAGGGTGGGAGGGAGGGAGATGCAAGAGGGAAGAGATATGGGAACAAATGTATATGTATAACTGATTCACTTTGTTATAAAGCAGAAACTAATACACCATTGTGAAGCAATTATACTCCAATAAAGTTGTAAAAAAAAAAAAGGGGAAGTCTGTGGACAGGCAGCTCGCTGGGTTTTTCTGTTGAAGAACTGGGTGGAAGTGTGCAGAGTCCACCTGGCAGGTGCCGAGAGCTGAGGGCCAGCTGTGGTCAGGGGAGCTTGGCCTCTAGGCGGGGTGCGGGGACGTTTGTGGGTGACAGCGCACTTCTTGCCGTATTTTGGGGCTTTTCGTGAAAGTGTTTCCTGGACAGAAGGAAGCTCAAGTACAGACCCCCTGGCCCAGACCAGCACCCACCATGTTCAGGGGATCACGGTTGTAGGCTTTGGTGCCTGACAGCCCTTCTGGCCTCCCAGGGCCTGCGGGTGGGGCCCACGGCACAAACCCCAGCGTGGCAGGGGGAGCCTGGAGCGCGGGCCTGGGAGCAGCTGGCAGATGCTGCGGCTACACAGGGGGCTTCTATGGAGAGGCCGGCTGGGGGCTCACGTGCGTGCCCTCCTTGGAGGCTCTGAGGCCTCTCACCCCACCAGCCAGACTGCCCCTCCCTTCCTTCACACATTGCTTAGCTGCTGTACACGCCGGGGCTGTACCATCCGGGCTGTCCAGGCTGGAGACAGGCAGCACCAGGGGCCCCAGAGGTGGGGAGGTGCCGTGAAAGTGGGACACGGGCGTGGGGCAGGGCGGCGTGCCCGGTCTGTGTCAGCCGGGTGAGGCGTGGAAGTTTTGATTTCATTCTTGGTGTGACAGGAGCCCATCACTGGGTTTGGGCCGGGGCTGCCAGGACAGCTGCGAGTTTTAAAAGACCGCCCTGGCCGCGGGCCGGGGAGTGGGTGAGCGGGAGTCGTCTGGAGATGACCCTGAGGTGTCTTTTGGGGGCCACTTGGCAAGTGGTCACTTACTGAGGTGGGAGAGAGGGGGCGAAGGGTCGATCTCAGAAGGGAAGTTACTTTGGGGCCACTCCATCTGGTCCACCTGTGACCTTGTGACTTGCTCTGTGCCAGGGGCATCCCTGGTCTTCACCCCCTCAGTGGATGTTTGTCGGCACCTCCTGCGCACAGACTTTGTTCAGGGAGCGAGGGAAAACCCTGTGCTCTTGGGGTTAACTTTCTGGGTGAGGACAAAGAAACAACCAGCTAGTGTCATGAGTACGTGAGCCGTAGAACGTGCCAGAAGGGCCAAAGCAGAGAACGCGGCAGGGATGGGGGATGGGTGTGGGCCGTTCTCATGAGGGCAGGTGGGGTGGGCTTCATGCAAAGACTGGAAGGGGGTGAGGGAGGGACACTGCAGAGCCTGGGAAGGGGTCTCTTCGAGGGGACAGCCAGCAGGGAGGCCCTGCCCGGAGGAGGGAGCAGGTGGGGTGGGGGGACAGGAGGCTGGGGCAGGGCGGGGCCACCACGAGGACCCCAGGACCTGCAGGTGAATTTCTAATCAAATGTGAGGCTCTTTCGGGCTGTGGACCAGCTGAGGCCTCATCCAAGATCTCGAGACAGGGCTGCCCTTGCTGCTGGGCTGAGAGGGCTGCAGAAGGCAAGGGGGGTGCAGAGAATGCCACCAAGGACCCTGCAGGCATGGCGACTGCCCTGGCCAAGGTGGCGGGCCGGCCAGTGTGGGAAATACGGCTTCCTGGATGGATATGGCAGGCAGAGCGCAGGTCTGCTGCTCTACTGGGACGGGCTGCAGAGAAAGAAGGGAGTCAATTCCCAGACTTTGCACCCAAGCCGTTGACAGGGTGGGGCACCCTTGGCTGGGACGAGAAGGCTGCTGGGGACGGGCTGGTCTGGAGGGACTGTCAGTGTCTTAGTTCTTGCGGCTGCAGCAAATTACCACAAACATTTGTCCGCTCATGGTCTGGAGGCCGGACGTCTGAAACAGTCTCACTGGGCTTCGAGCAAGTGAGGGCAGGGCCGTGCGGGGAGGGCCTGCTCCTGGCCTTTTCCAGCCGCCCGAGCGGCATCCCTTGGCCCGTGGCCCTGTCCTCTGTCTTTGAAGCCGGCAGGGTAGCCGGCCCTGCCTCTGTGTCACAGGCCCTTCCTCTTTGTGCCAGGTCCCCCGTGCCTCCCCCTTGTGAGGACCTGGTGAAGACGCTGGGCCGAGAGGCTAGGACCCTCGCCCATCTCAGGATCCCGGGTGTACTCATCTGCACAGTCCCCACTCACAGGCTTCAGGGATCAGGACGTCTTCGGGGCCATGTCCAGCCCGCCAGCCAGACGTGCGGTGGCGGGTGTGTTGAGGGTGAGACATGTGGTTGACTTGCAGCCCCAGCATGTGGAATGAGGTCCACATGTGGGGACAAGAGGAACGCCAGCCGTGGACAAATGCTGTCGGGCCACAGCCTGGGTTGGGGGCTGCAGGGCACAACCAGGGACAAGGGGAAGCCACAGTGTGGCATCTGGGAGGCAGCGAGGGGGGTGAGAGCATGACGCCTGACACGCAGACCGGCCAGGGAGGACACGGCCTCGGTGCCGACCCCTCATCCCTGCCCTGGTCTGCAGGTGGGGAAGCAGGGAGGATGCGCCCGAGGCTGGCACCCGGGCAGTTGTCCGCCACGCTGGCCGCCCCTCCTGGCGGGGTGAGAAAGCCTGCGGCTGATCGGCGCCAGGTCCACACCCTCACCTGCCGCAGGGACTCCGGGCAGCGGCGGGGAGTGACCAGGCGCTGGCAAGGACCAGCGTCTTCTCCAAGCCCCGCGAGGCAGCACGTGGTCTACTCCCCAGCCCGCCCTGCGTGAGGGGCGCTGTCGCCGTGTCTGACGGAGGGGTGGATGCGCAGGAGGGCTCGGGGGCTGCGCGAGCCGTGCAGATGGTGTGGGTGGCTCCGTGCGCCCAGCTGCTCCCGCCGTCACCCCTCAGTGCTGTCTCCTGTGCATGTGTGTGTGTACGCTGCATGAGCACACGTGTGCCTGTGTGTGTGTGTGAATCCGCGTGTGTGTGTGGGTGCAGACCCGCACACGTGTGCCCACGCTTTTGCATGTGTTTGCACAGGTGCGTGTGCTTGTGCTTGCAGGGTGCGGACCCACGTGTGCACTGCATGTATAGGTGCACACACACTTATCTGTGTGAGGAGTGCATGCGTGTGCACATGCATGTGTGCACGTGTGCCTGCCTGTGTGGACGGGCACATGTCTGGTGTGGACAGCAGGGCCTCAGCCCATGCCCTTTGGTGCAGGGGGCTCTCCCAGCTTCCTTGTCGTGGCAGCTCCCTGATGCATGCCCGGACCCTGCCGGCCCCCGTCCTCGGATATTTGCCCTCAGCCTTCCGGGTCCTCTGTCCTGGGGAGATCCAAAAGGCTGGGACACAGAAACAGCAGGCAGGTGAAATGAGCCAAAGCTGTTTATGGGGTCGGACGGTGGGTGGGAAGGTAAGGGGGCCACAGTCAGGACCCCTGGCTCAGGGGGCGGGGGCACAGGGCCAGCTGGGGGAGCCACCCACCTCCCTGTATCAGGATGCCCTCCTCTCTGTGTAGGGGGCTGGGCTCTGCCGTGGGCAGAGGAGAGTGCATGGGTGTCAGGGGTGGGGCTGGAGGCCTCTGTGCACAGGGTGGAGTCCTGCCCTCTGGCAGCAGTGGGCGGCGTGGAGGCCAAGCTTCCCCCGCTGCAGTGCCGGCACCAGCTCTCTGGGGCTACTTCACCTGCAGCAAGAGCCCCAGGGTCAGGAAGGGGGCGGGGTCCCAGAGGACAGGGTGCAGGCCCCCAGGTCAGGGTCCCCCCCGCCCAGCTGAGTCGGGGACCCCACCTCCCTGACCCCCACGAGAGCTGATCCACATGCCTGTCCTATGCTAGGGCTGTGGGTGGAGGGAAGGGAGCCGCCCTGCTGGGCTGAGCGGGCCGGGGCACTTCCCTCAGGATCCCTGCTCACGGGGCGCCGGCTGCCTGGGCCACCCTACCTTGATGAAAGTGATGAAGCCGCTGTAGAGCAGAGTGACAAGGAAGAGGGCCACGAAGGTGAGCCACAGGCGGCCCGTGTCCTCCAGCTCTGAGTAGTCGTCACCGCTCTCGTCCTGGCTCCGGGGGGGCAGGGTGGCCAGACCTGGGGAAGAGCCAGTGCCACTGAGACCGGGCCCATGCCCGCGCCCACGCCAGCACATGGTGGGCCCCCAGCATGCACGCGCAAACGGCCTGCTCCCTGCTGGGCCGTGCTGGGTGCTGGGGCTCCGCAGAGCCCGACAGGTCACAGTGTCTGGTGGGGCCGACGGTCCGGAACCAAACTGGCTCACAGCTCAGTTCGTGCCAGCGTGACTGGGTGCAGGGAGTGGGGTGCACTGACACCGATGTGGACACAGGGCGCCCAGCCCGGCCAGGCTGGACAGCGGGAGCCTCCCTCAGAAGTGGCTGCTCTGTGACAGGGTGAAAGATAAGATGGTGCCAGCCAGGCAGAGAGAGGTGGGAACAGCGTCCAAGCAGGAGGAATAGCATCACGAGTGCCCTGTTTCAAGAGAGCCTGACCCGAAAAAGTGGACGGGAGCTCCATGTGCCTGCAGCGGGGACCCAGGGCCAAGTGGTGGGAGAGGAGGCCAGAGTGGGGCTGGGGCCAGGCCCTGCTGGTGACTTTATCCTGAGAACAAAGGGCTTTAAGCAAGGGCATGTCAAGGCCAAGTTTGAATATCAAAAAGTCATCCCTGCTGGGGTTGAAGAGGTTGAGGTGCAAAGGCAGGATGAGAGGGACCTGCTGGTGTCCAGGCCCAGGTCAGCACACTGTGCGGAAAGCACCCTTAAGTCCAGAGGGAGAGCCGGGGCGCAGGTGGGAGGTACTGGGTCCTGGGACCCGTCTCGTGCCCCGGAACCTCCTAGGCGTTCATTCCATGAGTGTTTATTGAGGGTCTTCCTCGTGCTTGACCAGAGTTACTGGAAGTGGGGTCTGTAGGTGGTGCTGGCCGGGAACCACTGGTCAGAGGGCACAGGAAATAGATATGGAAATGATGTGCATTGGAAACTTTTTATAGCAGTCTGTTGAATCTAATAATAAAAAATCAGCACATCTTGGTTTCTGTTTGTCTCAGATTTCTAGTAATTAGTTCATATTGTATTCTGCAAAGGTATAGGTCCATGATTCATTGGAAAAAATTTAAAAGGCAGCAGCCCTTTGCCACAGAGAACTTGAAGGAGCCTGTTCTACACAGATGGAATGCAGGGGTGAGCAGGCCGGGGGTCAGTGAGATGGGTAAACATGACAACAGCTTCCCATGGACCTGCTCCATCCAGTTAAAGGCCAGGTGTACCAGATGCCCCATGACCCAGCCTGGGGTCAGGGATGTCTTCTCAGTTACACAAGAGAGCTCGTGTGAATGATAAGCAGAAGTTGGCGGGATGAGAAGGTGGGAAAGATTTAGGGTGGGAGAAGCAGCGTTGGGAAGAATTGCAGGTGAGAGAGGTCATGCCCATTCACCCCTCTGGAGTGGGGCAGGAATGTGTCAGCGGGAAGCACATTGGGCACAGTCCGGGAAACCCTGGGACAGGATCTGGAAGTTTTTCTTAGGGCAAAAGAAGCCATGAAAAGAGCTTAAGCCGAGGGGTGACATGATTGGCATTGCTTTCAGTTCCAACATCTGGGTCACCTGTGGGTCTAATTCTATTTGCTAGTTTAAAATTTTGATTATGGGTGAAGGTTTTCTGCTTATTTGCATGCCTGGGAAATTTTGATTGCATGCTGGACATTGTGCACAGACAGACAGTGAGCTTGAAGTAGATTATACATGTGTATTTTCCATGAAGCGGGCACATTCCCCTCTGTCGGGCAGGGAGGATGAGGGGCTCATTGTTTTCACCAGCAGTTGAGCTGGGCTGGGCGGCAGGATGGTTGGCTCCTGGGTCTAAATGTGTGGGTGGGGTCAGGCCCCTCCAGTGGGGCTTTGGGATCTAAGCCTCGTCCAAGGCTGGAGGTCTCTTGCCTCACTCTGCTCCCAGCCACTGCTCGCTCAGCAGAAGTCCTGGGTGGGGGGATCAGCGGGTGGAGGAGATTTGTCTGGGGCTCATCTGTATTTCCACTCCCCAGGCCAGCCCACGCAGACACTACATCTCGGCAGATTCCCTCACGTCCCTCTCCTCTCATGGATGCCCAGGTCTCTGTCTACCTGTGTTTGGGATGAGGATAAAGTGGCCAACAGCCTCTTCTGGCCTAGGAATCTAGGTCCGTTGGACACTGAGTCCTCAGCTCCTCAGAGGCTTTAAATAAATCTGATTTTTACTGTTTATTCGATGTTGTCCTTCTGTGACCATCTCACTAGCTTCTACATCCTAAGTGGAAGCAGCACCTCGATGGATGTTTAAAGATCACTTTGGCCGCTGAGTGAAGGATGGGCTGTGGAGGGGGCAACACTGGCAGAGAGACCAGCAGGGAGTGGGGAGGTCCGGGGTGGGGTCAACAGGGAGAAGCGTGAGGACTCGAGGTGTTCAGGAGGTGGGGGGCTGCCTGGCTGCGAGGGGGACGGAGGGCCGAGATTCCTTGGCTTCACTTTGGGGGATGGGATGCATGGCTGAGGAGTGCTGGGGCCCCAGAGCAGGCCAGGAGGGAGAGGCGAGGGGCCCCATGGGAGGCAACGTTCCAGCCACCATTTTGTAACAATAATGAGGACCACAGGTGCTGGCCTACGCTGCACACGCTGCAAGTCTCCCCTCCTTTGGGAAGAGGGGGACGGTGGTGGGCTGACCCTAGAACGGAGAGGGACGGCATGGCCTACGGACAGAGGACCGGGGGAATCCTGGGGCTCCTTGGAGGAAAGCAGCAGGACCCGTCGAGGCAGCAAGCCACAACTTGGGGGTCACGCAGCTGGCCCAGCGAAGAGAGAGGCTGCAATCCAGGCTGTGGAGGAGCTGAGGAGAGGGTGGCCGAGGCTGCCTTAAGCAGGGAGCCATCCTGGCTGCCCTCCACTGGTCGGGAGGAAGGGTCTGGGCAGGGAAGGCCCAGCTGCCTGCCGGCTCAGACCCGGGGTGGCATGGTGCGGGCCGTGGCCTCCTGGATGAGGCCTTTCTTCCCCTCACTCCCAGGGGACCCTGGGGACTGGCCAGGCCTCCTGCTGCCTCTGCCGCCCACCCTGTCTCCAGAGTGTGTGGCCCTGGTGGGTGGACATATTTCTGGCCCCTGTGGGAGGTGTGGGTCAAGGCTCTGAAGGCGGCCGGCCCAGGGTCTCCTGGGACATGAGCCCACGGAGAGCCTGCCCTGTGCCCGGGGGCCCGTCTGCTGGGTATGGAGGACTGGAGACAAGGGGAGGGCCAGTGAGAAGCCCCTGGGGGTCCTGCCCGTCTGCCCAGGGGAAGAGAGAGGGGCAGGGTCAGGAGGCCACTTCAGTGACCCAGGAACAGACAGGCCAGGGGTGTGTGAGCCGTGACAGGTGGCCCAGCACAGACGGTGCCTGGATGGGGAGGGGCAGTGCTGTGAAATGGGCTGTGCCCCAGGCGGGCACTTCAGGAGGAGACCTGCTGGGGCACAGGCAGGCGGGCTGGCGGTGCAGCCG
Organism: Mesoplodon mirus; assembly: GCF_964341445.2. Taxonomy (NCBI): domain Eukaryota; kingdom Metazoa; phylum Chordata; class Mammalia; order Artiodactyla; family Ziphiidae; genus Mesoplodon; species Mesoplodon mirus. The sequence goes on from NC_138980.1 coordinate 185,918,146, forward strand.
CTCTCCGGGGGACCCTGCAGGGACAGCGGGGGCGCTGCCCACCAGGAGGCTACTGCTGCCAGGCCCGTGTGTGTGAGGGCTGCTGTCCGGGCATCTCCACTCCGAGGGGTGCCCATGGCGAGGGCCAGGGCTGTAGGCAAGGTCCCCAACCCCAGTAGAGCAGGAGCCTTCCTGCCCACCTCGTCTTGCTGACTCGGCCCCCCAGCCGCCGGCATCTTCCTCTGCCTGGCCCCGTCGGGTGGCCTGGGGCCTGGACCCCCTGCTCCAGCTCCTGCTGGGCTGCGAGTGCTGCTGCCTGACCGGCCCAGGGTGTCCACCACTGTCCCACGGGGCTGGGCTGGGTAGGGAGGGGGTGCCGGTCTGGGTGCTGCCCTCTGACGGGGCAGCAGTGGGGGCCTGGCAGGATGCCCCAGAGGGGAGGGCGAGCCCTGGGTCCCCACCAGAGCCTCTTCTCTGGCGCTGTCTGTCCACTCTGCCCCTCTGGGTGGCATGCGGTCAGGGCCTGCTGTGGGCGTGTGCCGGTCTGACTCCCCTGGGTGCCCTAACACAGCCCCCGCTTCGGGGCATATCTGGCTTCCCAGGTGCTGACTGTGCTCCCGGATGGGCGGAGGTCTTGGGGGCTGGGGAGGCTTGGGCGCCCCCAGGGGGGCAGCTGTCTGGAGTGATCACCCTCACACCCAGCCCAGGGGAGGCCCCTGCTCTGCGCCCAGAGGCGGGCGCACCTTGGAGGGAGATAGCTGCTCCTCAGGGACTGGGGTGGGGGGGCCCCACCTCCCACCCTTCCTGGGCCAGCACGTGGTGTGTGGACACGGGGCCGGGCCCGGTGGGGCAGCTGCCAGGGCGCCCAGAGCCCCCAGGGCAGGGAAGCGTGCACTCCAGACGCTCAGCAGCTTAGTTCCTGCTGCCCGGCTCCTCTGGGGCTGCCCCTCCGCCCCCAGCCCTGCGTCTGCGACCGGCTCGGACGGAAGCCCCCAGCCCGCGTGACTCACCACCAGTGTCCAGGTTCCAGCTGGCGTTGAGCAGCGTCCGAGAGGCCTCGTGCCTGACCACACAGGTGTAGGTGGCAGCCGCACAGCCTGGGAAGGCAGGGACGCGCAGGACACTCCAGGTGCGGAACGAGGAGTTCCCAGGCTGGGCCGGCGCTGTGGCGGACCAAGACGGGTCCACCCATCGCTGCCCCTCCAGCCAGGCGAGGAGGATGCCCAGCAGTGAGAAGTTGGACACCTCGCACAGGAGCCAGGAGGCCGCCTCGGCAGAGGGCAGTGGACCGGGCACGGTCAGGACGCGGACGGCAGGCTTGCTGGGCGCCGAGGCCTCTGCAGCGAGAAGCCTGGTCACGCTTTGGGTTGGGGGCATCGGGAGAAGCCGGGCGGCCGGGGTACGCTGGGTCCCACCCCCCGGGGTCCCCTGGTGGAAGGAGGTGGCCAGGGGCGCTGCCGGCTGCGGTGTGGGGCGCAGGGGGCCCGCGGCTGCCCTGTCTCCCCGCCCGGGAGCCCCCTCACCGTGTTCTCTCTGTGCTGCCAGAGTCACCGGGGACTGCAGGCCGGGACCACTCAGCGTGCAGGTGACGGACGTCCCACTGGCCCACGAGGCCCTGGACAGGGCCAGGCGGCTGGTCCAGCTCCAGGACCCGTTGGTGTGCTCTGTGGGCCCCTCCTCTGTGTCCTGGCTCTGGGGCTCCCCGGCCACCTCCCAGGACAAGCGGGTCGCCTGCAGGTTGCCTCCCACCACCAGGCAGGTGAAGGTGGCCTCAGCCTGGAGCCACAGGCCCTGCAGGGGAGGGTGCAGCAGGTAGACCCTGGGGGGCTGGGTGTGGTTCTGGCAATCTGCAGGGGACAGGGACAGGTTGGCGAGGGTGTGTGGTGGTCCCTGGCACGGTGGGTGGGAGCAGGGTTGAGGGGTGGCCAGTGGCTCCTGGTGTCTTTAGTCACTGCCCAGCCCCAGGCCTGCCCTCTCCCCAGAGTCACCGGACCTTGTTGCTTCTAGAAGGGCAGTGGGCCGGTGACCTCCTGTTGCCCACAGCTGGGCTGGGGTCTCGCTTGCAGGCAGGCTCTCTCAGCCGCTGAAAGTTCTCCGCCCTTCTCCCCGCCCCCCCACCACTTGGTTGCCCCAAGGACTGACCTCTGGAGAGGTCCTTTGGATTTTCCGGCATCCGGGCTTCTGTCTGGGTGCGACTGGTGGACAGCACTGTGGGGGAACGGGGTGAGTCAGGGTCTCCTCCCAGTCCACAGACGGCTGGCGCTGTGGCCTGCCCGCACCGCCGGCCCCCTTCCGCCCTCTGGGGGTCGTCTCCATCAGCCCTCCCCGAGCACGCCTCCAGGCTCTGGCAGGACCCTGGCTGTCTGCTGCTGGTCACGAGTACCTGTGCTCAGTGCTCAAGGACTGTCCCCAAGACAGCCACCTCGACAGTTTAGGGTGACGGTGACCAGTAAGTTATAGGGCCATAAATTGCAACAGCCCAGGGGTCAGCCAACTTTTCTGTCAAGGGCCAGAGAGCAAATATTTTAGGCTTTGCAGCTGCACGGGGTTTCTGTCTATCCTCTTGCCCTCCTCCTCCTGGTCCATCCCTCTAGAACTGGAAAGGCCAGTCCTAGGCTGTAGAGATCAGGCTTTGGGCCGCATCTGGCCCGTGGGCCATGCGAGAGCCGGGCAGCGTCTAGGTCAGGGGGGCCCTCCCTTTTAGGAGGGCTTGGCTCGTGCGGTCAGCACACCTTAGGCCCCAGGTGGGTCATCTTCCAAGGGAGGGCAGTCCGGCCCCAGAACAGGAGGGCCCAGCCTGTCCTCTTGAAGCTCCACCCTCTACCCGCCAAGGCTGCCGGGTGGATGGTCCGGCTGCAGGAATCACGGCTGGGGCTGAGTGCTGACACGCCGGGAGGTTTGTGGATGTGCACAGCCCTGCCGCGGTGACCTTCTCCTCTGGAGGACTGAACTATCTCCTGATTCCCCACGCCCTGTGTGCCTGATCAGGCCACCCCGAGCCCGGGGGACACGCACGGCGGGAGCAGATTCTGCCTTGGGGTGTGAGCATCTTGACCAATGAGCTGGGCAGGGCCCCCACCAAGATGCCACAGCGGGTCACGGCCGCTGTCCTCTTCTTGGAGCTTCACCAGCACTCCAGAGGGCCGGCGAGGGGGCTGCCATTCTCTGTGTGACAAGCACACCTCCAGTGGTTTCTGCCCTTCTCAGAGCGCGGACACGCTTCCCAGGGTGGCAGACAGGGTGAGGCGTGACCCTGGGCCCCAGCTAGGCCCCCAGCACTCAGAGAACCTGGAGCCAGGTGGAACTGGGGGTGAGGGCGGCTTTCGCCGGCTGCCACGGCTCCCTGGCCCTGTGGGTGGCACCCTGCTTCTGTGAGGGTCTCGGGGCTCAGTTCCATACTCCTGGCTGCCTTGGGAATGCATGCCTGCGTGAGGCTCCACGGCGAGCTCACGGTCAGTGGGTCCGCTGGGCCAGGTGAGCCTGGAGCTGGCCTGTGGGCCCTCCCTCTCACAGTGTCCCTCGTGCTGTGACCTGCACAGGTTCCCCCATTCATGAGGGGACGATGGCCACACGGGGGCCTGAGGTGGCCTCCGCTGTAGGTGCCCCTCAGGTCAGTGCCCTAACTTCCTGGCTCAGGCTGTGACTTAAGGACTCATGGGAGAAGTCGTGGAGGGCTGCCGGAGAGAGGCAGCTGGGGGCCGGGCAGGCAGGTGGGGGTGTGCGTGGACGGGGGCTGCTGACCTGGAATCCTTGGAGTGGTTAGGGTGAAGCCCCCTGACTGGGACGTCACAGAAGACACCAAGAGGTTTGGAGTCTGCTTCGATGCTGAAATCAGGGAAGCAGTGAGCAGGTGAGGGTCAGAATGCAGTGTGTACTGGAGAGGAGGGGCTGCAAGGTGAACGGGAAGGGCAGGGGGTGGGGGGAGAGCAGGATGATGTAGTGGGGACACGCCTGGCCTGACCCCCGCCCCCCGGCCGCGGGAGAAGCCCGGCTCACCTGGGACAGGCACTTTCACGGACTTGTCGCTGTTGGGGTACTTGGCTCTGCAGAGCAGGTACTCTTCAGCCCACTTCAGCCCAGTTCAGCCTCGCTCAGCCCAGTTCAGTGCAGTTCAAGCCAGCTCAGCTCAACTCAGCTCAGCCCAGCTCAACCCAGTTCAGCCCAGCACAGCCCAGCTCAGCCCCACTCAGCCCCGTTAAAGTAGGCTCAGCTCAGTCCAATCCAGCTCAGCTCAGCCCGGCACAGCCCAGCTCAGACCAGCTCAGCCCAGTTCAGTCCAGTTCAGACCACCTCAGACCAGCCCAGCCCAGCTCAGCCCAGTTCAGTCCCACTGAGCCCCACTAAACCCGGCTCAGCTCAGTCCAATCCAGCTCAGCTCAGAAAGCCCGGTTCAGTCCGGTTTTGTCCAGCTCAGCTCAGGCCTGCTATGGGCAGCCCAGGGTAGCCCTGCACAGTCCTGAAAGCCCAGTGGTTCTAGCCGGAAAGCTCCAGACCCACTTGTCTCGGCTAAGGCACCTGGTCCAGGAATCCCGCACAGCTGGGCTGGGCCCGGGGTCAGGTCCCTTTGTGCCTCTTGCTCTCTCTCCTCCCCGGAGTCCCTGTCCTCCCCTTCCCACTGGGCACCCGATTCCTCTGTGCCTGCCCCAGGCCCGGCCGGCTTCGGCTCCCAGCAGTGTCAGGCAGCACCTTCCTCAGCTACCTGGGATAATGCTTGCTGGCGACTTCACATTCCCTAAAGCATCTTGCAAGAGCCGAGGCGCATTTGCCATCATCAGAAGCAAGGTCCCAGTCTCTCTGGAATGGGCAGCATTGCTTCTCCGGGGAGAGGAGAGCCTTGGGGACGCTTCCCTCCGTGCCTTGGCCTCACTGAGCACGTGCCCTTGGCCCAAATTCCTCCTCACCCCCGAGTCTCAAATGAGTCCGACTTGACTAAATCCCCTCCAGGAAGAATCCTCATTAACCATGACGGGAAACGCATTTTGTCTGAAGTGCCGCTCACAGCTGTGCTCTTTTCCCCAAAGCTCTGCAGAAAGCAGAGGCTGCTTTCCAGTGCACAGCAACGATCTAAAACCCAGAGCCGCGCTTCCCGCTTAAGTGAGGACACGGGAAGGGGTGCCCTGTGTGTGTGAAGCACCCGGACCTACACAGGCAACAGTCAAAGACTGATTCCCCTTCAAGTGAAAACAAAAACATTTCATACAGATTTCCCGGAGCAGCAAACCTGGCAGCGCTGGCTGCCTTCCTCTTACCTTTCCAGGCTCCCGGTCACTGGCAAGTCCCGGGGGGTCTTTGGCCTGGAAGAATTCCTCCAAATGCCTTAAAAATGGCTGATTCACCACTAGCCCCCTGGCTGGTGGCAGAAGCCAGGACTGCCATCCCCTGCTCCGGGCGGTCCCAGGAGACCCCCAGCCATGGCGGGCCTGGGGGCACCCGCTCTCGGACCCTCCACGGGAGCTCCTTCCACTGAGAAGCTGGCTGGACCGATGACTCAGAACAGAGGCGGCCCTTCCAAAGCGTCCTGAGTCCTTCCGGACTCACACCCGCCTGCGTCTCCTCAATCCACCAACCAACATGGTTAACTGAAATAATTCATGACGAATGCACACATTTCACCTAAAATCTGTCCTGAGCTGGATACCTGCAAAGCGGTCTTGAAAAATACTGAAAGGAAGGCAACCGTATCAGAATACCAGAGTGTTTCTTAGTCACGAAGAGAAAATCGACTGGCTAAAGATTGTGGGCACACTCATAGTGAAAACAGTGCTTCGGGGCATTGGAGGATGATTTGGGATTAATTACCTTAATTAATGGGGGGTATCCCATTAGAACATTATACGAATGCATCGATAAAATGCACCTAAGATTATTTACTTTCTTAAACATTTACTTTGAAAATGAATATAAATGAGCAGTTGATAAGCTAAAACTGAAATAGATTCAAATAGTTCAAATAGGAAATAGGAGCTGGCCACCCCAGGAGCACAGAATGGGTCCTCTCACAGCCTTTGAAGGACCAGCCCTGCCGGCACCTTGATCTTACTTCCAGCCTCTAGGCTGTGAGAGAATGAACTTGTGCTGTTTAAGCCTGGCCTGTGGTTCTTTGTTGTGACAGCCCTTAGACACTCCTACAGGTGCTGTCCTGAGCTATCAGCCCCGTGGCCTGCGTGAGAACCCCCCATCCCCGCTGAGGGTGGCTGTGTTCTGTGGGACCCCTCACTGAATGTCCCACAGCCTGACAGCGTGGGCTGCAAAGGGCCCCGTTTAATCAGAAATACGCAGCAGGAGCCCATGGCCAGGGGATGGGTTTCCCTGGGGACCCGTGTCCACTTCCAGCTCGCTTCGGCAGTCGCCTCTTCAAGCCCCTGCCACCCCTGTGGGAGGTGGTCCTGGGGGCCCCCAGCACTCTGAAATTGCCTCCCAGGGGAGATGGCTCCCAGTCCGCCCTCACCTGGGCCACCTCCTCTGGTCCCTGTGCCTCCTCTCCTGTCCCACTGCCTGCTGCCACAGCTGGCCCGGACTTTTCTGCATCGCCTGGCTCAGCTCCTGTCTCCGAGCGCTAATTCCTGGCTCCCTTACCTCCTGCCAGCTGTCCCCCTTTCTGGGCCTTTCCTCTGTGCCTCTCCCGGCTGTTTCACCTGAGACTTCTGCGCCCGCTTCCGAGCTCCGTCACCATCTGCTGGGCAGCGGGTGAGGGCCCGCGCTCCTGCAGGGCACACGGCGGCTGCACACGTGCCGGGCGCCCCTCCTGAGTCCCACCCGCACACACCAGGCACTCCCAAGGTCGGACAAGCCCTCCTGTGGCTGGGCTTGCTAGGAACAGAGACAGAGTGACAAGACCTCACGCGGGGCTCGTGGTGGCGTCCCCACTGACGCACACAGGGGCCCCAGCTCAGGCTGCGCTGGGAGACCAGGCGGGGGGTCCTGTCCAGCTCATCTGTCTTTCTTCCTCTGGACCAGCCCCAAGACCCGGCCTGGCACGTCCTCCATGGGCCTGGGAGGAGACACACGGCCCTTTCCCACGAGCCCTTTGGAATTGGGGTCAGCTCTCGGGATACACAACACACAGGAGTGTGGCTTGGGAAAAAACCTTCACAAGGAAGCAGTATCACAAGATAAAATGTACATATTTATTTCAAGGCCACAAGCGAGACATTGCAAAGCAGGGCCGGGCAGAGCCCATGGTTGCGGGCTCCATGCTTGGCCATGGCATTTGGCCACGTCGGGAGAAGCCGGTTTCTTAGAGCTTGAAGCTGGAGAGGGACATGGGGAAGATTTCAGTACAAGTGGACAAGCCATGCAGACTCCCTGGCCTCAAGGCGGCTCCCCTCTCGTTTCGTCTCTGGTCCCCCGTGTCCTTGGCTGTCCTTGGCTGTCACTTCACCTGCAGGCGACAGAGACCACGTGAGTGGGGGGGGTGGGGGTCCCCGGGGGTCGTGTGCCACCCACTCCCCGCAGCCAGGTGGCCCACCTTGAACAGGGTGACCGTGGTGCTGTAGAAGAGGCCCAGGAGGAAGAGGACGATGAAGGTGGAGGCCATGGTGTTGAGGTTCTCGAAGCCTTCTTCCTCGGCACTCACTTCGCCCTCTGCAGGAGACATGGCACAGTGGGTCAGCTCAGCCGCAGTGCCCGCAGAGCCCACCCTGGCTGCCCCTCAGCCGTGCGGCCACCGGGAGCTCTGGGGGCACGGCAGAAGCAGGTGGGTGGGTGGGCAGGCACATGCACTCCAGTGCCAGCCCCGCTGTGGGGCTGGGAGCTCCCGGGCTTGTCAGGCGGGGTCTCAGGCAGGCATGGCAGGACACTGACCACCCGATCCGGGTGGCCAAGCAGGCGCAGAGCGGGGCCCAAGCTGAGCAGGGAGGCGACCCCGAGCACCTTGTCCCAGGAGACCTGAGGTGGCAGAGAGCACGACCGAGCAGCACACGTACGCACGGGGTATGGCCTGTGCCAGGGCCGGTGGAGTGGCCCCCGGTGTCCTGGACTTCCCTGGAGGTCATAGGGCCACTTGGGGCTGAGAGGCAGGGGGTGGGCATCCTGTCCCCTGTGGTTTGGGATGGGCCACCTGGCCAGTGAGGACCAGCACTGGGGGCAGGTGGCTGTCTGTGCTGAGGGACCCGTCCTTCCAGCCTCCCTCCCTCTCCTTCTTGGGGCCAATGGCACACGGGAGAGGCCGTGTGGGGCACTGGCTGGCTTGTCTGCCCCACCAGCACTCAAGGCTGGGGGACCAAGGGGCCAGACAGATCCTGAGCCCCCAGGGAGGGAGACATTAGGATGAGAGGCGGAGGACATTCTGTGAGGTCTGCAGCCCCCACACTGGTGGACCCTGGGGTCATCTGGGGCTCAGGCCCCTAAAGGGCCAGGGGCCCAGGAGGGTCGGGAGGCGGCCTGGAGGGGCGGCAGAGTGCTGGACCCAGGAGACCTGCTCAGCCCCCTCTCCCCTCCCTGCCCACCTGGCTCTGTGCCCCCCATTTCCAGGCCAGTGTTTGCAGACAGGGCCCCTGCAGCTTCCTACTCCAAGGACGCCCCTCCTGGGACAGCCTCTCGCTGCCTCCTCACTGGGGGCGGGGATGGGGGCGCTGCTGCCCTCACAAGGGCCTGGACCGGGAGAGGCACCCCTCCGGGGCATGGGCCTGCGCCATTCTGAGGAACTGCAGCTGGCTGGGCCACGGTGGGCCTTGGAGCCCGCTACCCTGGGGCTGGGGACAGTGGCCACGGCAGGAGTCCAGGATGGGCCGGCCCGTGGGCACGCCCCCAAGCTGAGGCGGAAGGACAAGCAGAGCTTGGGCGTGACGCCCGGCAGCCGGAGTGGGGCAGAGGGGCACCGCCGGGGGGGGGGCGGCGTGTCTGCCGAAAGGCACCGAGTGACGGCTGTGCGTGGGTCGGCATCCGTGTCCACGTGTGCAAGCCTGTGCGTGTGCCGTGATTCGTGTGTGTGCACAAGCACGAGTACATCTGTGTGTATGTGTGCATATGTCTGTGTGTGCATGTCTCAGTGTGTGTCTGCGGGCCCGTGACTGTGCATACATGTGTGTGAGTGTGCATGAACCTGTGTATCTGTGTGTGTCTCTGTGTGTCCACGTGTGCATGTGTCCATGTCTTTGTGTGTGTGTGCCCATGTCCATCACATATGTGTCTGTGTCACGTGCATCCATGTCTCTGTCCATGTGTGTGCCTGTGTGTGTCCATGTCTGTGCGTGTGTGCACGCACACGTGTCTCTCTATGTGCGTGCCCACATGCATGTGTCTCTGCATGTATGTATGTAGCTCTGTGTGTGCATGCACATGCATGTGTTGCACACCCGTGTGCCCCCGGTGTGGCTGTAGAAGCAGCTAGAGGAGCAGTGAGTACAGGCTTGGCTTGCTGTGAGCATTCTGCAAGGAGCACCAGGGCTTCCAGGGCTGGGTCGGAGGCCCATGGGGAGGCGGGGCGGGGATGGTGGGGGAGGGTGGTCTGCTGGGCGGGGGGAGCACAGCCACGGCCCCCGCAGGGAGAGCACTGCTCACTCACAACCAGCATCTTTTGAATGGATCTTTTTATTTCTAATTTTTATAAAATGCAACGTCTCACCCACTGACACGGTTAGTTTGCACGCACGCATGCACACACACAGCGACGGTCACCAGGGCCTCGCCCTGGCCTGAGCGGGCAGCGGGTGGTCAGTAGCAGGTGCTGGCCGTGTCAGACATGACCAGTGACACGTTGTACAGGGTGGGTTTACCGGTGGACTTGTCCACGGTCCTCTCGGTCACCATGTGGGGCAGGGCCTCGTGGCCCACAACGCAGGTGTAGGTCTCTCCGCTGTTCCAGTCCTCCTCGCTCACCGTCAGGATGCTGTACACAAAGTACAAGCCGGGGCCCTGGGGCTCGGGTGCCGGGGCGCTGGTCACGTACTTGTTGGAGGACATGGGCTGTCCCTTCTGCAGCCACTGCACGAACACGTCCGCGGGCGAGAAGCCCTTCACCAGGCAGGTGACAGAGGCGGACTCCCGCAGGCTCAGCTGTTCCCGCGTTGGTGGCAGCACGTACACGGACGGCATATGCTTGGCGACCTCTGCGGGGGCAGACACGGTGGTGAGATCGGGTCGCGGGCGAGAGGGATCTGTCCTGGACAGCGGGGGGCACAGGGGCTCTCCTGGTGCCGCCTCGTTGTCCTCAGACCCCAGAAGCCGTGGGAGAGCCCGGGGCAGAGGGAAGGAGGCCAGGGCAGGCTTACCTGTGGGCCTGGAGATGCTGAGCTTCACTGGTGAGGGCAGGTCCGTGTGGGTCACCGTGCACGTGAACCCTTGTCCGGACTCCCAGTCCTCGACACAGACAGAGGCCTCACCCATGGCGCTGAAGGTGCCGTTGGCGTGGATCTCGGAGATGCTGGTGTGGGTCTGCAGGACCTTGCCGTCCTCGCGGGTCCAGGAGATGTTCAGGCTCTCATAGGTGGTCAGGTCTGTGACCAGGCAGGAAAGCGTGGCTGACTTGGTGAGGAAGATGCCAGCGAAGGACGGGGGGATGGTGAAGATCCTGATGAAGGAGGGTGGGACTGGAAGTGGGAAGAGAGTCGGTTGGAGTGAAATCAGGCAGAGGAATAGTGCAGCCCAAAGAGCAGGCACCCAGTTCGCTGAGTCCCTCGTGAGCCCAGGGTCCCACTGCAGGGGGGACAGTGGGCCCCCAGCTGCCCCCACACAGCCCCTCCCTGCCCTGGGCCGCTCTGAGAAGCCAAGGCTCAGGATGCTGCTGGCACGTCGGGGGCGGTGTCTGCACACTTGTGTGAGGGCCCCCACCCGCCCGGGGCTGTGCTCACCGCTGCACGCAGAGGACACGTTCTTCTGGAAGATCTGATGGTCATGCTCCACCTCACAGGTGAACACGCTCTGGTTGAGCCACTCACTCTCTGTGATGGTCAGCGTGCTGTAGGTCCTGAAGGTCACGGGCGAGGACGGCACAGTCTCCACCGGGCCTTGGCTGATGCCAGACACCACCCGCTTTCCCTCACGAAACCAGGAGAAGGAGATCTGCTTGGGTCTGAAGTCTGTGGCCTGGCAGATGAGGCTGGACGTGCGCTGGGGAGTGCCGGAGAAGGCGTCTCGGGGGGGCATGAAGACGCCCACGTTGGGAGGCTGGGGCTCTGGCACTGCAGAGAAGGACAAGGCGTCAGCGGCACCTGGCCTGACCCCCGCCCCCCGGCCGCGGGAGGAGCCTGGCTCACCTTGGACAGGCACTTTCACGGACTTGTCGCTGTTGGGGTACTTGGCTCTGCAGAGCAGGTACTCTTCGGGCCCCTGGGGGATGCTTGTGGAGGGCAGGAGCACCTGGGAGGAGGCCGTGTACTTGCCCTCCCTCAGGACGGCCGGGAAGCTCTGGATGTTCTGGCTGCTGACCCCGCTGCTGTTACTGTAGCTCCAGGAGAAGCTGATGGAGCTGGGCAAGAAGTCCCGGGCCAGGCAGCCCAGGGCCACCGGGCTCTCATCAGACAGGGGGCTCACGCAGGAGACCAGGGGGAAGAGAGTCGGGGGAGACTGGCTCCCTGAGGACCCGAGAGAGAGGACAAAAGAGAAAGGGGGTGTGAGAAGCGTCTCTCATGCCCTGGCGGTCGGTCAAGGGTCCGGGCAGCCCCGCCTTCCCTCTGGGACACTGGAGCCGGCACGGCCTCACTGCCCCTGGCTCAGCCACACTGGGCCCAGCCTGGGGGACTGGGGTCGGAGGGAGGGTCTGAAGGTCATCGGTGAGGATGACGCAGACTCAGCTCCGCCAGCCCTCAGCACAAGCAGATCACTGAGGTCGGCCCAGAGCAGCCAGGATGGCCCAGCGTGACTCCCAGGGCTCAGCTGAGGTTAAACCCTCCCAAAACAGCTTGTCAGCTGTCCAAGTCGAGCCAGCCCACCAGTCCACTTCTGCGGGACCCATCTCAGCCCCCCTTAGTTAGCCCAGCCCAGCTCAGCCCAGTTCAGCCAGCTCAGCCCAGTTCAGTGCAGTTCAACCCAGCTCAACCCAGTTCAGCCAAGCTCAGCCCATCCAGCCCAGCCCAGCTCAGCCCAGCTCAGCCCAGCCCAGCTCAGCCCAGCCCAGCTCAGCTCAGCTCAGCCCAGCTCAGCCCAGCCTAGCTCAGCCCAGCTCAGCCCAGTTCAGTGCAGTTCAACCCAGCTCAACCCAGTTCAGCCAAGCTCAGCCCATCCAGCCCAGCCCAGCTCAGCCCAGCTCAGCCCAGCCCAGCTCAGCCCAGCCCAGCTCAGCTCAGCTCAGCCCAGCTCAGCCCGGCCTAGCTCAGCCCAGCTCAGCCCAGCTCAGCTCAGCTCAGCTCGGCTCAGCTCAGCCCGGTTCAGCACAGCCCAGCTCACGCCAGCTCAACTCAGCTCAGACCAGCTCAGCACAGCCCAGACCAGCTCAGCACAGCCCAGTTCAGCCCAGCTCAGCTCAGCCCAGTTCAGCCCAGCTCAGCTCAGCCCAGCTCAGCCCAGCTCAGTCCAGCCCAGCTCAGCTCAGCCCAGCCCAGCCCAGCCCAGCTAAGCTCAGCTCAGCCCAGCCCAGCTCAGCTCAGCCCAGCTCAGCCCAGCCCAGCTCAGCCCAGCTCAGCCCAGCCCAGCTCAGCCCAGCTCAGCCCAGCTCAGCCCAGCCCAGCCCAGCCCAGCCCAGCTCAGCTCAGCCCAGCCCAGCTCAGCTCAGCCCAGCTCAGCACAGCACAGCACAGCTCAGCCCAGCCCAGCTCAGCCCAGCCCAGCTCAGCCCAGCTCAGCCCAGCTCAGCCCAGCGCAGCACAGCGCATCCCAGCTCAGCACAGCTCAGCTCAGCCCAGCACAGCCCAGCACAGCCCAGCCCAGCCCAGCTCAGCTCAGCCCAGCTCAGCCCAGCCCAGCTCAGCCCAGCTCAGCCCAGCTCAGCACAGCTCAGCACAGCCCAGCTCAGCACAGCACAGCACAGCCCAGCTCAGCCCAGCCCAGCTCAGCCCAGCACAGCCCAGCTCAGCCCAGCCCAGCCCAGCCCAGCCCAGCTCAGCCCAGCCCAGCACAGCCCAGCACAGCCAAGCTCAGCTCAGTCCAGCTCAGCTCAGCCCAGTTCAGCCCCACTGAGCCCCACTAAACCCGGCTCAGCTCAGTCCAATCCAGCTCAGCTCAGAAAGCCCGGTTCAGTCCGGTTTTGTCCAGCTCAGCTCAGGCCTGCTATGGGCAGCCCAGGGTAGCCCTGCACAGTCCTGAAAGCCCAGTGGTTCTAGCCGGAAAGCTCCAGACCCACTTGTCTCGGCTAAGGCACCTGGTCCAGGAATCCCGCACAGCTGGGCTGGGCCCGGGGTCAGGTCCCTTTGTGCCTCTTGCTCTCTCTCCTCCCCGGAGTCCCTGTCCTCCCCTTCCCACTGGGCACCCGATTCCTCTGTGCCTGCCCCAGGCCCGGCCGGCTTCGGCTCCCAGCAGTGTCAGGCAGCACCTTCCTCAGCTACCTGGGATAATGCTTGCTGGCGACTTCACATTCCCTAAAGCATCTTGCAAGAGCCGAGGCGCATTTGCCATCATCAGAAGCAAGGTCCCAGTCTCTCTGGAATGGGCAGCATTGCTTCTCCGGGGAGAGGAGAGCCTTGGGGACGCTTCCCTCCGTGCCTTGGCCTCACTGAGCACGTGCCCTTGGCCCAAATTGCTCCTCACCCCCGAGTCTCAAATGAGTCCGACTTGACTAAATCCCCTCCAGGAAGAATCCTTATTAACCATAACGGGAAACGCATTTTGTCTGAAGTGCCGCTCACAGCTGTGCTCTTTTCCCCAAAGCTCTGCAGAAAGCAGAGGCTGCTTTCCAGTGCACAGCAACGATCTAAAACCCAGAGCCGCGCTTCCCGCTTAAGTGAGGACACGGGAAGGGGTGCCCTGTGTGTGTGAAGCACCCGGACCCACACAGGCAACAGTCAAAGACTGATTCCCCTTCAAGTGAAAACAAAAACATTTCATACAGATTTCCCGGAGCAGCAAACCTGGCAGCGCTGGCTGCCTTCCTCTTACCTTTCCAGGCTCCCGGTCACTGGCAAGTCCCGGGGGGTCTTTGGCCTGGAAGAATTCCTCCAAATGCCTTAAAAATGGCTGATTCACCACTAGCCCCCTGGCTGGTGGCAGAAGCCAGGACTGCCATCCCCTGCTCCGGGCGGTCCCAGGAGACCCCCAGCCATGGCGGGCCTGGGGGCACCCGCTCTCGGACCCTCCACGGGAGCTCCTTCCACTGAGAAGCTGGCTGGACCGATGACTCAGAACAGAGGCGGCCCTTCCAAAGCGTCCTGAGTCCTTCCGGACTCACACCCGCCTGCGTCTCCTCAATCCACCAACCAACATGGTTAACTGAAATAATTCATGACGAATGCACACATTTCACCTAAAATCTGTCCTGAGCTGGATACCTGCAAAGCGGTCTTGAAAAATACTGAAAGGAAGGCAACCGTATCAGAATACCAGAGTGTTTCTTAGTCACGAAGAGAAAATCGACCGTCTAAAGATTGTGGGCACACTCATAGTGAAAACAGTGCTTCGGGGCATTGGAGGATGATTTGGGATTAATTACCTTAATTAATGGGGGGTACCCCATTAGAACATTATACGGATGCATCGATAAAATGCACCTAAGACTATTTACTTTCTTAAACATTTACTTTGAAAATGAGTATAAATGAGCAGTTGATAAGCTAAAACTGAAATAGATTCAAATAGTTCAAATAGGAAATAGGAGCTGGCCACCCCAGGAGCACAGAATGGGTCCTCTCACAGCCTTTGAAGGACCAGCCCTGCCGGCACCTTGATCTTACTTCCAGCCTCTAGGCTGTGAGAGAATGAACTTGTGCTGTTTAAGCCTGGCCTGTGGTTCTTTGTTGTGACAGCCCTTAGACACTCCTACAGGTGCTGTCCTGAGCTATCAGCCCCGTGGCCTGCGTGAGAACCCCCCATCCCCGCTGGGGGTGGCTGTGTTCTGTGGGACCCCTCACTGAATGTCCCACAGCCTGACAGCGTGGGCTGCAAAGGGCCCCATTTAATCAGAAATACGCAGCAGGAGCCCATGGCCAGGGGATGGGTTTCCCTGGGGACCCGTGTCCACTTCCAGCTCGCTTCGGCAGTCGCCTCTTCAAGCCCCTGCCACCCCTGTGGGAGGCGGTCCTGGGGGCCCCCAGCACTCTGAAATTGCCTCCCAGGGGAGATGGCTCCCAGACCGCCCTCACCTGGGCCACCTCCTCTGGTCCCTGTGCCTCCTCTCCTGTCCCACTGCCTGCTGCCACAGCTGGCCCGGACTTTTCTGCATCGCCTGGCTCAGCTCCTGTCTCCGAGCGCTAATTCCTGGCTCCCCTACCTCCTGCCAGCTGTCCCCCTTTCTGGGCCTTTCCTCTGTGCCTCTCCCGGATGTTTCACCCGAGACTTCTGCACCCGCTTCCGAGCTCCGTCACCATCTGCTGGGCAGCGGGTGAGGGCCCGCGCTCCTGCAGGGCGCACGGCGGCTGCACACGTGCCGGGCGCCCCTCCTGAGTCCCACCCGCACACACCAGGCACTCCCAAGGTCGGACAAGCCCTCCTGTGGCTGGGCTTGCTAGGAACAGAGACAGAGTGACAAGACCTCACGCGGGGCTCGTGGTGGCGTCCCCACTGACGCACACAGGGGCCCCAGCTCAGGCTGCGCTGGGAGACCAGGCGGGGGGTCCTGTCCAGCTCATCTGTCTTTCTTCCTCTGGACCAGCCCCAAGACCCGGCCTGGCACGTCCTCCATGGGCCTGGGAGGAGACACACGGCCCTTTCCCATGAGCCCTTTGGAATTGGGGTCAGCTCTCGGGATACACAACGCACAGGAGTGTGGCTTGGGAAAAAACCTTCACAAGGAAGCAGTATCACAAGATAAAATGTACATATTTATTTCAAGGCCACAAGCGACACATTGCAAAGCAGGGCCGGGCAGAGCCCATGGTTGCGGGCTCCATGCTTGGCCATGGCATTTGGCCACGTCGGGAGAAGCAGGTTTCTTAGAGCTTGAAGCTGGAGAGGGACATGGGGAAGATTTCAGTACAAGTGGACAAGCCATGCAGACTCCCTGGCCCCAAGGCAGCTCCCCTCTCGTTCCATCTCTGGTCCCCCGTGTCCTTGGCTGTCCTTGGCTGTCACTTCACCTGCAGGTGACAGAGACCACGTGAGTCGGGGGGTAGGGGTCCCCGGGGGTCGTGTGCCACCCACTCCCCGCTGCCAGGCGGCCCACCTTGAACAGGGTGACCGTGGTGCTGTAGAAGAGGCCCAGGAGGAAGAGGACGATGAAGGTGGAGGCCATGGTGTTGAGGTTCTCGAAGCCTTCTTCCTCGGCACTCACTTCGCCCTCTGCAGGAGACATGGCACAGTGGGTCAGCTCGGCCGCAGTGCCCGCAGAGCCCACCCTGGCTGCCCCTCAGCCGTGCGGCCACCGGGAGCGCTGGGGGCACGGCAGAAGCAGGTGGGTGGCTGGGCAGGCACATGCACTCCAGTGCCAGCCCCGCTGTGGGGCTGGGAGCTCCCGGGCTTGTCAGGCGGGGTCTCAGGCAGGCATGGCAGGACACTGACCACCCGATCCGGGTGGCCGAGCAGGCGCAGAGCGGGGCCCAAGCTGAGCAGGGAGGCGACCCCGAGCACCTTGTCCCAGGAGACCTGAGGTGGCAGAGAGCACGACCGAGCAGCACACGTACGCACGGGGTATGGCCTGTGCCAGGGCCGGTGGAGTGGCCCCCGGTGTCCTGGACTTCCCTGGAGGTCATAGGGCCACTTGGGGCTGAGAGGCAGGGGGTGGGCGTCCTGTCCCCTGTGGTTTGGGATGGGCCACCTGGCCAGTGAGGACCAGCACTGGGGGCAGGCGGCTGTCTGTGCCGAGGGGCCCGTCCTTCCAGCCTCCCTCCCTCTCCTTCTTGGGGCCAATGGCACACGGGAGAGGCCGTGTGGGGCACTGGCTGGCTTGTCTGCCCCACCAGCACTCAAGGCTGGGGGACCAAGGGGCCAGAGAGATCCTGAGCCCCCAGGGAGGGAGACATTAGGATGAGAGGCGGAGGACATTCTGTGAGGTCTGCAGCCCCCACACTGGTGGACCCTGGGGTCATCTGGGGCTCAGGCCCCTAAAGGGCCAGGGGCCCAGGAGGGTCGGGAGGCGGCCTGGAGGGGCGGCAGAGTGCTGGACCCAGGAGACCTGCTCAGCCCCCACTCCCCTCCCTGCCCACCTGGCTCTGTGCCCCCCATTTCCAGGCCAGTGTTTGCAGACAGGGCCCCTGCAGCTTCCTACTCCAAGGACGCCCCTCCTGGGACAGCCTCTCGCTGCCTCCTCACTGGGGGCGGGGATGGGGGCGCTGCTGCCCTCACAAGGGCCTGGACCGGGAGAGGCACCCCTCCGGGGCATGGGCCCGCGCCATTCTGAGGAACTGCAGCTGGCTGGGCCACGGTGGGCCTTGGAGCCTGCTACCCTGGGGCTGGGGACGGTGGCCACGGCAGTAGTCCAGGACGGGCCGGCCCGTGGGCACGCCCCCAAGCTGAGGCGGAAGGACAAGCAGAGCTTGGGCGCGACGCCCTGCAGCCGGAGTGGGGCAGAGGGGCACCGCCGGGGGGGGCGGCGTGTCTGCCGAAAGGCACCGAGTGACGACGGCTGTGCGTGGGTCGGCATCCGTGTCCACGTGTGCAAGCCTGTGCGTGTGCCGTGATTCGTGTGTGTGCACAAGCACGAGTACATCTGTGTGTATGTGTGCATATGTCTGTGTGTGCGTGTCTCAGTGTGTGTCTGCGGGCCCGTGACTGTGCATACATGTGTGTGAGTGTGCGTGAACCTGTGTATCTGTGTGTGTCTCTGTGTGTCCACGTGTGCATGTGTCCATGTCTTTGTGTGTGTGTGCCCATGTCCATCACATATGTGTCTGTGTCACGTGCATCCATGTCTCTGTCCATGTGTGTGCCTCTGTGTGTCCATGTCTGTGCGTGTGTGCATGCACATGTGTCTCTCTGTGTGCGTGCCCACATGCATGTGTCTCTGCATGTATGTATGTGGCTGTGTGTGTGCTTGCACATGCATGTGTTGCATACCCGTGTGCCCCCGGTGTGGCTGTAGAAGCAGCTAGAGGAGCAGTGAGTACAGGCTTGGCTTGCTGTGAGCATTCTGCAAGGAGCACCAGGGCTTCCAGGGCTGGGTCGGAGGCCCATGGGGAGGCGGGGCAGGGATGGTGGGGGAGGGCGGTCTGCTGGGCGGGGGGAGCACAGCCACGGCCCCCGCAGGGAGAGCACTGCTCACTCACAACCAGCATCTTTTGAATGGATCTTTTTATTTCTAATTTTTATAAAATGCAACGTCTCACCCACTGACACGGTTAGTTTGCACGCACGCATGCACACACACAGCGACGGTCACCAGGGCCTCTGGCCCTGGCCTGAGCGGGCAGCGGGTGGTCAGTAGCAGGTGCTGGCCGTGTCAGACATGACCAGTGACACGTTGTACAGGGTGGGTTTACCGGTGGACTTGTCCACGGTCCTCTCGGTCACCACGTGGGGCAGGGCCTCGTGGCCCACAACGCAGGTGTAGGTCTCTCCGCTGTTCCAGTCCTCCTCGCTCACCGTCAGGATGCTGTACACGAAGTACAAGCCGGGGCCCTGGGGCTCGGGTGCCGGGGCGCTGGTCACGTACTTGTCGGAGGACATGGGCTGTCCCTTCTGCAGCCACTGCACGAACACGTCCGCGGGCGAGAAGCCCTTCACCAGGCAGGTGACAGAGGCGGACTCCCGCAGGCTCAGCTGTTCCCGCGTTGGTGGCAGCACGTACACAGACGGCATATGCTTGGCGACCTCTGCGGGGGCAGACATGGTGGTGAGATCGGGTCGCGGGCGAGAGGGATCCATCCTGGACAGCGGGGGGCACAGGGGCTCTCCTGGTGCCACCTCGTTGTCCTCAGACCCCAGAAGCCGTGGGAGAGCCTGGGGCAGAGGGAAGGAGGCCAGGGCAGGCTTACCTGTGGGCCTGGAGATGCTGAGCTTCACCGGCGAGGGCAGGTCCGTGTGGGTCACCGTGCACGTGAACCCTTGTCCGGACTCCCAGTCCTCGACACAGACAGAGGCCTCACCCATGGCGCTGAAGGTGCCGTTGGCGTGGATCTCGGAGATGCTGGTGTGGGTCTGCAGGACCTTGCCGTCCTCGCGGGTCCAGGAGATGTTCAGGCTCTCATAGGTGGTCAGGTCTGTGACCAGGCAGGAAAGCGTGGCTGACTTGGTGAGGAAGATGCCAGCGAAGGACGGGGGGATGGTGAAGATCCTGATGAAGGAGGGCGGGACTGGAAGTGGGAAGAGAGTCGGTTGGAGTGAAATCAGGCAGAGGAATAGTGCAGCCCAAAGAGCAGGCACCCAGTTCGCTGAGTCCCTCGTGAGCCCAGGGTCCCACTGCAGGGGGGACAGTGGGCCCCCAGCTGCCCCCACACAGCCCCTCCCTGCCCTGGGCCGCTCTGAGAAGCCAAGGCTCAGGATGCTGCTGGCACATCGGGGGCGGTGTCTGCACACCTGTGTGAGGGCCCCCACCCGCCCGGGGCTGCGCTCACCACTGCATGCAGAGGACACGTTCTTCTGGAAGATCCGATGGTCATGCTCCACCTCACAGGTGAACATGCTCTGGTTGAGCCACTCACTCTCCGTGATGGTCAGCGTGCTGTAGGTCCTGAAGGTCACGGGCGAGGACGGCACAGTCTCCACCGGGCCTTGGCTGATGCCAGACACCACCCGCTTTCCCTCACGAAACCAGGAGAAGGAGATCTGCTTGGGTCTGAAGTCTGTGGCCTGGCAGATGAGCCTGGACGTGCGCTGGGGAGTGCCGGAGAAGGCGTCTCGGGGGGGCATGAAGACGCCCACGTTGGGAGGCTGGGGCTCTGGCACTGCAGAGAAGGACAAGGCGTCAGCGGCACCTGGCCTGATCCCCGCCCCCCGGCCGCGGGAGGAGCCTGGCTCACCTTGGACAGGCACTTTCACGGACTTGTCGCTGTTGGGGTACTTGGCTCTGCAGAGCAGGTACTCTTCGGGCCCCTGGGGGATGCTTGTGGAGGGCAGGAGCACCTGGGAGGAGGCCGTGTACTTGCCCTCCCTCAGGACGGCCGGGAAGCTCTGGATGTTCTGGCTGCTGACCCCGCTGCTGTTACTGTAGCTCCAGGAGAAGCTGATGGAGCTGGGCAAGAAGTCCCGGGCCAGGCAGCCCAGGGCCACCGGGCTCTCATCAGACAGGGGGCTCACGCAGGAGACCAGGGGGAAGAGAGTCGGGGGAGACTGGCTCCCTGAGGACCCGAGAGAGAGGACAAAAGAGAAAGCGGGCGTGAGAAGCGTCTCTCATGCCCTGGCGGTCTGTCGAGGGTCCGGGCAGCCCCGCCTTCCCTCTGGGACACTGGAGCCGGCGCGGCCTCACTGCCCCTGGCTCAGCCACACTGGGCCCAGCCTGGGGGTCTGGGGTCGGAGGGAGGGTCTGAAGGTCATCGGTGAGGATGACGCAGACTCAGCTCCGCCAGCCCTCAGCACAAGCAGGTCACTGAGGTCGGCCCAGAGCAGCCAGGACGGCCCAGCGTGACTCCCAGGGCTCAGCTGAGGTTAAACCCTCCCAAAACAGCTCGTCAGCTGTCCAAGTCGAGCCAGCCCAGCCAGTCCATTTCTGCGGGACCCATCTCAGCCCCCCTTGGTTAGCCCAGCCCAGCTCAGCCCAGTTCAGCCAGCACAGCCCACTTCAGTGCAGTTCAACCCAGCTCAACCCAGTTCAGCCAAGCTCAGCCCATCTAGCTCAGCCCTGATCAGCCCAGCTCAGCCCATCCAGCCCAGCCCATCCCAGCTCAGCCCAGCTCAGCCCAGCCCAGCTCAGCCCAGCCCAGCTCAGCTCAGCTCAGCCCAGCTCAGCCCAGCCTAGCTCAGCCCAGCTCAGCCCAGCTCAGCTCGGCTCAGCCCGGCTCAGCTCAGCCCGGTTCAGCACAGCCCAGCTCAGGCCAGCTCAACTCAGCTCAGACCAGCTCAGCACAGCCCAGACCAGCTCAGCACAGCCCAGTTCAGCCCAGCTCAGCTCAGCCCAGTTCAGCCCAGCTCAGCTCAGCCCAGCTCAGCCCAGCTCAGTCCAGCCCAGCTCAGCCCAGCCCAGCTCAGCTCAGCCCAGCCCAGCCCAGCCCAGCTAAGCTCAGCCCGGCTCAGCCTGGCTCAGCCCGGCCCAGCTCAGCCCAGCTAAGCCCAGTTCAGCTCAGCTCAGCCCAGCTCAGCCCAGCCCAGCTCAGCCCAGCTCAGCCCAGCCCAGCCCAGCTCAGCTCAGCCCAGCCCAGCTCAGCTCAGCCCAGCTCAGCCCAGCTAAGCTCAGCCTGGCTCAGCCTGGCTCAGCCCGGCCCAGCTCAGCCCAGCTAAGCCCAGTTCAGCCCAGCCTGGCTCAGCCTGGCTCAGCCTGGCTCAGCCCAGCTCAGCTCAGCCCAGCCCAGCCCAGCTCAGCCCAGCCTGGCTCAGCCTGGCTCAGCTCAGCCCAGCTCAGCCCAGCACAGCCCAGCCCAGCCCAGCGCAGCCCAGCGCAGCTCAGCTCAGGACAGCCCAGCTCAGCCCAGCTCAGCTCAGCACACACCAGCATAGCTCAGCCCAGCTCGGCCCAGACAGTGCAGCTCAGTTCAGCTCAGCTCAGCCCAGCACAGGCCAGCAGAGCCCAGCAGATCCCAGTAGAGCCCAGCTCAGTTCAGCCCAGCTCAGTTCAGCCCAGCTCAGCCCAGCTCAGCCCAGATCATCTCAGCCCAACTCAGCCCAGCTCAGCCCAGCTCAGCACAGCACAGCACAGCACAGCTCAGCCCAGCTCAGCCCAGATCATCTCAGCCCAACTCAGCCCAGCTCAGCCCAGCTCAGCACAGCACAGCACAGCTCAGCACAGCTCAGCCCAGCTCAGCACAGCTCAGCTCAGCCCAGCACAGCCCAGCACAGCCCAGCACAGCCCAGCTCAGCTCAGCCCAGCTCAGCCCAGCCCAGCTCAGCCCAGCTCAGCCCAGCTCAGCCCAGCGCAGCACAGCGCATCCCAGCTCAGCACAGCTCAGCTCAGCCCAGCACAGCCCAGCACAGCCCAGCACAGCCCAGCTCAGCTCAGCCCAGCTCAGCCCAGCCCAGCTCAGCCCAGCTCAGCCCAGCTCAGCACAGCCCAGCTCAGCACAGCACAGCCCAGCCCAGCTCAGCCCAGCCCAGCTCAGCCCAGCACAGCACAGCCCAGCCCAGCCCAGCCCAGCCCAGCTCAGCCCAGCCCAGCCCAGCCCAGCCCAGCTCAGCCCAGCCCAGCCCAGCCCAGCACAGCCAAGCTCAGCTCAGTCCAGCTCAGCTCGGCCCAGTTCAGTCCCACTGAGCCCCACTAAACCCGGCTCAGCTCAGTCCAATCCAGCTCAGCTCAGAAAGCCTGGTTCAGTCCGGTTCTGTCCAGCTCAGCTCAGGCCTGCTATGGGCAGCCCAGGGTAGCCCTGCACAGTCCTGAAAGCCCAGTGGTTCTAGCTGGAAAGCTCCAGACCCACTTGTCTCGGCTAAGGCACCTGGTCCAGGAATCCCGCACAGCTGGGCTGGGCCCGGGGTCAGGTCCCTTTGTGCCTCTTGCTCTCTCTCCTCCCTGGAGTCCCTGTCCTCCCCTTCCCACTGGGCACCCGATTCCTCCGTGCCTGCCCCAGGCCCGGCCGGCTTCGGCTCCCAGCAGTGTCAGGCAGCACCTTCCTCAGCTACCTGGGATAATGCTTGCTGGCGACTTCACATTCCCTAAAGCATCTTGCAAGAGCCGAGGCGCATTTGCCATCATCAGAAGCAAGGTCCCAGTCTCTCTGGAATGGGCAGCATTGCTTCTCCGGGGAGAGGAGAGCCTTGGGGACGCTTCCCTCCGTGCCTTGGCCTCACTGGGCACGTGCCCTTGGCCCAAATTCCTCCTCACCCCCGAGTCTCAAATGAGTCCGACTTGACTAAATCCCCTCCAGGAAGAATCCTCATTAACCATGACGGGAAATGCATTTTGTCTGAAGTGCCGCTCACAGCTGTGCTCTTTTCCCCAAAGCTCTGCAGAAAGCAGAGGCTGCTTTCCAGTGCACAGCAACGATCTAAAACCCAGAGCCGTGCTTCCCGCTTAAGTGAGGACACGGGAAGGGGTGCCCTGTGTGTGTGAAGCACCCGGACCTACACAGGCAACAGTCAAAGACTGATTCCCCTTCAAGTGAAAACAAAAACATTTCATACAGATTTCCCGGAGCAGCAAACCTGGCAGCGCTGGCTGCCTTCCTCTTACCTTTCCAGGCTCCCGGTCACTGGCAAGTCCAGGGGGGTCTTTGGCCTGGAAGAATTCCTCCAAATGCCTTAAAAATGGCTGATTCACCACTAGCCCCCTGGCCGGTGGCAGAAGCCAGGACTGCCATCCCCTGCTCCGGGCGGTCCCAGGAGACCCCCAGCCACGGCGGGCCTGGGGGCACCCGCTCTCGGACCCTCCACGGGAGCTCCTTCCACTGAGAAGCTGGCTGGACCGATGACTCAGAACAGAGGCGGCCCTTCCAAAGCGTCCTGAGTCCTTCCGGACTCATACCCGCCTGCGTCTCCTCAATCCACCAACCAACATGGTTAACTGAAATAATTCATGACGAATGCACACATTTCACCTAAAATCTGTCCTGAGCTGGATACCTGCAAAGCGGTCTTGAAAAATACTGAAAGGAAGGCAACCGTATCAGAATACCAGAGTGTTTCTTAGTCACGAAGAGAAAATCGACCGTCTAAAGATTGTGGGCACACTCATAGTGAAAACAGTGCTTCGGGGCATCGGAGGATGATTTGGGATTAATTACCTTAATTAATGGGGGGTACCCCATTAGAACATTATACGGATGCATCGATAAAATGCACCTAAGACTATTTACTTTCTTAAACATTTACTTTGAAAATGAGTATAAATGAGCAGTTGATAAGCTAAAACTGAAATAAATTCAAGTAGTTAAAAGGGGAACTTTCTAGTTTCTGTCAACATCTTTGCCTTATTTTAGAAATGCAAATTAGCCAGATGTTGTTGTGTTCAGTGGAACACTTTCAGTTTTGTGGGGCTGAGCAACACCGTCACCAAACCACACCTTGGTAACCATAAGCTATAAATTTACCAACTGTGTTTTCTTGCTTCCCAAAATAGACTCTCGACTGATCTGCTTCCTGCCACCTGCTGCAGGTGGCCAGCCCCACTCGTGGCCATCTTGACTAACTCAGCACCACCAATTAATTTAAAAAATAAGCCGAATTTATTATTGCCAAAAGTCAGCCTTGAATCAGGGCATGGGGCCGACAGTACCGAGTTACTACTTCTCGGCCAAACTTGCACCCCTATCAACTCCCCAGAGACAGGATTCACAGTTGTTAATTGAATGATAAAATTTAAAATACATTAAAAGTCTCTCACATTCTAAAGTCTCAATTTTCCTAATCAGGAGTCACTTGAAGGATACCCTGTCTTTTAGTGTTTCATAAGCGCCTCTTATGATGAACATGTATCTTTCTCTTAGCAAGTGTCCTCACAAAGCCCTGTAACTGTAACCTCCCCAGGCTCTTCCTTTCGGGGGGCTAGGGCACCCTGCTCTCACCAAGATTGGGACACTACACGTCCATCCTCACCCAGACAATTCTAATCCTAACCAATAAAGAATTTGAAGTACAATCTAGCACAGAGCACACCTCATATCTGAAGAGGATATTTCACTATGCCTTCCACATGTGGCATTCCTGTGGTTCTAGAAACACAATCATCAAGGCACACTCCTCAACTGACTCTATGATTGTAGCAGCCAAATTATCTCTTGCCATAGACCAAACTGTCCTGCCGCTGAGGGGGTCCTGGGACTCCCCCACAGGTGGCCCTTCCCGCCTGCAGCCGCCTCTTGAATGCCGGCAGTATTCCAATTTTTGAAAGACATCAGAAAATCCAGAGGCTCTGAAATCCCTAGGGCACCTGGTCCTGGTCCCCTCCTGGCCAGTCTGCCCAGTCCCCCGGCGGACACAGACATGTCCTGAGGACCAGACGGCGATGCTCAGAAAACCCCAGAGAAAGGAGCAGAAAATAAAGGCCCTGGAGGGGGCCATTCTTACCTGAGGAGACGGTGACGAAGATCCCTTGGCCCCAGGTGTCTCTACCGTAGTAATCACTGTGGTGGGATCTCCAGCCTCACCTCACAAAAACCTCGGGGGCCCGGCACGGCCCCATGGCGCCCGGGGACCTGTCCTGTCTACAGGCGCCGCACGGAAGCCGACGGTCTGAGTCACTTATCCGGAGGGCCCCGGAACCCTCTGCTGGCCCTGCTCCCTCCAGGCTGCCCTGGAGACCCCACATCCCAGCCTGGCGCCCAGAAGCCAGACCACTGCCCACCTAGGCTGTCTGACCATGAATCACGAATCCTTAACTCAAACTCAGAAGTCCAACCAACCTCAAACAGCCAGCCACCTGCCCCAGAAAGCTGACGGAAGCTCCTGGTGATGCTCGAATCAAACGACAAGACCAGCCAAAGGAGCTGTCTTGTCTGTCCCCGCACCGCGGCAGCCTTGGGGCAGGGACGTCCATCTCTGGGCCCCTATTATGGGGACCCTCTCCCTGGTTCCCTTTCCGGTCCTCCAAAGTGCCCCGCGCCTCTGACATTGAGACCCTGACACCGCGGGTCTTCCCAAGTGTGGAGGGGGTGAGGACTCACCTGAGGAGACGGTGACCAGGACCCCCTGGCCCCAGTTGTCAAACCAGTTGTCACACTGTGACAACTATGCCGGGACCCCAAGCAAGAACTGGTGGCTGGCCAAGACCTCCGGACCACCCCGCATAGCACCTACCGTGGCCGGCAGGACCTTGGGAGCCCAGAGCCCGAGGGTGGCTGAGACCCCCAGAGAAAGCCCTGGCTGCAGAGCCCAGCCAGAGAGGGCGTCTGGAACCTCTGCTGCTCGCTGGGGTGAGCCTGGACCCCCTCGGCCCTCTTTCCGAGCCCCCCAGGCTGCCCCAGGCCCTCTAGACCTGAGACCCAGACACCCTCATTTTCCCCCCAAATGCAGCAAAAAAGTCTCAGAGAAAGTGAGGCAGGAGTGCTCGTGAGGACTCACCTGAGGAGACGGTGACCAGGAGCCCCTGGCCCCAGGGGCTAATGGGGTCACAACGCCGTGGGCCCCATTGGGGGGTGTACAAAAACCCAAGCCCCAGGAGGCTTCCTGGTCCCACCCGAAGCCCTACCCCCAAGTCCCTGCGGCCCCAGGCGCGGAGCCCGCTCGGCCCAGACTGTGTTCCGCCAGCAGAGGTCCCATTTCCGCAGGACGGGGAGGCAGATGGCCTCAGGAGCAGCCTCCCCCGGGGACCCCCGAGGGTCCCACATAGGCCAAGGACTCTCTGGACGTTTCCCCCCGGCCCAGGACAGAGGAGGCAGAGAGCTGTCTCACCCGAGGAGACGGTGGCCAGGGTGCCCTGGCCCCGAGCGCTGAATCGGTCCTGGTCACCCTGACGCACACAGGTCCCGGCCCCTGGGGAAGCTCTGCTCAGGGCTCCTCCCTCCCAGCCGCCCCTGTCCCGGGGCCTCTCAGCCCAGCTCTCAGCTGGCTCACCTCCAGGGGCTCTGTCAGCTCCCAGGCCTGGTCCTGAATGGAGCCAGGACCCTGCCTGTGCTCCAGGCCTCCAGCCCTCAGGCATGGTGGTGCAGCCACAGACCCCAGGGACCTGGCCCGCGGCTCAGGCGGAGCAGCTGTGGGGGACCCTTACCCGAGGAGACGGTGACCAGGGTACCCTGGCCCCAGAGGTCAAAGTTAGCATACAGGCACAGTGAGCTGGCCCCGTGCTGGGGGGCCCAGAGACCTGCACCCAGGGCCCCCAGGGAGCCCCCAGGAGCTGGAAGGTCTGCTCCCTGCTTGAAGAGACCGCCCAGCCCCTGCCCCCGCGAGCGCCCTCCTGCCCGAACCCCGTGGTCTGGGATTGGACGTCCTCTAGACCCCTGACTTGCTTTGCTCCCACGAGGTCACATTTTCACTGTTTAGCCTTCTGTGCAGCCTGCTGCTCGGAGGCTCAGGGCCTCTCAGCCCTCCTCGATTCCCAGCTGGGCTCCCCTCAACCCAGTACCCCTTCCCCAGGCCTCGGGAACCCAGTCCCTTGCCTGGAACGCATCCCATCTCGTGCCCACCTGGAAAGTCCCTTCACATTCCCAGATGGCGCATGCAACACTCCTTCTTCAGGCTCCCTACCCGCCCCCCTTGTGCACCCAACTGTGAGCCCTCAGGCCGAGGACCCAGATGCCCTGGGGCCTCTCTGCCCAGGGGTTTTGTAAAGTTGTCAATCACCATGGCCCCAGCTAGCACTGTGGTTCCTGGCTTGGCCAGAACCCCAAGGGCGGGCAGTGCGTGAGGTGGAGCCGGGGCAGGTCGGCCACGGAGCCCATGGGAGACCCCTGCCCACCAGTCCCCACAGTCATTCCTGGGCTGGTTACAGATAATTTGCCGCTGCTAATAATCCTCCCAGTGTTGAAGGCTGCCTGCGCGGTTTCCTTTTTCTTTTAGAAATGAGAGCACATTCAAGTCTGTCCCGCGTCCGCCTGCACTGGAGCTATGTTCTCAGGCGGAGAGAGCCCTGCCATGCCAGTGGGCGGGGTCCTGGGCCGTTGCTGAGCCGCAAGGTGGCTGGCTCCTGCCGGCGCGCCCTGGGGAGTCTGTCAGGGTCTCTCTGGTCGCAGCTGTGGTGCTGGCAGCAGCCCCCTTGTTAGCACTGTGAGGCCTTTCGCTGCCCTCTGTGGTAACGGGCTCCGGGGGGCTGCGGCTGTGCTGATGCTGGGCCACTGTGTGCCCACACGGCCGGACCCCTGCCATGTCCCCCCGCTGCTGGTTCTCGGGGAGGGTCTCAGCTCTTTTGATGGCCCGGCTGGAGGGAGGGTGCGAGGGGAGGGGCATGATGGTCTAAAGGAGTGGATTCCCCCTCCCAGACCTGCATGAACCCTGGGGGGTCCTGGGGGAGGGGAGGAGGAGGCCTGCACTCAGCAGCGTCAAACCTGGGGCTGGGGTGCCAGGACCCACAGGTGTGCCAAGTGTGGGCCCTCACAGAGGGGAGATGCTCACAGGCACCCAGAGGCCAGGTGTAAGTGTGGTGGGCGTGCTCGCCCATGGACCACTGCCGCGGGTGGACTGAAGGGCACGGACATGGCTGGGGACTGGGAGGCGGTGATGACGCCCTGGAGGCTTGCTGCGGGAGGGGTCAGGGGATAGCATGTGGGGAAGTCTGTGTGTGTGTGTGTGTGTGTGTGTGTGTGTGTGTGTGTGTGTGAGTGAGTGAGTCCAGCTGACCCCAAGACCCAGAGGCTGGGCCCTGTGCCTGGAGGAGAATGGCAGGTGGTTGGATGTAGCCTGATTTAAAGGTGGCCTGTGTGCTCAGCAAAGAGGCTGAAGGATGGGGAGCCTTTTTGAGAGTCTCACCCTCTGCTCAAGGGCCTCTGGTCTCCCTTTAAGGAAATGGGGGGTGGGGCTGTCCCAGGCCCTCCAGGAAATGTCTGCTCTGGCCTTCCAGCGCATCTGGATTTTTGCCTGGGGGAGGGGAGGTGCCCACCGTGCCCTGCCAGCCCCTCTCCTCCAGCCCCGTGTCTCAGGCCCCACCCAGCCCGAGCCCTGTCTCTTCAGCACAGCAGAGGATCAGCACGTCTGCAATATCGTGTACCCTGTGGAGAATGCAGCTCTGCCCTTGGGGGCTGGCGTGTCCTCTTGGCCCCCAGGTGTGACAGGATCTGGCTTTGGCAGAGCTTTTTAAGCCCTTCAGAGAAAGTCCTCCCCGGCCCCCTTCCTGGCAATGGTGTGCAGAACTTGGGTCAGGGCAGCAGTGGTGGGTCTGGAGCCGGCAGGCCACGCGGCTGGCTGTGCTCATGCCCAGGCTGGGCTCCTGCTACAGCATCCCATGGCCAGGTCCTGGGATGCCGCTCCTGCCGCCACCCACTTCAAGCACGTGCCAGAGGAAGGAGAGTGGTGTTAAAAGTGTGTGCCCCAGCGAGTGCCAGGTGAGGCGTCTGGATCTCTGTAATGGGGTGGCCAGAACGGGGCCCATTGGCCATGCTGAGTCAGTCTCCCAGCTTCTGCCCAGAGCTGTGTCCCATAAGGTGCCCCCACCCCACTCTGGAACAGGTGGCTGGGAAGGCATCTCCCAGCTGGGCTGTCCTGAGCAGGAGTTGGAGTCGAGCTGAGGACTGGACCCCTGAGGCCAGGGTGCCCTTGTCACTCAGCTGCCTCATTAGAGTCAGGACACATCCATGCAATTACTTCAGTAAATAGCCAGTGAGCTACAAATGACTCTGGGCCTTGATGTTCATGACGGGAGGCAGGTGGGAACAACATTCCCTGTGCTCCTTGAACTTCTGGATCACAGTGTCCAGGAGATGTAGAAGTCAGAGATGACATGTGCTTGGGTGATGGAGGCCTTGCTTAAGGGCGGGGGCTGCGGCTGGGCCCAGGGCTCTCCATGGCCCACTCCAGGGTCCTGTTTTCCTAGAGCTGGCACTGTGGTAGACCAGATGGCCAGAATGTGGGTGCACTTTGGTAAGTGAGGAGGACCTTCCTCACGTTTGTGCGGAGAGTGCTTTGTATCTGAGATTTGGCTTCTGATGGCCTCCACCCTTGGGGAACTGGTCTCTGGACATTTTGCTCCAGAAGGAAGGTCCTTATGGGAAAAAACACAAGAGGAAAAAGTGCTTGGTGCTTCACTTATCAGTTCAGAAGGCATACAAGGGCATGTGGTTGCTTCAGTCAATAAATCAAGAGTTGCAAGATGTTACCAAAGGGAAAAGAAACAGGGGGACTTCCCTGGCAGTCCAGTGGTTAAGACTTCGCCTTCCAATGTGAAGGGGGTGTGGGTTTGATCCCTGGTCGGGGAGCTAAGATCCCACATGCCTCACAGCCAAAAAAAACAAAACATAAAACAGAAGCAATATTGTAACAAATTCAAGAAAGACTTTAAAAATTGTCCACATAAAAAAAACTCTTAAAAAAAAGAGGAAAAGAAACAGGAATTACCTCTTTTAAGGTAAGGACATGAGCAAAAAAGGGTAAAAACCAGAGAAAAAGGTAACAACTTACAAAGAAATTTTTAATAAGTGTGGGGGGACACCAACACATGCTATAAATTTCAAAAGGCAATAGTCACAAAATGAACAAAAGATTCTAGTGCCTGCTAGACTGTTCCCCCCTCCACCCCTACAACCCAGAAGAGGCAGTGGGGGTGGTTAAAGTTTTGAGAAGTCTCCTAAGTTCCCCCACGGTCCTGGGAGGAGGACACTGACTGGGAGTGTCACCACACTCTATGGGAAGGACACCTCCAGCTACAGGGGACAGCCGGCCTGATCTTCAACAGAACAACCAAAGCTGGCTGGCCTCCCCACGGAACGAGGAGATGGGGTGGGAACTTGCTCAGTGCTGAGGATACGGGGCTGGCAGGCTGTGGCTCTGAGGATGTCTCGGCCACTCCCTCATGACTGCAGAGCTGCTGCCATGGTTAGAAGCATGAAGGGCTCCCACAGCACCCGGCAGGAGGAAAGGCAGGAACAAATGCACTCTTATTGCAGCCTGGCTTTTTATGCAAGAGGGGAAGCCCCCGCTGCCCCCACACCTCCATGTCAAGAATGATGCTGTGTCCACAGCCTCCCCTGACTGTGCCGTCCCTGCACCCGGGAACACCCTTCTCTGGGAGATCTGGGGAGGTTGAGCTGCTCTAAGAGCACCTCATTTTAGCCTCTTCTTTCTGCCTGGCACAGGCTGGTTGCCTCTGGGAGCTGCCACAGGAAAGGGGGTGAGCAACGTCAGTGGGTTTTCAGTGATGGGTGCAGGAGCTCCTGTGGTTCAGATCCTGATGGCAGCATGCCTTTGACAGAGGGACATGCCTGTCCCTTCAGTACAGTGACCTGGATATTCAACAAAGTCTCAGGGACCATGACACCCCCTTCACCCCTCCTTTGCCCTAAGGTTACAGTACATCAGGCCAAGGTCAGTGCTTGGCCAACAGTCCCCAGAGGGGGCATCCACAGCCTTAGGTGGGGCCAAGATGTCAGGCACTCACCCTCACCGTACAGGACAGGGAGGGGTGCCCGACAAATGGCCCCATCATTGTTGTGTGCATTTACTTGCATGCATTTGTTTGCATTGTCAAGCCTTATGCATGTTTGAGGCAGTTTGCCAGCTTTTCTCCTGAGGGCTTCCTTGACTTGGAGTTTGAGGTTCTTTCCTGCCATGAACTCCTTCCACATTGTTCCCACGGACTCCTGCCATCGTGAATTTCCAGCTGAAGTTGAAAGGAAGGGAGAAGAGCAAATCGCCCTTGAAATTCTTGGAAGGCTCCCAATGGCCGTTGGTTCTGGCACCCACACTGTGCTGGAGAAAGTGGCTTTTCTGTGGATGAGGTCTAGGGATGAACAGAACCAGGAAGCATGGCTCCCTCAGATTCCAGAACAGGAAGACTCCCTCCTGAAGACTGGATGATGTGCTGGCCTCCATAGCCACATGTGCCGCCCCCTCCACCACTGACCCACTGCATTTAGCCCACATGTGCTCAGTTGCTTTTCTGCCGGTGGTGCTGCATCTGCTCTGAGCCACACCAGCTCCCTGCAGCCCCTGCAGTGTGTGGACCCGACCCACTCCTCTTGCAGCAGGACCAGGACTGCTGTGTCTGCAGAGTTGCAGCCAACTCCGGGTCCACATTTACTACAGCTTTCCCCTGGAAAACTCACATAAATGCCCTGAGCCTTGAGTTCCTTCGTCTATAAAAAGACGGATAACAAAGAGGGAATCAAATGGTGGAGTAGAAGAATGTGGAGCTCACCTCCTCCTACAGATACATCAAAACCACCTACATATGGAACAATTCTCACAGAACACTTTACTGAGCACTGGAAGAAGGCCTCAGACACCTGAGAGGACAAGAAAGATCTCCACATAACCGGGTAGAACAAAAGAAGAGAAAAAAAGACGAAGCGGGATGTGACCTGCACCTCTCGGAAGGAGCTGTAAAAGAGGAAAGGTTCCCACACTCTGGGAAGCCCCCTCACCAGTGAGATCAGCCGGCATGTGGTGGGGGGTGCTTCAGAGGTTTGGAGGAGAGCGCAGCAACTGGTCTGTGGCAGGCAGAACAGAGAGAGACCTTGCCATTGCTCTGTGTGTCCCAGTCTGAGACATGCTTCTGCTGATATAGGCAGGGGCTGGATGCTGAAGGTCAAGCTTTGGAGGTCAGACCTGTGGAGAGGACTGGTGTTGGCTGCGTGGAGACAGCCTGAGGGGGCTGGAGTGTGGTGCGGCCACAACCAGGGTGTATGCGGAAGAAGACTGGGTCTGCCATAGAAGCTAAGTACCATTGTTAAGTGGCACGTGAAGGGAAGAGTGGGGCGGGTTATGCCATAGCAGCCTCTTTCTCCATGCACTAGACAGGACACCACCTCAGTGGGCTCCAGGAGTGTGTGCCAACAGGTTGCCCCCTCACAGAGGTGGGTCCCAGGGGCTGCACCATGTAGGAAGCAGGGCTGAAACCTCTTCCCGCAGCTGTGTGAGCTGTGACTTTACCACCACCACCAGCTTTGTAAACTCGGTGCCTGTAGGACACCCAGGCAGACAACAGGTGCTCCCACGGCCGGGGTAGGTCTGGCCTTAGCAGCTGTAGGCTTTGTGGGCACGTGCACATGGGGACTGGGCCGGGTCTGGGTCTGAGCTGCCTGCATAGCACTCACAGTGGGTCCAGGTGCATGACCACTGTGGTCCTGGGACCTGACTTCAGTGGATCTGTGCTGGTGACCTTATGAAAACAATGCCTGAGCGACCCCAGGGCTGATTGCTGGCATCCCCACAGTTGAGGTGAGGCCAAGGGCAGTGCCAACAACAGTGTATTTTGTGAGCCAGCACAACAGGTGACAGGTGACACCACAGGGCACACTACTGATGGACAGCTCCAGTGGAGAAATACTCAGCGGCTCCTCTCACAGTGGGCGCACTCCAATACCTCCTACCTTAGACTGCAGCTCAGAAACAGATCTGGGGGCTTCTATTCCAACAACTAGGGAGCAGGCCCTTCCCCCAACAGGGCTGGGACAACCACAGAGCAAAAAGAGGAAGCCCTGCTCAACATCCAGTGCAGGCTCTGGTCACCACAACACCAGTCACACTTCCTATCAAGGAGATAAGAGCCAACACTCACTGAGGAAAGAGGTGGCAGGTATCCACACTAAAAACAGCCCTTGTACCAAAAAATATTAAACCCACACAAGCTACACAGAGACGCCACCACAAATATAGCCCTCCGAAGCTACAGTAGATAATTGTTTCTCCTAAACTCACAGAGTAAGAGAAATATAAGCCAAATGAAGAAGCAAAAGAACCACTCTCAGTTAAAAGACCAAGAGAATTCCCTTGGAGGAACAAACAATGAAACATACCTCTTCAGTCTAACAGATACCAAGTTCAAAAAGTCAGCAATGAAAATACTGAAGGAATTAAGAAAGGTTATTGACAGAAATGCAGATTACTGTAAAAGGAACTAGAAACTAAAAGGGGAAGCCAAGAAAAATTAGAAAATTCATTTGTTGAGATGAAAACTGAGCTCAAGGCAAGGAAGAGCAGAATGAATAATGCAGAAGAAAGAATAAGTGAGCTGGAAGATAGAATAGTGGAAATTACCCAATCAGATCAGCAGACAGAAAGCCAAATGAAAAAAATGAAAGCAATATAAGAGACATATGGGATAATATAAGCAGGCCAATCTACACAAAACAGGGATTCCAGAAGGAGAAGAAAGAGAAAAGGGGATTGAAGTTGTATTTGAAGAAATTATGGTTGAAAACTTCCCAAACCTAAAGAAGGAAACAAACATCCAGATAGAGAGGCACAGAGGGTTCCAAACAAGATGAAAACAAACAGACCTACATCAAGATATATTATAATTAAAATGACAAAAGTTAAAGATACAGAGAAGATTCTAAGGCAGTAAGAGAAGAACAAAGAGTTAATTATGAGGGAACCCCCATAAGGCTATCAGCTGATTTCTCTACAGAAACACTGCAGGCTAGAGGGGAGTGGCAAGTTATATTCAAAGTTCTGAAAGGGAAAAACCTGCAACCTAAGATACTCTACCCAGCAAGATTATTTAGAATAGAAAAAGAGGTAAAGAATTTCTCAGACAAGGAAAAACTAAAAGGATACAGCAATACTAATCCTATCCTAAAAGAAATATTGAAAGACCTTCTCTAAATAGAAAAGAAGTAAGAAGCTATAAGAAAGAGAAAAGTCACAATTGGAAAGCAAATTACTTAAGCAAGTATACAGGCTAAAAAATCAAAAAAAATTTGTGAAATCAATGATAACCACAATGAACAGCAAAATGATAAGTATGAAGAGGTAAAAGAGGACATCAAAATCATAAAATGTGGAGGAGGAGAGTAAGAAAATGCAGATTTTTTTTTTTAAAGAATGTGTTTGAGCCTACATAACTATCAGTCTAAAGAAAGTAGATATAAGAAAAACAGGGCAACCACAAGTCAAAACCATAGAGTAGATTCACAAACACCCAAAAGAAGAGAACACAAGCATAATATAAAGGGAAATCATTAAACCACAAAAGGGAAGACAAAAAGAAAAATAAAGGAACAAAGAAGAAATATAGAATCAACTGGAAAATAAAGTTTAAAATGGCCATAAATACATATCTATCTAAAATTACTGTAAATGTCAATGGATTAACTGCTCCAATCAAAAGACACAGAGTGGCAGATTGGATAACAAAACTAAAAGCCAACAATATGCTCTCTACCAGAGACCCACTTTAGGGCAAAGCACTCACATAGATTGAAAGAGGAGGAGGGAAAAAGATATTTCACACAAAAGGAAATGATAAGAAAGTGGGGATTGCAATACTCATATCAGACAAAATAGACTTTAAAACATAGGCCAGGGTTTCCCTTGTGGCGCAGTGGTTGAGAGTCTGCCTGCCGATGCAGGGGACATGGGTTTGTGCCCCGGTCTGGGAAGATCCCACATGCCATGGAGCGGCTGGGCCCCTTGAACCATGGCCGCTGAGCCTGCACGTCCGGAGCCTGTGCTCTGCAATGGGAGAGGCCACAACAGTGAGAGGCCCGCATACCAAAAAAAAAAAAAAAAAAAAAAAAAGCAAAAAACCCCCCAAACAAACAAACAAAAGAAAACATAGGCCATAAAGAAAGATAAAGAAGGACACTATATAATGATAAAAGGATCAATACAAGAAGAGGATATTACACTCATCAACATACATGCACCTAATGTAAGAGCACTTAATACATAAAACAAATGCTAACAGACATAAAGAGAGAAATCAATGGGAACAGAATAATAGTAGGAGACTTTAATACCCTACTCACATAAATGGACTGATTTTCTAGACAGAGAATCAACAAAGCAACAGAGATCCAAAATGATACAATAAAACTGTTAGACTTAATTAATATTATCAGGACATTACATCCAAAAAAATAAGAATAAACATTCTTTTCAAGCACACATGAAACATTCTTTAGGATTGATCATATACTAGGGCACAAATTTAACAGTATAGAAATTATTTCATGCATCTTCTCTGACCACAGCAGCATGAAACTAGAAATCAATGACAGGAAAAGAAATGAGAAAAAAATGATTATGTGGAAACAAAACAACAAGTTACTAAAAAACCAATGGGTCAACAATGAAATCAAAGAGGAAATTGAAAGATACCTTGAGACAAATGCAATGAAAGCAGAGCCATACAAAATCTATGGGATGCAGCAAAAGCAGTTCTTAAAGGGAAGTTTAGAGCGATAAAGACCTCCCTCATAAAACAAGTAAAATCTCAAATAAACAACCTAACTTAACACCTAAAAGAATTAGAAAAAGAACAAACAAACCTAAAGTCAGTAGAAGGAAGGAAATAATAAATATCAGAGAGGAAATAAATAAAATAGAGGTTAAAAAAATATAAAAAATTCAATAAAACCAAAAGCTGGTTCTTCAAAAGGGGAAACAAAATTAACAAGCCTCTGGCCAGGATCACCAGGAAGAGAACACAAATAAACAAAATAAGAAATGAAAGAGGGAGGGGACCTTCAAAATGGCAGAGGTGTAAGACGTGGAGATCACCTTCCTCCCCACAAATACATCAGAAATACATCTACATGTGGAACAACTCCTACAGAACACCTACTGAACTCTGGCAGAAGACCTCAGACATCCCAAAAGGCAAGAAACTTCCCATGTACATGAGTAAGACAAAAGAAAAAAGAAAAAACAGAGACAAAAAAATAAGGACAGGACCTGCACCTCTGGGAGGGAGCTGTGAAGGAGGGAAAGTTTCCACACACTAGGAAGGCCCTTCACTGGTGGAGGTGGAGGGTGGTGGTGGTGGGGCAGCTTCGGATCCACGGGGGAGAGCACAGCAACAAGGGTGCGGAGGGCAAAGCAGAAAGATTCCTTCACAGAGGATCTGTGCCAACCAGAACTCACCAGCCTGAGAGACTTGTCTGCTCACCCACGAGGGGCAGGTGGGGGCTGGGAGCTGAGGCTTGGGCTTTGGAGATCAGACCCCAGGGAGAGGACTGGGGTTGGCTGCGTGAACACAGCCTGAAGAGGGCTAGTGCACTACAGCTAGCTGGAAGGGAGTCCGGGAAAGAGTCTGGAACTGCCTAAGAGACAAGAGACCATTGTTTTAAGGTGCGCGAGGAGAGGGGATTCAGAGCACTGCCTAAATGAGCTCCAGAGATGGGCACGAGCGACGGCTATCAGTGTGGACCCCAGAGATGGACATGAAACTCTAAGGTTGCTGCTGCAGCCACCAAGAATCCTGTGTGTAAGCACAGGTTACTATCCACACCTCCCCTCCTGGGAGCCTGTGCAGCCCGCCACTGTCAGGGTCCCATGATCCAGGGACAACTTCCCCGGGAGGACACACGGTGTGCATCAGGCTGGTGCAATGTCATGCCGGCCTCCGCCGCTGCAGGCTCACCCTGCATTCCGTACCCTTCCCTCCCCCCGGCCTAAGTGAGGCAGAGCCCCCTAATCAGCTTCTCCTTTAACCCCATCCTGAGTGGGGAACAGACACCCTCAGGTGACCTACATGCAGAGGCGGGGCCAAAACCAAAGCTGAACCCCAGAAGCTGTGCAAACAAAGAAGAGAAAGGGAAATCTCTCCCAGCAGCCTCAGGAGCAGTGGATTAAATCTCCACAATCAACTTGATGTACCCTACATCTGTGGAATACCTGAATAGACAACGAATCATCCCAAAATTGAGACGTGGGCTTTGAGAGCAACCGTAGACTTGGGGTTTGCTGTATGCGACTGACTCGTTTCTAATTTATATGTTTATCTTAGTTTAGTTTTAGCATTTGTTATCATTGGTGGATTTGTTTGCTGGTTTGCTTGCTCTCTTCTTTTTAAAAAAATTTCTTTTATTACTTAAAAATTTTTTTATTTTAATAATTATTTTGATTTTTAATTTTAATAACTTTATTTTATTTTTTCTTTCTTTTTTTTTCTCACTTTTCTTCTGAGCCATGTGGCAGACAAGGTCTTGGTTCTCCAGCCGGGTGTCAGGCCTGAGCCTCTGAGGTGGGAGAGCCGAGTTCAGGACACTGGACCACCAGACCTCTCAGCCCCAAATAATATCAATCGGTGAGGGCTCTCCCAGAGATCTCCATCTCAACACTAAGACCCAGCTCCACTGAATGACCAACAATCTCCACTGCTGGACACCCTATGCCAAACAACTAGGAAGACAGGAACACAACCCCACCCATTAGCAGAGAGGCTGCCTAAAATCATAATAAGTCCACAGACACCCCAAAACACACCACCAGACATGGACCTGCCCACCAGAAAGACAAGATCCAGCCTCATCCACCAGAACACAGGCACCCTCAACCAGGAAGCCTACACAACCCACTGAACCAAACTTATCCACTGGGGAGAGACACCAAAAACAAGGGAAACTACGAACTTGCAGCCTGAGAAAAGGAGACCCCAAACACAGTAAGTTAAGCAAAATGAGAAGACAGAGAAATACGCAGTAGATTAAGGAGCAAGGCAAATACCCACCAGACCTAACAAGTGAAGAGGAAATACGCAGTCTACCTGAAAAAGAATTCAGAGTAATGATGGTAAAGATGATCCAAAATCTTGGAAATAGAATAGAGAAAATGCAAGAAACCTTTAACAAGGAGGTAGGAGAACTAAAGAGCAAACAAACAATGATGAACAACACAATAAATGAAATTAGAAATTCTCTAGAAGGAATCAATAGCAGAATAACTGAGACAGAAGAACAGTTAAGTGACCTGGAAGATAAAATAGTGGAAATAGCTACTGCAGAGCAGAATAAAAAAAAAAGAATGAAAAGAATTGAGGACAGTCTCAGAGACATCTAGGACAACATTAAACACACCAACATTTGAATTATAGGGGTCCCAGCAGAAGAAGAGAAAAAATAAAGTGACTGAGAAAATATTTGAAGAGATTATATTTGAAAACTTCCCTAATATGGGAAAAGAAATAGTCAATCAAGTCCAGGAAGTGCAGAGAGTCCCATACAGGATAAATCCAAGGAGAAATACGCCAATACCCATATTAATCAAACTATCAAAAATTAAAAACAAAGAACAAATATTAAAAGCAGCAAGGGAAAAACAACAAATAATGTACAAGGGAATCCCTCAGAAGGTTAACAGTGGATCTTTCAGCAGAAACTCTGCAAGCCAGAAGGGAGTGGCAGGACATATTTAAAGTGATGAAGGAGAAAAACCTACAACCAAAATTACTCTATCCAGCAAGGATCTCATTCAGATTCAACGGAGAAATTAAAACTTTACAGACAGGCAAAAGCTAAGAGAATTCAGCACCACCAAATCAGCTTAACAACAAATGCTAAAGGAATTTTTCTAGGCAGGAAGCACAAGCTAAAGAAAAGACCTACAATAAGAAACCCAAAACAATTAAGAAAATGGTACTAGGAACATACATATCAATAATTACCTTAAATGTAAATGGATTAAATGCTCCAACCAAAAGACCTAAACTGGCTGAATGGATACAAAAACAAGACCCATATATATGCTGTCTACAAGAGACCCACTTCAGACCTAGGGACACATACAGACTGAAAGTTAGGGGATGGAAAAAGATATTCCATGCAAATGGAAATCAAAAGAAAGCTGAAGTAGCAATTCTCATATCAGACAAAATAGACTTTAAAACAAAGACTATTACAAGTGACAAGGAAGGACACTACATAATGATCAAGGGATCAATCCAAGGAGATGTAACACTTGTAAATATTTATGCACCCAACATAGGACCACCTCAATACATAAGGCAAATGCTAACAGTCATAAAAGAGAAAATCGATAGTAACAAAGTAATGGTAGGGGACTTTAACACCCCACTTTCACCAATGGACAGATCAACCAAATGAAAATAAGGAAACACAAGCTTTAAATGATATATTAAACATGATGGACTTAACTGATATTTATAGGACATTCCATCCAGAAACAACAGAATACACTTTTGTCTCAAGTGCTCATGGAACATTCTCCAGGATAGATCATATCTTGGGTCACAAATCAAGCCTTGGTAAATTTAAGAAAATTGAAATCGTATCAAGTATCTTTTCCAACCACAACACTATGAGACTAGATATTAATTACCAGAAAACATCTGTAAAAAATACAAACACATGGAGGCTAAACAGTATGCTACTAAATAACCAAGGGATCATTGAGGAAATCAAAGAGGAAATCAAAAAATACCTAGAAACAAATGACAAAGAAAACACGATGGCCCAAAACCTATGGGATGCAGCAGAAGCAGTTCTAGGAGGGAAGTTTATAGCAATACAATCCTACCTCAAGAAACAAGAAAAATGTCAAATAAACAACCTAAACTTACACCTAAAGCATTTAGAGAAAGAAGAACAAAAAACCCCAAAGTTAGCAGATCGTAAAGATCAGATCAGAAATAAATGAAAAAGAAATGAAGGAAACGATAGCAAACATCAATAAAACTAAAAGCTGGTTCTATGAGAAGATAAACAAAAGTGGTAAAACATTAGCCAGACTCATCAAGAAAAAAAGGGAGAAGTCAGAATTAGAAATGAAAAAGAAGTAACAACTGACACTGCAGAAATACAAAGAATCAAGAGAGATTACTACAAGCAACTATATGCCAATAAAATGGACAACCTGGAAGAAAGGGACAAATTCTTAAAAAAACACAACCTTCCGAGACTGAACCAGGAAGAATAGAAAATATGAACAGACCAATCACAAGCACTGAAATTGAAACTGTGATTAAAAATCTTCCAAGAAACAAAAGTCCAGGACCAGATGGCTTCACAGGCGAATTCTATCAAACATTTAGAGAAGAGCTAACACCTATCCTTCTCAAACTCTTCCAAAATATAGCAGAGGGAAGAACACTCCCAAACTCATTCTACGAGGCCACCATCACCCTGATACCAAAACCAGACAAAGATGTTACAAAGAAAGAAAACTACAGGCCAATATCACTGATGAACATAGATGCAAATATCCTCAATAAAACACTAGCAAACAGAATTGAGAAGCACATTAGAAGGATCATACACCATGATCAAGTGGGGTTTATCCCAAGAATGCAAGGATTCTTCAATATATGCAAATCAATCAATGTGATACACCCTATTAACAAACTGAAGGATAAAACCCATATGATAATGTCTATAGATGCAGAAAAAGCTTTTGACAAAATTCAACACCCATTTATGATAAAAACTCTCCACAAAGTAGGCATAGAGGGAACTTACCTCAACATAATAAAGACCATATATGACAAACCCACAGCCAACATCGTTCTCAATGGTGAAAAACTGAAACCATTTCCTCTAAGACGAGGAAGAAAACAAGGTTGTCCACTCTCATCACTATTATTCAACATAGTTTTGGAAGTTTTAACCACAGCAATCAGAGACGAAAAAGAAATAAAAGGAATCTAAGTCAGAAAAGAAGTGAAATTGTCACTGTTTGCAGATGACATGATACTGTACATAGAGAATCCTAAAGATGCTACCAGAAAACTACTAGAGCTAATCAATGAAGTTGGTAAAGTAGCAGGATACAAAATTAATGCACAGATATCTCTGGCATTCCTATACACTAATGATGAAAAATCTGAAAGAGAAATTAAGGAAACACTCCCATTTACCACTGCAACAAAAAGCATAAAATACCTAGGAATAAACCTACCTAAGGAGACAAAAGACCTGTATGCAGAAAACTATAAGGCACTGATGAAAGAACTTAAAGATGGTAGAAACAGATGGAGAGTTATACCATGTTCTTGCCTTGGCAGAATCAACATTGTGAAAATGACTCTACTACCCAAAGCAATCTACAGATTCAATGCAATCCCTATCAAACTACCAATGGCATTTTTCACAGAACTAGAAAAAAAAACTTTCACAATTTGTATGGAAACACGAAAGTCCCCAAATAGCTAAAGCAATCTTGAGAAAGAAAAACGAAGCTGGAGGAATCAGGC
Source organism: Mesoplodon mirus (assembly GCF_964341445.2). Lineage (NCBI taxonomy): Eukaryota > Metazoa > Chordata > Mammalia > Artiodactyla > Ziphiidae > Mesoplodon > Mesoplodon mirus. The sequence goes on from NC_138980.1 coordinate 185,959,616, forward strand.
TCCCTGACCTCAGACTTTACTACAAAGCTACAGTAATCAAGACAGTATGGTACTGGCACAAAAACAGAAAGATAGATCAATGGAACACGATAGAAAGCCCAGACATAAACCCACACACGTATGGTCACCTTATCTTTGATAAAGGAGGCAAGAATATACAATGGAGAAAAGACAGCTTCTTCAATAAGTGGTGCTGGGAAAACTGGACAGCTACATGTGAAAGAATGAAATTAGAACCCTCCCTAACACCATACTCAAAAATACATTCAAAATGGATTAAAGACCTAAACATAAGTCCGGACACTATAAAATTCTTAGAGGAAAATATAAGCAGAACACTCTATGACATAAATCACACCAAGATACTTTTTGACCCACCTCCTAGAGAAATGGAAATAAAAACAAAAAGATACAAATGGGACCTAATGAAACTTTAAAGCTTTTGCACAGCAAAGGAAACCATAAACAAGACTAAAAGGCAACCCTCAGAATGGGAGAAAATATTTGCCAATGAAGCAACTGACACAGGATTAATCTCCAAAATTTACATACAACTCATGCAGCTCAATATAAACATAAAAACCCAACCCAATCCAAAAATGGGCAGAAGACCTAAATAGACATTTCTCCAAAGAAGATATACAGATTGCCAACAAACACATGAAAGAATGCTCAACATCACTAATCATTAGAGAAATGCACATCAAAACTACAATGAGGTGTCACCTCACACCAGTCAGAATGGCCATCATCAAAAAATCTACAAACAATAAGTGCTGGAGAGGGTGTGGAGAAAAAAGTACCCTCTTGCACTGTTGGTGGGAATGTAATTTGATACAGCCACTATGGAGAACAGTATGGAGGTTCCTTTGAAAAATAAAAATAGAACTACCATATGACCCAGCAATCCCACTACTGGGCATATATCCTGAGAAAACCATAATTCAAATAGAGTCACATACCACAATGTTCATTGCAGCCATATTTACAATAGCCAGGACATTGAAGCAACCTATGTGTCCATTGACAGATGAATGGATATAGAAGGTGTGGCACATATATACAGTGGAATATTACTCAGCCATAAAAATAAATGAAATTGAGTTATTTTTAGTGGTGTGGATGGACCTAGGGTCTGTCATACAGAGTGAAGTAAATCAGAAAGAGAAAAACAAATATCATATGCTAACATATATGTATTGAATCTAAAAAAGAAAAATGTTTCTGAAGAGCCTAGGGGAAGGACAGGAATAAAGACGCAGATGTAGAGAATGGACTTGAGGACATGGGTAGTGGGATGGGTAAGCTGAGGCAAAGTGAGAGAGTGGCAGTGACATATATAGGGTACCAAATGTAAAATAGATAGCTAGTGGAAGTAGCTCCATAGCACAGGGGGATCAACTCGGTGCATTGTGACCACCTAGAGGGGTGGGATAGTGAGGGCAGGAGGGAGACGTAAGAGGGAGGGGATATGGGGTTATATGTGTACATATAGCTGATTCATTTTGTTATACAGCAGAAACTAACATAAAAATGTAAAGAAATTATACTCCAATAAAGATGTTAAGAAAAAAAGGGGGCTCCCCTGGTGGTGCAGTGGTTGAGAGTCTGCCTGCCAATGCAGGGGACACAGGTTCGGGCCCCGGTCCAGGAGGATCCCACATGCCACGGAGTGGCTGGGCCCGTGAGCCATGGCTGCTGAGCCTGCACATCCAGAGCATGTGCTCTGCAACGGGAGAGGCCACAACAGTGAGAGGCCTGTGTATTGCAAAAAAAAAAAAAAAAAAAAAGAAAAAGAAAAAGAAAAGGAATGCAAGAGGAGAAATCACAACTGATACTGCAGAAATACAAAAAACCAGAAGAGAATACTATGAAAAATTATATGCCAAGAAATTGGACAATGCAGAAAAAATGGACGATTTTCTAGAAACATATGGCCTACCAAAATTGAATCAAGAAGAAATAGATAATTTGAACACACCAATTGCTAGATTTGAAATAGGATTGCTAATTAAAAAAAAACAACTCCCTACAAACAAAAGTCTAGGACCAGATGGCTTCACAGGTGAATTCTACCAAACACGCAAAGAAGAACTTATACCAATTCTTCTCAATCTCTTCCAAAAGATTGAATAGGAGGGAACACTCCCAAAGTCATTGATACCAAAACCAGATGAAGACACTACATAAAAAGAAAATTACAGGCCAATATCTTTGATGACTAAGGATGCAAAAATTCTCAACAAAATATTGGCAAACCAAATCCAGCAACACATAAAAAAGATCATACACCACAACCAAGTGGGATTCATCCCAAGTTCACAAGGATGGCTCAACATACACAAATCAATTAACATAATACACCACAACAACAAAAGAAATGACAAAGCCACATGATCATCTCAATAGATACAGAAAAAGTATTTGATAAAATTCAACATCCATTCATGACAAACAATTTTACAGAAGTGGGTATAGAGGGAACATATCTCAACATAATAAAAGCTATTTATGACAAACCCACAGCCAATATAATACTCAACGCTGAAAAGCTAAAAGCCTTCCCACTAAAATATGGAATGAGACAAGGGTGCCCACTCTCACCACTTCTCTTCAACATAGTATTGGAAGTCCTAGCCACGGCAATCAAATAAGATAAATCAATAAAATGTATCCAAATTTGGAAGGGAAGAGGAAAAATTGTCATTATATGCAGATGACATAATATTATATATAGAAAACCCTAAAGACTCCACACAAAAACTACTAAACTCATAACGAAATCAGCAAAGTAGCAGGATACAAGATTAACATATAGAAGTTGCCTGCATTTCTTTATGCTAACAATGAAATATCAGAAAGGGAATATAAAAAAACCAATACTTTTAAAAATCACATCCAAAAAAAAAAATACTTAGGAATAAACCCAATCAAGGAGGTGAAAGACTTATATGCTGAGAACTATAAAACATTAATAAAGGAAATTAAGATGAGTCAAAAAATGGAAAGTTATCCCATGCTCTTGTATTGGAAGAATTAATATTGTTAAAATGGCCATACTAACCAAAGCAATCTACAGAATTAATGGGACCCCTATCAAATTACCCATGACATTTTTCACAGAACTAGAACAAATAATCATAAAATTTAAATGGAAGCATAAAGACCCAGAATTGCCAAATCAATCCTGAGGAAAAAGAACAAAGCAGGAGGCATAACCCTTCAAGACTTCAGACAATATTACAAAGCTACAGTAATCAAAACAGCATGGTATTGGCATAAAAATAAACATATGGATCAAAGGAACAGCATAAAGAGCCCAGAAATAAACTCACACACCTATGGTCAATTAGTCTTCAACAAAGGAGGCAAGAATATATAATTGGAAAAAAGACAGTCTCTTCACCAAGTGGTGCTGTGAAAGCTGGACAGCTGCATGTAAATCAATGAAGTTAGAATACACCCTTACATCATACACAAAGATAAAGTGATTTAAAGACTTAAACATAAGACATAATACCATAAAACTCCTAGAAGAGAACACAGGCAAAAAATTCTCTGACATAAATTGTACAAATGTTTTCTCAGGTCAGTCTCCCAAGATAAGAGATATAAAAGTAAAAATAAACAAATGGGACCTAATCAAACTTACAAGCTTTTGCACAGCAAAGGAAACCATAAACAAAATGAAAAAGCAACATACAGACTGGGAGAAAATATTTGCAAGTGATATGATTGACAAGGGCTTAATTTCCAAAATATAGAAACAGCCCATACAATTCAACAACCACAAAAACAAAGAACAGAATCAAAAAATGGGCAGAAGGCTTAAACAGACATTTCTCCAAAGAAGATATACAGATGTCCAACAGGCACATGAAAAGATGCTCAACATTGTTAATTATTAGGGAAATGCAAATCAAACCTACAATGAGGTCCTACCTCACACCAGTCTGAATGGCCATCATTAAAAAGTCTATAAATAGCAAATGCTGGAGAGGGTGTGGAGAAAAGGGAACCCTCTCACACTGTTGGTGGGAATGTAAGTTGGTGCAGCCACTATTGAAAACAGAATAGATGTTCCTCAAAAAACCTAAAATAGAGTTACCATATTATCCAGCAATCCCACTCCTGGGAATATATCCAGACAAAACTATAGTCCAAAACGTACAGGCACCCCTATGTTCATAGCAGCACTCTTCACAATAGCCAAGACATGGATGCCACCTAAATGTCCATTGACAGATGAATGAATAAAGAAGATGTAGTACACATATACTCTGGAATATTACTCAGCCGTCAAAAAGAACGAAATAATGCCATTTGCAGCTACATGGATGGACTAAGATTATCATACTAAGTGAAATAAGTCAGAGAGAAAGACAAATACCATACAATATTACTTATATGTGGAATCTAAAATATGACACAAATGAACTTATCTACAAAACAGAAACAGACTCACAGACATAGAGAAGGACTTGTGGTTGCCAAGGGGGAGGGCAGGTGGGGTAGGGATGGAGTGGGAGTTTGGGATTTGCAGATGCAAACCAGTATAAATAGAATGGATAAACAACAAGGTCCTACCGTAGAGCACAGGGAACTATATTCAGTATCCTGTGATAAACCATACTGGAAAAGAATGTGAAAAAGAATGTATATCTATGTATAACTGAATCACTTTGCTGTTCAGCAGAAATTAACACAACGTTGTAAATCAACTATATTTTTTCAAAAAGACAGATAACAGTCTCCTGCTTTCTAGAATCTTGTGGAATTAAAAGCGGAAGCAAAAGACCTGGTACAAAAGCGGGGGTGCTGCTGACAGACTTCCTCTCCTGAGAGGCAGGAGGTGATCCAAGGAGTGTCATCTGCCCAGGACATGGAGCTTCCCATTTTGTCACAGAGAAAACAACCAAAGTTTCCTGGCATTCATTTACTCAAGTCTTCCAACTTTTCTCATTTTTTGTGGCACGCTCATGTGCTATCAGAGTTGGGTTTTGTTTGATGGTCCAGTTTGAAAGTCTGTTCTTTTTCATAGGCATGTTAGGATCACTCACATGTACTGATAAGGCAGAAGGATATGTTTGGTGTCAATCCTGTTTTACCGTTTTATGCCATGCTTTCTATTTGTATTTTTTAAAGATTTATTTATTATTTATTTATTTTATGTATTTCTGGCTGCATTGGGTCTTAGTTGCAGCACCCAGGATATTTGTTGAGGCATGTGGGATCTTTCTTTGCAGTGTGGGGGCTTCTCTCTAGTTGTGGCTTGCGGGTTTTCTCTTCTCTAGTTGTGGCACAGAGGCTCTGTAGTTGTGGCGCGTGGGCTGTAGTTGAGATGCACGAGCTCAGTAGTTGTGGCACATGGGCCCCGTTGTCCCACAGCTTGTGGAATCTTAGTTCCCTGACCAGGGATTGAACCCTCATCCCCTGCACTGTAAGGTGGCTTCTCTACCACTGGACCGCCAGGGAAGTCCCCATGCTTTCTCTTTGTAAATTTCCCAAAGCAGCTCTGTGCTTCAAGTTATCTTTCTTTGCTGCTTTGTGTGTGCAGCGGTCGCCTTTCCTGGTGTCCTCTGCGCTGCTTCCTCAGATGGCACGCGTGGGTCTGTGCCCAACACGTGAAATGTGAGTGGGTGGGCTTCTCTTCTTCCCTTTCCCCCTTCCCTCCCACCATGTGGGTCCAATCCGCGAGGCCACGTTCTCAGTACGTGTTTACATTGCCTCACATGCTTGGCTGCTAGCCCCTGGTTTGGCTTTACTGATGTTTGATGCCCAGCCCTTAGCAGTGAGGCAACAATTCACAGGACCTCTAATGCCCAAGTTCCTTTCCCTTCTCCCAGTTCTTGACGGTTGTGAACCTTCTGCCTTGTCAGAGCGTTATACCGTTTCCTTTTGGCTCTACTTCAGAGTTAAACTGCACTGGGTACCCACTGCAGGTTCTTTGGCCCCAGCTTCTCCGGGCTTCTTTGGTGGCTGCACCATGTAGGGGTCATGGAAACCTACAGAGATGTAACTGACTTACAACACTGTGGAAAGTTTAAGGAGCACACGTGTGGATTCGAGACATTTACATATTTGCAAAATGAGGCTCACCATAGTCTTAGCTAACACCTCTATCACCTCACATAATTATGTGAAATAAAATTCATATTTTATGGCAAGACAAGAAAAATTTGAACATAAAAGCTCTTCTCTGCCCTTTGGCCTCCTCACTTCCCGCACCGTGCACTGTGTGTCTGCATTAGGCCTCGACCAGACCTCCCCCTCCCCCATCAGCAGGAACACCTGCTCAACCGTGAAGAGGAACTTTCTGTGCATCCACAAGACAACTCCTTAAACGGTAACATTCCTTCTTGATCTTGTAAGGGGTCACATGACTCACCAGGATGACGCTTAGATCTGGATTATGTAAACTGTCAATAATACATCATTTGACGTACAGCCTTCTGTCTGAAAAAATTTATAGGGGCTTCCCTGGTGGCGCAGTGGTTAAGAGTCTGCCTGCCAATGCAGGGGACACGGGTTCGTGCCCCGGTCTGGGAAGATCCCACATGCCGTGGAGCGGCTGGGCCTGTGAGCCATGGCTGCTGAGCCTGCGTGTCCGGAGCCTGTGCTCCACAATGGGAGAGGCCACAACAGTGAGAGGCACACGTACCGAAAAAAAAAAATTATAGAACTGTGCCTTGACTTCTAACGGGCAGAACAGTTCTCAGAGCTTTCTGAGTTGCTCTTCCTGGGTTATAATCCTCGAATTTGGCTCGAATAAAAATTTCCACTTCTTTCTTAGATTGACTAATTTTTCCTCGACAATTTTCATTGCTATTTTTTGTGGTGGGAACACTTAAGATCCAGTCTCTTAGCAACTCTCAAAACTATAACACATCATTGTTGCCTATAATCTCTGTGCTGAGTATTAGATCTCCTGGATTTATTCACCTACTGGTTGCAAGTTTGTACCTTAAATAACATCTCCCCATTTCTCCCACCCCCCAGTCCCTGGCAACCACCTTTCTACTCTCTGTTTTTACAAATTTGCTTTTTTAAGATTCCCCGTATTGGTGAGATCATACAGTATTTGTCTTTCTCTGTCTGACTTGTCTCACTCAGCATGATGCCTGCAAGTTCCATCCATGTTGTCACAAGTGACAGGATTTCCTTCTTTCTTGCAGCTGAATAGTGTCCCATTGCACACACACCACCTCTTCCATATCATTCATCTGCTGATGGATATGTTGTGGGTTGTGTCCACATCTTCAGGGGTCTTTATGCTTGGAGGACAGACCAGCATATATAAACTCCTAGACGCCCCCCTCCCCTGAGTATCCTTCAGGCACTGTTCATGGCTCAATGGTGCTGAATGTGGCTGCTGAGAAATCCAGGACCAGCCAGTCTTCTCTCTTATGGATGATTTGGTCATTTTGAATGCTGCCTAAATTAATTCTTTCCAATTCTCTCCATCCTGAAGTAAGGTAATACTAGCCCTGAAACTGTCGTCGAACCCAAGTTCGTGTGCCCAACGCACAGTGAGACCAAGCAAACTGAAACACTGGAGTTTGGAGCAGAGAAAGGTTTATTGCAGGGCCATGCATGGAGACGAGGTGGCTCGTGCTCAGAAAGCCTGAATTCCCCAGTGGTTCTCAGGGAAGCATTTTTATAGGCAAAATTTAGGGGAGGGCTGCAGGGTGTGTGGCTTTCTTCTGATTGGTTGGTGGTGAGGGAACAGGCTGGTGTTCCAGAGTCTGTGCTCAGCATGGAGTTACCATCCTCTACCTGGGTGGGGGCCTTAGTTCCTGCAGAAGAGCTCAAGGGTATATCTTCTGTGTGTCCCTGGAGGAGGAGTCAGGACCCTGTTGTCTCCTGACTGCTCCTCCTTTGTTCCTGCATTCTCTTACTTCCCCGGTTAGTAATTGGATCTGCCTTTTGGAGCTCAGGGAAGGCGTAGGAGTCTGAAGCCTTTTCCCTACAAACCAGAAATGGGGGCGCAGAAAGGGTTTTGGATCCAGGAGTGCCCCACAGGGTCCTGCTTGGTTTTAATCCCGCTTTTTCTGGATACACATCAATCTTGAGGGGAGCAGGTGTTGGACAAGAAAGGGAATGATATTTTGGATAGAGAGGTTAATCTGTTTTAGGGGGACGCAGTTTCAAAACCACACCCTGTGTCTTAGACACTCAAGGCCCTTAGGTAGAAACCAAGTGATTAAGGGAGACCTGCAAGCTTGGTTTGCAGAACATGGGGGAAAGCAAACCGCAGATCTGGAAATCTGCTGACAGTCCCTCGGACGGAGCATCCTGAGGGGCTAGGATGACTGATGGTGAACTTTGGACATGGCAGGCCGAAAACCCACCATGCGTGACACATGGCTGCACACGCAACCCCCAGATTGCACCTGCGACCCGCAGAGAGCGTGAAGTGCGGCCACACCTGTGCAGAGAACCCGTGAAACTGACCTTTACTTTCCACCGGTTGTTTCGAGCGCCTTCCCTCCCCCTCCCCACTTCTCACAAGCAATCGGAGACAAAGCTGAGCACATTGCCTCCTGTCTCCTTGCTTGGCTGCCAGCTATAAAGCCTCTCTCTGCTTGGTCTTCCAAGGAACCCACTCGCTTGGTTCCATCCACATACTGGGTGGGACACGGGAGCTGGAGAAGATCCACCTGGAACGGCGACTCCTGGGAAGCACTGTACTTCCTCCTGTGTGGCCTCTGCCCGATGTCAGCTGCTTTTGGCCCATTTATTTATTTATTGAAATGTAGTTGATGTGCAGCACTGTGTTAGTTCCAGGTGCACCACAGAGCGACTCGACGTTTGTGTCCGTTAAGGGTGATCGTGATCCTCGCGGTCAGACGACTAACCACGTGCCCGTATTCCTTGTGCTGACGTATGTATTGTGTAACTGGAGGGCTGTACCTCCAACTCCCCTTCACCTGTTTGGCCCCCTCCCCGCTCCCCTTCCCTCTGGCAACCACCATTTTGTTCTCAGTATCTGAGTCTCTTTCATTTTATTATGTTTGTTCATTTGTTTTGTGTTTTTTAGACTCCACATATAAGTGAGATCATGTGGTATTTGTCTTTCTCTCTCTGACTTATTTCACTTCACACAAAACCCTCTAGGTCCATCCACATTGTCACAAAAGATAAGGGTTTTTTTATGGCTGAGTAATAGTCCATCATATATATGTACCACATCTTCTATATCCATTCATCTGCTGAGGGACATTCAGGTTGCTTCCATGTCTTGGCTATTGTGAATAGTGCTGCTGTGAGCACTGGGGTGCAGATCTCTTTTAAAGTTAGTTTTGTTTTCTTTGTATGAATACCCAGAAATGGGGTTGCTGGGTCATTTGGTAGTTCTATTTTTAGTTTTTCGAGGAGCATCCATACTGTTTTCTACAGCGGCTGCACCAGTTTACATTCCCAGCGACAGTGCACGAGGGCTCCCTTTTCTCCACACCGTCGCCAACACTTGTTATTTGTGGTCTTTTTTGATGATAGCCGTTCTGACAGGGGTCAGGTGATATTTGCTCCTTAATATACATTTTGGATTCTGTGGGTTATATCAGCTTTCCTAATTTCATAAAAAATGCAAGTTTCCATTAAAAAATTCTACATTTTGCTTTTGCACAAATTCTGAGAACAAAAGGGGAAACTGCTGTGTGGGGAGGTGGGCCTGGAGGCGGTCTCAAACCCCCCAGGGGTTTCTGTGACTCAGCCCACCTCCTCACCTTCTCTGGCCTGCTTGGCAGCAAGAGGTGCCATGCCGAGCACAGGCTGCTCATGGCTGGGGTGCGGACCTCAAGGCCAGGCTGGTCCCACATTCTGGCCTCACTCCCTGGCAAGGAGTGGGGGGCTCTGGGGAGCCCATCCCAGGGCACCCTGCTGCTCCTACAGGCTCAGATGCAGTGGTCCTGGGGATGGCCATGGCCCCCAGTTTCTGTCTGCACCACTGTCGAGAGGCCTTATCAAGCTCTCCCCACATCTGGGCCTCTCTTCCCCTTTCCCGCTGGCTTTGCTCCTTCCTTGCTGTTGCGAGCACTTGCTCTAGAGGTTATAATGTGCCTGGTCACCCAGACCCGGCTGCCGTGCAGGGAGGCGGCAGGTTCATGTGCCCAGGCCGCGAGCGGCCCTCTCCCTTCCCTACACCACAGGGCTGGCTCTTAAGTTGTACTTGAAATGGTTATTTCTTTTGTGTCAGAGTCTTTCCATTTTTGTCTTGGTTGGATAGTGTTTGTCTTTATTCAAATAAATAATTTAAATTTTCAATAGTCTACATTATACATACTGAATATTGAATGTATGTGTATATATACACGTATTCATATATATTCGATATGTACAATATAGACTATTGAACATAAAATTATATTTTATTATGACTAAATATATATATAGTTTATTCAATTGGAAAGGGGACAATCTCCCAAGTTCATGCCTGTGGAAAATATATTTGAATGCTAGCTGCTAGTTTTTTGGGCATACGAGTCTTGGATTATATTTTCTCTCCAACAGGGTTTTATAGGCATTGATAAACTTTTTTTTTAAAGAAGTGGTGCCAGAATGTTCTCCTCTCACACATGGTCTGACCCTGTGTAGGTGCTTGCTTTGCTTACTTTGAAGTCAACTAACTCCAGTAAAATCCATTTGTTTAGGATTGCTCTGGTTGTTTTTTTTTTTTTTCTGGGGATTTAAAGCAATTTCTGAAACGTTGTTTTGAGCTGCATCTCAGAATACTGGTTCTGGATTCCTGGCTGCCTCTCCCTGCAATTGGCAGATGGTGTGACCCGTGTCCAGTGTCACACTCCAGGGAGGATCTTTTCTGGGAGAGGTGAGAGCAGTGTGGCCAGTGTGGGCAGGACACCTGATGGGCCTTAGGAGGGTGTGTGGGGTTTTCTCTGAGAAAGCAGGGGCTGCAGGGACCCGAGGCCGGGGGCCAGGTGAGTGATTTGGAAGGCCCATTGTGCTGTCATGAGGAGCTGGGTGCAGGGGAGGCGTGGGGTGGACAGGCAGGCTGTTTGCAGACGGCCGTGCGGGTCCTCAGAAGGCGGCCGACAGCGGGAATGGTGAGCTCTGCCCTGGCTGCCCGGGAGCACAGTGGGTAGGTGTGTGGTGTCCAGTCCACCAGGTTCGGGGCTGGAGCTCTCTCACTGGGACTCCTCAGCCTGTAAATGGCATTAGAGCCAGAGGACCAGGGATGCCTGCAGAGAGGAAAGAGGGCACATGCTGTCCTAGGCATGGCCTAGTCAGCATTGGGGACGAGAGAGGAAGTAGAGGGGACAGAGGGCGCCTGCCACGGGGGATGGGGTGAGAGGGCAGACGCCACGGAGGCCAGGACCCAGCAGGAAGCAGGAGGGGTCACTTGTCTGCAGCTCACGTACTTGAACGTCCCAGCATCTTTTACCAAATCCATGACTTATTTGGGGTCCAACTTGGATTTCAGAGGTTCAAGGGACCTCTGTGTTTTAGACCCATTTGTTCTGAGAAACTCTAGGGGTCTAATTCGGGAAGATGCCTGATGGGCATGCAGACAGCGGGAGCCAACACGAAGCGTTTATAAATGCAAAGGACCTGGCCGATGGGCAGTCGGCACCAATGCTAGCCTTGGACACAAAGAGCTGGAGACCATTTCTGCAGCTCCAAGGACCTGCCACGCCAGCCAGTTGGGACCTGAGGGCTGCGCACTCAGACGCTTTGGCCAGGAGGCTAGATGTCGTCAGCACACTGGATGTCCTGGGCATCGGGGCAACTGAGCTGTGTACCAGCGGAGGGTCAAGTCATTGTGAGTCTGATGGCTGCCCACCTGCAGTCTTAGTGCTGCAGAGAGAGAAGGGGGTCCCCTGGGGCTGGCAGCACAGAAATGTTGTGGGAAAAGGAAACAGAGGGTGAAATTGTCAGCGTGGGACAGAAAAACATCTTTGTTGTTTTTATTAAATGTACATAATATCCGTCTAATTAACCCTATCGTATTTACTTTCTCCTTTGAAAAAGTCTTACGTTTAGGTATCTTAAGAACATACACTAATATAGCCTGCAAAATGTAAATAAAGCTCTAGAGAGTTAAAAAAACCATTACAATAAAATGGTACATCAGAGGTTGGAAGAGATGTGATAAAAACACTGTTTTTTTTATACCTACCATTTGTTTAATTAGTCCTGCTACCACCACTAATTGGCACTAGTCCTAGTGTTTTTTTTGTTGTTGTTTTTGTTTTTCCGGTGCGCGGGCCTCTCACTGTCGTGGCCTCTCCCGTTGCGGAGCACAGGCTCCGGACGCGCAGGCTCAGCGGCCATGGCTCACGGGCCCAGCCGCTCCGCGGCAGGTGGGATCTTCCCAGACCGGGGCATGAACCCGTGTCCCCTGCATCGGCAGGCGGACTCCCAACCACTGCGCCACCAGGGAAGCCCAGTCCTAGTGTTTTGATTAAATAATAACATTCATTTAACAAAAAGGAAACAAATACCTCATAATCTATAAGTTCAAATAGATGCCCACCCTTGTTTCTGTGTTACGGTGATAACAGGTGTGTGCATCCCCAAGGACAGTAAGTCCCGTACATATGAATGAGTTTCATTCTGAGAGCACATTCGTAAGTCCAATTTGTTTGTAAGTCCAACAGAGTTAGCCTAGGTACCCAACTAACACAATTGGCTATATACTGCTGCCTTTACACTTGCTTCCAGACATCCTGGGCTTGAAATAAAGATACTGTACTACTGTACTCTATACAGTGCTGTACAGTAAAGTACACAAAAGCACAACCACTTCTAGAGGATGCACGCATGTGACATCGTATGCCAGTCTCGTGAACTAATTTACGTGATGGGACATGAGAACGCACAGTCCCGCCTTTGAAAGTTCACAGCTTGAAGGTTCGTATGTAGTGGACTTACTGTACTCTCTCTTACGGAATCACGTTATCTTTAGCCTGGTGTGGCTGTGACCTTGTTGGCTGCCTGCAAGGGCGACCTCCCTGGGGCCCTGCACATACGCAAGCACATTGTGGCTGAGGTGGTAGGGGTGGGGAACCCTTTTCTATTATTCTGGTCAGCTAGAAGAGGGCCTCAGCCGGGCGAACAGGCACGGCCGCCTGGGACTGGGGAGGGTGGATGGGACGTAAAGTATAATTGCTGTGGGGATGGTGGCTGGGGAGCTCTTCAGTGGGATTCAGTCGGGGTGGGCAAAGCAGGAGCCCTGCTACCCTGGCGGACCCAGAGAGAGCTTCTTCCTCCTGTGTGACAACAGAGGAATCTCAAAACACCATCACGGACCAAGGTTGTGTCTATATTTTAGGTCTGCTGTCTTTCGTTGGTGCGCAAAGGGGCTGCTCATTTCCAGACGCTGCATCTGCATCCCAGGACGAGCAGACAGCAAACCACACTCTGGAAGCCCTACTCTTGGAGCCCAGTTGCATCTCACTATCAAGACAAGGGTCATGTGGCTGCCCTTGGCTGCCAAGGAGTCTGGGCTGCATTGGGAAGGATGAAGGGAGGACGGGTATCAGGCGGGCACTAGGATAGTCTGCCCCAGAGACAGACAGAGCAGGAGCTGTGGGTGGGGTGTGGACCCCCGGTGTGGACCACGCTGAGCCGGGGGGGGGGGTAGAGTAGCGTTGGCCTTGCTGAGCAGGGAGACCCCAGGACTGGGGTCAGGAGGGGGGCAGCAGTGGAGGGGGTTCAGGGGGAGAAAAGTGAGGATGTGAGGGGTGGCGAGGGTAAAGGCGAAGGGCTGAGGGTCACGGGTGCTGCAGGCAAGGAGCTGGAGAGAGGGGAGCGGGCGGGCGAGGATCCGAGGATGCAAACAGTGATTATGGGGACAGAGCGGTGGGTGCTGAGGGGTCCAGAGTTTGGCCTGGGGCAGGCCGGAGGGAGAGGAGGACAGGACTGGTGAGACGGGGCCAGGACCTGAGGGCGTACACGCGGGTGACAGGCAGGGAGGCGAGCAGAGCAGCGACCCTCCAGGGCCCAGGGAGGGGCGGGCGCCTGGCATGCGTACGTGAGCGTGTGTGCGTGCACGTGTGTGAGTGCACGTGCACGTGAGTTCGAGAGTGACTGTGAGTGTCACTCTGAGGCTGTGGCTTCCAGGGAGGGTGGGGTTCTTGGACAGCAGGGAAGGGGCAGCCGTGTGTCCTGGCTCCTCCAGGTGGGGGTCACTGCCTGGACTTCTGGGAGGTTGGAGTGCGGTTCCAGGCGAATGGTTGTGTGGCCAGGGAGGGAGATTTTGGGGCTTTGCTGTGGGGTGTGAAGTCTGGGTGGGGGCCGCGTCTTCTGGGGTCGGCAGGGACCTCCCGGTGGCTGGCTGGGGCGGGTGGGGAATGGTGCCCTCCACAGCCTCCTTCCTGGCACGTTCTCTGTCCAAGCAGTGTGTCCTTGTCCAGGTGCGTCCAGGACTCTCTGGAGTCTGCTTCACTCTGGACCAGCGGCTCAGGGTCGCCCGGGCTGTCCCCGCCCGAATGCTGTATCTGATTTTGCATTTCGACGAGATTCTGGGTGATCCTGGTGCATTCAATCTTTCCAGTGCGGATCTTAGGGACCCGGAGCGGGTGTGGGGAAGCTTAGGAGTCCCCCCTGTGGTCCCAGTCCTCCCTCAGGCCCTTTCCCCCACCCAGGGTCAGGAGCACTGGCTTGTTCGGGTCTGAGGAGCCCCTGCCCTGTTGTGGGCTCTTTCTGGCTGAGCGTAGGGTCTTGGAACTGTGAACCTCTAAGCGCTGCCAGCTGAGTTTCCTTGTCCTCCCCAGGGCCCTTCTGTGCAGGCAGAGCTCTGGCTTGTCCTTGTGCATCCCTCTGTCCTGTCACCAAGTCCAAGATACTCCTTCTCTCCAACTGTAGCTAAAAGTGCCATCTCCCCCAGGAAGTCACCCTGACTGATGACAGACCAGATCAGGCAGGGAGACCCACACTCCAAGCCATGCCCTGCACCCCTGCTCATGGCCTTGTGCTGCACCAGTGTGCAGACTGCAGCGTGGCCTGTGCTCAGCTGCAGCCACACCCCAGGCCCCGCTCAGGCACCCTGGGATGATGAATAAATGAATGAGGGAAGAATGAAGGAAACAGGGCAAGCCCAGCCCTATATTGAAACTATCTGAGAACCTCCCAGGTCTGTGTATCGCGGGTGGGGCAGAGCAGGAAGCGGGGGGCAGGAAAGGGCTCTGTGGTCAGACACCTGAGCTGGCCTGGAGCTTATCTGCTTCCTGCGTGCTGGGCAGCCGGGTGGGCGTGGGCTGCCGCACAGGGAACAGGCTGCCTGGGGCTTGGCTGAACTCAGGTTGCCTTCCCACCGGTGACCAGCGCTGGCCGTTGGGGCCCGGCTCGCGGCCTTCACCCAGGAGGGGACCTCGGTGAGTGCCGCCCTGAGCCCCACCATGAGGGGGACTCCAGACCCTTCTGGAGACAGGCTCGGGGGTGATGGGGGGCGCAGGTAGGTGGGCACACCTGTGAATGTAGGGTCCACCCTGCCCTGACCCACGGTGGGCTCAGGCTTCTGGGGGTCCCGCTGTGGGTTGGGGTACCCCGGCTGCCTGGCATGGCTGAGTCCTCAGAGCTGGGACAGAGGCCCATGAGGACCTGGGAGGGGCCGTGTCGTGGGGCTTCTGTGGAGGGTGCCGCCTGGGGGAAGGTCCCCTCCCAGGGGAGGCCTGGAGGCTCGGCTGTGTGTGCGTGGAGGGCAGGACGGTCCCTTCCTGGGGCCACTTTCTGAAAAGGGGCCTGAGTGTTGGTTGGCCTCCAGCCCGTGGTGGTGTCCTCCAAGTCTGCTCCCCGTGAGCTGGTGCCCCTGCCGACCCCGGGCAGTGGGCAGACCGTGGCAGGGCTGTGGTCCTGGTGGACGCATGGGATCTGTCCAGCTCTGGGTCTCCTGGGGTGCCTGTGAGGGGTCAGTGGTGGCGGGATGTGACACTCGGCAGCTCTGGCCAGGGACTCCGGAGCCACGGCGGGAGGGAGGGCGGGGACAGGGCCTGGACCCCACGGGAGCCCAGCTCCCCAGCCTCACCACGAAATGGGGCACTGGGGGCCATGTGCTGCTGTTGCCCCAGGGTCCAAGGACAGCGCCTGGCCGGCTGCGCTCCGCCCTCTGTGGCCACAGCTTCTCTCACGGTGTCGTTCCCATCAGCTCCAGTGTGACCCAGGGCTGCTCAGCATCCCCGGCTGCACTCTGGGCCTCGAGGCCTCTGCCATGAAGGGTGTGCTGCTGGGCTGGGCTGGGCTGGGGGGTCTCCTGTCAAGGCGGGGCCGAGGGCCTGGGCCTCTGAGCCTGCGGACTCCCCCTGCGGGCAGGTTTCACGAGTGGCCCGAGGCAATGTGAGCTCCAGCCAGAGGGCCACCCTGCGTCAGGCCTGCACAAATTCCATTCCGCCAGGGGCCCTGCGGCGGGAAGCTGCTGGGGGACCCGCCAGCTGCGTCTCCTCTCGGGCAGCCCGACTCCAGGCCCAGGACCCTTCCTCAGGCTGTTGCTGTCCCCCGCGAATGCAGGGTGAGGGTGTGTGGGTGTCTGCTGGCCGGGAGGGCAGGGCTGTGCCCCACATCCAGAGGGCAGGCTCCTTGCTAACGGGCCACTTGGGGGCGGGGGTTTCTGGCCCTGAGTGTGTCGCCGTGGTACCAGCTGCCATTATACCACCATGGCACAGACAGGAACAGAAACCCCCTGGCTGCGGGGCGCTCAGCGCCCCACTGGTCTTCTATGCTGCAGGGTGGTTTCCCGCGGAGCCCCTGGGTGCTTTCAGCCTGGTCCATGTTGGGACGAGCCCACGGGGGGCGGGCTCTGAGGCAGATGTCCCTGTCCCCGGCCCAGCCTGCAGCCACGGAACGTCCCCCCTTCAGGTGCGTGGCATGGCCATCCTGGACCCGAGCGGCTGCCCGAGCCCCAGTCTGGCAGCCTTCGGGCTCTGGGCCTCCTTGGGGCGTGGGGTCCGACCTGAAGCCAGGGGTCTGCTGCCCGGCTGGCCGGTCACCACGCCGGCCGAGGGAGGGCTCCTGGGGGCAGGGGGGCAGAGGGCTGACGCGGGGCCGCGGGCTTGCTCTCGCCGTGAAAGAGTTCTGCGCGCTCCCCCCCACCAAGCCTGCTCCTGGATTGGGGGAGCATCTGCAGCTGGACTCCCCTCCCAACCCCAGCTGCCCCAGCCACTCCACTCCACCCACACCCGCCCTGCCACGTGTTGGGTGAGGGGAGCTGGGCCTTGGCGGCAGGATGGCGCCCCGGGGTCGGCGGGGAGGGGTCCTGCACGGTCCCCACTGGGCCTCAGCTCTCCGAGGCGCCAGCTGGTCTGGCTGTGCAGCCAGCTGCAGTGGCTCCCAGGCTGCAGTCTCACCACGAGAGACCCTCCTACCAGACCCTCTGTGACTTCCCCTCCCCACGGAGGGTGCCCTGGTGCGTCTGGAGGGAAGGAAGAGCAGGCAGACGGGCGGAAGGGGAGGCTGGGCCCCGGCCCTGGGGCGGCGCGCACACAGCAGCCCACCCTGTCCCGCCAGGGCCCCGGCCCCCACCTGCCTGCCCGGGCCGCCAGCCTCCTTCCTCGCTGGCTAGGTAGGCCTGGCCCTGGCTCAGTTTCTCACTGTGGACGGTGCCGGGCTACCCACCGAGCTGGCTCCCTGGGAGGTCTGAACCCCAGCTCTGTGCTGGCTCCCGGGCACTGGCCCTGTGCTGCTGGCCCCTCACCCTTTGCCTGTGGGTGCCCCGGCCGCGCCCTCCTGGTTTCCTCCGACCAGGCCACAGCACTGCCCCTCAGGCCACGATGGCCACGCCTGTCCACAGCCTGTGTGATTTCAGTCCTGGGGTTCCCCTGTGGAGCACAGGCCTCCAGCTTGAGGGAGTTCATCCCTCCAGGGCCTGAGGCCCGGAGGCCAGTGGGAGGACCTTCCTCAGGACAGGGCGGGTCCAGGCGTCTGGACACACCAGAGGCCACCAGGGCTTCAGAGGAGCCAGGAGCTGCCCTGGGACCGGACATGTGCCCTGTTACTGGGGTGGGCGTTGGAGGCTGCAGTTTTCAGCCCCCTGGGGTGGGCTGGGAGGGCAGAGGTGATGCTCAGGATGCCTGCGTGGGCTCAAGCTGGACATGGAGATGCAGGTTTTGCTGCCCAGGGCCTTGGGCTGGCCAGCGAGACCCCTTCTGCCTGTGGGAGGCTGGGGTAGCTGGAGGGGCTCACGGTGGGGCTCAGGGCTTGGGTGGCCATCTAGCTGGCACCCTGATGCCCTGCATGCAGGGTCTGAGGGGCATTGGATGGGGTTAGGCCCCCTGAGGGCCCCTGTGTTTGCTACATGAGAGGCTGGGCTGCCCCCCAGGACCGCGCCTGCTTCGTGGGGAGGTTTGGGAAGCACATCCTGTCGGGAGGAGCTGTCTGGATCAGAGGGCCAGAGGTGGAGCAGTGGGCAGGGGAGCAGGGTGCCCCCAGCCTGGGCAGAGGGAGGCCTCAGGGCTGGGCAGTAGGGGGAAGGTCGTGGCTCTAGATATGCACTGGGGGAGGGACAGTCCCTAGTGCCCCTGCAGCCACCTGAGGGCCAGCAGCCTGGGTCCTGTGACACGGCCTGACTCAGGCTGCCCTTCTGGAGGGTTTGGGCTCCAGCTTTGCTGCCACGTCTGTAAGTCACGTAGGGGACACGGAGACACACCCCCACGGTGACAAAAATCCCTGCAGCCACCCTCCCAGGAAGGTCTGCCCAGCAGGGCAGGCCGGAGGCCCCGTACTGGGGACAAAGCCTCTGGGAAGGGAAGCCTGGACGTAGAGCCTGCAGAGGATGGGCCGGGGAACCTCAGGAAGCACAGCAGAGGCCCAGAGCAGGGGCGGCCCTGGACAGCGTCCTGCACCAGGAACCTGGCGGGTGGGGAGGCCAGCCCAGCTTAAGCAACCTGGCAGGGCCTGGGTGGGGGGGCAGGCGGGCAGCCATGCTGTGGGCTCAGAGGGAAACATAGGTGGGCCGGCTCCTCCGAGGGGCTTTCGCCAGAGGCCGCTCACTCTGGGCAGGCTTCTGGTGAAGCACACCTCCTGGCCGTGATCTCAGGAGACACTCGGCTACACTAGGAGCCTGTACAGGCCCACTCCCAGGGAGAGGCCCTTGGACGCCCCTTGGGCCAGGCCAGGAAATGGACTCACCTGCCTCGGGACTGGCAGCAGGCTGGGAGGCGCTCCCACCTGCCATGAACCCTACCCACCGTGCTCACCGGCGAGCTCCTATGCAACTGAGTACAGGCCCAGCTCCAGTGTCCACTCCTGTCAGCTTCTCCGAGCTCCCAGCAGAGTCAGGAGGGTATCTAGGGGTCCTGCCCACTGGGAACTTGACCTGATGGTTTGCCCGGTGTGGGCTCTGTCCTTCCTGGTTCCTTCGGGTGCAGGTGTTGTTAGCCAGGGGGTTTCTGCCAGCTGGCTGGGCTCTGGGTTTGTGGCTCTGCAGGTCAGTGTAGTCGCCTAGAGCCCTTTGAAGCCTCCGGCTGCCGTGCCTGGACACAGGCCTGTGGGCCGAGCCAGCCAGGAGTGGCCCTGGACACCGAAGGTCTGGGCTGTGACCCTTGGGCCTTGAGGTCCGGCTGCCCCGACCAGCAGGTTTTTGCTTTCCCGTCTGTCACTGTGGTATCCATCATAGTATCACGTAGTAGGGACCTTGGCAAAAAGCCCCTGCTTGTGGTCACAGGCCCTTCCCTGCTGGAGGCCCCGGATGCAGGTATCCAGCGGGGCTGTCCCCACTGGTGCCCAGCACATCCTCCCCCCGGCACCCCCCGCAAGCGTGGTCGGGGGGTGGTCTGCACCGTCTCCCCAGGAAGGACGTGTTGTTCCCCACTGAAGGCGTGGGCAGAAGCAAGCGTCCATGGAGTGGGCGCACGGGAGTGGGGGCACCCCAAGTGCTTTTAGGGGTCCAGGTGGACTGGGCTGAGGGGCCGCCCTGGGGGGCTGGCCCCTCTCTTGCAGGGGGTCTCACACAGGCTCGGGGTCTGCACCTGAATCTGGCTGAGGATGGGCGGGGGAGTGTGTCTGGGAGGTGACCCCTTCTGGAGGGCTTCTTGTGTGCCAGTGTGCAGCGAGGGTCCTGGGTGGGCCGCAGGGGGAGGTGCCAGGCCAGGAGCACTGCTGGGCTCTAGGTAGACAGTCTAGCCAGGCCAGTCCCAGGGACATGGGCAGGTGGGTCCACCCTCCTGGAAGAAATGGCTCCAAAACCAAATTCAATCAGCTTCCCCCGAAGGGGAGAGACCCTGCCCATATTCCTGTATCCACAGGGCAGGGCGCCCAGCCTGCTCGGAGCAACATGTGGAGAGTGGGCTGCAGTGGGGTGTGGGTTGTGCAGATGTGGGGTGCAGTTGGGTGTGGGGCAGGTTGGGGGCACAGTGCTGTGGGCACAGGTGATGTGGCCAGGAGGCCCAGTCTCCGAGTGGCAGGGGCAGTGCCAGCTCACCAGGCCAGCCCCTCCCTTGTGACACGCCTGCCTAGACTTGGGGGCTCACAGGGTCCTTGCAGAGTGGGGTCTTTGTGTCTCCAGCTGTGGCCCCCAAGTGACTCAGGGAGGAAGCTCCCAAGCTGTTGGCTGGATGCCAGAGGACAGTGGCCTTGAGACCTTCTTGGTGTTGGGAGGGCCAGCAGGGTCGCAGCCCTCGGAGCATGTCTGGCTGACACCTGGGTGGCTTCATGGTCTGATGGGCTTGGATGGGAGCCAGGGGATGGTGACTAGTCCACCTGCGGCGTCAGAGGGGCGCGGTGCTGGGGGCCTTCCCTGTGCTTCCGCCCCAGTGGGTTTGTGTTACAGGCTGTTTCCCTGTGGTCACCGTAGTACCCATGGTGATGTGGCCCCATTCAAAATCCTTCTGGACTGCAGCGCTGGGCCCCCGTGGTGGACACCGGGCTGGCACCTATGAGGAAGGGCAGGCAGGTCCAGGAGGAGGTGCTGAGCCGGGGCCCTGGGCCAGGGAAGCCCGCCCCGATTCTGAGGAGTGGTTTTGCAGGGAGTGCTGGGATCCCTTCTGGAATATTTCCTCCCATGTGGGCCCAGGTTTCGGCCAGCCAGTCCCACTGGTCCCCGGGGGTCTGACTTCCTGGAGCCGTGTTGGAGCTGGGTAAGTGTTTCTAGAGCCTTCCATCTCGGAGTTTTAGAAGCCTTTGAAGATTTTAAAGGCTTCTACCCCTAGGAATTGTGAAGAAAGAGAGGAGAGAGTCCACCCAAGAGGCGAGCGCCAAGTCTGCAGAGCCCCGAGGCCGTGGACGCCAGGCTGGCCTCCCATGGGGGTGTCAAAACACTCCGCCTAGAGGCCAGACACACACTCGGCCTTGGAGCACACTCACACTCGGCCCTGGAGCACACACACTCGGCCCTGAAGCACACACTCGGCCCTGGAGCACACTCACACTCGGCCCTGGAGCAAACACACTCGGCCCTGGAGCACACTCACACTCGGCCCTAGAGCACCCACACTCGGCCTTGGAGCACACTCACACTCGGCCCTGGAGCGCACACACTCGGCCCTGAAGCACACTCACACTCGGCCCTGGAGCAAACACACTCGGCCCTGGAGCACACTCACACTCGGCCCTGGAGCACACACACACTCGGCCCTGGAGCACACACACTTGGCCCTGGAGCACACTCACACTCGGCCCTGAAGCACACACACTCGGCCCTGGAGCACACTCACACTCAGCCCTGAAGCACACACACTCGGCCCTGGAGCACACTCACACTCATACTCACGCACAGATGCTGACACACAGACCCCCACACACGTGCAAGGCATCCACCGTAGAAGGGACCAGAGGTCACCCAGGAATGAGAGAACGGACATCTGAGTCTCTGCTCTGTCCGTGGGTCACTCGCAGTTTCTGGACTCGGAAGGCACTCAGCCTCCCTGGCTGTCAGGGGACAGTGGGGCTGCCACATGCGGGCAGCCACCCCCTGCAGTGCCGACACCCCAGTGATGCCCAGACCCGCTCTCTGGGCAGGCTTCAGGCCGGGTCCTCGCAGCCCCTGTGCTCCAGAGCCCCAGGGTCCCTTGGCTCGGCCCTCACAGAGCGTCTCCTGCTGTGCGTGGCTCATGGGCCTGCAGCTTCCAGGACATTCTGCAGCAGGGCTCTCCCAAAGGGCCAGCAGGGACCGTGCAGCGGACGGGCTGAGGAGGGGACAAAGGTGAGCTCACTGCTGACCTCCCTCCCTACAGGAGCCCCTCAGCAGAGACCTTGGCAAGTCAGAGCCTAACCCAGTGGGGCTGCCGGCCCTGGGCCCTGGCCTTGACAGTCGAGAGACTCGGCCTGTCCTGAGTGTGGTCTGCTCACTGGGCGCCCTCACAGTGGGCTCCAGGCCTGTCCTGGTGGGTCCCCCAGGATGGCCAGGGCTTATCTCCTCTGGGTCATCTTCAGGCTGCCTTCCTGCCCTCTCAGGTTTCTGTTGGGGTGGTGGCGACCTGGCCTGGTATCTTCACTGCTCACCTGACTTCAGTCGGCCCCCAAGGGGCTCTGTGCCCAACTGCTGCCCTTTCCTGTGTCTGGCCACTCCCACATGTGAGCCGTTCGCCCATGGGCATGTGGCCTCCAGGCGCCAGGGAAGCTAAGAGTTCAGGTGCCCAGCCAGCATCACCGGCCCTGAGAGCGAGGGCCAGAGGAGAGCCGTGTGGCACCCGTGCGCTCTCCCGGGGAAGTTATCCCTGGTCCCGGGACCCTGGCGGTGGCGGGCTGCACAGGCTCCCCGGAAGGGGGGCGTGGACAGTGACCTGCGCTGGCACACAGGCTTCTTGGTGGCTGCAGCGGCAGCAGCAGCCCCAGCGTCCCACGCCCGTCTCTGGGGTCCGCGCTTTCAGCCGCGCCTCGCGCCCGTCTCTGGAGCCTCCTTGAAGCAGCGCTCTGAATCCCCTCTCCTCACGCACCAGGAAACAAAGAGGGAAGGAAAAGTCTCTTGCCTCTTCGGCAGCTGCAGACTTTTCCCCGGACTCCCTCCCGGCCAGCCGTGGCGCACTAACCCCCTTCAGGCTGTGTTCACGCCGCCAGCGCTCTGACTGAAGCCCGAGCCTCAGCTGCCAGCCCCGCCCGCCCAGGCGGGTGAGGAGACAAGCCTCTCGGGCTGGTGAGTGGCGGTCGGCACCGGTCCTCTGTGCGGGAATCTCTCTGCTTTGCCCTCCGTACCCCTGTGGCTGCGGTCTCCTCCGCGGCTCCGAAGCTTTCCCCCTCCGCCACCCGCAGTCTCCGCCCGCGAAGGGGCTCCTAGTGTGTGGAAACCTTTCCTCCTTCACGGCTCCCTCCCACTGGTGCAGGTCCCGGCCCTATCCTTTTGTCTCTGTTTATTCTGTTTTCTTTTCCCCCACCCAGGTACGTGGGGGAGTTTCTTGCCTTTTGGGGGGTCTGAGGTCTTCTGCCAGCGTTCAGTAGGTGTTCTGTAGGTGTTGTTCCACGTGTAGATGTATTTCTGACGTATCTGTGGAGAGGAAGGTGATCTGCGTGTCTTACTCTTCTGCCATCTTGAAGGTCTCTTCCTTGTGTTTAATTTTAATTCAAAGTGCAGAATAAATATCCAAGAGTCCATACAGATATCAATAAATGAGTGAAGGAATAAAGCATGTGGAGGAGAAGAGACCAATCTCCCCCAGAGAAGAATTCCACATAATTCCATGTTCCCCGTTCTTCCATTTCAAGGTTAAGGAGCATCGACCCCGCCCGTTGAGGGTGGCCTGCACTCAGAGACTTAGGAGAGCTTCTGGGTGTCCTTAAATTTGTCAACAAGTTTTTAGACATAAGACCAAAAGCATGATCCATGGGAAAAAATTGATAAATTAGAAAGCATCACAATGAAAAACATTTGTTCTCTGAAAGCCCCTGTTAAGGCAATCTAATGGCAAGCCACAGACTGGAAAAATATATTTTCAAATAGCATATTTGGTAAGAACTTGTGCTGTGAATGCACACGGACACTCATAACTGAACAAAAGAAAGTAAGCAAGCCAATTAAAAGCGGACCGAATTTCTGAACTCACCAAGAAAGATGGACAGGTGGCAAATAAGCACTTGGAAAGGTGCTCCATGTCACATGTCATCAGGGATCGCAAGCTGCAACAACTGTGAGGCACCGCTGCATGCTTAGAGTGGCTGGGATGCAGCACGTGGACACACCAGGTTCTGGTGAGGACCTGGACCACAGGAGCGCTCACTGATGGCTGGGAGTGTAACGTGGCTAAAGCACCTGCAAGACGTGTTAGCACTTGTCCATGGAGATAAACCTGGACTGCCCACGGGGTGGAGCAGTTTGCTCTCAGCTAGGTCTCCAAGTCACTTAAAGACTCAGGTCCACACAACAGCCTCATGGGAAGGCTCGTACCTGCGTTATTCACTTGAGCTTCTCCGTAGTTCCTAAATTTTGCGTACAGGGTGTTTATTGTACAGAACATCCCTCCTATACCAGTAAACACATGTTTCTAACCCCATTTTCTCTGGAGGGCTTTAACCCCATCATCCCTGTGTTTCCTCAGTCCCAGCACAGCCGCCCTGTCCCTCAGGTTTCTGAAACACTCAGGATACAGGTCATCACATTGTATGTTTGCATAGTAAGACATGTGTGTCCTCAGATCTCAGACTGCTCAGCTCCATGTTGGCTGTGCTGGTGGAAGTGTCCACAGTCAAGGCGACTCTGCCCTGCAACTATAGTGCATAGCCTGTGTCACCATCGTTAGGGGAGATTTGTCCCATCCACTCAAGCCCTTGTTGAGGGGCATGTGGCACCCAGCTCATAGTGTAGCTGGTGAAGGCATATCCAGAAACCTTGCAGGAGACCTTCCCTGATGCCCCAGGTCCTCAGCTCAGCCCCAGACTGCACCAGCTGGACCTGAGAGTGGACAGCCGTGGACAAGAGACAGAAGTAGATGGAACGTCCCTTCACTGATCCTAGATCCCTCCTCAACCCAGAGACCAGGGAGCCCCTTACCTGTAGCCACAGCGACCAGGAAGAGGACTCTCCAGCTCCAGTCCACGGTGAGGGCCGTGCTCTTGGGGCTCTTGTGAAGGAAGGGGTGTGGTTGTTGGGTGTTGTTCTCAGGGCTCGGAGCATCCATATTTAACCTAGGACACACCAGCTCATTTGCATATTCATGAAGCTGAAAAATTTGTATTTAATACATGGACCATCTTACAAGAAGCAGACTGATGACCCCTAAACCATGCTTAGTGGGAGGCTGAGGGTCCACATCCTCACCCTTGTTTGAGGACGTGCATCCCCTGCCATGTTCCTAAACCCTGTGCAGGCAGAGCTCCTCCCACTGAGGGACTAGCCCACATAGGACAAGGTCCTCATTGTGAACCAGCCTTTGAATGATACAGACACCTGAACCTGTTCTGGGCTTTCATGTCTGAATATCCTATTTCTGGAATCAGTGTGTCCCCAAACTCTGCAACCGCTGGGTAAACAAACAAACATACACATACATACATACATATCTTGAAGCCCTACTTCTCATTGTCTTATTGAGTTAGGTAAGTGTTTTCAATAGGACCCAATATTAAACACTTCAGCAGTCCTTGTCCTACTAATTATTGGGTTTTTTTCCAGTTTCAAAGGAATTTAATATTATTTACATAGTTAAGGAACAGATGATACATTTCCATTTATTAGAAACTGGCCTCTATAATAAAATAGATTTTAAATTCAGTGTATGTCATTATTACTGCTAAGGAAATCTTAGCCCTTGTCTGCCTTAAAACAATCTTTATTGGCTGTAATTATTGCTGTGTAGTCACTGCTTTCAGTTAATTCCTCAAATCATTTAGATGGTCCTGTCTTCCACTTAGTGGTCTACAGAGCTTTGATCGAGGTTCCTACTTCCTGTGTAAGAGAAATTTAAAACATTTTTGCTCTGTCCCTACTTTTGATTCTGTGGCATTTTCAAAATAAGACTCCAGCCACAGATTTGGTTAAATTGCTTAAAAGAAAATGTACAACAGAGAAGATCACCCAATCTCTGCTTACAGCCACAATCTGAGTTATAAGCTCAATTACTCCAAATAAATAGTTCTTCTAGGTACTTAATCAGGCCTTAGTATCTAAACCACCAAGCAATTTCCCCAAATAAATAAGAAGAGGAAGGCAGCTCCATACCGTTGTTGCTCTAGGGAGACACTATTAAGGACCTCACAAATCATTTTTGTTTTAAAACTACATCTACTCATCAAGCACTTATTAAGCTTTATAAATATATAGAGAACTCTAGTCCCAAGAGCTTTGTTCTATACTCTCCAAAAATATCTCTTGGGAGGTAACACAAAATTTAAGTCCTCACAATAGTGACTTTATTAAACTAGTTGCTTTATAAAACATTACAGGGCTTCCCTGGTGGCGCAGTGGTTGAGAGTCCGCCTGCCGATGCAGGGGACACGGGTTTGTGCCCCGGTCCGGGAAGATCCCACATGCTGTGGAGTGGCTGGGCCCGTGAGCCATGGCCGCTGAGCCTGCGCATCCGGAGCCTGTGCTCTGCACAACGGGAGAGGCCACGACAGTGAGAGGCCCGCGTACCGCAAAAAAACCCAACCCCCCCCAAAAAAAACATTGCAGATGTCATAATTGTTAACATAACAATTTACCAAACTAGTTAACTGGTGCAGTTTGCTGAACACGTTTTATAAAGGAAAGGAAATGCCAAAACCCTATTAAAGCTGATCCACTGCAGCCTCGGAGGACAAAGGAGATTTGCTTCTCAGACACTTAAATCAGGCAAACAAAGCAGGTAAGGAGTTTCCCTCCCCCATCTGAAGCACTCCATCAGTAGAATAGTCTGATAAATAGAAACTAGACAGTCTATGCGTCCAAGAGATTCCACAACTTGGTAATGCAATAATGGAGAGGTTTATCTTCTTCAGCTTCAAAGTTGGAGGGTTTTGGTCATTTAATTTTTAAGTATCAAATTAGTGCTTTTCAGCCTCAGTGTCTTCACTCTGAGATAAGCAGTCTTCTTCACAATGTATTTTTAATATTCTCATGCTCAATTTTAAGACAAAGCAATTTTAATACTAGGTGCGCACCCCATGCCCTTGCAGCAGACTGCTTTTCTTGACAAGTTATGAAGTAGTTCAAGGAGGTATGGTTAAGGCTGTATTACTGAATGGTGCTGTTAAATACTACACAATTTTTTGTCATGTTGCAACTTTTGTTTCCAATTTAGTGACTGCTGCTATGGAATCAGATAGCAGCAAGAGCAACATGATTAGGTCTGTTTATTAAACTGTGATTTAGTAGCTGGAGTTTCCCGATTTTAACCCCTTGGCAGCAAGGTCCAAGTTCCCTCATTTGCACATTAGCGCCTAAGTGTCAAGGGGTTCAGTAACCAGCACAAAAGGTACTGCACTTCAGATTGTAGCGTTTGGCAGAACTGAAAGGAAAGGAAGTTGTGCTACACGTTGAAGGGATCGTGGGCAAGAGAAAGAAGACACCAGGAGAAGGTAAAACGTCACGTGAAGGCTTCATGGTCTTGCACATATCCTCCATCATAACCACCGTAATCTGCCAGATCGTCTTTCATGGTAGCCTTTAATCCCCTTCTGGGAACCACACCTTTCTTCTTCTTTTTGGCTTTGCTTTTCTTGCTTCTGTTTTCCACTGCAAAGTACAGTCAATGAATTGGTAATCTTTTTCAAGTCATCAATTTCCAATGAAACACACACATCTCAAGCTAAGGCTTCCAAAAAACTGGCATAATATAGTGATTTTTCATATTGTGTAATTTTATCTTTTAGTAACTTTCCAAACTCTGTGAAGGCATCTCTTGAAGATGGGTTCATAGCATCTATTCCATAAACTGTACTATTAACACCAAAAGTTTCTTTCCCTAATTCGAGGTCTGACTCTTCCTGTAATTTCTTTAGACGCAGTTTATCTGTTCTGGTGTTAGCACTCTAGGTTCTTCAGGTCCTTCTAACTTGACGTCCTCGTCCTCGTCCTCGCCTTCCCAGCTGTCCCCGCCGGCGGTGCCGCTGCCCCCCACCTTGCGCACCGGGTCTTCCACGGAGAACACGTCCGCGTCCCAGGAGTCGGAGTCCCCCCCACCGCCGCCGCCGCCATCTCAAGCCGGGTGTGAGCCTAATTATTGTTTTAATTGAAAAGAGGAGACAGCCTCTGAGAGCAAACCCCTCCCCCGTCCCCTCTGCGCCCGCGCCTGGGCTGCAGCCCTGTGCTGGGTGGTCCTGAGCGCCCCCTGCAGCCCAGCGCATACCCTGCAGGGGAGGATCCTGCCTGGGCTCACAGGGCAGTTACCTTCCAGCTCCTCTAGTCCAGTATTAAATGGCTGTTTTCTGCCTTCAGAATATTCTTTTAGAGACAACATATTATTTTTAATAATCTCTAGAAATAGCCTCAATAAATCCACATACTCGGTAGGGAGACCCCAAACAAGCATTTTATGAAAACACCAGGGAGCCCCTTCCCTGGATCTGTGGATGCACTGATGCAGTTGACACTTATAGTGAGTCCAGACACTCTCAAGGACTTTGGGGGCCTCTCATCTCCTGGAGGCTCCTATGGTCTAATATTATGTCAGAGAATAGCTGAGCATAGAAAGCATGGGGCTCAATGCCCACTCCCCCTCTACTATTCTAATAACACACACACGCACAAACACACACACACACACACACACACACACAGCCTGATGTTGGCAGCAATGATCCCAAATTTGTCTTTCTTCCCTGAATCTAGCACAGGGGCAGTGCCCCTCCCACTGGCACTAAGCCTAGGTGTGTGACTTGATTTGACAAACAGAACAAATGCAAGTAGACAAAGAAAGGTGCACACACATTGGGTTTGCCTGTTTCTGCAGCATCTGGAACCCTGCAGGGGCCCCATAAGAAGGGACCAGGCTTTGCCTCACATTGTCAGAAACCAGTGCAGTCCCCCCTTGACAACTCAAAGCAGTGCAGCTGGGGGTCCCCTAGTGGCCCCACCTGTGGAGGGAAGACCCCTGAGAAGTCAAAGGAGGAGAAGGCAGAGCCCCTGTCACCTGACTCAGGTGATGCTGCTCTGTAGGCTCACCTGTCTGAGGGGGCAGCACTGGGCAGGTGAGCTAGGTCAGCTGTGTGAGTTGTACCCTGGCAGGGCACCTCTTCGCCAGGATGGCCACAGGTACATCCATCCTCAGGCTCCAGCCTGCTGGTAACCTTCCCTCCTGACCACCTGCCCCGAGGACCTCAGGACCTGGCATCCAATGGGGAGAGAGGCCCACTACTTAGTCAACCACGTCCACTTCACCAAGTCCCTGTGACAAACCTGCTTCCCTTTCTGGTTCTGAGTCTCTGGTGAAGTCTTCATAGATATTCCTGAACATATCAAATACCCAATAGCAGGACAGAGGTTTTGGCCATGACCATCAAGGCACAAGAGAGAATGGAGTCTGAGGTCCAGGAGTGAGGTGCTCTGAGCCTGGTCTCCCAGCTGTAGGTACCGAAGCCCCAGTGCTCTGACGTCCTGGATGTGGTCTTGATGCTTCACTAGTTCCCCTCCCCAGAGAGAGTCTGCACATCGTGGATCTTTCAGTGTTAATCCACTGCTAGGACATTGGGGGGGAGGTCATGTGTGGGGAGGGGGCTTTCTACATTGATAAGGTTTAATACCTGTGGTTCAGTGGAACTGGGTCTGGGCTGTGACCTCCATAAGGGTCTCCAGTGTTGTGGCCCATCCCCTGCCGCTACTCCCTCCCAGGCTGCAGTGTCCCCTGTCTATTCTTTTAATCTCTTAACCTGATAGCTGTGCCCCCTCCCTGGGTCTGGAGAGGACAAGAATTCCTACTCGCCTCCTAGGAGAAGCTTGTGGAAAGGTTCTTCCTCTGGAGGGTCTGCCCAATGGAAGTTCTGGGTATGTTTCAATATTTCTCAGTTGTTAGTCTTTGCTTCCCTCTATCAGATGTCATGAAGGGATAAATATGGATCCTTACTGTGAGGACTTGGATGTTTCTGGGGTTAAATCCCACAAATTATGGAGTGTGGACCCCAGAAATTCTCATCCTCACACTGGTCCACCCTGGTCCTGCAGACATTCATAATTATTCAACAGTAGGTGCTCCCCCAGCAGCTTCTCTTCCAGGTGGGCAGATCTCACCTGGATTCTGGATGGGCCCACCTCTCTAGTTTTGGGGTGGGGGTTTCCCCTGCAATGTCAGGACTCTGTTAGGTTCAGGGAGATTATTGGTGTTCAGTTTATTCAGAATTTTCTTGCTTTAAGGATGGAAATGACCATTTCCAAACGTGTTACCTGTTGGTGCAGAAACCAGAAGTACTAGCAGAGGTCATCTTTGACCTGTTAGTAAAAGGAGGAATCTAATGTCACTAAGTGTAAGAGGATCCTGGACAGACATAACTGAACATAGGAAGACAGGGATGAAGGACACAGCCAGATTCTTACGTAAAAGTCTCAGATTCCAAACCTCTCCCCAAAAGGCTGGAATTCAAAAGCACACTAGGTGAGGAGCTGGTCATGTCCCTGGTGACAAAATTCTAGTCAGAAGGCAGGAGAGAGTGTCTTACGGGGCATTCCTGGTTCCTGAGGAGATGACTTAGAGGATGAGTCACCCCCCTACTCCCAGTCTCTTTCCATGTCTGTATGTGGCCTTGGGAATGCTGTCACCACCTCCAGACGGGATGTGGGTCAACTGGAGGTGAAGCTGACATGTGAGTGTTCCATGCGGAAGATTGTTCAAACCCGCTCTCTGGGTACATGAACTGTTGTCCCCAAGCCTGGAAACACTCACATCTGGGCTCTTGTTTCATTAGTTTGTGATTTTGCTCATTGTTTACTCAGTTCAATCTGTCTTCCTACACTATCTGCTGAAATAGCCTCACATAATTATCTAAAGCCATAAAGATAAAAAGTGATTTGAAAATCACTAAGTTCCACTGAACTCAAAGTCGGTGTTTGTTGCATTAGACAGTCATGAGACATGGCTGACCACCAAGATGGTGCTCACAATGGTTTCATCTTCAGCAGGGAAAATTCTGTACATTCCTTAGATGTGTTAGGCTCTCTCACTGATAACCTTGACCTGGTGTAACGTTTTCATGGACCATACCTCAAACTGAAAACTGAGATTATTAACCAGGAATTAGTATTACTAGCAAAATCTTTGCTTTAGAAGATATTCCTCTATCTGATGTAAAATCCACCCAAATGACAGAAGTTACTGCAGTTACTAGAGCTTGTCAATTGGCGAAGACCAGAGAATAAACACATAGGTTTGGGGAGTAGTGCAAGGTATTGGCTTGTTTTAAAAACAAAGCAGGGTGTCGTCTCACATCTGCTGGAAACATCATCAGATGAACAACAAGGTAAGGAATTTTTAGACAGGTCTACACCCTAGGGACTTGGCATATAAAGGGGAAGGCAGTGCAAAATTAGATACTTTGAAAGCTATAGTTAATGCTGTAGCAGATCATTTACCCAAGAGTGGCCTTAATCTGGTTCTCACTTTTCTAGACCCTGAAAGATAAATCTCTGGGAATTCCCTGGTGGTTCAGTGGTTAAGACCCTGCACTCTCACTGCCGAGGGCCCGGGTTTGATTCCTGGTTGGGGAACTAAGATCCCACAAGCCATGCAGTGTGGCAAAAAAAAAAAAAAAAAAAATTCTGGAGGCATCCAAGAAAGTCATAAGATATACAGTCTTAAATAAGAAATTGATTTTATATAAAAATAATAGAAAAATTCGAGTTAGCAACTTCATTCAGATAATCTGCAATCTCACATTTTGTGACATCAGATATTTTCAAATAAATATAAGTTAAACTTCTCTATTAATCTTCTCTACATGGTACTGATAGGCATAGAATAGGATAATTGAACAATTCGTTTAGAAATCTCATGAGGGGATTAAAGACAGAAAGGGAATTATAGGAGTTTGGGAGACTTCTGTAAGCTAATGACCACTCAAGAAAAGAATCCAGTAACCAAGCAACAATCTACTCTACCTAGAAGGAAGACCAGGTGCATCCAAGTGCCAGACACACTCAAGCCACAAATCCTGATAGTTAAAACACAAGACAATAGATATGCGGTCTGAATCTTGTTACATGAAGGCAGGGAGTTAATCCTTGAAGAGTAGCATTTCTGCATGTAGCCAGGACAGAAATATAGGTGAGAGGGGACATAATACAGAAACCTGAGATGAATTACCATATTTTAGTATATGTTGCCACCCTTCTGCTAATATACATATGATTTAAATAGTGTCATGACCTTCCGGGTTAAACGATATAGGGTTAAAGGAGGAATTGGTGATGTAAGACTTGATGTCTACTCAACGATGACAAAGTAGGTTTTCTTCTCCCCTCCCACTTTTTCATTGATTGTAAAAATGTGGCCCTCTTTGTTCTCTGGGCTTGGCTGCCCACCTGTATCTCTCACAAGCATCCTATGTGAATTAACTCAGACTTTGCCTACAGCTTTGCCTCTGGCTGAATTCTTTCTGAGATGGGACAATAGAACCCAATCTCCAGAGAGTTCTGACACCAGGTTAGCTGTTTCAGTCAGATGACAGTGAGTTCCAGTCCCCTCTTGAGTCAGGGGTGGTGGGTACATGTCCCATCTGAAGGAGTGTGAATTCAGGACAGACAAATCGGTGACTATCTTAAATCAACACATGTGGAAACTAAAAACAAACAAATAAACAACCCCCCCACAAAAATCATAAAAAATACAACTAAGGTAATTTCTCAGTTCTGTGTAAGCAGCCAACAATGAAATCCTGTGAAACTGTAAAGGAGGCACACAGAAACAATCCTCTAGGGTCCTTTGAACACACTGAGATGGATTTAACTCAGCTTCCAGAGTCTGGAATTTGAATTTATTTTATGTCTAATTTCTGGCTTTCTTGAAGTCATTCCTTGCCAGAAGGCTACAGCCCTTAGAGTTCGTAGAATGATTCTTGAATTTGTGTTCCACTCGTGGTGTAGCAACACGCGTACCAAGTGACTGAGGTGTCACCTTGCAGGAATCTTTATAAAACAACCCTGTGAGGTGTCACTACGGCTCAGGACTGCACAGTCATCGCCATCCACAGTCTTCTGGAAAGGTTGACAAAGTAGCTCCCTAAATTAAAATTATCCAAAATTTCCAAAACTTGGCCGAAGGTCCTCCCCTTAGCACTAGTGACATCATTATCAACTACCTCAAAGAAAAATCAGTTTTCGCCCTGTGAGGTGGTAACTGGAAGGACCATGCATTTAGAGACGTGTCCCTGCAATACTATCCCTGCCCTATTGCAGTCGGACACACAAGATAATGGAAAGGATTCATGTATAACACCCACTCCTGGCACCAAGACAAAGGCTGCCTGCTCACTACATCTAATCAATAGCCTTCTAGGATATTCAACCAGTTAATTTTATCTATTGAAAGAGACATCAGAGAAAAACTGCCCTTGAACCTCATTGAGGGACCATATCAGGTACTTTTAACAACAAACACAGCTGTGAACCTCCTGAGTGTGGACATTTGGGTATTTGTTTCACAGCTGTCTTAGACCATTTGGCTCCACAAACAAATTACCATAGACTGGGTGGGTTATAACCATAGACATTTATTTCTCATATTTCTGTAGTCTGAGAAGTCCAAGATCAGGGTCTGGAAGACATGATTCCTGGAGAGAAACTGCTACCTAGATGGCTGACTTTTCCCTGATACCTCACCTGGTGCGATGGGACAGGGAGCTTTTCCTGTCCTCTTTTTTTTTTTTTTTTCGGTATATGGGCCTTTCACTGTTGTGGCCTCTCCCGTCGCGGAGCACAGGCTCTGGACGCACAGGCTCCGCGACCATGGCTCAAGGGGCCCAGCCGCTCCGTGGCATGTGGGATCTTCCCGGACCGGGGCACGAACCCGTGTCCCCTGAATCGGCAGGTGGACTCTCAACCACTGCACCACCAGGGAAGCCCCTCCCTGTCCTCTTTACAAGGCACTGATCCCATTCAGAAGGTCTCCACCCTCCCGACCTAAGCCCTTCCCCAAGGGCATTTCTCCCAATAACCTCATGTTGGGCATTGGGTTTCAACATGTGTATTTTGGGGGAAAAAACCCCACTGAACTGATCACAGTAACTAAGGAATCAATTCATAATTCCACACAATTGGAAGGCTCCCCAGGTGAGTCCCTCAAACTGAAGATTCTCATGGATGTTGTAGAAGCTCTGATCTTTGCTAGAAAACTGCTGATGTAAGACCTTCAGAACCAGCTGATGACCTTAGAGAGTGGACAGTTTCCACCCAAAATGTTCGACTAAGAGCTCAAAATCTATTATGACTTTATTGTTATTGTTACTATTATTATGTACTTACATATATTTATCATTATATTTTTCTAAGGACTCAGATGGTTCTATATCCATAATGGCAACTTAGTTTTTATTTCATTTTTGAAAAGCTGTTAATTGGAATTAGTAATTACACTATTTTTTGTTTAAATTTTATTGGAATATAGTTGATTTACAATGTTATATTAGTTTCAGGTGTACAACCAAGTGAATCAGTCATACATATATATACATACATTCTTTTCTTTCTTTTTTTTTTTTTTTTGATTCTTTTCCCATACAGGCCATTACAGACTATTGAGTAGAGTTCCCTGTGCTATACATCAGGTTCATATTAGTTATCTCTTTTATATATAGTAGTGTGTATATGTCAATCCCAATCTCACAATTTATCTCTCCCCCACTTAATCTCTGGTAAGCATAAATTTGTTTCTATATCCATGATTCTACTTTGGTTTTGTAAATAAATTCATTTGTACCGTGTTTTGTTTGTTTGTTTTTGTTTTTTAGATTCCACGTATAAGTGATTTCATGCGATACTAGGCTTTCTCTGTCTGACTTACTTCACTTAGTATGACAATTTCTATGTCCACCTATGTTGCTGCAAATGGCATTATTTTGTTCCTTTTTATGGCTGAGCAATATTCCATTGTATATATGTACCGCATCCTCTTTATCCATTCTTCTGTTGATGGACATTTAGGTGGCTTCCATGTCCTGGCTATTGTAAATAGTGCTGCAATGAATATTGGGGAGCATGTATCTTTCTGAGTTATGGTTTTCTCTGGGTATACGCCCAGGACTGGGATTGTTGGGTCATACGCTAATTCTATTTTTCGTTCTTTAAGGAACCTCCATCCTGTTCTCCTTAGTCACTGTATCAATTTACATTCCCACCAAGAGTGTAGGAGGGTTCCCTTTTCTCCACACCCTCTCCAGCCTTTATTGTTTGTAGATTTGCAAAGACAGCCATTCTGACCTTTGCGAGGTGATACATCATTGTAGATTTGATCTGCATTTCTCTAATAATTAGTGATGTTGAGCATTTTTTTTCATGTGACTTTTGGTCATTTGTATGTCTTTTTTAGATAAATGTTTACATAGATTTTCCACCCGTTATTTATTTAGGTCGTTTGCACTTTTTTTTTTTTTTTTTTTTTGGATATTGAGGTATACAAGCTGTTTGAATATTTTGGAGATGAATTCCTTGTCGTGTGCTTCATTTGCAAATATTTTCTCAACCCATTCTTTGGGTTGTCTTTTCATTTCTTTCATGGTTTCCTTTGCTGTGCAAAATCTTTTAAGGTTAAAGAGGTCCTATTTGCTTATTTTTGTTTAATTTTCATTACTTTAGGATGTGGATCAAAAAAATATCTTGCTGTGATTTATGTCAAAGTGTGTTCTGTCTATGTTTTCCTCTAAGAGTTTGATAGTATGTGGCCTGACATTTAGATCTTTAATCCATTTTGAATTTATTATTGTATATAGTGATAGGGAGTGTTCCACTTTCATTCTTTTGCCTGTAGCTGTCTAGTTTTCCCAACACCACTTATTGATGAGACTGTCTTTTCTCCACTGTAGATTCTTGTCTACTTTGCCATAGATTAGGTGTCCATAGGTGCGACGGTTTATCTCTGGGCTTTCTATCCTGTTCCATTTATCTATATTTCTGTTTTTGTGCTCAGTACCATACTATTTTGATGACTGTAGCTTTGTAGCATAGTCTGAAGTCAGGAAGCTAATTCCTCTGGCTCCATTTTTGTTTCTAAAGATTGCTTTGGCTATTCAGAGTCTTTTGTGTTTCCATACCAATTGTAAAATGTTTTGTTCTAATTTTTGAAAAATGCCCTTGGTAATTTAATAGGGATTACATTATATCTGTAGATGGCTTGGGGTAGTATAGTCATTTTGACAATATTGATTCTTCCAGTCCAAGAACATGGTATATCTCTCCATCTGTTTGTGTCATCTTTGATTTCTTTCATCAGTATCTTACAGTTGTCTGAAAGAGGAAATAAAAAAAATACCTACAAAGAATGACAATGAAAACATGATGACCAAAAACCTATGGGATGCAGCAAAAGCAGTTCTAAGAGTGAAGTTTATAGCAATACAATCTTACCTCAAGAAACAAGAGAAATCTCAAGTAAACAACCTAAATTTGCACTTAATGCAATTAAAGAAAAAAGAACAAAGAAAACCAAAGTAAATAGAAGGAAAGAACTAATAAATATCAGAGCAGAAATATGTGCAATATAGATGAAGAAAACAATAGCATAGATCAGTGAAACTAAAAGTTGGTTCTTTGAGGAGATAAACAAAATTGATAAATATTTAGCCAGAGTCATCAAGCAAAAAAGGGAGAGGACACAAATCAATAAAATTGGAAATGAGACAGGAGAAATCACAACAGACAGCACAGAAACAAAAAGAACTATAAGAGACTACTACAAACAACTATATGCTAACAAACTTGACAGCCATGAAGAAATGGACAAATTCTTGGAAAGGTATGATTTTCCAAGACTGACCTGAAAAATTAGAAAATATAAACAGACCTAACACAAGTAATGAAACTGTAATTAAAAATCTTCCAACAAACAAAAGTCCAGGACAAGACGGCTGCACAGGCAAACTCTATCAAACATTTTGAGAAGAGCTAACACCTATCCTTCTCAAACTCTTCCAAAATATAGCAGAGGGAGGAACTCTTCCAAATTGGTTCTGCGAGGCCACCATCACCCTGATACCAAAACCACACAAAAATATCACAAAAAAAGAAAATTACAGACCAATATCACTGATGAACATAGATGCAAAAATCCTCAACAGAATACTAGCAGACAGAATCCACCAACACATTAAAAGAATCATACACCATGGTCAAGTGGGGTTTATCCCAGGAATGCAAGTATTCTTCAATATACACAAATCAATCAATGTGATGCACCATATTAACAAATTAAGGAATAAAAACCATATGATCATCTCAATAAATGCAGAAAAAGCTTTTGATGAAATTCAACACCCATTTATTTTATTTATTTATTTATTTATTTAACATATTTATTGGAATATAATTGCTTTACAATTGTGTGTTAGTTTCTGCTTTATAACAAAGTGAATCAGTTATACATATACATATGTTCCCACATATCTTCCCTCTTGTGTCTCCCTCCCTCCCACCCTCCCTATCTCACCCCTCTAGGTGGTCACAAAGCACTGAGCTGATCTCCCTGTGCTATGCGGCTGCTTCCCACTAGCTATCTATTTTACGTTTGGTAGTGTATATATGTCCATGCCACTCTCTCACTTTGTCTTAGCTTACCCTTCCCCCTCCCCATATACTCAAGTCATTCTCTGGTAGGTCTGTGTCTTTATTCCCGTCTTGCCCCTAGGTTCTTCATGACCTTTTTTTTTAGATTCCATGTATATGTCAACACCCATTTATGATATAAACCCTCCAGAAAATGGGCAATTTACCTCAACATAATAAAGGCCATATATGACAAACCCACAGCAAACATCATTCTCAATGGTGAAAAACTGAAAGCATTTCTACTAAGATCAGGAACAAGACAAGAATGACCACTCTCACCACTCTTATTCAGCATAGTTTTGGAGGTCCTAGCCATGGCAATCAGAGAAGAAAAAGAAAAAAAAATCCAAATTGGAAAAGAAGTAAAACTGTCAACTGTTTTCAGATGATAGGATACTATACATAGAAAATCCTAAAGATGCTACCAGAAAACTACTAGAACTCTCAATGAATTTGGTAAAGTTGCACGATACTAAATTAATACACAGAAATCTGTTGCATTTCTACACATTAAAAACAAAGATCAGAAAGGGAAATTAAGGAAACAATTCCATTTACTATGGCATGAAAAAAATATAAAACACCTAAGAATAAACCTACCTAAGGAGGGAAAAGATCTGTACTCTGAAATTTATAAGATGGTGATGAAAGAAATCAAAGATGACACAAACAGATGGAAAGATATACTATGTTCTTTGATTGGAATAATCAGTATTGTCAAATGAGGATACTACCCAACATAATCTACAGATTAAATGCAATCCCAATCAGATTACCACTAACATTTATCAAAGAACTAGAAGAAATTAAAAAAAAATTTCTATGGGACCACAAAAGACCCTAAATAGCCAAAGAAATATTGAGAAAGATAATTGGACCTGGAGGGATCAGGCTCCCTAACTTTAGATTATACTACAGAACTACAGTCATCAAAACAGTATGTTACTGGCACAACAATAGAAATATCGTTCAATGGAACAGGATAAAAAGTCCAGAGATAAACCCACACACATATGGTCAATTAATCAATGACAAAGGAAGCAAGAATATACAATGGAGAAAAGACAATCTCTTCAATAAGTGGTGATGTGAAATTGGCAGCTTCATGTAAAAGAAAGAAATTAGAACATTCTCTAACACGATACACAAAAACAAACTCAAAAGGGATTAAATATCTAAATGTGTACTATAAATATATATAAATGGATACTAACTAAGAGTTTTATAGTACCCATTGTATAAATGGATACTATGAAACTCTTAGAGGAAAACATTGGCAGACATCCTTTGACATAACTGCCATATCTTTTTGCATTTGTCTCCTAGAGTAATGGAAATAAAACAAACAAACAAAAAAAAAAAACAATTGGGACCTAATTAAAGTTAAAAGCTTTTGCACAGCAAAGGAAATTGAAAAAAAAAAAGAAAACCTACAGAATGGAAGAAAATATTTGCAAACAATGCAACAACCAAGGGATTAATCTCCAAAGTATACAAACAGCTCATAAGGCTCAATATCAGAAAAACAAACAATACAATCAAAAAACGGGCAGATGACGTAACAGACATTTCTCCAAAGAAGATATACAGATGGCCAAAATGCACATGAAATAATGCTCAGCATCGCTAATTATTAGAGAAATGCAAATCAAAGCTACAATGAGGCATCACCTCAGACCAGTTAGGATAGCTATCATCAAAACGGCTACAAATAATAAATGCTGCAGGTGGTGTGTAGAAAAGGAACCCTCCTACACTGTTGGTGGGAATGTAAATAGCTACAGACACTGTGGAGGACAGTATATACGTTCCTTAAAGAAGTAAAAATAGAGCTACCATATGACCCAGCAATCCCACTCCTGTGAATATACACAGAGTAAACTATAATTCGAAAATATACATGCACCCCAATTTTTATTGCAGCAGTATTTACAATATCCAGGACATGGAAGCAACCTAAATGTCCGTTGACAGATGAATGGATAAAGAAGATATGGTGCATACATACAATGGAATATTACTCAGACATAAAAAAAGAATGAAATAATGCCATTTGCAGCAACGTGGATAGACTTAGAGATTATTATACTAGTTTTAGTACGTCAGATGGAGAAAGACAAATACCATGTGAAATCACTTATATATGGATTCTAAAAAATGATATAAATGAACTTATTTATAAAACAGACACAGACTCAGAGACTTCCAAATAAAATTTATGGCTACCAAAGGGGAAAGGTGAGAGGGAGGGATAAATTAGGAATTTGGGATTAACATAAACACACTGTTATGTATAAAATAGATAATCAACAAGGACCTACTATATATCACAGGGTACCATTCTCAATATTTTGTAATAAGCTATATGGGAAGAGTATCTGAAAAAGAATACATATATATATATATATATATATATATATATATATATATATATATAAATGAATGAGTTTGCTGTACACCTGAAATTAACCCATTATAAATCAACTATTCTTCAATAAAAATAAACTAATTAGAACAATAAAATTTAGAAAGTAAAAAATAAGCTTTTCTCTGCAATAACATTTATTACCTCATGGTAGGATAATTAGAACAAGTCACAGAGAGAAAATGGTACAATTATATTTAATTGGTTCCAAATGTTATTGTCTATTCCAACCTTTAACCTCAATTAAAATTAGAAGATAGTTGTAAAAAAAGTGGAAAAAGTGAAATAAAAACAATGACAACAATAATAATAATAATGAAGAGAAACCTCAAATAAAATTGGGTTAACAGAAGGGGGGTTCTCACGCCCTTTGACGATCTCAGAATCCAACAAGAAGAAGAAAGTTTACCTCTAATTTTCTGGCAAGAACTCAGCCAAAGAGAAACCATGGACTCAGTTCTCTGTAACCCTTTCAACTCCCTTTTCCCCTTGATAAAAGAGTTATTCTCTCCATTTTTACTAGGGACTTGCATGTGGCTCATAATGTCAGGTGCATTGTACTATGTGTGTCAGCACGGATGGACTCTACCCACTAGATAACTAGGTACTGACAGCACAGCCCAAATGTTACAGCCCAACCCGTGTCCAGATATTTCCAAATGTCCTCTAGGGGAGAAAATGACTCCAGTGTTATATGGATATCAAATTCCAAATATAAACATTACTCATGCTACTCAAGTGAAAGGTATTGCATCAAACAGGACTGGGGAGATTCTTCGCACTGAAAGAACTTGGAAATCCATCTGAAGCTGGAAGTAGATTTGAAGTTCAACTGAAGAATCACTTATGTCATTAAACAATTAAAAACTGGACAACTAATAAGAGTAGGTAGTGACCTAAATTTCAAATAAAAGTCTCATGAAGAAATATTTCTGACATTAATTTATCCAGAAATCATTCCACACTCTATTATGAATTCTAAAGAATGTTAAAGTGGACACTTATATGTCATTTTGAGGATGATCATCAAATCGTCCCTGGAGGATGAGTGATTTTTCTTTTCCAATATGATACTTACATTTCCATATATGTCTATCTGCTTCTATATCAGTTGTGTATAATCAGCTAGTGTGGTCATTACAGTAAAACAGTTTGTGCAGCTTAAACAACAGAAATGTATTTCTCTCAGACCTGGATGCTAGAAGTCTTAGTTCAAGGTGTCAGCAGGTTTGGGTCCTTCTCAGGCCTTTCTCCTTTCCTTGCAGATGGACCTCTTCTCACTGAGTCCTCAGTTGGTCTTTTCTCAGAGTGTGTGTGTGTGTGTGTGTGTGTGTGTGTCCCTGGTTTCTTTGTGTGTTCATTATTACTCTTCTTAAGTGTGAAAAAGACCCTTGACCACACTTTAGCCAGCAGGCTCCTTGTAATTCTCTCCTCAGTTAGTCTTCACCTGTGAGCTTCTGTGTTTACATTTGCATGAGCAGGTTTTGTCAAGAGCCCTGCTAAGTGAGAATAATGAGAATCCCCCACCCTTGAAGTCTGATCATCCGCAGTATTTGATCAAATCCTTCAAACCCCATATCACCCACAGGATATCTGATCACCCTGGTCATCCATTGGCAAGAATCCTTTTGAGTCTATGTAAATACAGTTTAAGGTCTCCCTTAGACTGTATTTCTTCTGTTAATAATTTCCAGTCCACTCCACCCCACCCTCTTCTTGGCCATAAGCCCCCACTTGTAATGCTGTATTTGGAATTAGGCCAAGTTTCCAAATCCACATCAAATATGCAGCAGTGAGTTTTGTCTTCAGGTTTTGGATGAGATTTATATTGGAAACATGAATATCAATCCCACAGCCCATGGCCATATAACTCATGCCTGAATGAAGCTGATCTGTCATGTATATTCTCTCCAAAGTCTACTCACAGCCATTTGTGCGTAGGGACACTAGGCTGTTCTTCAGCCCTATGCCTGGGACTACTTTAAACCATCGCCAAGAATCACAGAAATGTGAAAAGCATGGCACTAATTTGACCCCAGAAATTGCTCATTTACATGATGGGAGTTAAAAGAAGAAAAGAGATGATCTCCTTGACTGACCTCAGATGGGAATGTGTGTGTGTGTGTGTGTGTGTGTGTGTTGGGTGATTCAAAGAACCGGCCACATTTTAAATGTCCGTGAAAGATTACAAAATGATAGTATTTATTTTGGGGTGCTCATAAAAGCTAGAAGTAGGTGAATTTGCAGATATGGAATCTGTGAATATTGAGGATCATTGCATGAGCAGTATTGGAGCACTCTGGCATTAGGTTCTATAACACTGCCTGCTGCAGAATTCAACATCTGTGTGCAGGTTGCCTGAAAGCAGGAGGGTTTGTCTCTTCCTTCCACATCTACAAAAACAAAACAACAATTAATACTGTTTAAAAATCTCATGTGCACTCTCAGGATATTTACCAGTTTCACAAACTTCAGGCTCAAATTGAACATTATGGTGAGCCGCAGGGTTGTTTTCAGCTCCTTTGAGAAAAAGGTAAATAAAGAAATGAAAAACAACCTTAATTCTTGAGTATTATATGTGTGTGTGCATATGAATATATATATACACAGCTATAATAAAAATAAAAATTAA
This sequence comes from Mesoplodon mirus, assembly GCF_964341445.2. Taxonomy (NCBI): domain Eukaryota; kingdom Metazoa; phylum Chordata; class Mammalia; order Artiodactyla; family Ziphiidae; genus Mesoplodon; species Mesoplodon mirus. Next base: position 186,002,207 of record NC_138980.1, read on the forward strand.
GCAAATATGTACATGCACACAAAATTTTCTAGACACTTCATAATCCACAACAATGAAACATTAGGATACAGAACAGGGTCTCTGGTGGAGGTCCTGGCCAGGAAGAAGAAAGCACAGGTTCTAACAAGAATTCCCTCCCAACCCTTATCTGCGGCCGTCCTAGGCCTCAGCCCTGTACTAGTTGGGTCCTGAGCGCCCCCTGGTGGTTAGGGGCCTCCGTGCAGGGAGGTTTGTGTCTGGGCTCACACTGACTTCCCCTCACTGTGTCTCTTGCACAGTAATACATGGCTGTGTCCTCAGTTGTCAGGCTGCTCAGGGATAGATAGACTTGGCTCTTGGAGGTGTCCCTGGTGATGCTGAGCCGGGACTTAAGAGTTGGGTTATAATAGGCGCTTCCACTATAACCCATCACACCAACCCACTCCAGCCCCTTTCCTGGAGCCTGTCGGACCCAGGATACATCATAGCTGCTTAATGAGAATCCAGAGAAAGTGCAGGTGAGGGAGAGGGTCTGTGAGGGCTTCACCAGGCTGGGTCCCGACTCCTGCAGCTGCACCTGGGACAGGACACCTGTGGACAGAGAGAACCACGGTGACTCATGGGCTCAGATGCAGCTTCCCCATGTGTTCATGTCTGAATCCCCGAGACACTCACCTCTGGGAGCTGACACCAGGAAGAGGAAGAACCACAGTGGATTCATCTTCTTGCAGATGAGATTCATGAAGCCCAGAAAATCTCTTCAAGCATGAGGAGAAACCCGAATTTAAGTGAACAGGTACTTTGTTTTTACCTTGTGGTCTAAGGGGATATTTGCATATAGGAGAGACCTTTTTATAAAAAGCAGAAAGTAGTGAAGGGAGGTCTCTTTATCTGGGGCTCCCCCTGTGAGGAGGGTGCTGACTGTGCCCTCAGAGAACTCAGGCTCCGCCCAGGGTCCCCCACCCTATGCCTGGGGGACACTTTGTCTAGGAATGAAATGATCCTGAAGGGCTAGTCAGGAAATCAGCTGTGCTCAAGGATCAATGGCAGATTTGGGGAATAGACTTCAATCCCATGGATGTGTATATTTCACATAAATACCCATCAAACATTCAGGGTCCTCCAAGATGTCAGACACAGACTCTTGTTTTTTCCTTTCTGCATTACCTCATGTTTATTTCCTGGATTTGCAGATATTTGAGACAAACCATACATGTAATAATCACATTGAATTCAGACAGAGTGAGGTAAAATTTAATGTTTATCGTAATTCACAGCAGACTTAGTGTTTCCCTTAACTTGGGTGAACATTTCTTCCCCTGAAACAGTTTAAATATTATCAAGAGTTGCTCTGGAGGTGCATTTATTCATAGCAACTAACCACACCATGTATTTTGTGGACAAGGTAGTCATTCTTCCTGAGATGCTCATGGTACCCAGCACTGCTGATGTGGCCAGTAGCCTGACCTGCCTTTTTCCTGTGCACAACTGAGTGTCTGCAGGAACACCGTGAGCTTCAGGGCTTCTTCCTTGTGGGTGGACATTGAGGAATACCCTGGGCTACCAAAGACTAAGAACACACAGCTCCTGGAAGCTCCTCAGGACTCCAACATGCTGGGCAGGTGACCTGGTCACAGTGCACAGACTCACTCCTTCTAGAAGTGTTCATTTCTAACTCTCTCTGTCACAGCCAGTGACATTGGAGGTCAGGGAACACAGTTCCCACTGCACTGGGTGAGAGAGCATGCATGATTCTTGGAAGTAAACCTTCACAGTGAATGACTTGCAGTATATGAGGGTGTCATGGTCAGAGGAAAGCCCCCACCTCAGGAAGCAGGTTCCCTTGAAAAGTCCACCGGAGAGCAGCTTTCCAGAGTCCCTGGGTCACTGAGTCCTGGGACTGTGCCTGAGGTCATATAAGTAAATGGTGCTGGAGAGCAGAACACAGCTCCATCCCATCTCGCTGTGGACACTGAGGATGTGGCCTCACCATCTGCATTTCCATCTGCAAGGATGTAAATTGGGGATCACGGTGGTAATGGTGAGTCTGAAATTTATAGTGGGTTTGCCAGGGGTGTTGGATGTTGTCATCATTGTCATCAGTCATGTTCCCTCTCCTGGGAACCAGAAAGACCAGTGTGAGTCCCCATCTCTGACTGACACCCTGTACATGTAGCACTGGCGCCACTCCTGCCCTGAGAGGTCACACCTGTGGGTCTGGGGCAGGTCAGCTCTCCCTCAGCCCAGTGACGTCACCTGTACACTGACTGATGTCGAGCCTGCTGTCTATGAGACGATGTTTACTCCATAGTATTTCATGAACAGAGTACGATACTTCTAGCTTTTCCAATAATATTTGTAGAGTAAATTAAATACTAAAGAATCTGCCTGGGGTTTCCCTGGTGGCGCAGTGGTTGAGAGTCCGCCTGCCGATGCAGGGGTTCGTTCCCTGGTCTGGGAGGATCCCACATGTCACGGAGCAGCTGGGCCAGTGAGCCATGACCCCTGAGCCTGCGTGTCCGGAGCCTGTGCTCCACAATGGGAGAGGCCACAACAGTGAGAGGCCCGCGTACCACAAAGTAAAATAAAATAAAATAAAAAAGGATCTGCGTGCTTGGATAACGATAATAGGAGAGCCAACCAAAGTAATATGGGGAAGAATCACAGGACAAGTCTGGACCCTGTTGTCAGTACATGAAAATTGAGGTGATACGCTGTGGAATAGACGAGTGGAAGGATGGCATCTAAAACCTAGAACCAGCTGAGCCCGTTATTCACCAGGTGGGAGAAGGGCCTGCATTTGTACAGATGCCCCAGCATCTGACCTGCTTTTCTTGAGCTGGTTGATTAGTGGAGATCCATCGAAATCCATATTAACATAGAAGGACATATAACAGGTGTCTTCATGTTTCAGTGGTTGGGGATGTGTTGTTTGGGTCTATTTAACCCTAGGAAAATGTGTTAGGTCACCAGGACTAAAAGAAAGTTATTTTTCCTTTGTGGAGCTAATTGGAGTTAATTATGTCTGGAGACTAGATCATATTATAATGCTGGAGGGAATATCCATTAGAGATGACCAATGGTGGTGGAAAAAAGAAGGGGTGAGATTTAAGTCATATTGCTTTGCAGGTTACCAGTGATGGTCACAGCAAGAGGGCCTGACCATTGTGATGAGAAGGAGAAGGACTGATGTTGGCGGGTTTCATGGTGACCACGTGGACAGGTCCTTCTGAACGTCTCTGTGTTTTCCCTTATAAAATCTTGAGAGCATGAGCTCAGAATGAGGTGGTGAATTCAGGAACATGTGACCAGATGGTTTAGGTCATTTTGTATCTTTGTTGGAATCATTGAGCAAAGAAGAAGCGGGAACTGTACTTGGAAATCAGCAGTGTCCTCGTGTGATATTAGATTTGTTGCCTGAGATGTTACTGAATGTAGAGAGATTCACTGTCCTCATATTTCATCTTCTAGGTCCACTTGGAATCCAGTTTCAAATGTGAGGGATGTAGATGAAACCTTTATTATGAAACAATGTGATATCTTAATTTTAAGAGGTATAAGTCAAAATTATGGAAATGTGTTACTGAAATTGTATTTGTCAAAATCTTCTCTGGGGCGACATAAATGAAAATTAATAATAATAATACAAGGTATTGATTTTGTTTTCAACCATTGCTAAATCCATTGAATCATGCAAGTAACAATCATTCATAAACTCAGATCCATCGCGGGTAAAATTTATTGTTAGGAAACGGTCATTCTATCTAATGAAATCTCACTCTCTCATCAAGGATCTGGGTCTCTGTGGACACGCAGCACAGTTCTCACCAGGAAGACAGGAAGGAGGGTATGGTGGTACATTTCTATTTTTCCAGAAGAGCATCTCTGAAGAAGTCCTCCCTCTGTTTACCCATTCCGTCCTTGTAGTATCTGAAAGAGGCCTTTGAGTGTACTGTGACATGTTCCCACAAGAAGTTCCCATGGCTTAGGAAGTGAAAGTTTAACTTCACTCTTCATTGTAATAGAAACATAAAAACTAATAATGGAGAAGCAAAAAAAAAAAAAACGTTTAAAATTTACCGAGAGGCAAGGTAGAGTTTTCTGGAAAATATTTGCAAAAGACATATCTAGCATATCTGATTGTTATCTAATATGTACCACGAAATCTTAAACTCAACAATAAGAAAGAAACAAAAGGATTAACAAATGGGCTAAAATCCTTAACAGACACCGGACCAAAAAGAAAAAGAGTTTGCAAACAAGGTTATGGGAGAACATATGTCACAGGGAAATGCCAGTCAGAACAAGGACATATCCCTGCAAACTTACAAGAGTGGATCAGATCAGGACTCTGAGAACCTTAAACCCCTGGAGGATGTGAAGCAGCAGGGGGTCCATTCACAGCTGGTGGGGATGCAGAATGGCATGCACCTTGGGAGACATTTTGGGGGCTTCTTGTGAAAGTAAACATACTCTTATCTACGTTTCAGCAATAGTGCTCCTTTGTATGTATCTGAAAGAGAATAAGATTTTAGTCCAGAGAAAACCCTGCACACGATGCTTACTTAGCTTTATTCATATTTGCAAAAATTTGGAAAGGTCCAAAATGTCCTTTAATAGGGAATGACTAATAAACCCTGTACATCCAGACAATGGACACTGAAATGTCACACCGATTTGGAAGAAATATTGAAGGGTGAGATGGAAATGAAGAAAAGAGATGCCAGAAGAACACAAGTGGCAAGGTGGTGTCAGGAGTGTGAAAGTGGCCCATGAGGACTGCGGTTCCTAAGAGGTTGTACAGGGTGAGGCTGAAGAGAAGACACCTTGGATTTGTCAGGAGGGAAATCTCCTCCTCTGCCCCTCTTGAGTTCCTGAGGCTGGACTGATAGTAAAACTAACAAAGACAGATTAACAGGAGAAAAGAAAAACATTTTAACCATAGGCATGGACGTGCCATAGAAATGGACCCAGAAGTGGGCAAAGCAGGCAGCTTTCATACTTTTAGACAAAGACCGAATATTTGTGAGGAATTGGTAGAAGGAGGAAATGTATGCTTTTGGTGCTCAATTAGTGAAGAACGTAAGCAGGGTTTGGGCTGGCATAGTCATTACAGAAGGAACAACGTTTGTTCATAGAGACTTCCAGGCCTGAATTCCCCATCCCTGGTGACAACCGTCTGCAATGGAAAGCAGGGTCCGGCTGCTCGGTGTTGAGAAACCAATGAAGAGGCAGCGTTGGTAGAAAGGAAAGTTTGCTTTATTTTGGCTGCCTGCACCCGGGGGTGGGGGACAGACTTCTCTCCAAAGGCCACCCCGCACTGAGAATGTGTGGGAAAGGGCTTTTATAGGTGGAGGGAGGGGGCTATAGGCAGAAACAGCAGAGCCAACTCTGACAGTCATCTTGAAATTGGTCACGTGGTGGTCTGGTCAGCCTCATCGTGATTGTTTTAAGTAGAGTTTATCTTCATTTCTAGTGTCCATTTGTTCCCATTTCTTTGAGGCCAGTTCTTGGAATTGTGGCAGCTTATGTCATGGCTACAGTCTGGTCATCATGCAGTTGACTTCTTCCTCCTGGTGGGAGTTTCAGTATCTACAAGACAGCTCACGGACCATGAACAAGAATATTATCTATAGCCCTTGAGCAGGAACTAAATGTCCTTGATTTGGTTAATGACTAAACTATTATCATTTTGTTTTCTTAGACAGTTTTCATTTCTTTCTAGACTTTCTAACTTCTCTGATTAAAGTTACTCTGAGGCTAAATTTTTTGCACAGAAAAAAGGCAGACAGAAGGCATGGGGTAAAGGACCATTTCATTTCCACCTCCAGGTACAGGGACACTACCTTTCACATGGGAGGTTTATTTCTTTCTTCAGGGTTACAGGGAGGAAGGTCACAATGTCCCTCTGCACTGGCTCTGGGTTAAGTCAGTTGGAGGAATATTTTGGGGTTGCCTACCATGGGCCACAATACTCAGGGCCTCTTTTATTATTTTGTTTCTACATATGCACACCAAGCATGTGATGTAGGTATCGGTTGACTTGAATCTTCCAGATGTGAAGCTGAACTGCAGCCTGGAATTGGCAGGTGATGTGCTGGAGAGCACACATCAGGACACAGTGAGACGTCCTGTCGAGGCCTGGGCTTCTCCACCCTGCACCTGGCCACGCCTGCAAAGGTTCCTGGACAGAGGTGGGCCTGCCTGTGAGGCTACAGGACTCTTCGTGGAATGAGAACCTGTGTGATTTTCCTGCATTTTAGTGTTAATCTAAGATTCTGTGGTGAAGAAAGGAGATTTGTTGTCAGCAGCTTCTGAAGATTCATGTTATTATCCACCTGACTATAAACCTTCCCTACCACCTACATATGTGTCTATTGGTAATAGCTTTGATGATGAATAGTTGACATAAAATAAACTGCACAGTAGAACAGGATGCAGGTATTATCTAAGCGTGTAGGGACTCTACTGGGCCTGGAATCAAGGAGCACATGTAGAAACACCCCCACCCACGTCCCCTCTAACTGGCATCATTCCTAGCGACCCACTGAGGATCCGGGGCTGCTCAGCTCATTTATGCTTCTCATGCAAGGGGTTAGCAGGCAAGTCAAGTGCCAGCCTCCTTGCAGGGACAGCGGGTCTATCAGTAGGGAAGTGCTGAGATTTCACAATGAGGAAGGAAGAATTTTTTCAACTCTTTATACATCCACTGGGATAGTTTTGAAACAGGTCAATTTAGACAAGATTTAGACAAGATTTAGACAAGATTTAGACAAGGGAAAACGTGAATATCTAAGTTTGAGTCTCTGTCTTTCCTATATGACATTTTTTTCCCCTATTTCAAAAACTCTTTCTAATTCAGAGACTGAATGTGTAAGTAAGGAACCATGGATGAGTACAGAGAGGTTCCCCAGGGAAAACTGCTGTATGGAGAGGAAACCCCAGACCCTGAGAGGAAAGCAGCCCTTAACAACCATCTGCACCTGCTCCTGGGGCTGAGACACACACTTGTGTGTCCTGAGTACCTCCTGCATGTCCCCTCCTGTCTACCTGCAGGGAGGTTTGTGTCTGGGCTCACACTGACTTCCCCACACTGTGTGTCTTTCCCACAGTAATACACGGCCGTGTCCTCAGATCTCAGGCTGTTCATTTGCAGATACAGCGTGTTCTTGGAGTTGTCTCTGGAGATGGTGAATCGGCCCTTCACAGAGTCTGCATAGTATGTGTAACCACCACTACTACTTATACTTGAGATCCACTCCAGCCCCTTCCCGGGAGCCTGGCGGACCCAGCTCATGGCATAGCTACTGAAGGTGAATCCAGACGCTGCACAGGAGAGTCGCAGAGACCCCCCTGGCTGCACCAAGCCTCCCCCAGACTCCACCAGCTGCACCTCACACTGGACACCTGCAAACACAGAGACATCCTGGTCAGGAGACTGTCACACAGCCACGGATTCCCTCACTCATATCCACTCACATCCTCAGTATCCCTTGCTCTCCATAAATTACCTTGTAAAATGGCCACAGGGACAACCCAGCTCAGCCCAAAGTCCATGGTGAGTGTTGTGTCCTGAACCCCGAGTGGGAGCACGTGGGAATCCCGGGCTGGAGCTCCTCTCCCAGACCTGCAGGGTCAGGGCAATAAATACGTTCTTCCATAAATTAGTAGATAAAGAATGTGTGAGGTATCCATGCTGTGGAATTGTATTCAGCAGTTCAAATATTAAACTACTATACCATGAAAGGACATGAGGGAATCCTAAATGCATATTGCTGATTAAAAATTTGGTCTGAAAACATTCAACTTCACCTATTTCGCGTTTGGGAAAAGGCAAGTCTCTATAAAAAGCAAGCAGATGGGCATTTAGCAGGAATTGGGAGAAGGTGTTTGATAAGAGAAACATGGACAATATTTAAGGATAGTGAAATTCTTCTCTATGAAATTGCAGTGGTGGAAATATTGCACTATGGACTTGTCAAAATATATAAAGTAATAGCTGAAAGAGTGAACCTTATTGAATATAAATATAAATGTCATTTATAAGTCAGAGACTCAAGGATGGAAGGATGCACACTGTATAGATGATACGTAATATTATATGAATCTATGAATTAACATGTCCGAAGAAGGTGGGAAAATAGGTCTTGACCTAATTGACTTCGGAAATGACTGGAGTCTGAAGGCTAAGTTCTAAGCCACTGCACGTGAGCACTAGAGCGTGGAGGGTAACGGTATTTCCATCAGGAGTCAGGCTAAGCATTCTCTTATTACTGTGCATGTGGAATTGAACAATTAGTAGCTGAATGGCATCGGTGTAGCCAGGCTTCTCACTGTTGGATGGAAAGTAACAGACAAGCAAGGCGGAAAGGCTGGATTTTCCCATGTGATGTTGCACTACGATCGGAGATGTAAGAAGGATCTCACATTTACCTTAACGCAGGTCAGAGGGTGAGTTACAGAGATAGTTGCAGACGTGTGTGTGTATACATGGGGTAGTGCACACAGATATATTTCCAAGGTCTATTAGCTATAGGGTCTAGAGGAAATGCCCTCAGTAGACAGGACACCAGCATTAGTATCCTAATACCGACTCTTCTGGTTGCTAATAGTATTTTCCAGAAAAGGATCCACAGCTCATCTGAGGCATGGCTAATTCTAGGGCCAGAGAAAATAATACACATGATTATGCCGCAGATTCTTTTAACACCAGAAAGTAAAGAAGTGTTCACACAAATGGATGGGCGCCCGTAAAGAGGATACAGGAGACAATCTGAAAGAGCTCTACATGGGTGAAAAGCTGTAACAATTAGAGAAGCAAAGAAAATGCCTTACTATGTAACCCTAACACAAGGTATGAAACAAATATCTTGAGTTATACTTATGTAAAGAGATTGAATAAATATACCTAATGGGGAAGGTAGGATAAATCTCCCTTAAGGAAGAACTTCAGGTCACTCATCATGGTCATCCTCCCTTCAAGAAGGTGCACTTAAATCTCCACCCCTGAACGTGGCCAGGCATAGGGACGTGGCAGAAATTATGGGGGTCCTTGAGTTTCATGATGAATTTTTAGGTATAAGATCCCAAACATCATTCATAAAATAATTTTGTAATTTTTCTGTATCCATTAAAAATTCTGTCCTGAAAACAACGACAGCGACAGCAACAATAACTTCACTGACAAGGGACTGAAAGCACAGACGTGGAGAGCGCGCTTTCTAGTATCATATTTATACGGGGCGTGTACCATGAGTATACAGCGAATTCACAGCTCAACGACAGCAACAAAACGTGAAAATCATGAGCTCTGTGCCAGCGATCTGAAGGTCCTTCCACAGAGAAGAGATAAAGGGTTTTAAGAAGATTCTTCGTTAAGGAAACAAAATAACACGATGATGAGATACTGCTACTCACGTATTACAACAGTTAAAGCACAAAATAATAAGAAATTCAAATACTGGGGATGATGTAGAGCAAAAGGCCCCTCAGCCGCTTGCTGGACGGAATGCCAATGGCAGCCAATTGGAATATATTTGTCGGTTTCTTAGAGAGCAAACCACTCACCATGGGATTGAGGAGAGAGCTAGAAAAGAATTTACAAAAATTGTTTGAATATTTATGTTTATACAGATAACTTCATACGGGTGCTTGTATCATCTTTACATATTTGAGCCTTTACCACTTCCTAAAAATGGGTTATGTAGTCAGTTTTTATGGTTACTTTCCACACGATTAGGATATACCTGTTTCTGTTCCCTGTTATCGAACTCTCTATTTTATCTAATTATCTATTATCAATCTCCACACTAGATTACAAGGTACAGGAAACACGTCCCACAGGTTACAGCTCAACCTGTGTCCTGACATTTCAAAATGTCCTCTGAGGAGAAAATGACTGCAGTGCTTTATGGACATCAGTTTCTGAATATCAACATGACTCATACTATTCAAGTGAAAGGCATTGCATCAGACAGGACTCGAGAGATTCCCAGGAGGAGAGGAATTGGAAACCCATCTGATGGTGGAAAGCAGATTTAAAGTTCAACAGTAAAAATTATTTATGTCATTAAACGATTAAAAACTTGACAACTAATAACAGAAAGTAGTGACCTAATCTTCAAATAAAGGTCTCGTGAAGAAATATTTCTGTGTGGCCCGTCCAAAGATAGATGGGGAAAGACAGACAAGCCTGACTCCATGAAAAAAAATCTCAAGTTTAGACACAAGAAAGTTCCCTGGAATCATTGTTGATGAGGCTTCCAAGGGTGGCAATTATCCAGTGGAGAAACCACAGCTTCTGAGAGAAAACCCCTCCGTGACAATCTCTGCACCTGCCCTGAGATTGGTGCTCTTGTTTCCTGAAGACCCTGCGCGCCCCCTGGTGGTTGGAGTGGCCCCTGCAGGGAGGGTCGTGTCTGACTCACTTGGATTTCTCATTGGGGCTCCTGGGACAGTAACACAGCGCTGTGTCCTAGGTCATCACAGAGCTGAGCTGCAGGGAAAACTGAATTTGTGAGGTGTCTCTGGAGGTGGAGAGTCATTTTGGGGGAGACATCTTTTATGCTGTGCTACTCCCACAACCAAAGCACCGGTTACCACAGCCCTTTCCCTGGGGGCTGAGGGATCCAGTCCCAGCAGGCAGCACTGTTTGTGATGGAGAATCCAGAGACTGAGCAGGTGAGGGAGAGGGTCTTCCATAGTCCTGGGCCCGATTCCTGCACCAGCACCTGGGACAGGACACCTGGGGAAGGAGAAACAATGAGACACCCACTTCACAGATGTCACCCCATAACTCCACCTTCCTCAGACCCAGGAGATGCTCACAGCTGAAGGATGCCAGCAAAAGGAGGAATGACCAGAAGATTTTCATGTTCATTTTGGTTAATGCTTTGACTTTCAGAGTTAATGTCAGTGAAGATGAGAACCCTGACTCTGCACAGCACAGGTGCTGTGCTTTCCCCTTGAGCCTGGGTGTGATGTGCAGAAAAAAAGCATGCTTCCATATAAAGATGGCCATGGCTGGTCCTTCTCTAGGGCTCTGGAGGAGGGTGCTGGCTGAGGTCCAGGGTGGACACAGCTTCATGTCACCTCTGAAGAATGCGTGATGTTTCTTTTCCAATATGATACTTACATTTCCATATATGTCTATCTGCGTCTATATTATAGGTGTATTAGTTGGCTAGTGTGGCCATTACAGAATAAGAGACTGGGTGGATTAAACAACAGAAATGGATTCCTCTCAGGCCTGGAGCCTAGAAGTGTAATGTCACGGTGTCAGCAGGTTTGGGTCCTTCTCAGGCCTTTCTCCTTTGCTTGCAGATGGACCTCTTCTCACTGAATCCTCAGATGGTCTTTTCTCTGTGTGTCTGTGGGCATCCCTAGTTTACTTGTCTGTTCATTATTCCTCTTCTTAAGTGTGACAAAGACCCTTGACCACCCCTTAGCCAACAGGCTCCTGTAATTCTCTTCTCAACTAGTCTTGACCTGTGGGCTTCTGTGTTTGTATTTGCATGGCCAGGTTTTGTCAAGAGCCCTGCTGAGTGAGAATAATGAGAATCCCCCACCCTTGAAGTGTGATCACCCGCAGTATTTGATAAAAGCCGTCAAACCCCCTATCACCCACAGGATACCTGATCACCCAGGTCTCCCTTTAGCAAGAATCCTTCTGAGTCTATGTAACCAGAATCCCCTTAGCCTGTATTTCTTCTGTTAATAATTTCCAGTGCACTCCACCCCACCCTCTTCTTGGCCATAAGCCCCCACTTGCCAGGCTGTATTTGGAATTAAGCCAAGTTGCCAAGGCTGCCTCCCATATGCAGCAGTGAGTTCTGTCTTCAGGTTTCGGATGAGCTGTATATTGGAAACATGAGTATTGTTTTCACTGCCCATGGCCATATAACTCATGCCTGAATGAAGCTGATTTCTCATGTATATTTTCCCTAAGTCCACTCACAGCCATTTGTGTGTAGGGACACTAGACTGTTCTTCAGCCTATGCCTGGGACTACATTAAACATTCGCCAAGAATCACAGAAATGTGAAAAGCATGGCTCTAATTTGACCCCAGAAAGTGCTCAATTACATGACGGGAGTTGAAACAAGAAAAGAGACCATCACCTTGACTGACCTCAGCTGGGAACGTGTGTGTGTGTGTGTGTGTGTGTGTGTGTGTGTGTTTGTTGGGTGATTAAAACAGCCGTCCACATGTTAATGTCTGTGAATGACCACAAAATGACAGTATTTATTTTGGGGTGCCGATAATAGCTAGAAGTAGGTGAATTTGCAAATGTGGAATCTGTGAATATTGAGGATCATTGCATGAGCAGTATTGGAGCACTCTGGCATTAGAGTCTATAACACTGTCTGCTGCACAATTCAACATCTGTGTGCAGGTTGCCTGAAAGCAGGACGGTGTGTCTCTTCCTTCCACATGTACAGAAACAAAACAACAATTAATACTGTTTAAAAATCTCATGTGCACTCTCAGGATATTTACAAGTTTCACAAACTTCAGGCTCAAACTGAACATTATGGTGAGCCGCAGGTTTGTTTTGAGCTCCTTTGAGGAAAAGGTAAATAAAGAAATGAAAAACAACCTTAATTCTTGAGTATTATATGTGTGTGTGCATATGAATATATACATACACAACTATAATAAAAATAAAAATTAAGCAAATATGTACATGCACACAAAATTTTCTAGACACAACATAATCCACAACAGTGAAGTATTAGGATACAGAACAGGGTCTCTGGTGGAGGTCCTGGCCAGGAAGAAGAAAGCACAGGTTCTAACAAGAATTCCCTCCCAGCCCTTATCTGCGGCCGTCCTAGGCCTCAGCCCTGTACTAGTTGGGTCCTGAGCGCCCCCTGGTGGTTAGGGGCCTCCGTGCAGGGAGGTTTGTGTCTGGGCTCACACTGACTTCCCCTCACTGTGTGTCTTTCACACAGTAATACACGGCTGTGTCCTCAGTTGTCAGGCTGCTCAGCGATAAATAGACATGACTCTTGGAGGTGTCCCTGGTGATGCTGAGCCGGGACTTAAGAGTTGGGTTATAATAGACGCTTCCACTATAACCCATCACACCAACCGACTCCAGTCCCTTTCCTGGAAGCTGTCGGACCCAGCCTACACTATCGCTGCTTAATGAGAATCCAGAGATAGAGCAGGTGAGGGAGAGGGTCTGTGAGGGCTTCAACAGGCTGGGTCCCGACTCCTGCAGCTGCACCTGGGACAGGACACCTGTGGACAGAGAGAACCACGGTGACTCATGGGCTCAGATGCAGCTTCCCCATGTGTTCATGTCTGAATCCCTGAGACACTCACCTCTGGGAGCTGACACCAGGAAGAGGAAGAACCACAGTGGATTCATCTTCTTGCAGATGAGATTCATGAAGCCCAGAAAATCTCTGCAAGCGGGTGGAGAAACCCGAATTTAAGTGAACAGGTACTTTGTTTTTACCTTGTGGTCTAAGGGGATATTTGCATATAGGAGGGACCTTTTTATAAAAAGCAGAAAGTAGTGAAGGGAGGTCTCTGTATCTGGGGCTCCCCCTGTGAGGAGGGTGCTGACTGTGCCCTCAGAGAACTCAGGCTCTTCCTGGGGTCCCCCACCCTATGCCTTGGGGACACTTTGTCCAGGAGTGAAATGATGGTGAATGGCTAGTCAGGAAATCAGCTGTGCTCAAGGACTAATGGCAGATTTGGGGAATAGACTTCAATCCCATGGATGTGTATATTTCACATAAATACCCATCAAACATTCAGGGTCCTCCAAGATGTCAGACACAGACTCTTGTTTTTTTTCCTTTCTGCATTACCTCGTGTTTATTTCCTGGATGCGCAAATATTTGAGGCAAACCATACATGTAATAATCACATTGAATTCAGACAGAGTGAGGTAAAAGTTAATGTTTATCATAATTCACAACGGACTTCGTGTTTCCCTTAACTTGAGTGAACATTTCTTCACCTGAAAGAGTTTAAATATCATCAAGAGTTGCTTTGCAGGTGCATTTTTTCATAGCAACTAACCACACTGTGTATTTTGTGGACAAGGTAGTCATTCTTGCTGAGATGGTCATGGTTCCCAGCACTGCTGACGTGGCCAGTAGCCTGACCTGCCTTTTTCCTGTGCACAAGTGAGTGTCTGCAGGAACACCGTGAGCTTCAGGGCTCCCTCGTTGTGGATGGACATTGAGGAATGGCCAGGGCTAGAAAGGTCTAAGAACTGACAGCTCCTGGAAGCTCCTCAGGACTCCAACGTGCTGGGCAGGTGACCTGGTCACAGTGCACAGACTCACTCCTTCTAGAAGTGTTCATTTCTAAATCTCTCTGTCACAGCCAGTGACATTGGAGGTCAAGGAACACAGTTCCCAGCACACTGGGTGAGAGAACATGCATGATTTTTAGAAGTAAACCTTCACTGTGAATGGCTTGCAGAGTATGAGGGTATCATGGTCAGAGGAAAGCCCCCACCTCAGGAAGCAGGTTCCCTTGAAAAGTCCACCTGAGCGCAGGTTTCCTGAGTCCCTGAGTCAGTGAGTCTTGCAACTGTGCCTGAGGTCATATAAGTAAATGGTGCTGGAGAGCAGAACACAGCTCCATCCCATCTCGCTGTGGACACTGAGGATGTGGCCTCACCATCTGCATTTCCATCTGCAAGATGTAAATTGGGGATCACGGTGGTAATGGTGAGTCTGAAATTTATAGTGTGTTTGCCAAGGTTGTTGAATGCTGTCATCTGTGTCATCAGTGGTGTTACCTCTCCTGGGAACCAGAAAGACCAGTGTGAGTCCCCATCTCTGACTGACACCCTGTACATGTAGCACTGGCGCCGCTCCTGCCCTGAGAGGTCACACCTGTGGGTCTGGGGCAGGTCAGCTCTCCCTCAGCCCAGTGATCCCACCTGTACACTGACTGATGTCGAGCCTGCTGTCTATGAGACGATGTTTACTCCATACTATTTCATGAACAGAGTACGATGCTTCTTCTAGCTGTACCAATAATATTTGCAGAGTAAATTAAATACTAAAGAATCTGCCTGCGTGAATGTCAATAATAGGAGAGCCAACCATGTAATATGGGCAAGAATCACAGGACAAGTCTGGACCCTGTTGTCAGGACATGAAAATTGAGCTGATACGCTGTGGGATAGGGGAGTGGAAGGGATGGCATTTAAAACCTAGAGCCAGCTGAGCCCGTTATTCACCAGGTGAAAGAAGGGCCTGCATTTGTACAGATGCCCCAGCATCTGACCTGCCTTTCTTGAGCTGGTGGATTAGAGGAGATCCATCCAAATCCATGTTAACATAGAAAGATATATAACAGGTGTCTTTATGTTTCAGTGGTTGGGGATGTGTTGTTCGGGTCTATTTAACCCTAGGAAAAATGTGTTAGGTCACCAGGACTAAAAGAAAGTTATTTTTCCTTTGTGGAGCTAATTGGAGTTAATTTTGTCTGGAGACTAGATCATATTATAATGCTGGAGGGAATATCCATTAGAGATGACCAATGGGTGATGGAAAAAGAAAGGGTGAGATTTAAGTCATATTGTTTTGCAGATTACCAGAGTTGGTCACAGCAAGAGGGCCTGACAATGGTGATGAGAGGGAGAAGGACTGATGTTGGTGGGTTTCATGGTGACCACGTGGACAGGTCCTTCTGAAGGTCTCTGTGTTTTCCCTTATAAAATCTTGAGAACATGAGCTCAGAATGAGGTGTGGACTTTAGGAACATTGAGGCCAGATAGTTTAGGTCATTTAGTATGTTTGTTGGAATCATTGAGAAAAGAAGAAGCAGGAACTATACTTGGAAATCAGCAGTGTCCTCGTGTGATATTAAATTAGTTGCCTTAGTGGTTACTGAATGTAGAGAGATTCGCTGTCCTCACATTTCATCTTCTAGGTCCACTTGGAATCCAGTTTCAAATGTGTGGGATGTTGATGAAACCTTTATTATGAAACAACGAAGTACCTAAATTTTAAGAGGTATAAGTCAAAGTAATGGAAATGTGTTTGAAATTGTAATTGTCAAACTCTTCTCTGGGGCAACCTAAATTAAAATTAATAATAATAATTCCTGGTATTGATTTTGTTTTCAACCATTGCTAAATCCATTGAATCATTCAAGTTACAATCATTCATAAACTCAGATCCATCACGGGTAAAACTTATTGTTAGGAAACGGTCATTCTATCTGATGAAATCTCACTCTCTCATCAAGGATCTGTGTCTCTGTGGACACGCAGCACAGTTCTCACCAGCAAGACAGGAAGGAGGGTATGTTGGTACATTTCTATTTTTCCAGAAGAACATCTCTGAAGAAGTCCCCCCTCTGTTTACCTATTCCGTCCTTGTAGTATCTGAAAGAGGCCTTTGAGTGTAATGTGACATGTTCCCACATGAAGTCCCATGGCTTAGGAAGTGAAAGTGTAAGTTCACTTTTCATTGTAATAGAAACACAACTAATAATTGAGAAGCAAAAAAAAAAAAAAACATTTGAAATTTACCCAGGGGCAAGCTAGACATTGGCAGAAAATATTTGCAAAAGAGAAATCTAGTATATCTGATTGTTATCTAATATGTACCAAGAAGTCTTAAACTCAACAATAAGGAAGAAACAAAACTATTAAAATATCTGCCAAAATCCTTAACAGAGACCTGACCAAAAAGAAAAAGAGTTTGCAAATACGGCTGTGGGAGAACATATGTCACAGGGAAATGCCAATCAGAACAAGGACATATCCCTGAAGACTTATAAGAGTGGATCAGATCAGGACTCTGAGAACCTTAAACACCTGGAGGGTATGAAGCATCAGGGGGTCCATTCACAGTTGGTGGGGATGCAGAACGGGTTGCACCTTGGGAGACATTTTGAGGTCTTCTTGTGAAAGTAAACATACTCCTATGTATGTCTCAGAAATAGTGCTCTTTTGTACGTACCTTAAAGACAATAAGACTTTAGTCCAGAGAAAATCCTGCCCACGATGCTTAGTTAGCTTTATTGATATCTGCCCAAATTTAGGAAAAAAGCAAGATGTCCTTTCATAGGGAATGACTAATAAACTGTGTATATCCAGACAATGGACACTGAAATCTCACAGCGATTTGAAGAAATATCAAATGGTGAGATGGAAATGCAAAGTAGAGATTGCAGAAGAACACAAGTGGCAAGGTGATGTCAGGAGTGTGAAAGTGGCCCGTGAGGACTGTGGTTCGTCAGAGGTTGTCCAGAATGAGGCTGAAGAGAAGCCAACTTGGATTTGTCAGGAGGGAAATATCCTCGTCTGCCCCTCTTGAGTTCCTGAGGCTGGGCTGATAACAAAAGTGACAAAGACAGATTAACAGGAGAAAAGAAAAAAAATTTTACCATGGACAGGGATGTGCCATAGAAATGGACCCAGAAGTGACCAAAGCAGGCAGCTTTTATATTGTTAGACAAAGACCGAATATTTGTGAGGAATTGGTAGAAGGAGGAAATGTATGGTTTTGGTGCTCAATTAGTGAAGAACTTAAGCAGAGTTTGGGGGTGGCTAGTGCATTAACAAAAGAACAAGGGCTTCCCTGGTGGCGCAGTGGTTGAGAGTCCGCCTGCCGATGCAGCGGACACGGGTTCGTGCCCCGGTCCGGGAAGATCCCACATGCCGCGGAGCGGCTGGGCCCGTGGGCCATGGACGCTGAGCCTGCGCATCTGGAGCCTGTGCTCTGCAACGGGAAAGGCCACAACAGTGAGAGGCCCGCGTACCGCAAAAAAAAAAAAAAAAAAAAGAAAGAAAAAAGAAAGAAAGAAAGAACAAGGTTTGTACATAGCAGCTTCCAGGACTGAATTCCCCATCGCTGGTGATAAGAGTGTCCCTCTGTGATGGAAAGCAGGGTCCGGCTGCTTGGTGCTGAGAAGCCAATGAAGAGGCAGCATTGGTAGAAAGGAAAGTTTGCTTTATTTTGGCTGCCTGCACCCAGGGGTGGGGGACAGACTTCTCTCCAAAGGTCACCCCGCACTGAGAATCTGTGGGAAAGGGCTTTTATAGGTTGAGGGAGGGGGCTACAGGCAGAAACAGCAGAGTCAACTCTGGCAGTCACCTTGAAATTGGTCACGTGGTGGTCTGATCAGCATCATCTTGATTGTTTTAAGTAGAGTTAATCTTCAGTTCCAGGGTCGGTTTATTCTCATTTCTGTGAGGCCAGTTCTTGGAATTGTGGCAGCTTATGTCACAGCTGCAGTCTGGTCATCATGCAGTTAACTTCTTCCTCCTGGTGGGAGTTTCAGTATCTACAAGACAGCTCACGGGACATGGACAAGAATATTTTCTATAGCCCTTGAGGACGAACTAAAGGTCCTTGATTTGCTTAATAACTAAACTATTATCATTTAGTCTCATTGAACACTTTCCCCCTCTTTCTGCATTTGCTCACTTCGATGATTATACTTTTTCTTTGGCTAAATATTTTTCGACTGAAAAGTGGCAGGTGGAAGGCATGAGGTGAAGGACCGCTTCATTTCCATGCCTAGATGTGGGAGAACAGCTTTCACATGGGACGTTTATTTCTCGCTTCAGGAAGACACGGAGAAAAGTCAGAGTGTCCCTCTAGTGGGCTCTGTCTTAAGTCACTTGGAGGCATATTTTGGGTGGCCTATCCTGGGCCCCAACACTCAGGGCCTCTTTTATTATTTTGTTTCTACATATGCACACCAAGCATGTGATGTAGGTATCGGTTGACTTGAATCTTCCAGATGTGAAGCTGAACTGCAGCCTGGAATTGGCAGGTGATGTGCTGGAGAGCACACATCAGGACACAGTGAGACAGCCTGGAATTGGCAGGTGATGTGCTGGAGAGCACACATCAGGACACAGTGAGACGTCCTGTCAAGGCCGGGGCTTCTCACCCTGGACCTGGCCGCCCCTGCAAATGTTCCTGGACAGAGGCGGGCCTGCCTGTGAGGCTGCAGGACTCTTCGTGGAATGAGAACCTGTGTGGTTTTCCTGCATTTTAGTGTTAATCTAAGATTCTGTGGTGAAGAAACGAGATTTGTTGTCAGCAGCTTCTGAAGATTCACGTTATTATCCACCTGACTATAAACCTTCCCTACCACATACATATGTGTCTATTGGTAATAGCTTTGGTGATGAATACTTGACATAAAATAAACTGCACAGTAGAACAGGATGCAGGTATTATCTAAGCGTGTAGGGATTCTATTGGGCCTGGAAGCAAGGAGCATATGTAGAAACACTCCCACCCACATCCCCTCTAACTGGCATCACTCCCAGCGACCCACTGAGGATCCGGGGCTGCTCAGCTCATTTATGCTTCTCATGCAAGAGGTTAGCAGGCAAGTCAACAGCCAGCATCCTGGCAGGGACAGCTGATCTATCAGTAGGGCAGGGCTGAGATTTCACAATGAAGAAGGAATGATATTTTCAACTCTTTATACATCCGCTGGGATAGTTTTGAAACCGGTCAGTTTGGAAAACATTTAGACAAGGGAATACCTGAAAATCTAACTTTGAGTCTCTGTCTTTAATAAATAACATTTTCCCCCTATTTCGAAAAGTCTTTCTAATTCAGGGACTGAATGTGTAAGTAAGGAACCATGGATGAGTACAGAGAGGTTCCCCAGGGAAAACTGCTGTATGGAGAGGAAACCCCAGACCCTGAGAGGAAAGCAGCCCTTAACAACCATCTGCACCCGCTCCTGGGGCTGAGACACACACTTGTATGTCCTGAGTGCCCCCTGCATGCCCCCTCCTGTCTCCCTGCAGGGAGGTTTGTGTCTGGGCTCACACTGACTTCCCCGCACTGTGTGTCTTTCCCACAGTAATACACGGCCGTGTCCTCAGATCTCAGGCTGTTCATTTGCAGATACAGCGTGTTCTTGGAGTTGTCTCTGGAGATGGTGAATCGGCCCTTCACAGAGTCTGCATAGTATGTGTAACCACCACTACTACTAATACTTGAGATCCACTCCAGCCCCTTCCCGGGAGCCTGGCGGACCCAGCTCATGGCATAGCTACTGAAGGTGAATCCAGACGCTGCACAGGAGAGTCGCAGAGACCCCCCTGGCTGCACCAAGCCTCCCCCAGACTCCACCAGCTGCACCTCACACTGGACACCTGCAAACACAGAGACATCCTGGTCAGGAGACTGTCACACAGCCACGGATTCCCTCACTCATATCCACTCACATCCTCAGTATCCCTTGCTCTCCATAAATTACCTTGTAAAATGGCCACAGGGACAACCCAGCTCAGCCCAAAGTCCATGGTGAGTGTTGTGTCCTGAACCCCGAGTGGGAGCACGTGGGAATCCCGGGCTGGAGCTCCTCTCCCAGACCTGCAGGGTCAGGGCTGGGGCTGCTTTATATCAGCAGAGGAAGGACCCTATTTGCATGGCCTTGTAGTATATAAGAGGCTATGTCATTGAATGTCCTCAGAAAGGGCAGGGTCTCAGAGCAGGTGTGAGAGTCTTGGATTTTGTGGTGTTGATAGCATTTGGGAAATATGACTTTCATTGTGTGATTGTTCCTGAGTCAGCACTTAGGACCCATATGTCATTTTACATATGCACACACATCCTGTGATGTCGCTGTCATTGTTACCCTCATATTGGAGGTGTAAACTACACCCAGAGGAATGGAGGGTGTGTGGAGTGTCCAAGGAGAAACACGTGGTGACCGTGAGATCCGGCATCTGCACCTGAGCTCTGCGCCAGGCTGCTCCCTTGAACCTATCCCAGGACAGGGTTGGACTTGCCGGGTGAGGTTTGCAGATCCCCCTCCTGTAATAAGGTCATGATGACGTTGCTCTCTTCCCATGTTTACCTAAAATATATGGAGGGGGTCAGGGTTCATGAGACGTATTTTCAAGAGTCTCTTATGTTTCTGTACCTTCCCTTCACCCCTTCCCTCCCAAGTCATGCATTTCTTTATTTGTAATTACTTTAATGAGGTTCTTGACATATAAGACAGCGCACACACTCAGAATGAACACTCTGATAAATACTGACGGAGGCATCAGCATTACCAGGAGAGAACGAATCAATTCCTCTCATTATTTTCACTAGTTTCTGGGTTTCCTCCTTCCTGTCCCTTCTTATCTTCCATCCTGTCCCCACAGAACCGTTGATCTTCCCTTGTTATGTCAGGTTACTTTCCATTTTCTAGAATTTATAAAAGGGGGATCATATTATATGTAGTTTTATTGTTATGGATTATTTTACTCAGCACAGTAGTTGTGAATACTCGCATGTTTTTGTGTGCATCAAGAATCCTTGGTTTTACGAAATTGAGGTGGATAGACCTAGAGTCTGTCATACAGAGTGAAGTAAGTCAGAAAGAGAAAGACAAATACCATATGCTAACACATATGTATGGAATTTAAGAAGAAAAAAATGTTACGAAAAACTTAGGGGTAAGACAGGAATAAAGACACAGACCTACTAGAGAATGGACTTGAGGATATGGGGAGGGGGAAGGGTAAGCTGTGACAAAGCGAAAGAGAGGCATGGACATATATACACTACCAAACGTAAGGTAGATAGCTAGTGGGAAGCAGCCACATAGCACAGGGAGATCAGCTCAGTGCTTTGTGACTGCCTGGATGGGTGGGATAGGGAGGGTGGGAGGGAGACGCAAGAGGGAGGGGATATGGGAACATATGTATATGTATAACTGATTCATTTTGTTATAAAGCAGAAACCAACACACCATTGTTAAGCAATTATACTCCACTAAGATGTAAAAAAAAATAAATAAAAAAAGCATCCTTGGTTTTAATAACAGGTTTCATTAAAAGAATGATCATAGCATGATTGGTTTATTTATTAAGCTGATGTGTGACACTGGAATTGTTTCCAGTTTCTGGGTGTTACAATAAAGCTGATACTCGTCTTGGATATGTAAAGAGATGAGAAGCTGAGAAAATGCTTCTTATTTAAAGTTCTTAAAACAACCTCAAAATGGGGCAAGTTGCACATTATCAAAATCACACCAATATATCAGGTAAATATAGAACTAAAACAGCAACAAATTTATATCTAGGAGAGAGACAAATGCCCACAGATTAAAAAAGAATAAAAAGATTAATCCTGACATAGGCTGCTGAATGGAATAAAAACTACTACAAGATTAAACTAGAAATGGATGCCTTGAGGTCGAGTGTGGTTAAGGTGTAATAGTGTGCCAATGTCTCGTAACAACCTCACCAGTGTCAGCGTGGTCCTGCTAAAGTGTGAATCATATGGTGTTACCTCTCTATTCACACAGGTGTGATTTCTTATCTGGGACAGCCCAGGATTCCTGCCTGAGCTCTTAGGTCCTCCTGTATCATGGGGAGGAGGACCTTGGCTCTGGACTTGGGTCTGCACTGTTTCATAGCATCTCCACTTACAGTGTGACCTTTGTCCCCTCATCCAGTCCCACTGTGGCATATATTTACCACATATGAAATGGTACAATGGGATCGCACACGGAAATGTATAAGAATGTTCCAGGTGTTGACTGACGCACAAATCCCTGGCACAACCTCTGACAGTTTACACGGACAGCAGCTCTTTATTTTGTTCACCGTCTCTGCTTGGCAGGGCCTGGAGGAGAAGCCCACACTTCCCCATGCACGGTCACTGTGAGAGGCTCAAGTTCAGCTGCAGGACCTGCTCCTGTGATGCACACTCACATGTTAGCGAGGGTGACCCTGAGTGTAGGCTGGGGGCTCAGCCAGGTCTGAGGGCTGGGCCTTGTGTCCACCTCGTGTGGACATCGCTTGGGCTCTTACTTCCTTTCAGCACGATGACTGGGACAGCTGAGTGGTCCCTGCATCAGAGCCGTTCGTCAGGGCAGTCACTTACACAACTAGACACAGCTTGATATAAGATCCTAGAAGTCATGCTCCTAATATTTACATAACTGATTTGAAACTTAGAGCTGCATCGTAGACTGCCCGTGAATTATCGCGGTCTCTTCATTTACAACTGAGAAAAAATGGAAGCAACAAATACGTTCCTCCATAAATTAGAAGATAAACAATGCATGCTGTATCCATGCTGTGGAATTGTATTCAGCAATTTAAATAATAAACTATTATACCATGAAAAGACATGAGGGAATCCTAAATGCATATTGCTAATTAAAAAATTGGTCTGAAAACGTTCAATTTCACCTATTTCGCATTTGGAAAAAGGCATGTTTCTATATAAAGCAAGCAGATGATCATTTAGCAGGAATTGGGGAGAAGGTGTTTGATAAGTGAAACATGGACAATATTTAAGGATAGTGAAATTCATCTCTATGAAATTGCAGTGGTGGAAACATTGCACTATGGACTTGTCAAAATATATAAAGTAATAGGAGAATCTTTTTGAATATAAATATAAATGTAATATATAATTCAGAGACTCAAGGATGGAATGATGCACACTGTATAGATGTTACCTAATATTATAGTGAATCTATGAATTCGCATGTCTGAAGAAGGTGGGAAAATAGGTCTTGACCTAAGTGACTTTGGAAATGAGTGGAATCTGAAGGTTAAGTTCTAAGCCACTGCACGTGAGCACTAGAGCCTGGTGGGTAACGGTATTTCCATCAGGAGTCAGGCTAAGCATTCTGTTACTACTGTGCATGTGGAATTGAACAATTAGTAGCTGGATGGCATCGGTGGAGCCGGGCTTCTCACTGTTGGATGGAAAGTAACAGACAAGCAAGGCGGAAAGGCTGGATTTTCCCATGTGATATTGCACTAGGATCGGAGGTGTAAGAATGATCTCACATTTACCTTAACGCAGGTCAGAAGGTGAGATACAGATATAGTTGAAGACGTGTGTGTATAAGTGGGGTAGTGCACACAGATGTATTTCCAAGGTCTGTTAGATTATAGGGTCTAGAGGCAATGCCCCCAGTGGATAGGACACCAGTATTAGTATCCTAATACCCACTCTTCTGGTTGCTAATAGTATTTTCCAGAAAAGCATCCACAACTCAGCTGAGGCATGGCTAATTCTAGGGCCAGAGAAGAGAATACACATGATTATCCTGCTGATTCTTGTGGCACCAGAAAGTAAGGAAGTGTTCACACTAATGGATGGGGCCCCGTAAAGAGGATACAGGAGACAATGTGAAAGAGATCCTCATGGGTGACAAGCTGTAACAATTACAGAAGCAAACAAAATGCCGTAGTATATAACCTTAACACAAGGTATGAAACAAATATCTTGATTCATACTTATACAAAGAGATTGAATAAATATACCTAATGGGGAAGGTAGGATGAATCTCCCTTAAGGAATAACTTCAGGTCACTCAACATGGTCATCCTCCCTTCAAGAAGGTGGTCTTAACCCTCCATCCCTGAATATGGCCTGGAGTATGGACGTGGCAGAAATTATGGGTGTCCTTGAGTTTCATGATGAATTTTTAGGTATAAGATCCCAAACATCATTCATAAAATAATTTTGTAATTTTTCTGTATCCATTAAAAATTCTGTCCTGAAAACAACGACAGCGACAGCAACAATAACTTCACTGACAAGGGACTGAAAGCACAGACGTGGAGAGCGCGCTTTCTAGTATCATATTTATACGGGGCGTGTACCATGAGTATACAGCGAATTCACAGCTCAACGACAGCAACAAAACGTGAAAATCATGAGCTCTGTGCCAGCGATCTGAAGGTCCTTCCACAGAGAAGAGATAAAGGGTTTTAAGAAGATTCTTCGTTAAGGAAACAAAATAACACGATGATGAGATACTGCTACTCACGTATTACAACAGTTAAAGCACAAAATAATAAGAAATTCAAATACTGGGGATAATGTAGAGCAAAAGGCCCCTCATCCGCTTGCTGGACGGAATGCCAATGGCAGCCAATTGGAATATATTTGTCGGTTTCTTAGAGAGAAAACCACTCACCATGGGATTGAGGAGAGAGCTAGAAAAGAATTTACAAAAATTATTTGAATATTTATGTTTATACAGATAACTTCATACGGGTGCTTGTATCATCTTTACATATTTGAGCCTTTACCACTTCCTAAAAATGGGTTATGTAGTCAGTTTTTATGGTTACTTTCCACACGATTAGGATATACCTGTTTCTGTTCCCTGTTATCTAACTCTCTATTTTATCTAATTATCTATTATCAATCTCCTCACTAGATTACAAGGTACAGGAAACACGTCCCACAGGTTACAGCCCAACCTGTGTCCTGACATTTCAAAATGTCCTCTGAGGAGAAAATGACTGCAGTGCTTTATGGACATCAGTTTCTGAATATCAACATGACATACTATTCAAGTGAAAGGCATTGCATCAGACAGGACTTGAGAGATTTCCAGGAGGAGAGGAATTGGAAACCCATCTGATGGTGGAAAGCAGATTTAAAGTTCAACAGTAAAAATTATTTATGTCATTAAACGATTAAAAACTTGACAACTAATAACAGAAAGTAGTGAACTAATCTTCAAATAAAGGTCTCATGAAGAAATATTTCTGTGTGGCCCGTCCAAAGATAGATGGGGAAAGACAGACAAGCCTGACTCCATGAAAAAAAATCTCAAGTTTAGACACAAGAAAGTTCCCTGGAATCATTGTTGATGAGGCTTCCAAGGGTGGCAATTATCCAGTGGAGAAACCACAGCTTCTGAGAGAAAACCCCTCCGTGACAATCTCTGCACCTGCCCTGAGATTGGTGCTCTTGTTTTCTGAAGACCCTGCGCGCCCCCTGGTGGTTGGAGTGGGCCCTGCAGGGAGGGTCGTGTCTGACTCACTTGGATTTCTCATTGGGGCTCCTGGGACAGTAACACAGCGCTGTGTCCTAGGTCATCACAGAGCTGAGCTGCAGGGAAAAATGAATCTGTGAGTTGTCTCTGGAGGTGGAGAGTCATTTTGGGGGAGACATCTTTTATGCTGTGCTACTCCCAGAACCAAAGCACCCGGTCACCACAGCCCTTTCCCTGGGGGCTGAGGGATCCAGTCCCAGCAGGCAGCACTGTTTGTGATGGAGAATCCAGAGACTGAGCAGGTGAGGGAGAGGGTCTTCCATAGTCCTGGGCCCGATTCCTGCACCAGCACCTGGGACAGGACACCTGGGGAAGGAGAAACAATGAGACACCCACTTCACAGATGTCACCCCATAACTCCACCTTCCTCAGACCCAGGAGATGCTCACAGCTGAAGGATGCCAGCAAAAGGAGGAATGACCAGAAGATTTTCATGTTCATTTTGGTTAATGCTTTGACTTTCAGAGTTAATGTCAGTGAAGATGAGAACCCTGACTCTGCACAGCACAGGTGTTGTGTTTTCCTCTTGAGCCTGGGTGTGATGTGCAGAAAAAAAGCATGCTTCCATATAAAGATGGCCATGGCTGGTCCTTCTCTAGGGCTCTGGAGGAGGGTGCTGGCTGAGGTCCAGGGTGGACACAGCTTCATGTCACCTCTGAAGAATGCGTGATGTTTCTTTTCCAATATGATACTTACATTTCCATATATGTCTATCTGCGTCTATATTATAGGTGTATTAGTTGGCTAGTGTGGCCATTACAGAATAAGAGACTGGGTGGATTAAACAACAGAAATGGATTCCTCTCAGGCCTGGAGCCTAGAAGTGTAATGTCACGGTGTCAGCAGGTTTGGGTCCTTCTCAGGCCTTTCCCCTTTGCTTGCAGATGGACCTCTTCTCACTGAATCCTCAGATGGTCTTTTCTCTGTGTGTCTGTGGGCATCCCTAGTTTACTTGTCTGTTCATTATTCCTCTTCTTAAGTGTGACAAAGACCCTTGACCACCCCTTAGCCAACAGGCTCCTGTAATTCTCTTCTCAACTAGTCTTGACCTGTGGGCTTCTGTGTTTGTATTTGCATGGCCAGGTTTTGTCAAGAGCCCTGCTGAGTGAGAATAATGAGAATCCCCCACCCTTGAAGTGTGATCACCCACAGTATGTGATAAAACCATCAAACCCCCTATCACCCACAGGATACCTGATCACCCAGGTCTCCCTTTAGCAAGAATCCTTCTGAGTCTATGTAACCAGAATCCCCTTAGCCTGTATTTCTTCTGTTAATAATTTCCAGTGCACTCCACCCCACCCTCTTCTTGGCCATAAGCCCCCACTTGTCAGGCTGTATTTGGAATTAAGCCAAGTTGCCAAGGCTGCCTCCCATATGCAGCAGTGAGTTCTGTCTTCAGGTTTCGGATGAGCTGTATATTGGAAACATGAGTATTGTTTTCACTGCCCATGGCCATATAACTCTTGCCTGAATGAAGCTTATCTCTCATGTATATTTTCCCTAAGTCCACCCACAGCCATTTGTGCGTAGGGACACTAGACTGTTCTTCAGCCTATGCCTGGGACTACATTAAACATTCGCCAAGAATCACAGAAATGTGAAAAGCATGGCTCTAATTTGACCCCAGAAAGTGGTCAATTACATGACGGGAGATGAAACAAGAAAAGGGACAATCACCTTGACTGACCTCAGCTGGGAACGTGTGTGTGTGTGTGTGTGTGTGTGTGTGTGTGTGTGTGTGTGTGTGTTTGTTGGGTGATTAAAACAGCCGGCCACATGTTAATGTCTGTGAATGACCACAAAATGACAGTATTTATTCTGGGGTGCTGATAATAGCTAGAAGTAGGTGAATTTGCAGATATGGCATCTGTGAGTAATGAGGATCATTGCATGTGCAGTATTGGAGCACTCTGGCATTAGGTTCTATAACACTGTCTGCTGCAGAACTCATCATGTGTGTGCAGGTTGCCTGAAAGCAGGAGGGTGTGTCTCTTCCTTCCACATGTACAAAGAGCAAACAACAATTAATACTGTTTAAAAATCTGATGTACACTCTCAGGATATTTACAAGTTTCACAAACTTCAGGCTCAAACTGAACATTATGGTGAGCCGCAGGTTTGTTTTGAGCTCCTTTGAGGAAAAGGTAAATAAAGAAATGAAAAACAACCTTAATTCTTGAGTATTATATGTGTTTGTGCATATGAATATATATATACACAACTATAATAAAAATAAAAATTAAGCAAATATGTACATGCACACAAAATTTTCTAGACACAACATAATCCACAACAATGAAACATTAGGATACAGAACAGGGTCTCTGGTGGAGGTCCTGGCCAGGAAGAAGAAAGCACAGGTTCTAACAAGAATTCCCTCCCAGCCCCTATCTGCACCTGCCCCAGACCTCAGCCCTGTACTTGTTGGGTCCTGAGCGCCCCCTGGTGGTTACGGGCCTCCGTGCAGGAAGTTTGTGTCTGGGCTCACACTGACTTCCCCTCACTGTGTGTCTTTCACACAGTAATACACGGCTGTGTCCTCAGTTGTCAGGCTGCTCAGCGATAAATAGACATGACTCTTGGAGGTGTCCCTGGTGATGCTGAGCCGGGACTTAAGAGTTGGGTTATAATAGGCGCTTCCACTATAACCCATCACACCAACTGACTCCAGTCCCTTTCCTGGAAGCTGTCGGACCCAGCCTACACTATCGCTGCTTAATGAGAATCCAGAGATAGAGCAGGTGAGGGAGAGGGTCTGTGAGGGCTTCAACAGGCTGGGTCCCGACTCCTGCAGCTGCACCTGGGACAGGACACCTGTGGACAGAGAGAACCACGGTGACTCATGGGCTCAGATGCAGCTTCCCCATGTGTTCATGTCTGAATCCCTGAGACACTCACCTCTGGGAGCTGACACCAGGAAGAGGAAGAACCACAGTGGATTCATCTTCTTGCAGATGAGATTCATGAAGCCCAGAAAATCTCTGCAAGCGGGTGGAGAAACCCGAATTTAAGTGAACAGGTACTTTGTTTTTACCTTGTGGTCTAAAGGGATATTTGCATATAGGAGGGACCTTTTTATAAAAAGCAGAAAGTAGTGAAGGGAGGTCTCTGTATCTGGGGCTCCCCCTGTGAGGAGGGTGCTGACTGTGCCCTCAGAGAACTCAGGCTCTTCCTGGGGTCCCCCACCCTATGCCTTGGGGACACTTTGTCCAGGAGTGAAATGATGGTGAATGGCTAGTCAGGAAATCAGCTGTGCTCAAGGACTAATGGCAGATTTGGGGAATAGACTTCAATCCCATGGATGTGTATATTTCACATAAATACCCATCAAACATTCAGGGTCCTCCAAGATGTCAGACACAGACTCTTGTTTTTTTTCCTTTCTGCATTACCTCGTGTTTATTTCCTGGATGCGCAAATATTTGAGGCAAACCATACATGTAATAATCACATTGAATTCAGACAGAGTGAGGTAAAAGTTAATGTTTATCATAATTCACAACGGACTTCGTGTTTCCCTTAACTTGAGTGAACATTTCTTCACCTGAAAGAGTTTAAATATCATCAAGAGTTGCTTTGCAGGTGCATTTATTCATAGCAACTAACAACACTGTGTATTTTGTGGACGAGGTAGTCATTCTTGCTGAGATGCTCATGGTTCCCAGCACTTCTGACGTGGCCAGTAGCCTGACCTGCCTTTTTCCTGTGCACAAGTGAGTGTCTGCAGGAACACCGTGAGCTTCAGGGCTCCCTCGTTGCGGATGGACATTGAGGAATGGCCAGGGCTAGAAAGGTCTAAGAACTGACAGCTCCTGGAAGCTCCTCAGGACTCCAACATGCTGGGCAGGTGACCTGGTCACAGTGCACAGACTCACTCCTTCTAGAAGTGTTCATTTCTAACTCTCTCTGTCACAGCCAGTGACATTGGAGTTCAAGAAACACAGTTCCCAGCACACTGGGTGAGAGAACATGCATGATTTTTAGAAGTAAACCTTCACTGTGAATGGCTTGCAGAGTATGAGGGTATCATGGTCAGAGGAAAGCCCCCACCTCAGGAAGCAGGTTCCCTTGAAAAGTCCACCTGAGCGCAGGTTTCCTGAGTCCCTGAGTCAGTGAGTCTTGCAACTGTGCCTGAGGTCATATAAGTAAATGGTGCTGGAGAGCAGAACACAGCTCCATCCCATCTCGCTGTGGACACTGAGGATGTGGCCTCACCATCTGCATTTCCATCTGCAAGATGTAAATTGGGGATCACGGTGGTAATGGTGAGTCTGAAATTTATAGTGTGTTTGCCAAGGTTGTTGAATGCTGTCATCTGTGTCATCAGTGGTGTTACCTCTCCTGGGAACCAGAAAGACCAGTGTGAGTCCCCATCTCTGACTGACACCCTGTACATGTAGCACTGGCGCCGCTCCTGCCCTGAGAGGTCACACCTGTGGGTCTGGGGCAGGTCAGCTCTCCCTCAGCCCAGTGATCCCACCTGTACACTGACTGATGTCGAGCCTGCTGTCTATGAGACGATGTTTACTCCATACTATTTCATGAAGAGAGTACGATACTTCTTCTAGCTTTACCAAAAATATTTGTAAAGTAAATTAAATACTAAAGAATCTGCCTGCGTGAATGTCAATAATAGGAGAGCCAACCATGTAATATGGGCAAGAATCACAGGACAAGTCTGGACCCTGTTGTCAGGACATGAAAATTGAGCTGATACGCTGTGGGATAGGGGAGTGGAAGGGATGGCATTTAAAACCTAGAGCCAGCTGAGCCCGTTATTCACCAGGTGAAAGAAGGGCCTGCATTTGTACAGATGCCCCAGCATCTGACCTGCCTTTCTTGAGCTGGTGGATTAGAGGAGATCCATCCAAATCCATGTTAACATAGAAAGATATATAACAGGTGTCTTTATGTTTCAGTGGTTGGGGATGTGTTGTTCGGGTCTATTTAACCCTAGGAAAAATGTGTTAGGTCACCAGGACTAAAAGAAAGTTATTTTTCCTTTGTGGAGCTAATTGGAGTTAATTACATCTGGAGACTATATCATATTATAATGCTGGAGGGAATATCCATTAGAGATGACCAATGGGTGATGGAAAAAGAAGGGGTGAGATTTAAGTCATATTGTTTTGCAGGTTACCAGAGTTGGTCACAGCAAGAGGGCCTGACAATGGTGATGAGAGGGAGAAGGACTGATGTTGGTGGGTTTCATGGTGACCACGTGGACAGGTCCTTCTGAAGGTCTCTGTGTTTTCCCTTATAAAATCTTGAGAACATGAGCTCAGAATGAGGTGTGGACTTTAGGAACATTGAGGCCAGATAGTTTAGGTCATTTAGTATGTTTGTTGGAATCATTGAGAAAAGAAGAAGCAGGAACTATACTTGGAAATCAGCAGTGTCCTCGTGTGATATTAAATTAGTTGCCTTAGTGGTTACTGAATGTAGAGAGATTCGCTGTCCTCACATTTCATCTTCTAGGTCCACTTGGAATCCAGTTTCAAATGTGTGGGATGTTGATGAAACCTTTATTATGAAACAACGAAGTACCTAAATTTTAAGAGGTATAAGTCAAAGTAATGGAAATGTGTTTGAAATTGTAATTGTCAAACTCTTCTCTGGGGCAACCTAAATTAAAATTAATAATAATAATTCCTGGTATTGATTTTGTTTTCAACCATTGCTAAATCCATTGAATCATTCAAGTTACAATCATTCATAAACTCAGATCCATCACGGGTAAAACTTATTGTTAGGAAACGGTCATTCTATCTGATGAAATCTCACTCTCTCATCAAGGATCTGTGTCTCTGTGGACACGCAGCACAGTTCTCACCAGCAAGACAGGAAGGAGGGTATGTTGGTACATTTCTATTTTTCCAGAAGAACATCTCTGAAGAAGTCCCCCCTCTGTTTACCTATTCCGTCCTTGTAGTATCTGAAAGAGGCCTTTGAGTGTAATGTGACATGTTCCCACATGAAGTCCCATGGCTTAGGAAGTGAAAGTGTAAGTTCACTTTTCATTGTAATAGAAACACAACTAATAATTGAGAAGCAAAAAAAAAAAAAAACATTTGAAATTTACCCAGGGGCAAGCTAGACATTGGCAGAAAATATTTGCAAAAGAGAAATCTAGTATATCTGATTGTTATCTAATATGTACCAAGAAGTCTTAAACTCAACAATAAGGAAGAAACAAAACTATTAAAATATCTGCCAAAATCCTTAACAGAGACCTGACCAAAAAGAAAAAGAGTTTGCAAATACGGCTGTGGGAGAACATATGTCACAGGGAAATGCCAATCAGAACAAGGACATATCCCTGAAGACTTATAAGAGTGGATCAGATCAGGACTCTGAGAACCTTAAACACCTGGAGGGTATGAAGCATCAGGGGGTCCATTCACAGTTGGTGGGGATGCAGAACGGGTTGCACCTTGGGAGACATTTTGAGGTCTTCTTGTGAAAGTAAACATACTCCTATGTATGTCTCAGAAATAGTGCTCTTTTGTACGTACCTTAAAGACAATAAGACTTTAGTCCAGAGAAAATCCTGCCCACGATGCTTAGTTAGCTTTATTGATATCTGCCCAAATTTAGGAAAAAAGCAAGATGTCCTTTCATAGGGAATGACTAATAAACTGTGTATATCCAGACAATGGACACTGAAATCTCACAGCGATTTGAAGAAATATCAAATGGTGAGATGGAAATGCAAAGTAGAGATTGCAGAAGAACACAAGTGGCAAGGTGACGTCAGGAGTGTGAAAGTGGCCCGTGAGGACTGTGGTTCATCAGAGGTTGTCCAGAATGAGGCTGAAGAAAAACCAACTTGGATTTGTCAGGAGGGAAATCTCCTCCTCTGCCCCTCTTGAGTTCCTGAGGCTGGACTGATAGTAAAACCAACAAAGACAGATTAACAGGAGAAAAGAAAAACATTTTAACCATAGGCATGGACCTGCCATAGAAATGGACCCAGAAGTGGGCAAAGCAGGCAGCTTTCATCCTTTTAGACAAAGACCGAATATTTGTGAGGAATTGGTAGAAGGAGGAAATGTATGCTTTTGGTGCTCAATTAGTGAAGAACGTAAGCAGGGTTTGGGCTGGCATAGTCATTACAGAAGGAACAACGTTTGTTCATAGAGACTTCCAGGCCTGAATTCCCCATCCCTGGTGACAACCGTCTGCAATGGAAAGCAGGGTCCGGCTGCTCGGTGCTGAGAAACCAATGAAGAGGCAGCGTTGGTAGAAAGGAAAGTTTGCTTTATTTTGGCTGCCTGCACCCGGGGGTGGGGGACAGACTTCTCTCCAAAGGTCACCCCGCACTGAGAATGTGTGGGAAAGGGCTTTTATAGGTGGAGGGAGGGGGCTACAGGCAGAAACGACAGTCAACTCTGACAGTCATCTTGAAATTGGTCACGTGGTAGTGTGATCAGCCTCATCTTGATTGTTTTAAGTAGAGTTTATCTTCAATTCCAGGGTCCGTTTGTTCCCATTTCTTTCAGGCCAGTTCTTGGAATTGTGGCATCATATGACATGGCTACAGTCTGGTCCTCATGCAGTTAACTTCTTCCTCCTGGTGGGAGTTTCAGTATCTACAAGACAGCTCACGGGCCATGGACAAGAATATTATCTGTAGCCCTTGAGGACGAACTAAAGGGCCTTGATTTGCTTAATGACTAAACTATTATTATTTTTTGCTGTAGTTTTCATTCCTGTCTAAATTTTCTCACTTCTTTGATTAAACTTACTCTTAGGCGAAAATTTTTGCACAGAAAAAAGGCAGACAGAAGGCATGGGGCAAAGGACCATTTCATTTCCACCTCCAGGTACAGGGAAAGTATCTTTCACATGGAAGGTTTATTTGTTTCTTCAGGGTTACAGGGAGGAATGTCACAATGTCCCTCTGCACTGTCTCTCTGTTAAGTCACTTTGAGGGATATTTTGAGGTAACCTACCCTGGGCCCCAACACTCAGGGCCTCTTTTATTATTTTGTTTCTACATATGCACACCAAGCATGTGATGTAGGTATCGTTTGACTTGAATCTTCCAGATGTGAAGCTGAACTGCAGCCTGGAATTGGCAGGTGATGTGCTGGAGAGCACACATCAGGACACAGTGAGACGTCCTGTCGAGGCCGGGGTTTCTCCACCCTGCACCTGGCTGCCCCTGCAAAGGTTCCTGGACAGAGGCGGGCCTGCCTGTGAGGCTACAGGACTCTTCGTGGAATGAGAACCTGTGTGATTTTCCTGCATTTTAGTGTTAATCTAAGATTCTGTGGTGAAGAAAGGAGATTTGTTGTCAGCAGCTTCTGAAGATTCATGTTATTATCCACCTGACTATAAACCTTCCCTACCACCTACATATGTGCCTGTAGGTAGTAGCTTTGACGATGAATAGTTGACATAAAATAAACTGCACAGTAGAACAGGATGCAGGTATTATCTAAGCGTATAGGGATTCTATTGGGCCTGGAATCAAGGAGCACATGTAGAAACACCCCCACCCACATCCCCTCTAATGGGCATCACTCCCAGCGACCCACTGAGGATCCGGGGCTGCTCAGCTCATTTATGCTTCTCATGCAAGGGGTTAGGAGGCAAGTCAAGTGCCAGCCTCCTTGCAGGGACAGCTGGTCTATCAGTAGGGCAGGACTGAGATTTCACAATGAGGAAGGAAAAATTTGTTCAACTTTCTATAGATCCGCTGGGATAGTTTTGAAACAGGTCAATTTAGACAAGATTTAGACAAGATTTAGACAAGGGAAAACGTGAATATTTAAGTTTGAGTCTCTGCCTTTCCTATATGACATTTTTCCCCCTATTTCAAAAACTCTTTCTAATTCAGAGACTGAATGTGTAAGTAAGGAACCATGGATGAGTACAGAGAGGTTCCCCAGGGAAAACTGCTGTATGGAGAGGAAACCCTAGACCCTGAGAGGAAAGCAGCCCTTAACAACCATCTGCACCCGCTCCTGGGGCTGAGACACACACTTGTATGTCCTGAGTGCCCCCTGCATGTCCCCTCCTGTCTACCTGCAGGGAGGTTTGTGTCTGGGCTCACACTGACTTCCCCTCACTGTGTGTCTTTCCCACAGTAATACACGGCCGTGTCCTCAGATCTCAGGCTGTTCATTTGCAGATACAGCGTGTTCTTGGAGTTGTCTCTGGAGATGGTGAATCGGCCCTTCACAGAGTCTGCATAGTATGTGTAACCACCACTACTACTAATACTTGAGATCCACTCCAGCCCCTTCCCGGGAGCCTGGCGGACCCAGCTCATGGCATAGCTACTGAAGGTGAATCCAGACGCTGCACAGGAGAGTCGCAGAGACCCCCCTGGCTGCACCAAGCCTCCCCCAGACTCCACCAGCTGCACCTCACACTGGACACCTGCAAACACAGAGACATCCTGGTCAGGAGACTGTCACACAGCCACGGATTCCCTCACACATATCCACTCACATCCTCAGTATCCCTTGCTCTCCATAAATTACCTTGTAAAATGGCCACAGGGACAACCCAGCTCAGCCCAAAGTCCATGGTGAGTGTTGTGTCCTGAACCCCGAGTGGGAGCACGTGGGAATCCCGGGCTGGAGCTCCTCTCCCAGAGCTGCAGGGTCAGGGCTGGGGCTGCTTTATATCAGCAGAGGAAGGACCCTATTTGCATGGCCTTGTAGTATATAAGAGGCTATGTCATTGAATGTCCTCAGAAAGGGCAGGGTCTCAGAGCAGGTGTGAGAGTCTTGGATTTTGTGGTGTTGATAGCATTTGGGAAATATGACTTTCATTGTGTGATTGTTCCAGATTAAACACTTAGCACCCATATGTCATTTTACATATGCACACACATCCTGTGATGTCGCTGTCATTGTTACCCTCATATTAGAGGTGTAACTACACCCAGAGGAATGGCGGGTGTGTGGAGTGTCCAAGGAGACACAGGGAGTGACCGTGAGATCCGGCATCTGCACCTGAGCTCTGCACCAGGCTGCTCCCTTGAACCTATCCCAGGACAGGGTTGGACTTGCCGGGTGAGGTTTGAAGATCCCCCTCCTGGAATGAGGTCATGATGACGTTGCTCTTTTCTCGTGTTTACCTAAAATATATGGAGGGGGTCAGGGTTCATGAGACGTATTTTCAAGAGTCTCTTATGTTTCAGTATCTTCCCTTCACCCCTTCCCTCCCAAGTCATGCATTTCTTTATTTGTAATTACTTTAATGAGGTTCTTGACATATAAGAAAGCGCACACACTCAGAATGAACACTCTGATAAATACTGACGGAGGCATCAGCATTACCAGGAGAGAACGAATCAATTCCTCTCATTATTTTCACTAGTTTCTGGGTTTCCTCCTTCCAGTCCCTTCTTATCTTCCATCCTGTCCCCACAGAACCGTGATCTTCCCTTGTTACTTCCGGTTACTTTCCATTTTCTAGAATTTATAAAAGT
The DNA here is from genome assembly GCF_964341445.2 of Mesoplodon mirus. Taxonomy (NCBI): domain Eukaryota; kingdom Metazoa; phylum Chordata; class Mammalia; order Artiodactyla; family Ziphiidae; genus Mesoplodon; species Mesoplodon mirus. The sequence goes on from NC_138980.1 coordinate 186,038,415, forward strand.
AGGATCATATTGTATGTATTTTCATTGTTATGGGTTATTTTACTCAGCACAGTAGTTGTGAATACTCTCATGTTTTTGTGTGTATCAAGCATCCTTGGTTTTATAACAGGTTGCATTTAAAGAATGATCATAGCATGATTGGCTTATTTATTAAGCTGATGTGTGATCTTGGAATTGTTTCCAGTTTCTGCGTGTTACAATAAAGCGGATACTCATCTTGGAGATGTAGAGAGATGAGAATCTGAGAAAATGGTTCGTATTTAAAGTTCTTAAAACACCCTCAAAATGGGGCAAGTTGCACATTATCAAAATCTCACCAAAATATCAGATAATTATAGAGCTAAGACAGCAACAAATTTAAATCTTGGAGAGATACAAATACTCTCAGAATAACAAAGAATAAAAATGTTAATCCTGACTTAGGCTGCTGAATGGAATAAAAACTACTATAAGATTAAACTATAAAAGGATGCCTTGAGGTCGAGTGTGGTTAGGGTGTATTAGTGTCCCAATGTCTCCTAACTATCTCACCAGTGTCAGCGTGGTCCTGCTAAAGTGTGAATCAGATGGTGTTACCTCTCTATTCACACAGGTGTGTCTTCCTATCTGGGACAGCCCAGGATTCCTGCCTGAGCTCTTAGGTCCTCCTGTATCATGGGGAGGAGGACCTTGACTCTGGACCTGGATCAGCACTGTTTCATAGCATCTCCACTTACAGTATGACCTTTGTCCCTTCATCCAGTCCCACTGTGCCATATATTTACCACATATGAAATGGGGAAAGAGGATCGCACACGGAAATGAATAAGAATGTTCCAGGTGTTGACTGATGTACAAAAGCCTGCCACAACCCCAGGCAGTTTACACGGACAGCAGCGCTTTATTTTGTTCACCGTCTCTGCTTGGCAGGGCCTGGAGGAGAAGCCCACCCTGCCCCATGCAGGGTCACTGTGAGAGGCTCAAGTTCAGCTGCAGGACCTGCTCCTGTGATGCACACTCACGTGTAAGCGAGGGTGACACTGACTGCAGGCGGGGGGCACAGCCAGGTCTGAGGGCTGGGCCTTGTGTCCACCTTGTGTGGACATTGCTTGGGCTCTGACTTCCTTTCAGGATGATGATTGGGACAGCTGAGTGGTCCCTGCATCAGAGCCCTTCGTCAGGGCAGTCACTTACACAACTAGATAGAACTTGATATAAGATCCCTGAAGTCATGCTCCTAATATTTACATAACTGACTTGAAACTTACAGCTCCATCCTAGACTGCCTGTGAATTATTGTGGTCTCTTCACTTACAGCTGAGAAAAAATGGAGGCAATAAATACGTTCTTCCGTAAATTAGTAGATAAAGAATGTGTGAGGTTTCCATGCTGTGGAATTGTATTCAGCAATTCAAATATTAAACTATTATACCATGAAAGGACATGAGGGAATCCTAAATGCATATTGCTGATTAAAAATTTGGTCTGAAAACGTTCAACTTCACCTATTTCGCGTTTGGGAAAAGGCACGTTTATATATAAAGCAAGCAGATGGGCATTTAGCAGGAATTGGGAGAAGGTGTTTGATAAGAGAAACATGGACAATATTTAAGGATAGTGAAATTCTTCTCTATGAAATTGCAGTGGTGCAAACATTGCACTATGGACTTGTCCAAATATATAAAGTAATAGCAGATAGAGTGAACCTTATTGAATATAAATATAAATGTCATTTATAAGTCAGAGACTCAAGGATGGAAGGATGCACACTGTATAGATGATACGTAATATTATATGAATCTATGAATTAACATGTCCGAAGAAGGTGGGAAAATAGGTCTTGACCTAATTGACTTCGGAAATGACTGGAGTCTGAAGGCTAAGTTCTAAGCCACTGCACGTGAGCACTAGAGCGTGGAGGGTAACGGTATTTCCATCAGGAGTCAGGCTAAGCATTCTCTTATTACTGTGCATGTGGAATTGAACAATTAGTAGCTGAATGGCATCGGTGTAGCCAGGCTTCTCACTGTTGGATGGAAAGTAACAGACAAGCAAGGCGGAAAGGCTGGATTTTCCCATGTGATGTTGCACTACGATCGGAGATGTAAGAAGGATCTCACATTTACCTTAACGCAGGTCAGAGGGTGAGTTACAGAGATAGTTGCAGACGTGTGTGTGTATACATGGGGTAGTGCACACAGATATATTTCCAAGGTCTATTAGCTATAGGGTCTAGAGGAAATGCCCTCAGTAGACAGGACACCAGCATTAGTATCCTAATACCGACTCTTCTGGTTGCTAATAGTATTTTCCAGAAAAGGATCCACAGCTCATCTGAGGCATGGCTAATTCTAGGGCCAGAGATAATAATACACGATTATGCCGCAGATACTTTTAACACCAGAAAGTAAAGAAGTGTTCACACAAATGGATGGGCGCCCGTAAAGAGGATACAGGAGACAATTTGAAAGAGCTCCACATGGGTGAAAAGCTGTAACAATCACAGAAGCAAAGAAAATGCCTTACTATATAACCCTAACACAAGGTATGAAACAAATATCTTGAGTTATACTTATGTAAAGAGATTGAATAAATATACCTAATGGGGAAGGTAGGATAAATCTCCCTTAAGGAAGAACTTCAGGTCACTCATCATGGTCATCCTCCCTTCAAGAAGGTGGTCTTAACCCTCCATCCCTGTATATGGCCTGGAGTATGGACGTGGCAGAAATTATGGGGGTCCTTGAGTTTCATGATGAATTTTTAGGTATAATATCCCAAACATCATTCATAAAATAAATTTGTAATTTTTCTGTATCCATTAAAAATTCTGTCCTGAAAACAACGACAGCGACAGCAACAATAACTTCACTGACAAGGGACTGAAAGCACAGACGTGGAGAGCGCGCTTTCTAGTATCATATTTATACGGGGCGTGTACCATGAGTATACAGCGAATTCACAGCTCAACGACAGCAACAAAACGTGAAAATCATGAGCTCTGTGCCAGCGATCTGAAGGTCCTTCCACAGAGAAGAGATAAAGGGTTTTAAGAAGATTCTTCGTTAAGGAGACAAAATAACACGATGATGAGATACTGCTACTCACGTATTACAACAGTTAAAGCACAAAATAATAAGAAATTCAAATATTGGGGATGATGTAGAGCAAAAGGCCCCTCAGCCGCTTGCTGGACGGAATGCCAGTGGCAGCCATTTGGAATACATTTGTCGATTTCTTAGAGAGAAAACCAGACACTCACCGTTGGATTGACGAGAGAGCTGGAAAAGTATTTACAAAAATTGTTTGAATATTTATGTTTATACAGATAACTTCATACGGGTGCTGGTATCATCTTTACACCTTCGAGTCATTACCACTTCCTAAAAATGGGTTATGTAGTCAGTTTTTATGGTTATTTTCCATACGATTAGGATATACCTGTTTCTCTTCCCTGTTATCTAACTCTCTATTTTATCTAATTATCTATTATCAATCTCCACACTAGATAAAAAGGTACAGGAAACACGTCCCACAGGTTACAGCCCAACCTGTGTGCTGACATTTCAAAATGTCCTCTGAGGGGAAAATGACTGCAGTGCTTTATGGACATCAAATTCTGAATATCAACATGACTCATACTATTCAAGTGAAAGGCATTGCATCAGATAGGACTCGAGAGATTTTCAGGATGAGAGGAATTGGAAACCCATCTGATGGTGGAAAGCAGATTTAAAGTTCAACAGTAAAAATTATTTATGTCATTAAACGATTAAAAACTTGACAACTAATAACAGAATGTAGTGACCTAATCTTCAAATACAGGTCTCATGAAGATATATTTCTGTGCAGCTCATCCAAAGATAGATGCGGAAAGACAGACAAGTCTGACTCCATGAAAAAAGTCTCAAGTTTAGAGACAAGAAAGTTCCCTGAAATCATCGTGGATGAGGCTTCCAAGGGCGGCAATTATCCAGTGGAGAAACCACAGCTTCTGAGAGAAAACCCCTCCGTGACAATCTTTGCACCTGCCCTGAGATTGGTGCTCTTGTTTCCTGAAGACCCTGCGCGCCCCCTGGTGGTTGGAGTGGCCCCTGCAGGGAGGGTCGTGTCTAACTCACTTGGATTTCTCACTGGGGCTCCTGGGACAGTAACACAGCGCTGTGTCCTAGGTCACCACGGAGCTGAGCTGCAGGGAAAACTGAATTTGTGAGGTGTCTCTGGAGGTGGAGAGTCATTTTTGGGGAGACATCTTTTATGCTGTGCTACTCCCAGAACCAAAGCACCCGGTCACCACAGCCCTTTCCCTGGGGGCTGAGGGATCCAGTCCCAGCAGACAGCACTGTTTGTGATGGAGAATCCAGAGACTGAGCAGGTGAGGGAGAGGGTCTTCCATAGTCCTGGGCCCGATTCCTGCACCAGCACCTGGGACAGGACACCTGGGGAAGGAGAAACAATGAGACACCCACTTCACAGATGTCACCCCATAACTCCACCTTCCTCAGACCCAGGAGATGCTCACAGCTGAAGGATGCCAGCAAAAGGAGGAATGACCAGAAGATTTTCATGTTCATTTTGGTTAATGCTTTGACTTTCAGAGTTAATGTCAGTGAAGATGAGAACCCTGACTCTGCACAGCACAGGTGTTGTGTTTTCCTCTTGAGCCTGGGTGTGATGTGCAGAAAAAAAGCATGCTTCCATATAAAGATGGCCATGGCTGGTCCTTCTCTAGGGCTCTGGAGGAGGGTGCTGGCTGAGGTCGAGGGTGGACACAGCTTCATGTCACCTCCGAAAAATGTGTGATGTTTCTTTTCCAATATGATACTTACATTTCCATATATGTCTATCTGCGTCTATATTATAGGTGTATTAGTTGGCTAGTGTGGCCATTACAGAATAAGAGACTGGGTGGATTAAACAACAGAAATGGATTCCTCTCAGGCCTGGAGCCTAGAAGTGTAATGTCACAGTGTCAGCAGGTTTGGGTCCTTCTCAGGCCTTTCCCCTTTGCTTGCAGATGGACCTCTAATCACTGAATCCTCAGATGGTCTCTTCTCTCTGTGTCTGTGTGCATCCCTGTGTCACTTGTCTGTTCATTATTACTCTTCTTAAGTGTGACAAAGACCCTTGACCACCCCTTAGCCAACAGGCTCCTGTAATTCTCTTCTCAACTAGTCTTGACCTGTGGGCTTCTGTGTTTGTATTTGCATGGCCAGGTTTTGTCAAGAGCCCTGCTGAGTGAGAATAATGAGAATCCCCCACCCTTGAACTCTGATCACCCGCAGTATTTGATCAAATCCATCAAACTTCCAATCATCCACACGGTTTCTGATCACCCAGGTCTCCCTTTAGCAAGAATCCTTTTGAATCTGTGTAACCAGAATCCCCTTAGCCTGTATTTCTCCTCTTAATAATTTCCAGTCCGCTCCACCCCACACTCTTTTTGGCCGTAAACCCCCACTTGCCAGGCTGTATTTGGAATTAAGCCAAGTTGCCAAGGCTGCCTCCCATATGCAACAGTGAGTTCTGTCTTCAGGTTTTGGATGAGCTGTATATTGGAAACATGAGTATCATTTCACCACCCATGGCCATATAACTCATGCCTGAATGAAGCTGATTTCTCATGTATATTTTCCCTAAGTCCACTCACAGCCATTTGTGTGTAGGGACACTAGACTGTTCTTCAGCCTATGCCTGGGAGTAATTTAAACATTCGCCAAGAATCACAGAAATGTGAAAAGCATGGCACTAATATGACCCCAGAAAGAGCTCAATTACATGACGGGAGTTGAAACAAGAAAGGTGACTGTCACCTTGACTGACCTCAGAAGGGAATGTGTGTGTGTGTGTGTGTGTGTGTTTCTGCATGTGTGTTGGGTGATTCAAACAACCAGCTGCATTGTAAATGCCTGTGAATGGCCACAAAATGACCATATTTATTTTGGGGTGCTCATAAAATCTAGAAGTAGGTGAATTTGCAGATATGGAATCTGTGAATATTGTGGATCATTGCATGAGCAGTATTGGAGCACTCTGGCATTAGGTTCTATAACACTGCCTGCTGCAGAATTCAACATCTGTGTGCAGGTTGCCTGAAAGCAGGAGGGTGTGTCTCTTCCTTCCACATGTACAAAGAGCAAACAACAATTAGTACTTTTTAAAAATTTCATGTTCACTCTCAGGATATTTACAAGCTTCACGAACTTCAGGCTCAAATTGAACATTATGGTGAGCCGCAGGGCTGTTTTGAGCTCCTTTGAGAAAAAGATAAATAAAGAAATGAAAAACAACCTTAATTCTTGAGTATTATATGTGTGTGTGCATATGAATATATACATAAACAACTATAATAAAAATAAAAATTAAGCAAATATGTACACGCACACAAAATTTTCTAGACACTTCATAATCCACAACAATGAAACATTAGGATACAGAACAGGGTCTCTGGTGGAGATCCTGGGCAGGAAGAGGAAAGCACAGGTTCTAACAAGAATTCCCTCCCAACCCTTATCTGCAGCTGCCCCAGGCCTCAGCCCTGTACTTGGTGGGTCCTGCGCGCCCCCTGGTGGTGACGGGCCTCCGTGCAGGAGGTTTGTGTCTGGGCTCACACTGACTTCCCCTCACTGTGTGTCTTTCACACAGTAATACACGGCTGTGTCCTCAGTTGTCAGGCTGCTCAGGGATAAATAGACTTGGCTCTTGGAGGTGTCGCTGGTGATGCTGAGCCGGGACTTAAGAGCTGGGTTGTAATATGCGCTTCCACCACCGCTACTTCCAACCCACTCGAGCCCCTTTCCTGGAGGCTGTCGGACCCAGGATACACCATAGCTGCTTAATGAGAATCCAGAGAAAGTGCAGGTGAGGGAGAGGGTCTGTGAGGGCTTCACCAGGCTGGGTCCCGACTCCTGCAGCTGCACCTGGGACAGGACACCTGTGGACAGAGAGAACCACGGTGACTCATGGGCTCAGATGCAGCTTCCCCATGTGTTCATGTCTGAATCCCTGAGACACTCACCTCTGGGAGCTGACACCAGGAAGAGGAAGAACCACAGTGGATTCATCTTCTTGCAGATGAGATTCATGAAGCCCAGAAAATCTCTTCAAGCATGAGGAGAAACCCGAATTTAAGTGAACAGGTACTTTGTTTTTACCTTGTGGACTACGTGGATATTTGCATATAGGAGGGATCTTTTTATAAAAAGCAGAAAGTAGTGAAGGGATGTCTCTTTATCTGGGGCTCCCCCTGTGAGGAGGGTGCTGACTCTGCCGTCAGAAAACTCAGGCTCCACCTGGGGTCCCCCACCCTATGCCTGGGGGACACTTTGTCCAGGAATGAAATGATCCTGAAGGACTAGTCAGCAAATCAGCTGTGCTCAAGGATCAATGGCAGATTTGGGGAATACACTTTAATCCCATGGATGTGTATATTTCACATAAATACCCATCAAACATTCAGGGTCCTCCAAGTTGTCAGACACAGACTCTTGTTTTTCCCTTTCTGCATTACCTCATGTTTATTTCCTGGATGTGCAAATATTTGAGACAAACCATACATGTAATAATCACATTGAATTCAGACAGAGTGAGGTAAAATTTAATGTTTATCGTAATTCACAGCAGACTTAGTGTTTCCCTTAACTTGGGTGAACATTTCTTCCCCTGAAACAGTTTAAATATTATCAAGAGTTGCTCTGGAGGTGCATTTATTCATAGCAACTAACCACACCATGTATTTTGTGGACAAGGTAGTCATTCTTCCTGAGATGCTCATGGTACCCAGCACTGCTGATGTGGCCAGTAGCCTGACCTGCCTTTTTCCTGTGCACAACTGAGTGTCTGCAGGAACACCGTGAGCTTCAGGGCTTCTTCCTTGTGGGTGGACATTGAGGAATACCCTGGGCTACCAAAGACTAAGAACACACAGCTCCTGGAAGCTCCTCAGGACTCCAACATGCTGGGCAGGTGACCTGGTCACAGTGCACAGACTCACTCCTTCTAGAAGTGTTCATTTCTAACTCTCTCTGTCACAGCCAGTGACATTGGAGGTCAGGGAACACAGTTCCCACTGCACTGGGTGAGAGAGCATGCATGATTCTTGGAAGTAAACCTTCACAGTGAATGACTTGCAGTATATGAGGGTGTCATGGTCAGAGGAAAGCCCCCACCTCAGGAAGCAGGTTCCCTTGAAAAGTCCACCGGAGAGCAGCTTTCCAGAGTCCCTGGGTCACTGAGTCCTGGGACTGTGCCTGAGGTCATATAAGTAAATGGTGCTGGAGAGCAGAACACAGCTCCATCCCATCTCGCTGTGGACACTGAGGATGTGGCCTCACCATCTGCATTTCCATCTGCAAGGATGTAAATTGGGGATCACGGTGGTAATGGTGAGTCTGAAATTTATAGTGGGTTTGCCAGGGGTGTTGGATGTTGTCATCATTGTCATCAGTCATGTTCCCTCTCCTGGGAACCAGAAAGACCAGTGTGAGTCCCCATCTCTGACTGACACCCTGTACATGTAGCACTGGCGCCACTCCTGCCCTGAGAGGTCACACCTGTGGGTCTGGGGCAGGTCAGCTCTCCCTCAGCCCAGTGACGTCACCTGTACACTGACTGATGTCGAGCCTGCTGTCTATGAGACGATGTTTACTCCATAGTATTTCATGAACAGAGTACGATACTTCTAGCTTTTCCAATAATATTTGTAGAGTAAATTAAATACTAAAGAATCTGCCTGGGGTTTCCCTGGTGGCGCAGTGGTTGAGAGTCCGCCTGCCGATGCAGGGGTTCGTTCCCTGGTCTGGGAGGATCCCACATGTCACGGAGCAGCTGGGCCAGTGAGCCATGACCCCTGAGCCTGCGTGTCCGGAGCCTGTGCTCCACAATGGGAGAGGCCACAACAGTGAGAGGCCCGCGTACCACAAAGTAAAATAAAATAAAATAAAAAAGGATCTGCGTGCTTGGATAACGATAATAGGAGAGCCAACCAAAGTAATATGGGGAAGAATCACAGGACAAGTCTGGACCCTGTTGTCAGTACATGAAAATTGAGGTGATACGCTGTGGAATAGACGAGTGGAAGGATGGCATCTAAAACCTAGAACCAGCTGAGCCCGTTATTCACCAGGTGGGAGAAGGGCCTGCATTTGTACAGATGCCCCAGCATCTGACCTGCTTTTCTTGAGCTGGTTGATTAGTGGAGATCCATCGAAATCCATATTAACATAGAAGGACATATAACAGGTGTCTTCATGTTTCAGTGGTTGGGGATGTGTTGTTTGGGTCTATTTAACCCTAGGAAAATGTGTTAGGTCACCAGGACTAAAAGAAAGTTATTTTTCCTTTGTGGAGCTAATTGGAGTTAATTATGTCTGGAGACTAGATCATATTATAATGCTGGAGGGAATATCCATTAGAGATGACCAATGGTGGTGGAAAAAAGAAGGGGTGAGATTTAAGTCATATTGCTTTGCAGGTTACCAGTGATGGTCACAGCAAGAGGGCCTGACCATTGTGATGAGAAGGAGAAGGACTGATGTTGGCGGGTTTCATGGTGACCACGTGGACAGGTCCTTCTGAACGTCTCTGTGTTTTCCCTTATAAAATCTTGAGAGCATGAGCTCAGAATGAGGTGGTGAATTCAGGAACATGTGACCAGATGGTTTAGGTCATTTTGTATCTTTGTTGGAATCATTGAGCAAAGAAGAAGCGGGAACTGTACTTGGAAATCAGCAGTGTCCTCGTGTGATATTAGATTTGTTGCCTGAGATGTTACTGAATGTAGAGAGATTCACTGTCCTCATATTTCATCTTCTAGGTCCACTTGGAATCCAGTTTCAAATGTGAGGGATGTAGATGAAACCTTTATTATGAAACAATGTGATATCTTAATTTTAAGAGGTATAAGTCAAAATTATGGAAATGTGTTACTGAAATTGTATTTGTCAAAATCTTCTCTGGGGCGACATAAATGAAAATTAATAATAATAATACAAGGTATTGATTTTGTTTTCAACCATTGCTAAATCCATTGAATCATGCAAGTAACAATCATTCATAAACTCAGATCCATCGCGGGTAAAATTTATTGTTAGGAAACGGTCATTCTATCTAATGAAATCTCACTCTCTCATCAAGGATCTGGGTCTCTGTGGACACGCAGCACAGTTCTCACCAGGAAGACAGGAAGGAGGGTATGGTGGTACATTTCTATTTTTCCAGAAGAGCATCTCTGAAGAAGTCCTCCCTCTGTTTACCCATTCCGTCCTTGTAGTATCTGAAAGAGGCCTTTGAGTGTACTGTGACATGTTCCCACAAGAAGTTCCCATGGCTTAGGAAGTGAAAGTTTAACTTCACTCTTCATTGTAATAGAAACATAAAAACTAATAATGGAGAAGCAAAAAAAAAAAAAACGTTTAAAATTTACCGAGAGGCAAGGTAGAGTTTTCTGGAAAATATTTGCAAAAGACATATCTAGCATATCTGATTGTTATCTAATATGTACCACGAAATCTTAAACTCAACAATAAGAAAGAAACAAAAGGATTAACAAATGGGCTAAAATCCTTAACAGACACCGGACCAAAAAGAAAAAGAGTTTGCAAACAAGGTTATGGGAGAACATATGTCACAGGGAAATGCCAGTCAGAACAAGGACATATCCCTGCAAACTTACAAGAGTGGATCAGATCAGGACTCTGAGAACCTTAAACCCCTGGAGGATGTGAAGCAGCAGGGGGTCCATTCACAGCTGGTGGGGATGCAGAATGGCATGCACCTTGGGAGACATTTTGGGGGCTTCTTGTGAAAGTAAACATACTCTTATCTACGTTTCAGCAATAGTGCTCCTTTGTATGTATCTGAAAGAGAATAAGATTTTAGTCCAGAGAAAACCCTGCACACGATGCTTACTTAGCTTTATTCATATTTGCAAAAATTTGGAAAGGTCCAAAATGTCCTTTAATAGGGAATGACTAATAAACCCTGTACATCCAGACAATGGACACTGAAATGTCACACCGATTTGGAAGAAATATTGAAGGGTGAGATGGAAATGAAGAAAAGAGATGCCAGAAGAACACAAGTGGCAAGGTGGTGTCAGGAGTGTGAAAGTGGCCCATGAGGACTGCGGTTCCTAAGAGGTTGTACAGGGTGAGGCTGAAGAGAAGACACCTTGGATTTGTCAGGAGGGAAATCTCCTCCTCTGCCCCTCTTGAGTTCCTGAGGCTGGACTGATAGTAAAACTAACAAAGACAGATTAACAGGAGAAAAGAAAAACATTTTAACCATAGGCATGGACGTGCCATAGAAATGGACCCAGAAGTGGGCAAAGCAGGCAGCTTTCATACTTTTAGACAAAGACCGAATATTTGTGAGGAATTGGTAGAAGGAGGAAATGTATGCTTTTGGTGCTCAATTAGTGAAGAACGTAAGCAGGGTTTGGGCTGGCATAGTCATTACAGAAGGAACAACGTTTGTTCATAGAGACTTCCAGGCCTGAATTCCCCATCCCTGGTGACAACCGTCTGCAATGGAAAGCAGGGTCCGGCTGCTCGGTGTTGAGAAACCAATGAAGAGGCAGCGTTGGTAGAAAGGAAAGTTTGCTTTATTTTGGCTGCCTGCACCCGGGGGTGGGGGACAGACTTCTCTCCAAAGGCCACCCCGCACTGAGAATGTGTGGGAAAGGGCTTTTATAGGTGGAGGGAGGGGGCTATAGGCAGAAACAGCAGAGCCAACTCTGACAGTCATCTTGAAATTGGTCACGTGGTGGTCTGGTCAGCCTCATCGTGATTGTTTTAAGTAGAGTTTATCTTCATTTCTAGTGTCCATTTGTTCCCATTTCTTTGAGGCCAGTTCTTGGAATTGTGGCAGCTTATGTCATGGCTACAGTCTGGTCATCATGCAGTTGACTTCTTCCTCCTGGTGGGAGTTTCAGTATCTACAAGACAGCTCACGGACCATGAACAAGAATATTATCTATAGCCCTTGAGCAGGAACTAAATGTCCTTGATTTGGTTAATGACTAAACTATTATCATTTTGTTTTCTTAGACAGTTTTCATTTCTTTCTAGACTTTCTAACTTCTCTGATTAAAGTTACTCTGAGGCTAAATTTTTTGCACAGAAAAAAGGCAGACAGAAGGCATGGGGTAAAGGACCATTTCATTTCCACCTCCAGGTACAGGGACACTACCTTTCACATGGGAGGTTTATTTCTTTCTTCAGGGTTACAGGGAGGAAGGTCACAATGTCCCTCTGCACTGGCTCTGGGTTAAGTCAGTTGGAGGAATATTTTGGGGTTGCCTACCATGGGCCACAATACTCAGGGCCTCTTTTATTATTTTGTTTCTACATATGCACACCAAGCATGTGATGTAGGTATCGGTTGACTTGAATCTTCCAGATGTGAAGCTGAACTGCAGCCTGGAATTGGCAGGTGATGTGCTGGAGAGCACACATCAGGACACAGTGAGACGTCCTGTCGAGGCCTGGGCTTCTCCACCCTGCACCTGGCCACGCCTGCAAAGGTTCCTGGACAGAGGTGGGCCTGCCTGTGAGGCTACAGGACTCTTCGTGGAATGAGAACCTGTGTGATTTTCCTGCATTTTAGTGTTAATCTAAGATTCTGTGGTGAAGAAAGGAGATTTGTTGTCAGCAGCTTCTGAAGATTCATGTTATTATCCACCTGACTATAAACCTTCCCTACCACCTACATATGTGTCTATTGGTAATAGCTTTGATGATGAATAGTTGACATAAAATAAACTGCACAGTAGAACAGGATGCAGGTATTATCTAAGCGTGTAGGGACTCTACTGGGCCTGGAATCAAGGAGCACATGTAGAAACACCCCCACCCACGTCCCCTCTAACTGGCATCATTCCTAGCGACCCACTGAGGATCCGGGGCTGCTCAGCTCATTTATGCTTCTCATGCAAGGGGTTAGCAGGCAAGTCAAGTGCCAGCCTCCTTGCAGGGACAGCGGGTCTATCAGTAGGGAAGTGCTGAGATTTCACAATGAGGAAGGAAGAATTTTTTCAACTCTTTATACATCCACTGGGATAGTTTTGAAACAGGTCAATTTAGACAAGATTTAGACAAGATTTAGACAAGATTTAGACAAGGGAAAACGTGAATATCTAAGTTTGAGTCTCTGTCTTTCCTATATGACATTTTTTTCCCCTATTTCAAAAACTCTTTCTAATTCAGAGACTGAATGTGTAAGTAAGGAACCATGGATGAGTACAGAGAGGTTCCCCAGGGAAAACTGCTGTATGGAGAGGAAACCCCAGACCCTGAGAGGAAAGCAGCCCTTAACAACCATCTGCACCTGCTCCTGGGGCTGAGACACACACTTGTGTGTCCTGAGTACCTCCTGCATGTCCCCTCCTGTCTACCTGCAGGGAGGTTTGTGTCTGGGCTCACACTGACTTCCCCACACTGTGTGTCTTTCCCACAGTAATACACGGCCGTGTCCTCAGATCTCAGGCTGTTCATTTGCAGATACAGCGTGTTCTTGGAGTTGTCTCTGGAGATGGTGAATCGGCCCTTCACAGAGTCTGCATAGTATGTGTAACCACCACTACTACTTATACTTGAGATCCACTCCAGCCCCTTCCCGGGAGCCTGGCGGACCCAGCTCATGGCATAGCTACTGAAGGTGAATCCAGACGCTGCACAGGAGAGTCGCAGAGACCCCCCTGGCTGCACCAAGCCTCCCCCAGACTCCACCAGCTGCACCTCACACTGGACACCTGCAAACACAGAGACATCCTGGTCAGGAGACTGTCACACAGCCACGGATTCCCTCACTCATATCCACTCACATCCTCAGTATCCCTTGCTCTCCATAAATTACCTTGTAAAATGGCCACAGGGACAACCCAGCTCAGCCCAAAGTCCATGGTGAGTGTTGTGTCCTGAACCCCGAGTGGGAGCACGTGGGAATCCCGGGCTGGAGCTCCTCTCCCAGACCTGCAGGGTCAGGGCAATAAATACGTTCTTCCATAAATTAGTAGATAAAGAATGTGTGAGGTATCCATGCTGTGGAATTGTATTCAGCAGTTCAAATATTAAACTACTATACCATGAAAGGACATGAGGGAATCCTAAATGCATATTGCTGATTAAAAATTTGGTCTGAAAACATTCAACTTCACCTATTTCGCGTTTGGGAAAAGGCAAGTCTCTATAAAAAGCAAGCAGATGGGCATTTAGCAGGAATTGGGAGAAGGTGTTTGATAAGAGAAACATGGACAATATTTAAGGATAGTGAAATTCTTCTCTATGAAATTGCAGTGGTGGAAATATTGCACTATGGACTTGTCAAAATATATAAAGTAATAGCTGAAAGAGTGAACCTTATTGAATATAAATATAAATGTCATTTATAAGTCAGAGACTCAAGGATGGAAGGATGCACACTGTATAGATGATACGTAATATTATATGAATCTATGAATTAACATGTCCGAAGAAGGTGGGAAAATAGGTCTTGACCTAATTGACTTCGGAAATGACTGGAGTCTGAAGGCTAAGTTCTAAGCCACTGCACGTGAGCACTAGAGCGTGGAGGGTAACGGTATTTCCATCAGGAGTCAGGCTAAGCATTCTCTTATTACTGTGCATGTGGAATTGAACAATTAGTAGCTGAATGGCATCGGTGTAGCCAGGCTTCTCACTGTTGGATGGAAAGTAACAGACAAGCAAGGCGGAAAGGCTGGATTTTCCCATGTGATGTTGCACTACGATCGGAGATGTAAGAAGGATCTCACATTTACCTTAACGCAGGTCAGAGGGTGAGTTACAGAGATAGTTGCAGACGTGTGTGTGTATACATGGGGTAGTGCACACAGATATATTTCCAAGGTCTATTAGCTATAGGGTCTAGAGGAAATGCCCTCAGTAGACAGGACACCAGCATTAGTATCCTAATACCGACTCTTCTGGTTGCTAATAGTATTTTCCAGAAAAGGATCCACAGCTCATCTGAGGCATGGCTAATTCTAGGGCCAGAGAAAATAATACACATGATTATGCCGCAGATTCTTTTAACACCAGAAAGTAAAGAAGTGTTCACACAAATGGATGGGCGCCCGTAAAGAGGATACAGGAGACAATCTGAAAGAGCTCTACATGGGTGAAAAGCTGTAACAATTAGAGAAGCAAAGAAAATGCCTTACTATGTAACCCTAACACAAGGTATGAAACAAATATCTTGAGTTATACTTATGTAAAGAGATTGAATAAATATACCTAATGGGGAAGGTAGGATAAATCTCCCTTAAGGAAGAACTTCAGGTCACTCATCATGGTCATCCTCCCTTCAAGAAGGTGCACTTAAATCTCCACCCCTGAACGTGGCCAGGCATAGGGACGTGGCAGAAATTATGGGGGTCCTTGAGTTTCATGATGAATTTTTAGGTATAAGATCCCAAACATCATTCATAAAATAATTTTGTAATTTTTCTGTATCCATTAAAAATTCTGTCCTGAAAACAACGACAGCGACAGCAACAATAACTTCACTGACAAGGGACTGAAAGCACAGACGTGGAGAGCGCGCTTTCTAGTATCATATTTATACGGGGCGTGTACCATGAGTATACAGCGAATTCACAGCTCAACGACAGCAACAAAACGTGAAAATCATGAGCTCTGTGCCAGCGATCTGAAGGTCCTTCCACAGAGAAGAGATAAAGGGTTTTAAGAAGATTCTTCGTTAAGGAAACAAAATAACACGATGATGAGATACTGCTACTCACGTATTACAACAGTTAAAGCACAAAATAATAAGAAATTCAAATACTGGGGATGATGTAGAGCAAAAGGCCCCTCAGCCGCTTGCTGGACGGAATGCCAATGGCAGCCAATTGGAATATATTTGTCGGTTTCTTAGAGAGCAAACCACTCACCATGGGATTGAGGAGAGAGCTAGAAAAGAATTTACAAAAATTGTTTGAATATTTATGTTTATACAGATAACTTCATACGGGTGCTTGTATCATCTTTACATATTTGAGCCTTTACCACTTCCTAAAAATGGGTTATGTAGTCAGTTTTTATGGTTACTTTCCACACGATTAGGATATACCTGTTTCTGTTCCCTGTTATCGAACTCTCTATTTTATCTAATTATCTATTATCAATCTCCACACTAGATTACAAGGTACAGGAAACACGTCCCACAGGTTACAGCTCAACCTGTGTCCTGACATTTCAAAATGTCCTCTGAGGAGAAAATGACTGCAGTGCTTTATGGACATCAGTTTCTGAATATCAACATGACTCATACTATTCAAGTGAAAGGCATTGCATCAGACAGGACTCGAGAGATTCCCAGGAGGAGAGGAATTGGAAACCCATCTGATGGTGGAAAGCAGATTTAAAGTTCAACAGTAAAAATTATTTATGTCATTAAACGATTAAAAACTTGACAACTAATAACAGAAAGTAGTGACCTAATCTTCAAATAAAGGTCTCGTGAAGAAATATTTCTGTGTGGCCCGTCCAAAGATAGATGGGGAAAGACAGACAAGCCTGACTCCATGAAAAAAAATCTCAAGTTTAGACACAAGAAAGTTCCCTGGAATCATTGTTGATGAGGCTTCCAAGGGTGGCAATTATCCAGTGGAGAAACCACAGCTTCTGAGAGAAAACCCCTCCGTGACAATCTCTGCACCTGCCCTGAGATTGGTGCTCTTGTTTCCTGAAGACCCTGCGCGCCCCCTGGTGGTTGGAGTGGCCCCTGCAGGGAGGGTCGTGTCTGACTCACTTGGATTTCTCATTGGGGCTCCTGGGACAGTAACACAGCGCTGTGTCCTAGGTCATCACAGAGCTGAGCTGCAGGGAAAACTGAATTTGTGAGGTGTCTCTGGAGGTGGAGAGTCATTTTGGGGGAGACATCTTTTATGCTGTGCTACTCCCACAACCAAAGCACCGGTTACCACAGCCCTTTCCCTGGGGGCTGAGGGATCCAGTCCCAGCAGGCAGCACTGTTTGTGATGGAGAATCCAGAGACTGAGCAGGTGAGGGAGAGGGTCTTCCATAGTCCTGGGCCCGATTCCTGCACCAGCACCTGGGACAGGACACCTGGGGAAGGAGAAACAATGAGACACCCACTTCACAGATGTCACCCCATAACTCCACCTTCCTCAGACCCAGGAGATGCTCACAGCTGAAGGATGCCAGCAAAAGGAGGAATGACCAGAAGATTTTCATGTTCATTTTGGTTAATGCTTTGACTTTCAGAGTTAATGTCAGTGAAGATGAGAACCCTGACTCTGCACAGCACAGGTGCTGTGCTTTCCCCTTGAGCCTGGGTGTGATGTGCAGAAAAAAAGCATGCTTCCATATAAAGATGGCCATGGCTGGTCCTTCTCTAGGGCTCTGGAGGAGGGTGCTGGCTGAGGTCCAGGGTGGACACAGCTTCATGTCACCTCTGAAGAATGCGTGATGTTTCTTTTCCAATATGATACTTACATTTCCATATATGTCTATCTGCGTCTATATTATAGGTGTATTAGTTGGCTAGTGTGGCCATTACAGAATAAGAGACTGGGTGGATTAAACAACAGAAATGGATTCCTCTCAGGCCTGGAGCCTAGAAGTGTAATGTCACGGTGTCAGCAGGTTTGGGTCCTTCTCAGGCCTTTCTCCTTTGCTTGCAGATGGACCTCTTCTCACTGAATCCTCAGATGGTCTTTTCTCTGTGTGTCTGTGGGCATCCCTAGTTTACTTGTCTGTTCATTATTCCTCTTCTTAAGTGTGACAAAGACCCTTGACCACCCCTTAGCCAACAGGCTCCTGTAATTCTCTTCTCAACTAGTCTTGACCTGTGGGCTTCTGTGTTTGTATTTGCATGGCCAGGTTTTGTCAAGAGCCCTGCTGAGTGAGAATAATGAGAATCCCCCACCCTTGAAGTGTGATCACCCGCAGTATTTGATAAAAGCCGTCAAACCCCCTATCACCCACAGGATACCTGATCACCCAGGTCTCCCTTTAGCAAGAATCCTTCTGAGTCTATGTAACCAGAATCCCCTTAGCCTGTATTTCTTCTGTTAATAATTTCCAGTGCACTCCACCCCACCCTCTTCTTGGCCATAAGCCCCCACTTGCCAGGCTGTATTTGGAATTAAGCCAAGTTGCCAAGGCTGCCTCCCATATGCAGCAGTGAGTTCTGTCTTCAGGTTTCGGATGAGCTGTATATTGGAAACATGAGTATTGTTTTCACTGCCCATGGCCATATAACTCATGCCTGAATGAAGCTGATTTCTCATGTATATTTTCCCTAAGTCCACTCACAGCCATTTGTGTGTAGGGACACTAGACTGTTCTTCAGCCTATGCCTGGGACTACATTAAACATTCGCCAAGAATCACAGAAATGTGAAAAGCATGGCTCTAATTTGACCCCAGAAAGTGCTCAATTACATGACGGGAGTTGAAACAAGAAAAGAGACCATCACCTTGACTGACCTCAGCTGGGAACGTGTGTGTGTGTGTGTGTGTGTGTGTGTGTGTGTGTTTGTTGGGTGATTAAAACAGCCGTCCACATGTTAATGTCTGTGAATGACCACAAAATGACAGTATTTATTTTGGGGTGCCGATAATAGCTAGAAGTAGGTGAATTTGCAAATGTGGAATCTGTGAATATTGAGGATCATTGCATGAGCAGTATTGGAGCACTCTGGCATTAGAGTCTATAACACTGTCTGCTGCACAATTCAACATCTGTGTGCAGGTTGCCTGAAAGCAGGACGGTGTGTCTCTTCCTTCCACATGTACAGAAACAAAACAACAATTAATACTGTTTAAAAATCTCATGTGCACTCTCAGGATATTTACAAGTTTCACAAACTTCAGGCTCAAACTGAACATTATGGTGAGCCGCAGGTTTGTTTTGAGCTCCTTTGAGGAAAAGGTAAATAAAGAAATGAAAAACAACCTTAATTCTTGAGTATTATATGTGTGTGTGCATATGAATATATACATACACAACTATAATAAAAATAAAAATTAAGCAAATATGTACATGCACACAAAATTTTCTAGACACAACATAATCCACAACAGTGAAGTATTAGGATACAGAACAGGGTCTCTGGTGGAGGTCCTGGCCAGGAAGAAGAAAGCACAGGTTCTAACAAGAATTCCCTCCCAGCCCTTATCTGCGGCCGTCCTAGGCCTCAGCCCTGTACTAGTTGGGTCCTGAGCGCCCCCTGGTGGTTAGGGGCCTCCGTGCAGGGAGGTTTGTGTCTGGGCTCACACTGACTTCCCCTCACTGTGTGTCTTTCACACAGTAATACACGGCTGTGTCCTCAGTTGTCAGGCTGCTCAGCGATAAATAGACATGACTCTTGGAGGTGTCCCTGGTGATGCTGAGCCGGGACTTAAGAGTTGGGTTATAATAGACGCTTCCACTATAACCCATCACACCAACCGACTCCAGTCCCTTTCCTGGAAGCTGTCGGACCCAGCCTACACTATCGCTGCTTAATGAGAATCCAGAGATAGAGCAGGTGAGGGAGAGGGTCTGTGAGGGCTTCAACAGGCTGGGTCCCGACTCCTGCAGCTGCACCTGGGACAGGACACCTGTGGACAGAGAGAACCACGGTGACTCATGGGCTCAGATGCAGCTTCCCCATGTGTTCATGTCTGAATCCCTGAGACACTCACCTCTGGGAGCTGACACCAGGAAGAGGAAGAACCACAGTGGATTCATCTTCTTGCAGATGAGATTCATGAAGCCCAGAAAATCTCTGCAAGCGGGTGGAGAAACCCGAATTTAAGTGAACAGGTACTTTGTTTTTACCTTGTGGTCTAAGGGGATATTTGCATATAGGAGGGACCTTTTTATAAAAAGCAGAAAGTAGTGAAGGGAGGTCTCTGTATCTGGGGCTCCCCCTGTGAGGAGGGTGCTGACTGTGCCCTCAGAGAACTCAGGCTCTTCCTGGGGTCCCCCACCCTATGCCTTGGGGACACTTTGTCCAGGAGTGAAATGATGGTGAATGGCTAGTCAGGAAATCAGCTGTGCTCAAGGACTAATGGCAGATTTGGGGAATAGACTTCAATCCCATGGATGTGTATATTTCACATAAATACCCATCAAACATTCAGGGTCCTCCAAGATGTCAGACACAGACTCTTGTTTTTTTTCCTTTCTGCATTACCTCGTGTTTATTTCCTGGATGCGCAAATATTTGAGGCAAACCATACATGTAATAATCACATTGAATTCAGACAGAGTGAGGTAAAAGTTAATGTTTATCATAATTCACAACGGACTTCGTGTTTCCCTTAACTTGAGTGAACATTTCTTCACCTGAAAGAGTTTAAATATCATCAAGAGTTGCTTTGCAGGTGCATTTTTTCATAGCAACTAACCACACTGTGTATTTTGTGGACAAGGTAGTCATTCTTGCTGAGATGGTCATGGTTCCCAGCACTGCTGACGTGGCCAGTAGCCTGACCTGCCTTTTTCCTGTGCACAAGTGAGTGTCTGCAGGAACACCGTGAGCTTCAGGGCTCCCTCGTTGTGGATGGACATTGAGGAATGGCCAGGGCTAGAAAGGTCTAAGAACTGACAGCTCCTGGAAGCTCCTCAGGACTCCAACGTGCTGGGCAGGTGACCTGGTCACAGTGCACAGACTCACTCCTTCTAGAAGTGTTCATTTCTAAATCTCTCTGTCACAGCCAGTGACATTGGAGGTCAAGGAACACAGTTCCCAGCACACTGGGTGAGAGAACATGCATGATTTTTAGAAGTAAACCTTCACTGTGAATGGCTTGCAGAGTATGAGGGTATCATGGTCAGAGGAAAGCCCCCACCTCAGGAAGCAGGTTCCCTTGAAAAGTCCACCTGAGCGCAGGTTTCCTGAGTCCCTGAGTCAGTGAGTCTTGCAACTGTGCCTGAGGTCATATAAGTAAATGGTGCTGGAGAGCAGAACACAGCTCCATCCCATCTCGCTGTGGACACTGAGGATGTGGCCTCACCATCTGCATTTCCATCTGCAAGATGTAAATTGGGGATCACGGTGGTAATGGTGAGTCTGAAATTTATAGTGTGTTTGCCAAGGTTGTTGAATGCTGTCATCTGTGTCATCAGTGGTGTTACCTCTCCTGGGAACCAGAAAGACCAGTGTGAGTCCCCATCTCTGACTGACACCCTGTACATGTAGCACTGGCGCCGCTCCTGCCCTGAGAGGTCACACCTGTGGGTCTGGGGCAGGTCAGCTCTCCCTCAGCCCAGTGATCCCACCTGTACACTGACTGATGTCGAGCCTGCTGTCTATGAGACGATGTTTACTCCATACTATTTCATGAACAGAGTACGATGCTTCTTCTAGCTGTACCAATAATATTTGCAGAGTAAATTAAATACTAAAGAATCTGCCTGCGTGAATGTCAATAATAGGAGAGCCAACCATGTAATATGGGCAAGAATCACAGGACAAGTCTGGACCCTGTTGTCAGGACATGAAAATTGAGCTGATACGCTGTGGGATAGGGGAGTGGAAGGGATGGCATTTAAAACCTAGAGCCAGCTGAGCCCGTTATTCACCAGGTGAAAGAAGGGCCTGCATTTGTACAGATGCCCCAGCATCTGACCTGCCTTTCTTGAGCTGGTGGATTAGAGGAGATCCATCCAAATCCATGTTAACATAGAAAGATATATAACAGGTGTCTTTATGTTTCAGTGGTTGGGGATGTGTTGTTCGGGTCTATTTAACCCTAGGAAAAATGTGTTAGGTCACCAGGACTAAAAGAAAGTTATTTTTCCTTTGTGGAGCTAATTGGAGTTAATTTTGTCTGGAGACTAGATCATATTATAATGCTGGAGGGAATATCCATTAGAGATGACCAATGGGTGATGGAAAAAGAAAGGGTGAGATTTAAGTCATATTGTTTTGCAGATTACCAGAGTTGGTCACAGCAAGAGGGCCTGACAATGGTGATGAGAGGGAGAAGGACTGATGTTGGTGGGTTTCATGGTGACCACGTGGACAGGTCCTTCTGAAGGTCTCTGTGTTTTCCCTTATAAAATCTTGAGAACATGAGCTCAGAATGAGGTGTGGACTTTAGGAACATTGAGGCCAGATAGTTTAGGTCATTTAGTATGTTTGTTGGAATCATTGAGAAAAGAAGAAGCAGGAACTATACTTGGAAATCAGCAGTGTCCTCGTGTGATATTAAATTAGTTGCCTTAGTGGTTACTGAATGTAGAGAGATTCGCTGTCCTCACATTTCATCTTCTAGGTCCACTTGGAATCCAGTTTCAAATGTGTGGGATGTTGATGAAACCTTTATTATGAAACAACGAAGTACCTAAATTTTAAGAGGTATAAGTCAAAGTAATGGAAATGTGTTTGAAATTGTAATTGTCAAACTCTTCTCTGGGGCAACCTAAATTAAAATTAATAATAATAATTCCTGGTATTGATTTTGTTTTCAACCATTGCTAAATCCATTGAATCATTCAAGTTACAATCATTCATAAACTCAGATCCATCACGGGTAAAACTTATTGTTAGGAAACGGTCATTCTATCTGATGAAATCTCACTCTCTCATCAAGGATCTGTGTCTCTGTGGACACGCAGCACAGTTCTCACCAGCAAGACAGGAAGGAGGGTATGTTGGTACATTTCTATTTTTCCAGAAGAACATCTCTGAAGAAGTCCCCCCTCTGTTTACCTATTCCGTCCTTGTAGTATCTGAAAGAGGCCTTTGAGTGTAATGTGACATGTTCCCACATGAAGTCCCATGGCTTAGGAAGTGAAAGTGTAAGTTCACTTTTCATTGTAATAGAAACACAACTAATAATTGAGAAGCAAAAAAAAAAAAAAACATTTGAAATTTACCCAGGGGCAAGCTAGACATTGGCAGAAAATATTTGCAAAAGAGAAATCTAGTATATCTGATTGTTATCTAATATGTACCAAGAAGTCTTAAACTCAACAATAAGGAAGAAACAAAACTATTAAAATATCTGCCAAAATCCTTAACAGAGACCTGACCAAAAAGAAAAAGAGTTTGCAAATACGGCTGTGGGAGAACATATGTCACAGGGAAATGCCAATCAGAACAAGGACATATCCCTGAAGACTTATAAGAGTGGATCAGATCAGGACTCTGAGAACCTTAAACACCTGGAGGGTATGAAGCATCAGGGGGTCCATTCACAGTTGGTGGGGATGCAGAACGGGTTGCACCTTGGGAGACATTTTGAGGTCTTCTTGTGAAAGTAAACATACTCCTATGTATGTCTCAGAAATAGTGCTCTTTTGTACGTACCTTAAAGACAATAAGACTTTAGTCCAGAGAAAATCCTGCCCACGATGCTTAGTTAGCTTTATTGATATCTGCCCAAATTTAGGAAAAAAGCAAGATGTCCTTTCATAGGGAATGACTAATAAACTGTGTATATCCAGACAATGGACACTGAAATCTCACAGCGATTTGAAGAAATATCAAATGGTGAGATGGAAATGCAAAGTAGAG